>NC_140412.1:31715000-32315000 GCF_965140295.1 Lepidochelys olivacea
CAAGATGGTAGGTGGTGTCAGCTTGCTGAAAGAAGGTAGGAGTCAATGCTCAGGCTGCAAACTCATATGCTCCAGCGTATGGTTGAGCTGCAGGAAAGGCAGCAGGAGCACAGACTGCCACTACAGCCCCTGTCTAGTCAATTGCCCTTCTCCCCAAGTTCCATAGCCTCCTCACCCAGGCGCCCAAGAACGCAGTGGTGGGGCCTCCAGCCACCCAGCCACTCCACCCCAGAGGATTGCCCAAGCAACAGAAGGCTGGTATTCAATAAGTAATTCTTAAAGTGCTGTCTTTCCCTCCTCCACCACCCCTGGATAAAAATGCTGTCTACAAAACCGACTTCTATAAATTTGACCTAATTTCGTAGTGTAGACATAGCCTAAGAATGAAGATGATATTAAGGTATTCTTTGAAATCTATTACTAGTGTGCCACATGTCAAAGCTAGAGATACAATCTATTGCTGTATAGCCTATGTGAAAAACAAAGATGTCATGTACTGACTACAGAAGATGATGTTTGCTGCTTGTCTGATCAGTGAGAAGATTTTGAATAGACTAGCTCAAGACTCTCCAAGTCTAATATACATACACACACAGAGCAGTAGAATTACCTATTGATCTATATGATTACATTAATTTGATGGATGGAGACAAATGCAGAATGAATTATGTAATACCTGTCAATTAGGATATGTGATTGGAATGCATTTGGCCAGATACTCTGGTGTGGTGCAATCTGTTTTCATTGCACTCCCAACATAACTCAGCTGTACAGCCAATATATTTGGCCTGAGCAAATCATTTCTGTGAACGAGGAAGCCTATTGTGGTGTAGAGGCCTAAAGCCACCTCTAACACTTGTTGCTTAAGTAGAGGCATGAGACATGGGGATGTGGTTATGGTGACCTCAACTTCCACCAGTCCTGAGTAGCTGTATGAATCCAGGGGAGTGTTAGAAACGAGCCTGAGTTATTCTAATTTGACCAGACATGAATGCAACCATCGAAGATAAGATATCAAAATGTGAAATTTGCAATAAACACAGCAAAACGAACAAAAGACAACCACATCAGAATCTGTCTGGGTTTCCTGTTGCCCTTGGATCAATGCTGGTGCAGATATATTTAAATTAAATGGAAAAGATTACCTCTCATTAATAAACTATTTACTAGGCTTTTTAAATCTCAGGTGTTGAACGGATGGTCATGTGGCTAGAAAGCAACTGAGGTTCAGAGATAGTAAGCTGTTGACAAATGTTCAATAAGAGGCAGAATAATTTAATTTTAAGGGAGTTCAGAATGTTTATGCTGACCTCCATTTCAGCCTTATCTTTTTAAGTGTTTTATAGAGCTGATTGAAATAAGTTTCATAAAAAAAAAACTTTAAAGTAATTTCCACTACAAAATGGAACAATCTTTTTAGTTTTTTTTCTCCCATTTTTTACTTCTGCAGAAACGAATGAATGAGGTCTGCATTTTGATCCGCCCCCCATGTTTCTTTCCTTTTTTCCATCTTTTTCTTTTGCCATTTAACTATTCAAAAGTAGAGGACATTTTGAAAAGCTACAGAGTGGCAAAATGAAAAATAAATAAAAAGGGGAAATATCAAAGGGTAGAAAAATATATAGATTCATTCTGTTGCATTCAGCAGCAAAAAGAGGGAAATGGTAAGAAAGTAAAAATGCAACATTTCCAGTTTTGATGCAAAAAAAATTGACAATTTAAAAGAAATAGAAGCTTTTTGCTAAGTAGTTTGCAGGTTGTGGGGGAAGCTATTTTTCATGAAGAAACAAAAAAGAATAGTTGAACAAAAAATGTCAGCTAGCTCTATTGGTTTCAGTAGTTGGTTGGATCAGTCATTAGTGGTTGATTTGGGATAATATTAGGTTTTATTTAAAAAAAAAACCCAGAATGTGTAATAGTAGCCATTGGAATCAGTGGATACTGATCTGTGCCATGTGACAGGCATATAACATATACTAAACCTGAGCCCTCTCGTTTGACCGGGGCCAGACATAAAAGTGAGTCTCTTATTAGTAGAGCCCTACCAAATTCACGGTCCATTTTGGTCAGTTTCATGGTCATAGAATTTTAAAAACCATAAATTTCATGATTTCAGCTATTTAAATCTGAAATTTCATGGTGTTGCAATTACAAGAGTCCTGACCCAAAAAGGAGTTGTGGCCGTTGCAGTACTCCTACCCTTACATCTGCGCTGCTGCTGGTGATGGTGCTGCCTTCAGAGCTAGACAGCTGGAGGATGTTGTCTGCTGGCCTGGAACCCAGCTCTGAAGGCAGAGCCGCTGCCAGCAGCAGCGCAGAAGTAAGGATTGCGTGGTGTGGTATTGCCACCCTTACTTCTGCACTGGCTGCCTGCAGAGCTGGGCCCTTAATCAGCAGCCACCGTTCTCTGGCCGCCCAGCGCTGAAGGCAGCAGCGCAGAAGTAAGGGTGGCATGGCATGCTTCTGTGCTGCTGCTGGCGGGGCGCTGCCTTCAGAGCTGGGTGCCCAGTCAACAGCTGCCGCTCTCCAGCCACCCAGCTCTGAAGGCAGCGTAGAAGTAAGGTTGGCAATACCACGACTCCCTAAAATAACCTTGTGACACCCACCCCCCTCCCGCAACTCCTTTTTGGGTCAGGACCCTCAATTTGAGAAACATGAAATCTGATCTCCCCACATGAAATCTCTATAGTATAGAGTAAAAGCATACAAAAGACCAGATTTCACAGGGGGAGACCAGATTTCACGGTCTATGACATGTTTTTCATGGCTGTGAATTTGGTAGGCCCCTACTTGTTAGAATACCTATGTGTCACTGTGATACAGGAGGGCCAGGGAGCAGTGGGAGAGTGCTAGAGGGGAAATATGTAAGCTCAAGGCTAATTAAGCCATGGTTCCCTGTAGACTAGGGAAGGTGGCTGCAGGTTAATTGGAGTACCTGCAGTCAATTAAGGCCCTGTTAGGAACCTAATAAAACCCGCTGCGTCAGGCAGACAGAGGGGGAGGAGGAAGGAGAGAGGACTGGAGCTTGGAGGTGTGTTGAGAGATTTGGAAGACCTGAGTACTGAAGTAAGGGAGACCCTGCCCCAGCAGGACAGGGAGACTCCCTTCCCCCCATCATCTAAGGACCGAGGGTAACCCCACCTAAGGGGGACGAGGGTAAGAAACCCACAGGGGTTGAGAGGGGCTGGGACTCAGAGCGAGGAGCAAACCCAGACCCCTCCCCTGCTTCCCTCCTCTATTACCTTCCTGGGCTAGTAGCAGTGCCCTCAGCACCCAAAAGCAGGGGCAAAGGGTGGCATCTTAGCTCCCTGCCAAGAAAAGCTCAGGACCCACCATCTTGCCACACGTGGTGTGAGCAGTGGGATTTCTGTGCCCTGAATGTAGTCCATGGGGGGTCACAACCACCCTGCCTCAAAATGGAGGGTGTGGTCAAAGCACTGGTGCAAGCCACTGCTGCCCAGCAGGAGGCTACACGGGTCCAGGCAGTTGCCCAGCAGGAGGCCATGAGGCTGCAGCAAGAGACCAATCGCCTGCTGATGACCTAGGCCACCCAAGATTGGGCCATGCTGCAGGAACTAGTGAACCAGGTGAAGGCCCTTATGGAGAGGAGCCACTGGTATGAAGAGACGCAGACCATACGGGTCAGCTACTGTCTGCAGAAAATGACCCGGGAGGATGATGTGGAGGCGTATCTCCTGGCCTGTGAGAGAACAGCCCTGCAGGAGGCCTGGCCCCGAGGCCAGTGGCCAGGCATCCTCACCCCATTTTTCTGCGGGGAGGCCCAGAAGGCCTACTATGATATGACTGCAGAGGAGGCAGCAGATTACCCCCGACTGAAGGCAGAGATCCTGGCCAGGGCAGTGGTAACAATGGCCCTGTGAGCCCTGAGGTTCCATGAATGGCAGTACTGCGAAGACAAGACACCACGATCACAACTATTTGACCTAATACACCTATCCCAGAAGTGGTTACTCCCGGAGGCTCTCAGCTCAGAGAAAATGATGGAGCTCCTGGTGCTGGACCACTGTATGAGGGGACTACCCTCGGGCCTCCGAGCCTGAGTAGGCCAGAATGACCCCTCCATCTATGATGAACTGGTCACCCTTGTTGAGGGAAAACTGGCAGCCCGTGAACTGTTCAAAACCCCAGGAGGTGGAACACGGTGTTTCAGGAAACCATTCCCGACCCCAAGGACCCAGATCATCGAGAACACCAGGAAAGCCATAGCCAGAAGAACAGGCCCCAAGGAGTGGCCTGAGGCCCCAAGAGGACCTGGGGTCCAGGGGGAGAGGGTTGGGGGAGCGAGTCAGAGGGTCTAAGACAGAGGGCAACCTCCGGGATGAGATATCGCTGTTATGAGTGTGGCGAGTTGGGGCATATAGCAGCCCAGTGCCCCAATAGGGAGGAGCCCATGCAATGTAATCTGGGGGATCCCAGGGAACAATGTGGACTAATCAGCCTGGTAGGGGTCACAACGGCCCCACATGAGTACACCAGGCTGGTAAAAATGAATGGCATCCAGGGTCTCCCTGCTTTCTGGCCAGCTATTGGGTTTCTTTCCTGGATTCCAGACTCCCAACCTGGGCCAGCTGCCTCCTGGCCAGCTTCTTGGGCTTCCTGGCTTCCAGGCTTCTTGAGCAGTTGGCTCCTTGGGCTGCCCACCTGGCAGGCAGATGCATGTACTGCCTGGCTCCCAGGATGGCCAGCTCCCTGTGTTAGTGAGCTGCCTAGTTGACTGGATTTCTGGACTGCCCATCTTGAGGGCAGATTGTTGGGTTCCCTGACTCCCAAGTTTCTGTCTGAACAGCTTGGTTTTTCAATGTCCTGACTACTTCTACCTGCCAGCAACACAGTTTACAAAGTACACTCAATGTAAAGAGATATTTGCTTCCTTGAAGTCATAAAGTTAATCTGCATATATTTCCAACAATTACTGGAACACATTCAATTTATTAATCTTTTAACTTTTAGTGGGCTGTGTGTCCCCAGTTAGGGTCCCAGGATACAGTTAAGTTAGCCTGTCTCAAATGTGCACCTGTTCAGTTTAATTCATTTTCTGCTTGAGTTACCTGAGATAGTGCCCATAGACAGACTTTCTGAGTCTCTTCACAGCTATACTTCTAGTAGAGGTAAATGTATTCAATACAAAACAAATTCTCCCTGTGCACTACATAGCTATATGCTGGGGGCCTCACGTATCGCACAAAAGATTAGAGGACAGAGGAAGCAGATAGATTTGTGACTGCATGAATCCACCAGTCTTTATCACCACAGAATGGGAAGAACACTAGCTATTGATGCTACTGAATACTGAGGTTGCAACAATGTCTACGGAATGCTTCCAATGCTGATTTGTAGCCTAGTTAGGTGGAAAGATCCTTTCACTCAACAGCCTTTACAGAGATCCCCAGCACCTAAATGAAGGTCTAATAACAGAACTCTTTTGGTTTAAACTTTTTCTTGTCTTTCCACCCTTACAGAATACACCAGACAGCAGTGGTGCTGAAACAATTTGTATAATGGGGGTGCTGACAGCCATTGAATCAAACTGTAAACCCTATCTATGATGGAAACCACTTCAAGCCAGGGGGTGCTACAGCACCCCCCGACACTCCGAGTTCCAGCACCTATGCCAGACAGAAGTATTCAAAATGCTGGGTATGCAAGGCTACAAAAATTTGACTAGGAATATGTGATTTAAATTGACAAAAAACATTTATGCTCTTATTTCAGCTAAGGAAAATACAGTTATTATACTAAGTAAGCTGGAGACAATTGTCCATGTGCTACCTGGGAAGTATTGCTTGGCTATTATTCTTTTGTCAGATATATATAGGGTATATCTTTAAGTCATGAATAAGACTCTCTAAGTATTTAAGATTGTCCGCTCAGCTGGAGTCTCAGTTTAAATAGACCTGTGCTTTTAAGCCATAAATTGGGACTGTGATAGAGTAGAACAAGAATGCCCATTATATGCAAGATCCATGCCCCACAAAGTCTAGGAGTTCCAGGAACCAAGGTTTTTAGCCTGTCAATCCAGATCAGAATTCTGTAACACAATACCTTCCTACATATGTGAAACATATGGTTCCAGCATGTCCTTAGCTTGTTTAGTTAATAAATATTTTGTTTCTATTTTCTTAAGTTAAAAAAAAAAAACTAGTTTGGATGAGTGTGTGGGTTACAAAGCATAAGGAAATGTAGATGTAGGAAATGAAATATACAGATATAAAGGTTTCCACTGTCTAAAAAATCCAACAACAATACTGTAAATGTGTGTAGCAATCACCAGACTTGCTAGCTGTGGGTATAAACCTGGAATAAAATTTTACAGACATCACCAAACATAAGCACACCCAGGGCACCTTTACTTTTTCAAGCGATCATAACATTTATGAGAGGCATGGCTAATTAGTTCAGTGATCTATTAGACCACAAACTGTTTCAAATCTATAATAACTAAAGCAAAGTTGCTCAAGCAGAGTGAAGGAATGCATTAGAGTTTATATCCCTGAATGGACAGATTGATTCACAGTGGGAGAATTAACTTCAGAGAATCAAGGCCTTGACATGACTATAAAACCACTTGCAACGGAGTAACCTAAAAGGGTTTTGCCTTGCTGAGAATTTCTGTTTGAGAAATAAAGGCTCAAAATATCCACTGTAGTTGATTTCATTCTTGCTAACAAACAAGAAGCACAATAGTTTGCTTCTCCTGCTATTTGAGTGATTAAGTATATGATCTTGGAATTTATATAGACTGTATAGAGGCTGAGTTCTTTATACCTAGTCCTAGAAGAAATTTAAGAGCACCTCCCCCTGGCAGATTAATCAAGATGTTAGAACTGCCATGAGATATTTCTATGGCTCATTCAAATTTTAGTATTAAAATAAAAGTTTAAGCATAGTTACAAGTATATTAGGTAAGTTTCTAGCACTCATGGTTATAGAAAAAAGCTGGAAAATGTGACTTCAGTATAACTGGAAAGTTCAAAGGCCAGAAGGCTGAAAAATAAAAAAGGTATTTTTAAAATATGACTTCTGGGGGCCTGACTCGTGATTTTTGTATTCTTGGGAATGGAAGTATGGCAAAAATATAACTCAAGAATCCTACAATAACCAGTAGAGCACTGTATTTCAGATAAGATGACAAATGCCAAGATAAAATAAATAAAACTATTGCACATTTCTAAGTAATCAAAACCCAATGTTCTACAGTCTCTTCCTGGGGAAACTGTAAAGGCATTCAAGGGAATTTCACCAGTTAGTGTCAATAATGAAGCTGTAGCTCTTCTGAGCAGAACTGCCATATACAGTGAAATCATTTTAGTCAGAACATAGCTCAGGATAACATATATTGTCCTTCAAATAATTATACTCCTTGTTGTAAGGAAAGCCCAGGTAGTGACTTTCTGATCAGCTTCCTCAATGCACTCTCATCCTGTACAATCTTTTATCCAAGATGACGTCCTTTACTTAGTCTAGAGAACACTCCCCCAACTGCAAATCAATAATCTTTTAATAAAGTGGTTCAGTTTAACTCATTGTGTAGCTCTGCTTAATCAACTTGGCAGCTCCCTCAAATTAGGGACAAATAATAAGGTGAACTCAGCAGGCTGCTTGTGTTCCTGGGTGAAAAATTAAACACAGGAAGCAGGGAGCATACAGTTTACCTACCGGCAATAGAGTCTTTTCAAAATCAGCAGGAACCAAAGAAAGATGTTAGCTTCTTGGGGTAAAATACCTTATTTAAAAACACAATTATCATTTTTCTTGACTTTTCCTGCATGCCTTGGGCAAGAATATAGGTGTCAACATATTCTGACCAATTGTTCCATATTATTAGTGGTTCACCATGCAGTTTAGGCAAGATGAAAGAAGAAATTTCTGTTGCCTTATTTAATAAAAAATGCATATTGTAGATTTTTGTCTTTAAACATCTCTACTTAAGCCACAAAGTTTCAATTGTGCTGCCTTTAAGAAATGTTCTGAAATGGACTATAAGACACACAAAGAGACATTAAAACATACACAAAGAAATCATGTGTCAAACTATTCCCAAAATAGACTAAACAGTGTCTTATATACTGGGCACAATAACTATTAGATGCAGCATAAGCCAATCTCTAAGCTTGTTCACTTTTGTCATGCATGATCTGGAGTAATTCAGCGTCAGAAGTTACCTTCAGACCTCAACTCCATTATCCAATGCTCATGGATAGTCTTGTGCTGAGACATGGGCCTAGCAGCTGGGAAATGTGGATTCTATTCCTAACTTTGCTACAGGTTTATAACTATTCAAAATGTGTATAAAACACTACCAAATCAGAACAGTGGCATTTACACCTACTTTGCCATAAATGTAAATGATGTTACAAGATAAAGAAAAATAGAAAATTGGTCTTCTAGTGTGGCAAGGTTGGGCCATTTAAAAACAAGATTTTCAAATCTAGAAGGTTAAAGTTAATCTAAATAAATGGCTTGATTTTCACAGGTTCTGAGCACCTACAGCTCCCATTGATGTCCTTGGGGATTTTGGCTGCTTAGCATTTCTGAAGATCAGGACTTGTGGTTTTTTTACACACCTAACTTTGGATTTAGGATCACCTGACTCACCACATAGGGCTATTGAGAGGCTTAATTCATTGCCCTTTGAGACTCTCAGATGGACAATGCTCTATAGTTGCTAAGTATTGAAAAGGTGATTCCACCTAGTACCACACAAATGTGGTAGAACCTCAGAGTTACAGACACCTCGGGAATGGATGTTGTCCATAATTCTGAAATGTTCTTAACTTTTTTAAAAAAAGCAGTTCAGGCTCCAGCAGCTCACACTCCAGGCCAGACTCCAGCAGCAGCTCCCTCCTCAGCACCAGCAGCTTCCTTGCATGCAGCTTCTTTCGCAGGATCGGACTGAGATTGCAAACTTGTCCCCCTCACGGCCGGGAGGGGTGTGTGTGAAAACAGCGTGTCCCCGTCCCAGCCGGGGAGGGTCGTGAAAACAGCACATCCCTTTCCTGGCTGGGCTGGGCAAGGGGTGAAAACAGCATCTGCAGATTACAGGAAAGCGGCACAGACCCCAGAGCTGCTCCTACTCTGCTGGCTCAGGCTGCCCTGGGTGTGCGGGTGGGGACAGGCAGCCCAGATGTGCCTACCTTTAAGATGCAATACAGGCACATTCCAGTATTTGCTTTTTTGGAGAAGAGGGGTCTCTGTTGCTGCCTGATTGCTTACTTCCGATTCCACATGGTGTCCAGTTGACCAGTCAGTAACTCGGATGTTTGCATCTTTGAGGTTCTACTGTAACTGCAAAAGTCTAAAAATTTTCTATTGAGCATATGCAAATTGAGATTTTTCAGAGGCTTATAACGTGGCCAAATTTGAGCCATTTTTCACAGGAACAGCAAAAGGTACAAAAAAAAAAAAAGAGCCAAATTTCAAGTTCCTCTTCTACAACATGGAGAAACTAAAGCTTTTCAACAGAATGGTTGTAAGAACTTTAATATGGGCAAACAACATATTTTCCCCCAATCAAATCCTCAAAAATGGCATAACCATTTTTGATTAAACCTCTCCCCCCCAAAAAAAAAATAATTAGTCTGAGGCACGAAACCCCACGGCATGGAAAATTTCAGCTCAAATTGTTAAAAAATGACTAAGTTAATTTAAACTTGTAACCAAGTCTTGTTAACGGAAGTGAAGACAAACGTAATAATCGGCAGCACTACCAGATTCTTTTCTTTTGTATTTAGTTAGTTGCTGTTGGAACAAAATATTCCCTAAGTTTTGAAAGAGACAAATATTTAGGGCTAAATTCTCTGCTAATGTAAAGGAGTAAAACTCTATTGAAGCCAATGAAGCTGCCTGGTTTTACACCAGCAGAGAGTTTGGTCCTTAGTCATTTGTATCAGTGTAGCTTTTATTCCTCTAAATTGTAATTTAATAATTCGTATATACAATTATTTGGTTTGCAACACCCAAAGTGTATCTGGCATACGCTACTTACAGCCCCAGCCAGTTGCTCTCACGTATCTTCCATCATATTTTTGGAAGTGTGAATTATTAACAAAAGACAAACAAACAAACAGAAACTAAAATAAGTTAAGGTAATGTGAAAGCTGTGCTCAGATATGACAAAAAGGCTTCAAGATGGAGCCAGACAAGCGTTCTTTGTTCCAGCAGTTCCATCAGACTGTTTTTGTAGCTGTGAGCAAAAGTAACATGGGAAATGGTTTTGAACACTTTTCTTCTCCAAAGCAAAAAAAAAAAAAAAAAATCCTCGACCTTTTGTAACTTTACAGGTCTGATGGGAGTGGGACATGTTCAAAATGCTGTTTTTCACTTGTGTTCTTCTAACTTTTAGAATGTAAGTCCAAATCCCCATGATCTTTCAGTGCTGCATTCCTAGCATGCCTCCATACTTTTAAGTAAAAAGAAAAGGAGTACTTGTGGCATCTTAGAGACTAACCAATTGGTTAGTCTCTAAGGTGCCACAAGTACTTCTTTTCTTTTTGTGAATACAGAGTAACACGGCTGTTACTCTGAAACCTACTTTTAAGTACTTTGTGTTCCATATGACTTTCACAATATAACTACACTGCCTTTTAAGATGATATCCACAGCAGTAAAGGCAATAAAGACAATTCACTTGATTACATTTTAATGACTATTAACTATTCTTAAATTGTACTCAACAATATTTATCCTGTGCAGGCACCCAATAAACATAATTGTTATGGCACTAGCAAATATTTGTGTTCTTATAACTAGAGAGTATACAGTAGCAATGCATATGGCAGAATCAAAATGGTATTTCTTTCTAGTAAAACTAACAGCATCACAAAGCACCAATAAGAATACTGAGAAATACCATCTCCATCATTTTAAAATGTCTATTACAATTCTTGCTCTGTGAGACAGGACACTTTTTGAATATAACTGTGCTGCTTTTTCATTGTTCAACAAATAAAACAGCTCCACAATACTTTTAAAACTGTTACCAAGTTTATATCTTTATAGGTTTCCTTAATGTGCCTCCTTAAGAAAACCCAGGAAAAAAAAATATTGGACGTGGTAATTTAAAGATTGACATTGTTTTCAGAAAAAAAACACATCAGAAAGTCCTCTCAATTCCCCCTGCAGAAATTCAGGGTTTGTTTATATGTTTGTTTTCCCCATTTCTTTGAATACAAACTGCACAGATATTTCCTCATCTTTCAACTGTAGTTAATTTGCAGACATTTTCACATTCTGAATAGTACACTTTACAAAGTGTTTCTCTGCCAATAAAATTTCTGTAATTAGGATGTGAGACGAAGAAAGGAAGTGGTTAAAGGAACTTCATACATTGGATTCTCTGTGTTGTATATTTTGTTTACTCTCATTTTGTTTTTAAAAATACTTTAAATTTCTCTCCAATATCCACAGGGAAATACACAGGCTTTTGGAAATACTATCTTTTAAAAAAAGACCACATTGTTTCAGAGTTTAACCTCCACAGGTGAGTAATAGGGTTTCAAGGCTTCTGTTCAGTTTTTTTAGAACAGCAGCAAAATTGTCTAAACAAGAGCAAAACTAATCTTTGACAATATAAAGGATGTAGGCAGTTCAGCTCAGTATAAGGGAAACATTTACTCTAAGAACCCATGTAAAGCCCCCAAACCACTATTTGGGGATCCTTGGCTATGCTTAGGCTACAGAATTTTCTATTAATGTATTTTGAATAATCATGACAAAGTGAATTGATTTAAAAATACTGAGAAGCTTGGCTGGAAAGTAAGCAGTGATTTATAATAGGAAGTTACCCGCCCCCTAAAATGCAACGGCAATGCACTACCTATGGGAAGGGAATGGGTTGTGCAATAAATAAACTAAATAAAAGTGACACGATGAAGGCTTTTCATGCTCAAAGCAGTATTCAGACACGCAGCTATTCCTCAAAACAACTTTGTAAAAATAATAGCATTATACCTCACCTCCCACCGCATGTTACAAACCAAGGCAGAGGTCACTTTGAGGAGAAAGAGACTGGTCTTGTGGCTCAGGCATTAAACTGGGCCTCAAGAGAGTAGCGTTCAACTCTGTGTTCTTCCACAAATTTCCTGTGTTACCTTGGGGCAAGTCACTTGAGCCCTGATTCAGCCAGGTGCTTGTATGCTTAAAAGTTAGGGATGCAATTAATGTTAAGCATAAATTAAATCATATTAATGTCAATGGGACTTAAGCCAATGCTCAAGTGCTTTGCTGAATAGGGATGGACGTAAACACATGCTGAAAGGTAACCATGTTCTATGTGCTTTGTTGAACTGGGACCTTAATTTCTCTATGCCTCTGTTCCTGACCTGTAAAATAGAGATAAGAATCCTTCCTTTTTCTACCTCTTCTATTTAGATTGCAAACTCCTAGGGCCAGGAACTGCCTCTCACTATGCAGGTGTAAAAAGCCTAAGAGTAGCTCTGTGATGTCAGTTGAGACTTCTAGGCATGAGAAATAGCAAATAATAATAATTGTCCAAGGCCACTGTGGGATTTAATGTCATAACTCATAAGCATCCAGTTTCCTGTTCTGTACGTAAATCACTGAACAATTCCACTCCTTCATATTCATGATAGTAATTACATAATGCTTTCCATAAAGACGAATCCCAAAACATTTTACAAATTGCATTAAATGTGTGATGGACATGAGTTGATGTGGTGGCATTTGGACTGGGAACCAGTGAGGAATTGGGCTAAGGTCTGGAACTCGAATCAGAACCAGGATTTGTAATCATTGCAATTTCACAAGCTATTAATTAATACAGTTGTGACTTTGTTATCATTAGGATTTATGCAGAACCATAGATGAGCATAGCCCTCTACAAAACAAATAAAGAAAGAGCTATTCCCCAAAGAGCTTATAATGAAGGAGAATATGACAAGGGTTCGGAGATGGACTTTGAGGAATAGGATGGTGAGGACAGTATGAACGTAGGATAATATGGAATGATAATACATATACCTTGAGAAATACATAGTTGTGTTTGTTGTTTTGGGGTTTTTTTTTGTTGTTGTTGCATGCATGACTATTGTTCATAAATGAGTTTAAGAGAGAACTTTGTTTAGTTCACGAATTTGCATCAAATTAACCAGGATTGAGATGGATTTAATTAAACCAGTGTAACTAATTTAAGAGTGCATGCACAAGAGGCACTGATATAATTAAATCTATTTAGAAGACCTATTTAGTTGAATTTGTGCAAATTCTGTATGTAGACCAAGCCTTAAAGGAAGAGATGGTAGAAATGGGTACACATGATAAGCAATGGAGTCCCAGGCACAGGGAAGAGCATGAAGGAAGATATGAAAGTGACCATGGGAAAAGGACACAGAGGGCTCGTGAAGATAAGTAGCTTGAGGTGAGGGAAGAGGATTTTGTGGGAAGTAACAGGAGACCAGAGCCAAGAGGTAGTGAAAAGCTAAGTCAAATGTGGAAAAGGGGTGAGTGATGATTGTAAGAATGAGACTCTAAGGGAGAAAAGGGAAAGCTCTTTGTTAAGGATGAAGAAAAGATGAATTTGTACTGGAGGAAGTTTACATTTTTCTGGATTGTCCACAGAGTTGTTCAGAAAATAAGATGAGAAAAGAATCTCCCAGACACTATGATAATGGGAACTATAGATTACATTAGACAGAAAGCAAACGTGGGGAGTAAATCAGGGGATAAACCTGGCAGTCAGAGATTGGGGCATAGGAGTAGACTGTGAATGAAAGCATGAAGACCATGGAGTCAGTGGAGGTGTGTGAGGCAGGAGATGAAAGGAGAGAAAGAAAGCATCAGCGATGTTAACAGACTAACTGAAACCTCAGTTGGAGAAGGAGTGAATGGGCGATGGTAAAAGAGAAGAGCTGTTACTTATGAGATGTTGGACATATCTGAGCTGGTACTAGTACAATAGACCATTTTCAAATTTGAATCCAACCCAAAGTAATAACAAGTGCAATCCTTTAAATCCTACCTACCCACTACAAAAAATATTAAAAGAGGTTTAGAATTCGAGTTCTGGAATTGTACCATACCTTGAAAGACTTGTATTTCATGCACTCCAGAAATACAGGTTCCTCGAAAGAAAGGGAGATATGTATAACTGAGAAACACTTGAACTCTGGGAGAATAAAGAGTTAAACATTACTATAGATAAAAGATATTTGAAAACAATCTATTGGTAAAAATATATTTGAAGCTAGCTGAAAGGATTAAAGTATTTAGGACATTATAAGGTGTTACAGAGAACTAGAGAGAAAGCATAGCTTCCTTACATATTCATGAGAATGTAATTTTATTTTTACACAGGATTTTTATCCCGTACTATATGTTAAGAGAAGCAGCAAGCAACTCACCCACTCTGCATCTCATTTCAAATATCCACTAAAAACACACCTTTCCACCTTGGCTATCCTTTTAAACTTCTATTTCCTTTCATTATACTTACAGTTTAGCCCTGAAATTGTATTATGTCACTCTGTGAAGCATTCTGAGATACAGTCCACAAGAAAAATCCTCTACAAACTACAATGCAGGTTTAGTGCATTTATTGAAAAAAAAAACAAAAGGCTGCCTGATCCCATTAAAGCCAATAACAAAAATTCCATTGAATTCAGTAGGGCAGGATTAAGTCACTAGTGAACACTGCATTTTTCAAAATTCTATACAGATAGCAAAAGTTTGGAAAAAAAAAACCCTACCTATGAAAGCCCTTGCAAAATATCACTTTGAAGATTTTAATTTTTTTAGGGCTATAAATGGAGTGTTTGTTGGTGTCAGAACCTCCAGTAGAGGATATTAATTTAACAAAACACCAGCATCAACATTTAAAGCTATGAAAATGGATTCAAACTATGAAGAAAACCAATGTTTGTCAAAAAGTTTTTATGAGATTATTTTCTTAAGTGGAGGCTACATCTTGTCAAATGTGAGGTGACATTAACAGCATGTGACAAGATGTAATTCAGTGCAACATGATGTCATGTGGTGATAAGATATAATTTGTAAATGCCCCTGTTACCTGTGGCAAATTTTGCCCTGTCAGACCTAATGAAAATTAAAACATTTTACTGACACAGTTGAGTGGGATTTATTTTTCTGCTTTTTCTTTCTGACATGTGAACACAATGTAACGTTGATAATACATGTTTAAAAAAGCTGTCAAAATGAGTTGAACTTATAGATGAGTCAAGCAAGTTGGAAAAAAGTTGCAACCTGAAATTTGGGTTTGGGGTATGAAAGCTGTAAAGTGTGTGTTTGGATGGTTGAGGATAGGTTATTGTAACATGAAACAACCTACATACCTACAGTTGGATGTTATTGTGTTTTTTCATATCATTCCCTGAAATACTGTCCTCAAAAGCAGTCTTGTCAGGAGAGATACAGCTGAAATAGAACTTTTGATTAACTGGCACGTGACATTATTCCCATAAGTGGCACCTGTGGCAGCAAGTCATCCGGCTGGTGTTTGGGAGATATTTTGGGTATTTTTCAAGTTCATCTCTAGTTAAGGATGTCTAATATGCTAACAATAAAGGCTTGCTGGAAGCTAAGCCCCAGGGCTTCTGCAGAGCATATATTTTAGCTGGTTGTTAATAAGACGAGGCTCCTAAATAAAGGACAGGTATAGGAAATGGGTTCTGAACATTCTGGTTTTAGAAGGGAATACGTCTGCATGCACAGCAACAGAGCTTGGTGATAGGAGAGGCTTCTACACACATTCAAAGTTGAATTCTTCACTGCTCTCCAACTTTCAAACACATATTCTCTTTTCCTCTTCCACCTTAGTTTCAGCATGCATTTTTATTATTAATTATAGTTGCAATACCTGTTTTAAAATGCCAAGCATTGTATCTTCGGTTTAATTAGCATCTGCAGTACTCGTGGCATTTCTTATTCTTAGTGAAAATTGTAAAAACTTTAATGGTGACCATCGTAAAATTGTACTTTGATAGTTTGATAGCCCCTTCTCTCAAAGAATTGCAAAGCCCTTCCAAAAGTGGTTCAGTAACATTAGCTAATCAAGCTTAACATGTCTTCTCTATTGGACAGAAACTGAGGCACAGAAGGGTTAAGTGACTTGCCCAAATATCACACAGGGAGTGTGTGGTAGAGGCAAGAATACAACCCAAATCTCCAGACTCTACAAGGCTATACCTTTGCTCCTACCTACTAGATATTCTTGACACTAGCATTTACCTTATCATACAGGTTAGTGGTAACTAGCTTGATGACATGTTAACGTTACTCTTTTATACTAAGAACAGATATATTCCTTCTGATTGTCCTCCTAATCTGTACACCAAACTCCCATACCAATCTCACCTGCATACTAAGAGAGTAAATTGAGAGCAGAGTTAGCCTTTTAGTATTGTATTAGTATAGTATTTAGGATTATATTTAATGTGGAAGCTCAAGGACTGCACCAGGCTAATGCTTGGCCTCCCTAAAAGCTATGGGGAGGGGATACACAAGGACATAGCAGAGCTGGTCTTTCTAGGATGAGATGTAGCACATGATTCATCCCAATGGCTGCTCTAACAATCACTCCCTGACAGACCCAAGTGTTGTATCCACTTCAGACATAATGCCTCTGGATTTTCCACTGGGCTGTGCATCTCCACAACCCACTAATGCAGTGCTGGGTCTTAAAGCTACAAGCTAGCTCTTAATTTGGAAACAAAAAAGATCCCTTACATAGTGGTCCATCCACAGTACTACTGCTGAGTCAATGTGTCAGTCAGGTGAAGGGGGTGTTACTCTCTTTTTTTCTTGTGGTGGTGGGAAAGGGAGTAGGTGGAGATTTGTATGTGAATACGAATTTGTAAAGATTCAATATTTTGTCCTGTCTTTGGGCCAAATGCTAGCCCCACTGAAACCAGTGGAAAAATCTCACATTTATTTCAACAAGACCCGGGTTTGGCCTGCTATCTCTGAGGCTTTAGAACTGTCTCACTAAATTAACAACACAAAAGCTCTTGTTGAAACAAATTATAGTGCATATGTCTCTGGCAGCTCTGCTGGAAGTTGCTGGTGGATGGTTCAATGGCAAAGATTTTGGCAGATCTTTTAATCCCCATCTACAGTGCCCAAAGAACTGTTTTTTAAGCCATGTCTAAGCACATTTATTAAATACAGTATTTTTGGACAATGAGGACAGGGCCTGTGGCTCCCTTCATTGTCTAATCATGGGATTCTGGGAGACCAATTATAATCTCGTTTTCACTGGTGGAAAGGAGGAGAAAACCCATTGAAGATAATGGAATTATGTCACTGTAAAACCAGAATAAGTGAGCAGTGAATCAGGCGTTCAGTCTCTAGGGCTCAGTCCTTCAATATGGAAGTCAATGAGGTTTGCCATTGAATTGTATGGGTGAAGGATAAGGCCCTCAGAGAGCATCTCTAGTGATGAACATAGTGTCTCCTGCAAAATAAATACAAAAAAACTTTCCTATATATTTTCATCTGAATATATTTTCAAGTTAATGTTTGAATTGTCCTTGCCTATGGTACAGTAAGAGCACAGTCATATAATATACTTTCCTTCCTCTTTGCCTAAACCAGATTGTTTGTTGTCTATTCTTGGCAAAAAGCTGAGAATGCTGAACAGCACTGACTTCTTACACAAGATAGCCTCAGAGGCTTTCTGAAGATGACAGATCCCTTGCTTGATGGAATGTTTGAGATAATTCACTCTATAGCTGAAGCATGAACTATTTCATTATGTCTAACGAGTATCACCATCTGAACGTATTCTATATGTTCGGGTAGCTTTGTCATTCGATCAGCTGAAGTTCACAGAAGATCAAAATTGGATGAATGTGGGAATGTCTTCAGAGTTGAAAAAATTTCAATGAGGCAAAACTCAATAGTTCTGCACAGTTCTAATTGAGACAGTCAACTAGTGGCTAGAGCAGAGGTCAAATAGCTTAGGCAGTTGTTTACAAAGTTTTATTTGTAATGTGGACATTATATTAAAATATTAAAGCTAGGATTAGAAGAAAAATAAAATGGTCTACAGCATCTATAAAAAAATTTCAAAAACATCATAATACCTGGCTCTTATACAGGGCTTTCAATCTTCAAGGACCTGCAAACACATATATTCATAAATCTAACATGGATATGAATTCAGCCATTGCATAACTGAAATTTAAAAGGACTAAAATATCTCCTTGTTTTGGGCCAGATCCTCAGCTGGTATAAATCTGTGTAGTTCCATTAAGGTAACCAGCTGAGGATCTGGCCCTTGATTTCTTATTTGGAGGGAAGTGTAATTGTATTGATTAGAGCAAGTGATGGAGAGTCAAATGTCACAATTTCTAATCTAGATCTGTTATGGGTTTATCTTGCAACTATTGGTTAGCAGCTCTCTGTACGTCATTTTGCCCAGTTTTATAAATGTGTCTACTAATACCAAGGCTGGTGATAAAACTTTTGATTTCTATCAGTTAACACTATAGCTGGGTGGGAAAGTATTTTGAAAAAGAATTGCAGCCCCCAAACAAGGATGAACCATTGAAATTGCAACAATTTTTGCAAACCAAATATCTGAAAAAAATGTTTAGTCAAATCAATTTAAAATTTCATTTCAATTTTGATTTTTTAAAAAATAGTTTACTATAAATTCACATATTTAGAAATGAAAAATCATTTTGAACCAAAGAAGCTTAAATTTTCATTTAAAAATGTTGAAACAGTATGTTTTGACAACTTCAGATTTTTTTCTCAATTTTTTTTGAAACTGGAAATTAAAAAAAAGTCTCTTTCCTGTGAAAAGTTCCAGTTGTGAAAATATTTAATTAAAATATTTCCAAGCACTGCTATTCAACACATAGTGGAATATCTGACCTAAATTGCAGGCAAAACTGTGCTGCCTCTCATACACCACTGTTGGTACATTTTGCATTTTTTATGGTGACCACTTTGTATAAGGTTCATAGACTGCACTGAGCTCCTCAGCTGAAAGCTGTTACAGAAGTGCAAAGAATTATTATTAATTCATCACAATGTTTTTATATTCTATTATATCTTTAAAAAGCAGGACAGTGTTTAAACATAAGGGGGGGGACACCCTGCAAAACTCCCTTTCCTGAAAGAGGATTGAAAATGTTAAATAACAGCTATATTTCAGCTAAAGTGGTATTACTCTGAAGATGTTAAAGGCAATGGAATGACAGTAAACACACCTCCACAAAACTTACTACACTGCTGTGGTGCCTATGGCATAATAAAACAGATCAATCCAAAAGAGAGTGGACTTTAGACACATACACACACAGAGTACTGTGTAATGGATATTTTGTGGTCATTGCAATACATTGGTCTAATCCTGTTACCACTGACATCAAAGACATACCTCATACTGACATTAATGACAGCAGGATTGGGTCAACCATGTGTGTCTGCTGTAAGGAGTCACTCCTAAAAAGTTTATTTACATAATAAAGTGCCTATCTAGGGCTCTACAGACCTGATCCAAAGCCCATTGAAGGCAACGGTGGTCTTTTAATTGACTTTAATGGGGTTTGGATCAGGGCCTAAGAGGGCTTGTCATATATTAGATTTATAAGCTAGCTATCACAACAAAAATAAATGCCTCATATCCCTCCCCGCCCCCGCTGTGTCTCCAGTAAACAAAACCCATTTCAGCCACAACTTCCAACCTGCAATGCTCAAAATCCCATCCCTCTGTACATCCCTTGGAAAAAAAGATGGGCCTAGCAGTGTGCCCTGAAGATTGACAGCTTTAGGCTGTTTCAGTCTTTTCTAACATTTAAATGGATCCTTCAGGGATAAGGAAAATTATCATAGCAAAATGTGCCTTGAAACTGTTGCTAATACTGTACACAGCTATTTTAGAAAACATTTTGGAAAAAATATGGCACATTACATGCTAGTAACTTTACTGTCAATTTTTTAGAGGTTTTACATGCTGCGCCGAGTGTGCAGGTTGGTGGCCCCTGCCCCACCTCCATGGAAGCATCAGATGGTTTACTACTTGTTAAGTTCTAAGAAGCTCCTCAAGTGACATTTTTGCAGATGAGAGTGCCTGAGTTTTTTTCTGATTCAGCCTATCTACTACTATATAGTAATAATAAGTTAATGACACAGACTTTCTAGGATTTTAAGATCCTACGATGTAGAACAGTACTATTTTTCCCATTTTACAGATTAGTAAACTGAGCCACAGTGGCTTTTCCAAAGTTACACAACAAATTGAAACAGGGCTGGAAACACAAACCAGGAGATCTGATTCTCAGTCCTGTGTATTCACCTCAAGACCATCCTTCCTCCCATTTCTTTTCTGATGCTAGTTCCTCTCCTGTCTTTTTTTTCCCTTTACCTACTACCCAGCCCTTTCTCCCCTTTCACTGGCCCTTTCCTCTCAATGGTCCAGTCTCTGGTCTTCCTTCATTTATTTGTATGCCTCTTCTCCTGTCTCCCTCATACCATGGATGTCTCCAAGAGATTGAAATCATGACTACTCAGAGCCAGGAAGCAGCAATGCTGATCACCTCTTCCTCCTTCTCCTCCTTCCCACTTCCAGCCTCACTGTGCTGGGGGTGAGGGAATCAGCAAAGAGACTGGGAAGAAAGGGAAAGAGAAAGAGAAGGAATTCTTGACTGCCTGTTCAGAAGCGCTGAGAGTAGCTTCCCGTAGCAAACAGCAGAAGTTGAAAGGGAAATCTTGCTCACTGCCTACAGCCCTGTTTATGAGCAGCATGACAAAAAGCATGACTGAGAGAGAGTTCCCAGCAGGAGAGAATGTGTGACTGTCAAACCACATGAATGACATTTGTCAAGTATGGGTTTAGGACTCGAAATCAAGTTATTTCCCTTAGCACAGATCCTGAAGCCCAGGGAGTCAGGGAAGCTGGGAAACATGCAGTGGAGAATGCAGTTCTTTCCGATGGACCCCAAATTTTGGATCTGCTGGATGTTTGTTCCCCCGATCATATGAGTAAAGGAAACTATATGATTCTGTGTGCTGGATCCTTAGCTGGTGTAAATTGCTATGCTACATTGAAGTAATTGGCGATACACTGATTTTATACCAATGAATGATCCAGCTCTATGTTTTTTAACATGATCAACAACATTACATTCTAAACAAATAAAATGCTAATTACTGAGAAAAGAGCATGTGAACATACATCTTTTGTCCCTCCCTATCAAAAAGGACAACCTAGCTCATTATTAAAGCCTGATCCAATTCCCAAAGACTTAGGAGTCTTTCCTTTGATTTCAATGGGACTTGGATCTGACAGGTTAAGCTCTATAAAAAAAAAAATCCCTGCCACATTAGGACCTTGTACTCTAAGTTTTGGGACAGAAAAATGTTATAGCCAAGTAACAAACACCCATATATAAACTATTAGAAATTAAACAGTAATAGAAAGTTAAGTGTAATAGACTATAAGCATAATAGCGTAAGTGTAATTTATATGGATTGCAGACAACTGAACAGAATTTGCCATAATGTATCTTTAGTGAATTGAAACAGGTTTTTTTTTTTATTATTTTATTCTTCTTCTTCTGAAGAGACTGTGCTATAGTGGACACTTTCATTATCTGCATGTTTCTAATAGAAAAGGGAATAGCTTCAAAAATCCTCTCTAGGAAAATTCATACCCACTATTGGCTTTTGAAATAAGTAGTTGTGATTTATGAAGTTTTAATCCCTAAATCTGTTGAATAGTAATTGTTTTTATTATGTGTGACTGACTTGCTTTCCAAGAAAATTAAGAGAGACATTTTCTTATATTGTTGTCATAGTCATGTTGAAATAGTTATTTATGTTGACCATTTACTGTACAGGTAGTACTGAAATACCAACTGTTTCTAATTTTCTTATATTATCCAGTTATATGGTTGTACTTTACTTTGTAATTACTTTGTTAAGTCTGGTACGAAGGAAAATTGAGAGATCTATACAAATAAGCTGGAGCATGTTATGTAGTATAATTAGAGAAGCAAAATATATTAACAGAAAACTGCAGTATTTCAATCACCAAAAACAAAACAAACAAACAAAAAAACAAAAAACAAAAACAAAAAAAAGAGGTTTCTTACAATATGTTTCCGGCAGCAGAAAGTAAAGGAGAAAATTCATCCATAGGATGTGCTAGCACAGAATTGGAGAGAGAGGGAGAAATGAGACTGATTAATAAATATTTCAGTTATTCCTTAAGAAAAGGAAAACAAAGATCAGGAACAAAGACTAGAGCATCACACTATATTTTAATGGGCAGGAGATATTCTAATACAAATAAGAAAACGTTGGGCACTCAAAGATCAGATCCACATCCCTAGTTCTGGAAGCTCCCTGCTCCCTAGCTCTGTTATGACTCCACCCCCATTTGTATGAGAACCCCCTCCCCCAGAGAGAGGAAGGATGATCTGATGGTTAGTGTGCTAAACTGGGGCTCCAGAGACTGGAATTTAGTTCTATACCCTTCCACAGATTTTCTATGTGACACTGGATAAGATCTCCATGTGGGATCTACAACACTGAGCATTATGACAACTAGAAAATCACAGGAACAACAATGGGATCCACAAAGCCAATTTGGTGCCTAGATCCCTTCTATGATGAATGGGGAAAGACAGGTTCCTAAGAATATGACTCACAAAAGCCAGCATGCTAAGCAGGGAGCTGCCTAAGCTAACCAATAGGCATTGCTGAGGGCAGGGGTGTGTACTAAGCTCCACCACTCTCGTGGAGATAGGAGCCTCCTATCTCCACTTAGCAATCCACAAAGGGGAACCTGGAGCCAGGCAACTGCTTCTTGAATAAATGAGTTAGATGCCTGCCTTGCTCCACATAAAGCAAACTAAGGCAGTGGTGGCCGCTGCCTTCTAGTTCAGTGGTTAGAGCATTTGCCTGGAATGTGGGAGACACACTT
Organism: Lepidochelys olivacea; assembly: GCF_965140295.1. Taxonomy (NCBI): domain Eukaryota; kingdom Metazoa; phylum Chordata; order Testudines; family Cheloniidae; genus Lepidochelys; species Lepidochelys olivacea. The sequence continues at coordinate 31,737,931 of NC_140412.1, forward strand.
TCAAATCACCCCTCTCTGTGATAGAAGGGGAGAAAGGTTTTGAACATGGGTCTCTCACTTCATAGGGGCATAATCTAACCACCGAGCTAGAGGATATTCTGTTATGGGGCACCTTCAGTCTCTTCTGTGGAAGCTGTACCACTATTGATAAATAATAAAAGCTTGATAGGGCATGGGGACTGGACCCTGTGCCTCCCACATGGGTGCCCTGTCAAGGTTCCTTCCCCACTCTGAACGCTAGGGTACAGATGTGGGGACCTGCATGAAAAACCTCCTAAGCTTATCTTTACCAGCTTAGGTCAAAACTTCCCCAAGGTACAAAATATTCCACCCTTTGTCCTTGGATTGGCCGCTACCACCACCAAACTAATACTGGTTACTGGGGAAGAGCTGTTTGGAAACATCTTTCCCCCCAGAATACTTCCCAAAACCTTGCAGCCCACTTCCTGGACAAGGTTTGGTAAAAAGCCTCACCAATTTGCCTAGGTGACTACAGACCCAGACCCTTGGATCTTAAGAACAATGAACAATCCTCCCAACACTTGCACCCCCCCACACTTTCCTGGGAAATGTTGGATAAAAAGCCTCTCCAATTTACATAGGTGACCACAGACCCAAACCCTTGGATCTGAGAACAATGAAAAAGCATTCAGTTTTCTTACAAGAAGACTTTTAATAGAAATAGAAGTAAATAGAAGTAAAGAAATCACCTCTGTAAAATCAGGATGGTAGATACCTTACAGGGTAATTAGATTCAAAACATAGAGAACCCCTCTAGGCAAAACCTTAAGTTACAAAAAAGATACACAGACAGAAATAGTTATTCTATTCAGCACAATTTCTCAGCCATTTAAAGAAATCATAATCTAACACATACCTAGCTAGATTACTTACTAAAAGTTCTAAGACTCCATTCCTGGTCTATCCCCGGCAGAAACAGCATATAGACAGACAGAGACCCTTTGTTTCTCTCCCTCCTCCTAGCTTTTGAAACTATCTTGTCTCCTCCTTGGTCATTTTGGTCAGGTGCCAGCGAGGTTACCTTTAGCTTCTTAACCCTTTACAGGTGAGAGGAGTTTTTCCTCTGGCCAGGAGGGATTACAAAGGGGTTTACCCTTCCCTTTATATTTATGACATGGAGCACCTTCAATCTCTTCTGTGGAAGCTGTACCACTATTGATAAATAATAAAAGCTTGATAGGGCATGGGGACTGGACCCTGTGCCTCCCACATGGGTGCCCTAACCCATGTGGACTACAGAGTCATTCTCACTCTCTCTCTAGCCCAATGATTATTTAAGAATTTAGCCACGGTGGAGTAGACATTGGGCCAAAGAGAGAGGGACAGCAGCCCTGTAGTCCAGTGGTTTGGGCACCCACCAGGAATGTAATAGACCCAGGGCCCAATCCCCCTTTCATTATTTATCCACAGTGGAACAACTTTAGCAGGAGAGACTGAGGGAACCCCACAACAGAATATTCCATAGCTCAGTGATTAGAGCACTCTCCTTAGAGGTGGGAGACCCCTATTCAAATAATTTCTCACTCTCTAGCAGCGAGGGGCAAATTAAACCTATGTCACCCATATGTCAGGCAAATACTCTAACCACTGTGCTAAAAGTCATAATGTGAGTACAACCTTCTCCTCTGGATGTATTTTGAATGGGACCCAATCTGATCAGTGGCCTCTGAGCATGCCTACTGGATCAGGCATATGTGACAAAGGTGGCTGAATGCTTATCTTCTCCTAGTGAACCACTCTGGGGCTTAGGCAGCAGACTGGCATCTGGATACCTAGAGGGAGGCAGCAGTGTGTGTGTACAAAGGCTGAAACATAGGTGCTCAGGAAACATGTATTGCAAAATCAGGCACCTACAGGGTTCAGTGGAAGTTTTAGGTATTGCAGTGGAGCCAAAACTGGGATTTAGACTCCTAACCCTGAGCCTTGGGTGCCTATGTAGCTTTGTGGATCTAAGCCTTTGTGCTTCAGTTCCCCATCTGTAAAATGGTGATAATAGCACTACCTTAGAAGGGTTTTGTAAAGAAAGACATATTTAAGATTGTAAGATGAGGTGCTCTGACTCTATGGTCATGGAGGCCACATAAGTACTTGTGATAGATGACACGCTTCTCCTAAAGCACCTAACATCCATAATTTTTACACTTGATTCCCTTGATAGAAGTCCAGTAATAATAACTGACTGGCATAACAGTTAAACAAATAATATTTATTGGATAATGGCTTGTTTGCAATAAGATCTTCCTAGTGAACTGGCATTTAAATAGCACAGAGTAACATAAAGGCAATGTAAAACTTAAGAGTGACAAGCCTTGGTTTTAATCTATAAGTACCAAAAAAATTATTACTCTGTGAAAATGCAAATAATTAGGATAGAAAAAGAAACCTCTTTTATTATGAAAACACTGCCATTTTTTCTTATAAGTAAAGTCTTCTTAAGCAAATTAGAAAGATATATTACTAACCAGAGTCAAACACCTACAAGATCTCTATCAAGCATTCTTAAAACTACAATACCCACCTGCTGAAGTGAAAAAAACAGATTGACAGAGCCAGAAGAGTACCCAGAAGTCACCTACGACAGGACAGGCCCAACAAGGAAAATAACAAAATGCCACTAGCTATCACTTTCAGCCCCCAACTAAAACCTCTCCAGCGCATCATCAAAGATTTACAACCTATCCTGAAAAATGATCCCTCACTCTCACAGATCTTGGGTGACAGACCAGTCCTCGCTTACAGACAGCCCCCCAACCTGAAGCAAATACTCACCAGCAACCACAGACCACACAACAAAAACACTAACCTAGGAACCTATCCTTGCAACAAAGCCCGATGCCAACTCTGTCCACATATTTAGTCAAGTGACACCATCATAGGACCTAATCACATCAGCCACTGTCAGGGGCTCATTCACCTGCACATCTACCAATGTGATATATGCCATCAGGTGCCAGCAATGCCCATCTGCCATGTACATTGGCCAAACCGGACAGTCTCTATGCAAAAGAATAAATAGACATAAATCTGACATCAGGAATCATAACATTCAAAAACTGGTAGGAGAACACTTCAACCTCTCTGGCCACTCAGTAAAAGATTTAAGGGTGGCACTTTTGCAACAGAAAAGCTTCAAAAACAGACTCCAAGGAGAAACTGCTGAGCTTGAATTAATATGCAAACTAGATACCATTAACTTGGGTTTGAATAGAGACTGGAAGTGGCTAGGTCATTACACATATTGAATCTATTTCCTTAAATTAAGTATCCTCACACATTCTTCTCAACTGTCTAAATGGGCCATCTTGATGATCACTACAAAAGTTTTTTTTCTCCTGCTGATAATAGCTTAACTAATTAGCCTCTCACAGTTTGTATGGTAACTTCCAACTTTTATATATATGTATGTATGTGTGTGTGTATATATATATATATATATATATATATATATATGTTCCACTCTATGCATCCGATGAAGTGGGCTGTAGCTCATGAAAGCTTATGCTCTAATAATTTTGTTAGTCTCTAAGGTTCCACAAGTACTCCTGTTCTTTTTGCGGATACAGACTAACATGGCTACTACTCTGAAACCATTTAATATGTAATTACTTCACCCTGAATTACATCTGATGTCAAATACAATAAGAAATGCCATCTGAAAAATACTTTCATCACTGTCTTCCAAAAATTGACTGACCTCTTAATAGTTGTTGATGGATCGAGATTTCAAAGGACAACGAGAATACACTATTCTGCAATGAGATATTATTATAGCATCCCCTATGAATTTAACATTGGATTGTTTCTGTTTGAATGGTCAGCAACAGCAAATGTTTAATCTGCTTACATAGTCTTGAATAATCATCATTGTTATGGACATAAGATTAGAACAGGCCAATAGATGTCAACACATGTCAGTTTAGGAAAATTTTGAAATAAAGACAAGCTGCCACATGCATTATATGGGAATAAAGGGCATACCGAAAAATATATAGAGAAACCCTGCACAATTCACATTTCCAAAGTAGGCTGTAGAAAAGAAACTACTTCTAGGTGTAGAATGTTCCCTCTCACAGTGTTTCCAGAGCCAAGACACTAGCTCTGCCAAAAAATAATTGTGAGCTTATGAATCATGGGGATAAGTCTAGTAAAAAACATTGATGATACATGTAAGAACATTGTGGGTATCTATGTATCTAGCATAGGCAAATGAGTAGCAAGGTGTTTAAGTGGACTGGTATGGGGTACCTACACTTTTCCAAGGCTCTGCTGCCCAAAGCCTGTTTCTTTAAGCCTTGTATCAGTTAAATCACAAACTGCAATTAAAATAAAAAAGATTTTAGAGGTCTTGTTAACATTACTTGGCTGCTCCACATACACATGGATTGGAGCAGGAAGGTTGGGGGTGTGGCTGGAGTAAAGCAGTAAGAGAAGGAGGACAAAAAAATAAGACACAGTGACGAATAGTCAGTAGAAGATACAAATAAGACTGGATGAAAAGAAAAACTGAGCATCCTAGTTAAATAGCAATCAAAATCACTAATAAGACCAAGAGCAAGAACTCCTCTCCCACTGTGTTTGCTTCAAGCTGAGTAAAAGGGCTGGAGTTACCTAAAGGGGTTCCAAAAGCCCTGGTTCTGACTGGAGCAGGGTTCCCCTTGTGTGGGCACTGAGGAACACAGCCCGTAAATCTGCCTTCTATGGTGCCCAGGATTAGGAGCATGAAAAAGGGGCTAACAACTCTTACAGTTATAGCACAGAATCTCACCCTGAATATTTACAGGTGACAATGTTTAAAGATTAGACTTTTACATCTTATAACTCTTCTTTATTATAGATTCAGTAATTCTCATTAAAAGGTTAATTTGGAAAAGACATCTTTCAGAATTGCATACGCATATTGCCATGTCCTCAGAGAGTGCTCAGTCAGTAAGAGTTTGTTCTAAGATAGGAGGCTTCTAAATTGTTTAATTGGTTAAGCAGTTAGTCACTTGATCATCTTCTGAAGACTGTTAGAGTACAGGGATTTTTTTCAGAACATAGAAGTAGGGAGGAAGAATTTCATAATTTTTCTATGAACTTTCATGTTGGCTACCAGGAAAGATTGAATTTGGTGGTGGATTATAAAATGCACAAGTACTTGTGAATCAAAAATTGCTAGTTCCGCAATGCTCTTTAGTGAACCAGCCAGCCTCACAGATGGCACTTACAATTTTCTTGTGAAATGCAATGTTTTCAGATTCAATAAAGCCTGATTTTTGTAACTTCATTGCTAAAAATAAAGCTCACTCACAGCAAACTCAGTCACACACAGTACTCTAACTAATGGATAAGGAAAGGCTTTGAACTAACTTTGATTTACTGTAATCCAAATGCCTTAACCAGCAGCTAAAAAGATACATGAAGGTAGCTTTGTAGAGCTGGAACACCTTTCTTTTATATGTTTAGCCCTGACTAAGGAGCAAGTAAGGGAAGTGGTTACAAATAATCCAACCAGGCATTTACAACACCTGCTAAACCAAGCTGGGTTTTATTTTATTTTATTTTTTATTTTAATGTAGCTTGTGTGATGTACAGCCTCCTTTGTAATTTGGAAGGTAAAGTTCTAGCCATTCTCATTGCTTTTGACTAATATTTTTAGCTTTCCCCAGGTTTTTAGTGTAACAGGGACTCTCACAATTTTTCATCGTTGGAACCTGAGAAGTACAAAAATAAGTTCTGTTTCAGGCTGTAGCAATGTGGTTTGAAATGTTCAAACATTGTTTTTAAAGGATTAAACAAAAAAAAATCTCTCTAGCTACAGGTCATGAATGTACATGCTTATATTAGTTATGAAAAGGAACATTATGGGGGGGGGAAGGAAAAGAAACTTCCCCACAGATGAGCTGAAACAATTATGCCAAAAAGGAAATTTTAAATACAAGATTATTTTAAACGTTTCAGTTAAAAATAGTATACAACAAGTTAAGGACCAATTTTGCCTCAGTTACTTTGAGTTTATTGATTTTAAACATTTTCCTGTGTCTGCACCTCTTTAAAAACTTTTATAAATTATGTAGGTTTAGGTAGGAGATATAGACTCATATAAATAAATGAAATGGGATAGATCCTCCGCTGCTATAAAATGGTGGAGTACAATGAACCAATCAACAAGCTGAGCATCTGGACATTTAATGTGCACACGCACATCTGTATATCTATCAGAATCCGATCATCTGCATAAGGGAATGAAAAGGTGCATACCACATTGCATGGAAGGATCTTATATGGAAACAAGAGTGCTGTCATGATACCCCTCTGTGAAATGCAGCATAGGCTGCACTGAGAAAATGGGTGTTACAAAGAAACCAGTATGGTCAGAGAAAAGAGCATTGCAATGTATTCTCACCTATCAATGAATATTCTGAGAAGGGGTTTAGGTCAGGATAACTTGTCAGCTTTAATATATGCTGCTCTCCCAATGCACCAGCACATCCACAGCAGAAGGATAATATGGTAAGTACACAGAAAGGAACAGTCAGTCAGAGAAAGAGAGAATAAAGGCCCCACTCAGCAAAGACTTACTTTAACCTTTTGCTGGGACAACTTACCATCCCCTCTGTACTGGCTCAGCTGCATTAGTGGTGCCTGGGCGAAGATGAAGGGTGAAGCCAAAACTCCACTTACTACCCCCCACCTATCTGTGAAGTAACAACATGTCCAGACTCTGGTGATACGGGAAGCCTGCACCAGAGGTTAAGAGAAATTCTTAGCCGCACACAGTACTCAAACACTCAACAAGATTTTTAATATGAATTCATTGCATCTGTGCATGCATTCTTTCATGTGTGGGTGAGGTCCCCATCTTAGAGAATTAAACTAGACTCTAGAATTGAAAGCAATCATTTTTTTTATTGACCTAAGAAACCAGCCTCTCTAGCTAAGAACTGTAACAGATTCAAATCCTATATGGCAGATGTACAGACAAGTACATATGCCACTTACTGACTAGGAGGTTACATGCTTCTGCTGGACAGAAGAAACAGATCCCAAACATATGAAGATTACAGGAATTTAATGCTGGGTGAGCCTCTACTCATGTGACAGCCACCAGCAGGAACTGAACGACAGCCCTCCAAAGTGGAAGCATAGGTTGTGACAGCTCCAGCTAAAGAGCCCCACTCTGACGGTACAGACTGTAATAAACTCACATAGTCTGTGACTTGGGTACAGAGAGGCACATATAACACAATGGCCAGTGGGCTACATTTGCTTTGTGCAAACATTAAATCAGCCTGTCATAAATATAAAGGAAAGGGTAAACACCTTTAAAATCCCTCCTGGCCAGAGGAAAAATCCTTTCACCTGTAAAGGGTTAAGAAGCTAGGATAACCTCGCTGGTACCTAACCAAAATGACCAATGAGGAGACAAGATACTTTCAAAAGCTGGGAGGAGGGAGAAAAACAAAGGGTCTCTGTCTGTCTGTGTGATGCTTTTGCCAGGGACAGAACAGGAATGGAGTCTTAGAACTTAGTAAGTAATGTAGCTAGATATGCGTTAGGTTATGATTTCTTTAAATGGCAGAGAAATTAAGCTGTGCTGAATAGAATGGATATTCCTGCCTGTGTGTCTTTTTGTAACTTAAGGTTTTGCCTAGAGGGATTCTCTATGTTTTTAATCTAATTACCCTGTAAGGTATTTACCATCCTGATTTTACAGAGGTGATTCTTTTTTACTTCTTACTTCTATTAAAATCCTTCTTTTCAGAAACAGAATGCTTTTTCATTGTTCTTAAGACTGAAGGGTTTGGGTCTGTGGTCACCTATGCAAATTGGTGAGGATTTTTACCAAACCTTCTCCAGGAAGTGGGGTGCAAGGGTTGGGAGGATTTTGGGGGAAAGATGTTTCCAAACAACGCTTTCCTAATAAAAATAAACCCAGATAAACATTTGGTGGTGGCAGTGGAAGGCCAAGGGCAAAGGGTAAAATAGTTTGTACCTTGGGGAAGTTTTAACCTAAGCTGCTAAAGTAAGCTTAGGAGGTTTTCATGCAGGTCCCCACATCTGTACCCTAGAGTTCAGAGTGGAGAAGGAACCTTGACACAGCCACATCTGATTCACATGAAAATTTAATTTTAAGCTCATAGACACAACTATTTGCAACATAAGTGGTATGCTTTATAAATCACGGGAATGAGGTTCTTCAAATCCCTCAGCAGAGACCTGACAGAGAAGATGTGAAATAAGCCAGGCGAGAATCTGACCAGCATTTACAATTAACACCACGCATTTGTGTTAACGTGACGATGGAAGAAAATTACAGGCCAGTAATACAATAATGTACATGGTATATTTATATGAAATGGGACTTTGCTGAACACAGAAGAGGGACAGGGCTCCCAAAACCTTTCAACTGAGTCAATTAAATGAGCCAGACAGGAAACTAACCTGTCTACATCCTTCATAAATAACACTGTATATGCACCTGCAATTATTTTGTATATAATGAGACAAAAGGTAAATTCCAGTCTATAGTCATACACCTTGCAATAGCCTATTTTTTTCTGGGAATGATGCCTTAGGTAAAATGTTGTGTGGCCTAAGAAGGAGAAGATTTAAAATATATTAAGATTCCTAAACTTCTTTATCTGTGACCTTTCCCTAAACTAATAAGTCTCTCCCAGAGATTGAAAGCTCCTGTGACTTCTTCAAATCTCCCTCTTGAATCTAGGAGTTACACAAATCAAATTGGTAAACAGTCATAATACCATGTTTTAGGTGATCAATACCAGTTGGGCCAACACAAATCACATGTCTAAATTCAACTATTGAATGCTCATAGTGAACTGTTCATGATCAGCTGTAGGGAGGGAAATGTAAATTCAAATCATGAGTAATGGTAAGGGAATTATGGTCTAAAGAGAATAAAAGTTTAAATTCTTAGAGTAAATGATTTTTTTTGCTCTAAGAGACCTAAGGAAAATGTTTTGGGTTAATAGTTTATTCACCAAAAAATGCAGCTTTGGCTGACCCAAAACTATGTGCAAATTTGAAACAAATTCACTAAATAGTTTCAGTAAATACAGTATATGTATTTCAGAATTTAGGCACCATTCACAAGTAGCAACTGTAGTTCTACTAATGTTTAGGTCAGGGGTTATAGCACTTAGCTATGATACTACAAATGTGGGTTCAGTTCCTCTTTCTGGCTGAGGTGGAGAAGGGATTTGAACTTAATTTCTCCCAAAGCCAGAAGACTGCCGTCACCTTGGGGGTACAGAGTAGAGGGTGCTTTCAAGCTTCTTTACTTCTTTATAAAATATGTGAATTGTCATGGGCCAAACAGCAAGCGTGAAAATGACTCTGTAGCCCAGTAGCTAAACTACCTATGAGGTAGGAGACCCAAGCTCATGCGCTTAAGCAAATAGCTATTTAATTATTTAAACATAGTGGAACAACTTCAGTAGGAGAGATTCCCACACTAGACAACCCCAGTGGCCAAAGTGCTCTCTTGCCGTATGAGGAAACACAAGCTCAAATCCTTTCTCCACTTCAGTTGGTCAGTAGGACAGAATTGAAATCTGAGTCTTCTGTGTCCCAAGTGAGTGCCCTAAGCACTGCGTTAGAAGAGAGGTAGCTGCGGCTGCAGTCATTTTGTGAATCTAGCCCTTCATTTCCTTTGATTTAATGTTAAAAAGTGTCTGGAAACTAAACAAAACAGTACACTTTGGGTCAAATTATACATTTAATTTGACTCAAACTAAAAATTTTGCAAACCTTTTGAAATTACCAAAGGGTTTTGTAACCTTTGGATTCAGTTCTGACCAAACCAATGTTATTTGTTTTTTTTCAGAAATGCCAGCATGCTGAAAAATCAGTTATTTGCCCAGATCTATGCCCATGGTCCTCTCATTGTTATTCTAGTGTCAGTATTCCAAGGAACTTTTCAGTTATTCTGAGAAAGCTGTTTGTAAAAGGAGTTGTATCTTTTCTTCCCAGGTGAATTGAACAGATGAGGAGGGTTGGGTAGGGGGAAGGGTGCATATGAAATTATATTTTCTCACTATCTTACCAAAGTCAAGGAAATTGTTTCTCTCATCTGAACTCATCCCTGTACATTCAAGTTATTTAGAATTGATCTACACGGTATATGACAGGCAGGGATTAATGCAGCTGTCCTCACATTGTACATTCTCAGTCCCCAGTCACTAGACTAGAACTAAGGAAGGCAATACCTGCTGTGCAAGCCGTCTTTCTGAGCAGAAGTTATGCAGGCTGGAGTTTCTTGTGCTGTTTCCAACAATCAGGAGTAAAAGAACTTGTCTGTTTCTTTCTCTTGAACTCTGCGTCAAAGTATAAACTTGTCATCAGCTGCAGAACAGCTGCTTGCTGTAGCTTCCAAGCAGAAGAAACAATGTGAAGCCACAGCTGTCTTTAAGAAAGAAAAAAAAAGGACAAAATAAGCATTTCTCGACAAATGAAGAAATAAGCTGTTGGCCTTCATTATTTAATTTATTTGGAGGTTAGATGGAGAATCTCGACTTGAAGAATTCCTTGCTTTTAAAAGCTTGAGTAGCAATTTTTTGAAGTGAACCTAACTATTTCACAGCTCTAAGGCTTCAGTAGTGTACTGAAATTCAACAAAGGCATGAGTCTCTCACTCAGCACTAAAATAAGACACTCTAATTCTTATTTAGAAACAGTAAAGCTCTACTTTGTCACAAATTAAACCTTGGCAAACTGAACAGATTGATGGATTAATCATTTCCCTTATAATAATAAAAACCTCTCGGTTCAATGAAGTCCATTGCAACGAACGTTATGGAATTTTGGTCTCTGTCTGTGAGAATGAGGAAATACACAATAGTAGAGGATGTGAGGTTCACTGTTGTTAAGGTAGAAAAACAAGTTTCTGTGAAGCCTTTTGAAAGATTACAGGATCATTATATGCCTGAAGATGATTTTTTTCTTCTTTCTTAAGTGTGACCAAAAAACATTCTGTTTTTGGTTTGTTTGTTTGTTTGTTTGTTTGTAAATGAGATTGAGGGGAAAATTTGTCATTATAGAAAAAATTCTTACAACATTGTTTTGAACAAGGCTACCTTAAAAAAATTGGCTGAGGTTTGAAAGGTGAAATTTGGTACAGCAACTAGCCTCCTTGAGAAGCAGTGTGTTTTGGAGAATATTGGTTTGCACTTTGAGATTTGAAGGCTGCAAGGTAATTTTATTTTTCCGATATACTTGTTAATGTACACTTCAAGAATGATATATTGCATAGGAATGCCTCTGTAGTCCAGCATTGACTGAAGTGCTCCAAGCTAGCCAAAGCTAAGCTAATCAAGGTCCCATGTTCATACCAGACCAGAGTTTTTGGAATCCAAGGAAAGGCTTCCTCCTTTTGCTGCTAACAAGCAAACAAGACAGTAGGGGGAAATCCTTGTCCCACTGAAGTTAAAGGAAGTTTTCCCATTGCTTTCAATGGTGTTCAGATTAGAGCTGGATGACAAATATCACTTTCCCGTAGAAAATTTCAACTGTTTCTCAAGAATCAGATATTTTTGTCCAAAACCCAAATTTTCTTCAGCTGAAAACAGACTTTTTCCAATTCGGGCAAAATATTTTGGTTTTTGACACCTTTCCTATTAATTATTAATTATTATTTTTATTATTTATTTCCTTTAAAGAAATCAGACATTTGCACAAAGAGCTTTCATTCATCCAAAATCCCATTTTCCATTGAAAGCAATTTTTGAAAGAAAATTTCTCACCAGACCTCTTCAAGATTTCACCCCTGGATTCTGATCTTGGACCTCACACTTATTTGCTATGTTGCTTGTGTCCTTGGGTTACCAATTAACTTTGTTAATTTGTGCCTCTATTACTACTTCTGTAAAATTGGCCTCATTGTATGTACACACCTTTGTAAAGCATTTTGAAATAATTTCCCTCATTCATAGCTACACTAAATGTGTTACATTTTAGCCATGTACTCAAGTCCTATTGATTCAATGGATCGTTAAATACTCTCCTGACCTGGTATGAAAAATACATAGCCAAACAAGAAATAACTAAACTATACTGTTAATACAAGTCTATATAAGCATTTATTCCAGGCATTAGAGGGTTCAACTTCTCATGGATTTTATTGTCTGCAAAACACCCATGTAACTGTAACATGTAATAGTAATTCTTGGGCAAATGTGATAACTGATTTTAGCTATTTTTCTTTAAAATATTATGAAAAATAGAGAGCAACCAAGCAACCAAGTTTTTGGCAATCACAGTTTCACAGAAGAAAAAACATAGCCTGATTATCATTTGATGTGACAGCTGATTTAGTAAAAACATAATTTTAGTCAATAGCAGATGAAATATGTGTGTAAAACAGTTGCCTAGGAGCTGCAACAATCTATGCAATTTATTTTTCAATAGTTTACAACATTTCTTTTCTTTTTTAAATGTATACCTCTGTTTCTGGGTGATCTGCTGTGGCAGATCCTTTTTTTAATCTGACTCCAGTGTCTATTTAGAAATCAACATTAACGATAAAAGAGAGGTACCCAGTACTCTTGCAGGACAATAGTTCAGCAAATCCAAGCATCAATCATTTACACTGAGACACTGCAGAACAACTCCTATATAGTTTCCAATGTCAATAATTTGAAGACACTAGAGAAACAAAGTGCAAGTTTTCTAAATTAGGCTCTTAAAGTGCAGTAGTCTGGTTGATGTCAACATTTTCCCACGGTTGCTGGTTTGCAAAATAAGCAAAAGCTTACCTGCCTGAAAATAGCAGGAACATGCAATATTTTAGTGCAGGGTATCCCACCCTTGGAAGGTGCGAACTTGGGGGGACACTGAAAGACCTCTGAATTGTTCTCCAGAGCCCCAGCATTCATTTTAAAAAGTAAATCTCTAGCTGTTATGATTTTATTAAAAAAAACTCCTAAATTAAATGCAAGCATAACTGATCCAGACAAGTGTTCCTGAGGTTGTAGGAAGCCTTGTCCAGTGGCTAGGCGATAACCTGGGACTTGGGAAATGGAGTTCAGGTCCCTACTCTACTACAGCCTTCACGTGTGATGTTCAGAAAGTCACTTAGTCTCATTGTGCCTCAGTTATCCATCTGTAAAATGGAGTTAATACTTCCATACCTTACATGGTATGGTACATTCATTAAAGATGGTGGGGTGCTCAGATAAGATGATGGGATCCATAAGACAGATAAAAAGTGTGCAGCAATTGCTACCCCGTTCACTTTAATAGGTGCTACCTTAGGTGCCAATGATAATTCTTTAAAAGTCAATATTAGTCAAAGGAGATAGAAAAGAAAATGAAATATCATATTATGAAGACCTATACCTGTATTTCTGAAAGGGTATAAGGTGGACAGAAAGCTGGCTAGATTGTCGGGCTCAACGGGTAATGATCAATGGCTCAATGTTTAGTTGGCAGCTGGTATCAAGCGGAGTGCCCCAGGAGTCGGCCGGGGCTGGTTTTGTTCAATATCTTTATTAATGATCTGGATGATGGGATGGATTACACCCTCAGCAAGTTCACAGATGACACTAAGATGTGGGGGAGAGGTAGGTATGCTGGAGGGTAGGCATAGGGTCCAGAGTGACCTAGACAAATTGGAGGACTGGGCCAGAAGAAATCTTATGAGTTTCAACAAGGACAAGTGCAGAGTCCTGCACTTAGGATGGAAGAATCCCATGCACTGCTACAGGCTGGGGACCGACTGCCTAAGCAGCAGTTCTGCAGAAAAGGACCTGGGGATTACAGTGGATGAGAAGCTGGATATGAGTCAACAGTGTGCCCTTGTTGCCAAGAAGGCTAACAGCATATTGGGCTGCATTAGTAGGAGCATTGCCAGCAGATCGAGGGAAGTGATTATTCCCCTCTGTTCAGCACTGGTGAGGCCACATCTGGAGTACTGCATTCCGTTTTGGTCCCCCCTCTACAGAAAGGATGTGGACAGTTTGGAGAGAGTCCAGCTGAGGGCAATGAAAATGATTAGGGGGCTGAGGCACATGACTTACGAAGAGAGGCTGAGGGAATTGGGGTTATTTAGTCTGCAAGAGAGAAGGGTGAGGGGGGATTTGTTAGCAGCCTTCAACTACGTGGAAGGGGGTTCCAAAGAGGATGGAGCTAGGCTGTTCTCAGTGGTGGCAGATGACAGAACAAGAAGCAATGGTCTCAAGTTGCAGTGGGGGAGATCTAGGTTGGATATTAGGAAACACTATTTTACTAGGAGGGTAGTGAAGCATTGGATTGGGTTACCTAGGCAGGTGGTGGAATCTCCATCCTTAGAGGTTTTTAAGTCCCAGCTTGACAAAGCCCTGGCTGGGATGATTTTGTTGGGGTTGGTCCTGCTTTGAGCAGGGGGTTGGACTAGATGACCTCCTGAGGTCTCTTCCAATCCTAATCTTCTGATTCTATGATACATGTGTTGGGTGGAGAGGCATGAAGCACTAGCTGGTGGAGCACAAAAGCTGATGCCGTTAAAATAGGTAGACCTTTCACAACACAGCATGGGGCTACAGGGAGGAGCATGACTGGATTAATTTTCCTGAAGGATGGCTCAGCTTTCTGGTTTGGGAAACTCTGCTTCAGCACATTGATCCCAAGCCTTTGAGATACAAAGAGGTAATGATGCCCCATTAGCATCTCTGTCTTTATAGGAGCCCTTCCAAACATAATGGGCCTGATCCTCCACTGCTTTGCACCTTGTGCAGTCATTTAAAATTTAGCCCTATTCCCACTAAGATCAGTCAGTGGTGAAACTCCCATTGACTTCAGTGGAGCAGAATCAACCCCTTATACTCCTCAGCAATGTGGGTGTAAGTAAGGGGATGATTCTAATATTGTCGCTATTTATACCCACTTTATCTTTGCATATTGTTTACAGTGTTGCCCAAAACCCAAGTGAATCAAAGATTACCACAGTATAGAGGGATCTGGATAACTCAGGGGACTAGTGACAATTAATAAAGCCTTTCATTTCTGTTCTTGCCAGGTCTAATCCAGTCATGCTGGAAGAAACTGAACGTTGTTATCACTGCTCACTGTTTGGTGGTTTCTATCAAATAAATTTGTTCATCTGACTTCCCGGTGTCCACATCAAAATAGACACAAAGTGGCACTAATTACCAATCCTTTCTAATGTCTGAATAGACAAGAGAAGGGCTGACTGGGTATATTGCATTATCTTCTCATTCTGGAAGGTGTCTCACGAAATCAGGGCTGAGGCAAACTGGCTTGGCAAGTGTGGAAGCTTTCCTTGGTGTTGCGTGTATCTGCTCTCGGGATACACAAAGTGCCCAACCTCCTCTGTCTACTATTTCCCAAACACAGCACATTCACACACAAAAGGGAAACCACATGTAATTATGCACTACATTTACACAGCACTGTTCAGTGTGATCTAAAATTATGAATTAGTTAAGCCTCAGAACACATCCAAGAGATAGGTACAATTATCCCTATTTTAAGCACGGGTAAACAGTGTCATGGACAGGTTGTGACACTTGCCCAAGGTCACAGATTTGGTAGCAGTGCTAGAAATAGAACTACAATAACCATAATAATAGTATTAATGTTTAGCTCATATATAGCACTTTTCATCATTAGAATGCAAAGTGCTTTACAAAGGAGGTCAGTTCATTATCCCTATTTTATACAATATGGGCTTCCGTTCATTAAGTAGGAAATATGGGACTACTGGAGCCAAAACCACTCTGTTACCAATGAGATTTGCCAACCTATGAAAATACCTTGTATATCCAGTTTGACTTGTGAATATAAAAATTCAATAACGAAGCATGGGAACAGCAATATTTAGGTCACCAATGGAACAAGAAATTGATCAGATGAAGTCTTCTGTGTCAATTAGAAACTGTAAAAAGGACAACAGACCATCTTGTTTATTCTTTCTGACTGTGTATGAATGTCACAGTGCAACGGTGTCACCTATTGGTACATGATATACATGAAAATCTTGATGTGCAGAAGGTTTTGTTTTTTCCAAGCTGATATTTAATACAGTCTACTCTGTGTTTCTGCATGCTGAGAGCAGCACTAGAATGACAATTCCTGCATTGAGACAACAGCATGATTCAGAGCAACTGCTCTGAGATTAGCAAATTCTGATTCTGGATTCTTCCCACATGCAGTGAGTAGGTTCCTGGATTGAAGGCACTAGAAGATTGCAGGTCTTTCAAAAGCTAGTAGGTTTCTCAACTCCCCAAGCCACCAGGGGATAGCTTCCACTGAACAGCTAGCTAACCCTTCTATGCTCCCTGTATGAGTCACTTTCTTTAAGATTTTCTTACAATAGAAAGAAAGAATAATGGGAACATATACTGGAAGAATGGATAATAAAAGCACTATATGGATCAAACTATGCCAAATGGAGTTTCCTAATCCTCATCATTACAAAATATAAATTATATTGGAACTCTAGATAGATAGATGGACTAATCTCCAAGATATTTGTGTGACTCATAAGGTCATATTAATGCAAGAATTTACATAGATAAACTATAATTTCCAAAAACATCATTGTCTTGTAATGATCAAGTTTGGGAAACTGTAAACCACATTTAACACCTCTCATAGGCTACTGAACAGTCTTCCTAAGGAAGTGGTTCAATTTCTTGGGACATTTAAATCTGTACTGCAAAATATACTTGAATAGACACTCCTGCATTAGCATGGAAATGGTCTGGATGAACAAATAGGCCTTTTCCAGCTTACCACATATTGCTGTACAATGTTCATTAAGTAACTGGCCCCCTTTTGGTACACGGAGATGGGAGTCCCCTCATGGGATATCAGTTGATTACCATGTGGAGACAGGGGGTAACGAGGTTGGGGCTGCAAGCCCATGAATTTGGTTCCCACTCATTCAGAATAGAGGCAGCTATGACAGCAGTGCAGATAGGTATGGAAGCAGAGGCTATTCAGGAAATTGGACCCTGGCAGTCTAATGCATACCGAACGTATGTAAGACTGCAGGTGGAAAATCAACATTAATCGGTTGTGTTCTCATTTCAGATACATGTGTATGTGTTTTGCATGCATAGGTACCCATCCCAGGTTCCCCAAGGGCTCCCAGCTGAGATTCGGTAGTGAAGCATTACTCAGTTGGCACACACGGAGGGGCATGTTATGGGATCAATTGATACTGCTGTTGTATGCTATGCGGGTGCGTCGGTGGCCACCAGATATATTCGTGATACACCTGGGAGAAAATGATCTAGGAACACTTAAAGGGGTGGAGTTAATGCTTCAAACTAGGAGGGACGTGATGCAGATCCTGGCAATTTTGGGGGGGCGTTAACATTGTCTGGTCAGATATGCTTCAATGCAGGGTTTGGCGTGGAGCCATGAACCTGGTCAGGGTGCACAAAACCAGGAAGTATGTGAACAGGGAAGTGGCCAAATTCTTGCTGCCCTTGATGGGGACAATAATTTCACATCCTGATATATTCTATGGGGCACTGGAGTTATTTCGAGAGAATGGGGTGCACCTGTCAGACTCAAGTGCTGCCATATTTTGGCTGATAAAAAAGAGGGCATTGGGAGATGTCTGGAAACCCGGCTGGGTGTGGGGAGGAGGCAGCCAAGCTAATGGTTGGTGCCTCCTTGTGGCAGATGTTCAGTGCAGGCACTCCATAAATTAAGGCACAAAAGAATGGACAAATGGCTTGGAAAAGGAATTAAGGAGAGGTGCTTGGTAACTTAGCAAGCTGGAGGCAGTTGGGGACTCCTCTGATTGGTACAGCAAAAAACCAACCCCCCCCCACCATCATTATAGTCCACCTTAACCCCTCCTACAGGCGGGGGTGGTCGGTAAGATCCCAGCAAGGGAATTGCTGGAGGGATCTGAATGAAAAGGGGGGGAGCTGATGGAAGCCCCCCCACCTCCTGGAATTGGCTGAAATTGGAGGGTCCTGGGAGTGGATCTGCTGGAGGGACATAAACGGAAAGCACTCACCCCTTCCCACCCCCCCACCCCCGGGTGAATTGTGGGTGTTTTCATCTGCACTGCCCATTTTATCCACCGGGTTATTCGCAGACATCTAATAATAAAGTTGTGACCTAATTAAACCCATGTCTAATGTCTCCTGCCATTCTTTCGGCAAAGCCAGACAATCAAAAAATCAGTGCTTTATTTAGGGAAAATCTACTTTGTCAATGTTAGCCATTCCATAGTAATGTCAGAAAAAATAAATCAAACAGGACTAAGTGAATAAAATATACAAAATGTGACAAAATGGAGGGAAGACCCTTCATGGATTTTAATGCCAGAAGGAACCATTAGATTATTTAGTTTGTGTAACACATGCAATAGGATTTTATCAAGTAATTCCTGCATACGGCTCAATAACTTGTAGCTGAACTAAAGCATATCTTTTAGGAAGACATCTACTACCTTTGGGCCATTCAGTATCCTGGGGAAAGGTATTTACCTCTTGTCTGGTTCAGAGGTAAATACTTTCTCCCTTTTCTGTTTTCTTGCAGAGCTAAAATATAACCGATAAACTGAGGGCAGAGGATAATATCTGGTCACTTATCTAAAATATATTGATGACTTACCACAATATCGAATCTTAATTTAAAGTCTCCAAGTGACAGAGAATTTTGTCTGTAATTAACCTCACTGAAAAAAATGTGCATCTAATTTTAGTTTCAATTTTTCTAACTTCAGATTCTAGCTATGCAGTCTTGTAGGCTCTTGGCTGCTAGATTAAAGAGTCTTCTAGTATGAGACATTTGGTTCTGGGATATAGATATAAGACATATAGATATATGTAATAATCCTCTGTGAGGGATAGAGAGACTGACAAAGATGCTAAATTTCTTAGAGAACCAAGTTTAATTTGAACTCCTAGACTAACAAATAAATGTACTTGTATTCTTACAAAATACATTTGAAATCATTAGAAAATGAATTCCATACCCAGACAGTAAGCGCTGTAAATTTGAGGATACTCTTTTTTTCATGCATAACAAAGAGCTTAAATTCCCCCCTTAAAGTATAAAATGGTCTTAACAACAATGTAACGCAATGCAACAATGCAGTAATAGCCAGAGCTGAGAGAACAATTGGTTTTTTTGTTTGTGGGCCAAATTGCGGGGCGGGGGGGAGTTTAATTCTAACATAAACCATTTTTTTTAAATTATTGTTTTCATTAAATAAAAAAAAATGAGGAAGCTTTGAATCAACCAGAACATTTTGGGTCAATTCAAAAAGAGTTTCTTTCTCCTCGTTTTTCACTTTGAGTCAGGCCATATCTACAATCACCAGCTTACAGTGGCACAGCTGCACTGATACAGCTTTGCTGCTGTAGCCATGTTATGCCAATGGGAGAGAACTCCCTTGTCGACATAATAAAACTCGCTCAATGAGCAGCGGTAGCTATGTCGGCAGGAGAGCATACCGCTATGCACACGAGCACTTATGCTGGCAAACCTTATGTCTGTCAGGGGTGTGTTTTTTTCACATCCATGAGTGACAAAATTTTGCCAACATAAGTGCTAGGGTAGACATGGCTTCAGTCTTTTTAGGTGTCTTTCACCATTTTTGTGGGTTTTTTTAATTAAATGCTTTTTTGCAATGATAAAGTTGAAATGAAACATTTTGAAATGGATGAAACTAAATGTTTTTTGACTTTTTAAATTTTATTTGTTGCTGAAACTATTTGTTGAATTTGACCATAATTTTCAGATACTTTTGGAGCCCCAGAAATTGCATTTTCTTTTTCAAAATTCGTGTTCTCTGAATAAATTTCTCCCATAAATTAACAATAATAAATTAATCGTTACTGGAGTCTACATAACTATGTATAATTTGCAAGTAATTCTGTTAATTAGGTTAGGAGATAAAATTAATTAAAGCCTCAGAAATTTAACATCTCATTCTTTCTTTTCTTTCTCCTCAATTATTTTAATAATGAAATAGACTCCTCAAACTTTCCATATAGTTAAAATTAAATGAATACCTTTTGTATAAACCATATTTGAAGAAATTACTTTATAATTAACTTTTGTATCTATCTAACCGTTATGATTGCACATAATCTAATCTGGGACTATGAACTCCACAATGACTTAATCATAAATGTACTGATTTTGCATGACATCATTACAGTGCAGAATTCATTTTGTTTGAGTGCCTAACCTGTGATTTCCTTACCTGAACATGTTGGGATTTTTATTTTTAAGAGTACCCTTAGCTCTAAATGTTCTGGGTTTGTAATGCTTGGTTTAGAGATAATTACAACATCCATGTAATGTGTTTTCCCTTACCCTTCAATTAGTGATACATATTCTGAACCTTAACTCCATTTTAACACAGGTTGTTTGTATTTTTTCCCCAGTAGGATACTATATAGACGAGGGGTCGGCAACCTTCAGTACATGGCTCATCAGGGTAATCTGCTGGCAGACCACGAGACATTTTGTTTATGTTGACCGTCCACAGGAATGGCGCCCTGCAGCTCCCAGTGGCTGTGATTCACCGTTCCCAGCCAATGGGAGCTGTACGAAATGACGGCCAGTACATCCCTGCAGCCTGCTACTTCCTGCAGCTCCTATTGCCCGGGAACGGTGAACCGCGGCCACTGGGAGCTGCAGGGGGCCATGCCTATAGACGGTCAACCTAAACAAAATGTATCGTGGCCTGCCAGCAGATTAGACTGATGAGCCATGTACTGAAGGTTGCCGACCCCTGATATAGACAGATATAAGAAATAGATTTTATATTAACGTGTGGAACTCAGATACCTCGGCACTGACTGTCGAAGAACCACCTAGATATCATATAATTCTTCAAAATCTCCCTTCCTGAGAGTATTGTTACAAAAAAGCAAAAAATTAAAACTGAATGTGATTAACAGTTAGTGGAATTAGAGTTTTAATATTGAACCAGTAGGGTTGATTCAGAATGTAAACATTTTTTCAGCTTCTTTTCCATCCACAAGCCACTTTTCAGTTATAAATAATTCATTAAACATTTTTCCCCATTTAGCCCTGAATCACCTGCATTGTAAAGCTTTAAATGGTAAGGTTAAAAGGTTTCTAAAATTTGAATAAAGTATTTATCCCCAGTTCCAGTTTACCTCCTTAGTACCTATTATGAAATTTTAAAATTAATATTACTTTAAAATATCTAATAATAAACACAAATTAAACACAATTAATAAGCCACTCATTTTGCTCAAATGGTATCTGATTTTTTAAATACCTAAGTAAATATTGATTGGATTCTTATATGCAAGTTCATTTTTAATTGCAAATAAAAACAGCAGCAAACTGATTATGGATGTTGTGCCTGGATTTGTTGAAAAACGTAAGGGCCAATCCAGCTTCTGTTATGGGTCAAGGAATAGATGCTGTTACCCGGGGTTTTCAGAACCCGCAACAGGGGCAACGAAACTATTTCACTCCAGGCATTATAAGGAATAAATCAACAGGAACACAGCACTTCCATCTGATAAGATTCATGCAAGTAAGCATGCTCTAGCTAAAATTGCAGTTTATTAAAGCACACACAAACATAAGCAATAGGTTTAGAATATCACAGATATTTACCTAACATCGGGACTGGTACTGTGTAATTAACAGCAAGTTGATATGGGGCCAGTTGCTTACCCACTGTGGAAAAAAGGTGTCACGAAAAACATCTCTCAAGATGACCTCAGAGGACTGTTCCAAAGTACACTCTATTAGATAATCTTTTATAACTAACTTATACAAAACACACAATGACCCCTACTATATCATCACTGTTCCTAACTTTGCATATCAGAGGCATCAAGACTCAAGATTTCCCAACCACCAAGGCTTTTAATCTCAGTTGTTTATATGTTTATCCCCTCATCCCATTCTGATTAGCAGAAACTGCCAGCTAGATATGACCTTGCTTCTGAAAGCCTGTCTCCAAATTAACACTTAACTATGTGCTGTTCTAGTTCATTAATTCAGGGTGGCTGAATGCACATAATATGGTTGCAATTAACTTGATCACATGTCAATGCCCACAAATCCAGGGCAACATTCCCCTCCTTAAAGGCGATATATTTTTATTTTTTTATTTTTAAGGCCTTTATATATATATATATATATATATATATATATATATATATATATATATATATATAAACGAGCTCAGTGAGTTACTTTTGAAGGCCCAGGCCGAGACCAAGCAAGAATCTTCTTGCTGGCGCTCTCTGGTTTCACCCCTGACTTTGCTTCATTAAGGACCAGACTTCATGTATTTATCTTCAGGGACTACCTATGGTCTATAAAATTGCTGACTTTGCAACTGATTGATCTTCCTTCAAATCCAGAATATCAGTACTAGAAGCATGACAACCAACGCCACCTGAAGTATTAGAATCACAACAATTAAATGTTAGGCCAGATTAAATCTCCAGTGCTGTGGGGCACCATCTCAATAATGTCTCCCACCAATTTTGTTCCGAATCTCTGCTAACCCTCTCAATCACTTATTTAATTTAATCAGAAGTGTAGTGGATGGTAACCATGACTCTGCACTTCTCCTGCCTAGCAATTTACAAATAATTTAATAATCCTCCAGCAAGTGACCCATTAAATATTAATTATTATTAATTTATTATTAATGAATAAATAATTATTGTTAAATAATAATATTTAATTTAAATAATAATCCTCCAGCAAGTGACCCATGCCCCATGCTACAGAGGAAGGTGAAAAACCGCCAGGAGGAAAATTCCTTCCTGACCCCAAGTATGGCGATCAGCTGAACCCTGAGTGTGTGAGCAAGACTCACCAGCCAGATACCGAGGAAAGAATTCTCTGTAGTAACTCAGATCCCATAACCTGGGAAGTGCAGAATATTTCAAAGCAGGGAATTTTTCCAATGTCATCTAGTGGATATTTGTAGTGTATTTATGTTACCATTGATTGGCAAAGCTTCATGAAAATGCTATGTTTCTGAAGTTCAAAAGTTCTTATATTCAGTCCTAGTTCATTCAGAGAAGGGAGGTGTCACAGTTCATGGCAACTGCACTTGTATTCTCCCTTTATGGTCCAACAAGGATGCCCACTCTAGGCTTCTGGCTCCCCCCATGCAACTCTTGGCCTTCTAAGAGGGTACTTCCAGGCTGAATAGTTTCATGACTATACTGTGACCTTCCCAGAAAAAAACAGTCTGCTTAAGCATGTCTGTTTTGTTTCTTTCCTCATCAATGGTACACAGTGAAATTGCTACAGTTTATTAGCTTTTTATAAGCAAGGCTAAGATTTAGTCATTGGTATTTTTAGTAAAAGTCATGGACAGGTCATGGGCAATAAACAAAAATTCACAGCCTGTGACCTCTCCATGACTTATGCTATAAATACCTCTGACTAAATCTTGGAAGGCTACTGCAGGGGGTCCCCCAGGGGGTTGCTGCTGTGGGGAGCAGGGCCAGTGGCACCAGCTACCGGGGGCTGCTGAGCAACGACTGCTCCGTCAGCGGCTGTTCCAGCTGTCCAGGGACCGCAGCTCAGGCAGTCCCTAGGGCTGCTCCAGTAGTGGCCGGTGCGGCTGTCCTAGGGCCACCTGAACAGCTGGCCCCAGAGCCAGTTGCTGAGGTGGCCCTGGGATCAGCCACACTGGCCAATGCAGAGGCCACAGAAAGTCATAGAATCCTTGATTTCCGTGACCTCTGTGACAATCACGGAGCCCTATTTATAAGCAAGCATGTATATTTCTAAGGTAAAAGCATTACAAAGAAAATGTTTTAAAATTAATTAAAGTACCTACATGCATGGTAGTAAGCTCACTAGACATCACCCTCTCACTCCAATATGAATTCTGTTTGGCGATTAGTCCTTCAAACCATACACAAGGGATCTTCCTGTGTCACAAGTTCATCACAACTTAATTCAGTAGGCCAAAGACCTTCCAACCCTTCCCTAAAGAGTGGGTCCTCTTTTGGACGAGAACTCCTGTTTGTGTGCTGGATCAGAAAGAAGGCCCTGAGACAGTTTTAACTCAGGCTATTTAACCCAAATCCATCTTTATTGTTGCTCCCTGGAGAATCCATTTTGAACCAGTATATGCAAGGTGGTGGCAGCTCTCTGGAGGTGTTGCAACCTGAGTGAATTTGCCTAACCACCCTCTCCCCACCCTCCCACCCACCCACCCACACTGTTCTTAGTTGCTGGAGGGCTATGGACCCCTTCCCCTATGGAAATACATACAAAGCCCAATAGTACATAAATATTGGCCTTTTTAATACAATTAACTCCTAACATACTTAAAAGTAATTCAATAAGGTTTAACTTAAATCAGTATTTCTCCATAGTATTGCAGGATATTGTTATATCTACACAGGAGGAAGGATAGTTTTGAGGTAAAGGGCTCAGAAGATCTGGGTTCAATAGCCAGTTCTGTCATAGACTTGGGAAAGCAGTGGGTACTGGGAAAAACACATGACCTTTCCATGTCTCATCTTCTGTAATGCTGGGATATCAATTTCATCAAGGGAATTTATCAGTGAAGAATCATTACTATATATAAGGCAGTTTGATACTATGGTGATGGAGATTATGTAAAATGCTAGTAATGTGAGCAAAGAAGAGAGTTACAGTTATCAACTCTTAAGAAAAGAGGAAATGAAGTTGCAGGATAACAAAGAAAAATAGTAATTATGCGAAGTACATTATTAAGTACAGGGTATATTTTTCTTGGTTAAGGAGGCATAAATCAATGGTAGCTTTGTTCAAGGAAGGGATATAAATCCCTTATGGCAATGTGAACGGGGCCTAGGATTTGGCCCTGTAATTACGGAAAATGAATATAGGCATTTCTTTTACATTTTTGAGAAGAGGTAAAAGCATATATGCCATGAACAGGCATCCCATTTGTGAAAATATAACACCGTTTTATTGTCATATTTATCACAAGCTGTCTGTTAAGAGAAGTCCATTAGTCAAAGAAATACAACAGTATTGGATCAATTCATATTCCATATCCCTCTTGATTCCTATTTGAAGCTATCATAATGGCACAAATGAGAAAATATCTTAGCTTTATTAGAAACCGTCCTTACATATTACAATGTTTGATGTCAGATTTTCCAGCCTTTATTTTACTAAATATAGGTTGGTAACAGGATCAAGATATAACAACAAACTATGCATTTACAGCATTTTCTTCTTTAGTATTAACATCAGTGTTTCTGTTAAATTATGATAATCTCAATTAAAAAAATCAAAGAACAAAAACAAAACAAAGATGTCAATTAACAGTGTTTATGTTATTCCTATCTACGACTGTACTTTGTTTCCTTTTTTCTTTGCTAGACTTAAATGTAAGAATAGGTGACTCTGGAACAACATTTTCATAAAGCATGTTGTTTTTATTAGGAATTTCTGCTTTTTAAGCATCTCTCTCTTTTGATCTTTACTTCTGGGTTACAGACTGAAGACCTTTTCTCATTCTTCTTTCCTTCCCCCTCCATCTTTTTCTTTCTAACTCCCAGAGAATTTTTTGTTGTTGAAAGTCTGAAGAACTTGGTCATGTAATTTTAATGAAGTAATTTCTTTGTCATTTTCAGTGTATTATATGTCTTATTGTAATTTCTTGTAGTAGCCCCAGGGTTTTTCTTGTTTAAATAGATTTGCAGCTGTATTACTATGTAGCAATTTTAAACACAACTTAGTGGCTAGTGCTACTGATAAAACCAGACTTACTAGTAGAGATCAAAATTTCCAGTCAGGATCTGAGCCCCATTGTGCTAGGTGATGTACAAATATACATACAAAGAGACAGTCCCAGTATCAACTCTAAGAACTTCATCATGCAAACACACAGATGCTTACCTCAGTGACACTGTTCAAATAAGTAAGGGTAAGTGCTTGCACAATTTTTTTGTAAGGGTCTGTAACAGATAATGTAACAAAGCAGTGTAAATAGAAATGAGAGGACAAAGGTAAAACTCAAGGTCAGATGTCAAACAAAAGACAGCTTGCTCACATGTATATTTGTAATTTACCCTATGTAAGCAGAGTCAGGATGAGCTTCACCCTGACATCTGGTGGTGAGGAGTGGCAAGTTGTGGAAAAGAACTTCAGGGGCTGATCTCATTTGCATAGGCACACGCACCCCGCCTAGCATGAGCCCGTAGCTGCCCAAATGGTCACTTTGGCTGCTGTGGGATCCCCAGTGTCTCTGTTATTGTGGCTGGAAGAATAAATTGTTATTATCCTGATTATGTGAATCAAGGACAGTGGAACTGTACTTGGCCTTTTGTTATGATGGAGGGACTCGCCATCAACTAAGTAGCACTTGCTAGTCAAGGGACATGGGTTCCAGAACTCTGTGAATTGAGAGAGGCTGGGGACAGGTATTAATACTTGGTGGTATGGGCTCCCTGGTGAGGGCCTTATATGCTAATTGCACTTTCTCCTCTCTTCACTGTGGGCTATCAGAGCTAATTTTGATTCCATTAGGAGTCTAGTTACAGGCTCCTGAGCTGAATTCACTTTGGGCTAATGGTGAACCAGCACTGAGGCTCCCCTACTACAAGCTGAAATCACAAAAGAGCTAAACTTACTAAGAGCTGAAATCACTGAGTGTTGTGTTAAGTAGTGGGGGAGCCTGAAGATATACGGTGGAGCAGTTTGCGGGATGGCGAGCAGAGCAGAGCGGCTTGTGGAGCAGAGCAGTTTGCAGGACGGCTGGCCAAGCAGAGCATTGCAGTTTGCGAGACGGCGAGCAGAGCAGCTTGTGGAGCAGAGCGGCTGGTGGAGCAGAGCAGAGCGGTTTGTCGGATGCCTACAGCAGCTCATGGGGCAGTTGGCAGAGCAGAGCCCCATGGAGAGATGGGGCCAGCAGCTTTGGGTCATGTAAAGTGCCCCCTAATCCCCCATCTCCACCCAGGTTGGGAGATAAAACTCTGCAGATAAACTTTTGAACTCTGGGGCTGCCCTGACCAGGAACAGAGACTTTTGGGTCGCTTGACTTTTGGGACTTTGGGTGATTTTGGGTTGCTGGACTCAAGAACCAAAAGGAAAGGACACACCCCAATTTGCTTGGGGTGGGTTGTTTGCTCACAGGTCGTGTTATGAATCCTGTTGGTGGTGTTTCCCCAACATAATGCCACATTGTTTCTCTCTATTATTAAAAGGCTTTTTGCTACACTCAGACTATGTGCTTGCGAGAGGGGAAGTATTGCCCCTTGGAGGCGCCCAGCGGTGGTGGTATATATTTGTCCCAGGTCACTGGGTTGGGGCTTGAGCCGGTTTTGCATTGTGTTATTGGAATGGATCCCCTAGATACTGAGCCCAGCCCTTGTTGCTGCCAACTCTGACAGGCAAAAGGGTTACACCTAAAAATACAAATCTCTTGTTTACATTTACTTTATTCATCTCATGTTTGTGTTTTTGTTTTATTTTGTTATGTTCTAATTACTAATTTTTGTCTGTAAAATGTATTCAGCTCCCTTCCTCTACATTCTCTCAGCTTTTCTGGCCCTAGCCACAGTGACCACAACTCCTCCTACCCTTATGACAACCTCATCCCTGAACAAATAGGCAGGGGGGCCATATCCAGAATGAATGCAACTCACAACTAGAACTTCAGTATTCAAACACTTTATAATTTAAAGTTTGAAAATATTTTGGACATCCTTTGGCATCCTCTAAACTCAAAATTAAAGCCTGAGAACATTTGATTAATGAATTAAATATTTATTAGGAATAACATGAATCATTACAATCATGATTTTGCCAATGAAGTGGCTTATCATGCAAGTGACACCATACTTATTATTAGATAACAGCAACACAGGCTATTTTCTGTTATGTCTTTAACATAAATACATCAATTTATTTCACAAAATAGAGCTGCTCTGAAACACTGAATTTCCATCCCATGGGAAATTCTGATATTTCAATATTTGTTTTCATCATAAATTGGGATACAAATTCAAAATCTTTAACTGTTTTGAAGAATTAAATATTCTGAAATATTTTGTATTAAAATATTTTCTTTTGTCACTTCTGATGCAACTGAAACTAGGCAGTATTAATACAATCCCAGGAAAGATCCAAGATTTCTAGTGCAATTTTTTTTATCAAAGAGGTTTAATATGTTCCAATTTTGTGCTATTCACATTATTCCACTGCAATCGAACAATGATCTTTCCTTTTATTTTATTTCCTACTTCAACACACATCTAGAGTTATGCCTGTCATCCAGGGAATGACTCATTCGTGTAACCACAGTCGCATACACCAGCACTTACACAAATATTAGAATACATTCAATTCTTTGGATGCTTATCCAAACTGAATGTCCAAATCCTTAGAGGTTTTTCTTGTAGCTCTTGGCCTCTGAATGTTTCAAGGTTGATATCTGATGTACGTAACTTGCATCTGTTCTGGCTTGCTTTCTATATATTGCTTCTTCAAATGGCGGGAAGTGTCCCTCCCTGCTGCAGCGGTAGGTGACATTTTGTGATCAGATGACATTTTGTCTTCCACCTGCTACTGAGGAGGCACATACATTGTGCTCTGAGGGAGACCTTATTTTTTTCTTCCTGGTTTTTCTCTAATAAAATAAAGCTCATTTTGACTAAAAGTAGTTGTGTTATAAGAAAACATAACACTTCACTAATTACAAAATCAGTTTAATGAACTTTGGTCCACTGCATTCAGGAGTCAAGTTCTACCACTGGAGGGAAATGCATGTCATATAGAAATTGGCTTTTATTTCACTCTGATTATTTCATGTTTTCACTGAAAAAGCTGGAATGCCTCTCTCCCTTCTCCCTATCTGTGCTCCTTGAAGACAATTCAGCTCACACTACTTATCCAGAAGCAAATGTAATGTGTTAGGCAAATGCTGAGGCAATATTATGTATAACTCTCCCACACTCCTCTTCTTGCACCATAACTTAACTTTTTACTGAAACACAGGACAAAATTCTGTCTTTTTACGACTTCCAGAAAACATTACGCAGAGTTAAACCTCAGGATTATTATATGCAAAACCTGGACAAGTGGGTGTTAATAGTTCCCAGGAAGAAGTATTAACTCCAACTCCAAAGAGACAGGAACATACACAAACTTTTCATGCACAATTCTTATCATAACATCTGGACACCTGTCTATTGGCATTGGGCACAGCTGTGTGATCATTACTTAGTCTTTACTGACACCAAAAAGTAATTTTCTTGCATAAATATTGGAGGATTTAGCTCATTGGTTAGAAATATATTTATAGTAAACTTGATTGTTCATGCTTTGAGGGTCCAATTTTGTAATCATTCCTGAATCTTTATGAAAACAAAAAAGTAGGAAATAGAACTCCCATTGATTAACAAATGACCAGGACAGGACCACATTGCATACACAGACATTTTGCCCACCACTGAAGTATAATTTTGCCTCACCTCCATGAAGAAATATGGCAACTGTTTGACAGTGCATATCAATGTCCTATATTTAGGACAATATAGTGAAGAAGAGTATCACAGATAATGCAACCTACAGTGGGGAAATAACCTTGGCTTAAATTCATCCCTCTAGCACCAAACCAAACCAAACAAACAATAAGATATTTAAATGCATAAGCAGGGTCTGAATGAATGCTTCCCTGACAACTAGCAGGGAGGGAAAGAGACTATGGGTATGTTTATATAAATACACTTTGTTCCTACTCTGTTTACAGATTCATCAGATATCAGATACAGCTGTGTCAAAGGACCAACTTTGGCTGGTGTTGGGTACAAAAGACCATAGTACTGCATGCAGGGGTAGTGAAATATGGTTACCAATGTTGCAACTATTGTAGGAATACAGGACTGTGCTTAACCTGTCCCAAATGAGGGGGGCCACCCTCAGTTGATAGAACCTCGTTAAGCAGGGGCTCGAATGTAAGAGCCCTGTGAAAGTAAGAGAGGTGGGAATGGGTATCTCTAGCCAGGAGGCTGCACAGCCTCAAGGGTCCTTCCTAGACTGGTTTAACCTGTTCCTCCCCAGCATTCAAAGACTAGAGCTAGATAGGCTTCATTAGGAGCCTCTTTGTCGTGTTAAAAACACAATCAGAGCTGAAATCAGTTGTGGTAGGACTGTGTTTCTGCCCAGCCTGCTAAGGGCTGAAAATTACTAAGCAACTGATGTGTGGAGGTCACAGCAGAGAGGCAGGTGGCAGCACCGGCTGACTGACAGTCAGCTGGTGAACGAGTGGCTGGTGCAGTGGAGAGGCATGTTGAGTGGCCAGCAGGGCGGCTAGTGGAGAGGCGCAGGTGGTTGGCAGGAGTGGCCGAGTGGCCAGTAGGGTGGCCGGCAGAGAGAAGCGGCAAGCGAGTGCCTGAGCAGCGGATCGAGTAGGGTACCTCTTTACCCCACCGGGGGGCTGGGGGGGAAGGGATGGAGGGAGGTGAACTCTGCAGATGCACCTCTGAATTCTGATCCTGCACTGACCAAGGACAGCAACTGTGAGTGGGGTGCAGAGAAGGGTCGGGCATGTGAGAGGGACTTTTGGGTTCCTGGACTTAAGAACCTGAGGGGAAAAGGACACTGCTCAATCTACTTGAGGGTGGGCCTTTTACTCATGGTTTATGTTTATGAACTCTGTTTGCAGTGTTTTCCCAAATTAGTACCAAGTTACTTCCTTCCTTTAATTAAAAGTTTCTTTTCTACACTCAGACTCTGTGCTTGCGAGTGGGGAAGTATTGCCTCTCAGAGATGGTGTGTAAATTTCCCAGGTTACTCAGGTGGGGGCCCGAGCCGGTTCTGTGTTGTATCAATGGAAAGGAACCCCTAGACATTGAACACGGCCCTGTTTGCTGTTGGCTCCACCTAGCAAAAGGGTTAAAAATGAATTGATGTAGTTAAGGGGATATTGGTTGTATGTCTCATCTGACAGATGTTACTTCCTGTAGCAACAGTCTGTCTTTACACCATGCTTGGGCACTGGTTCAGCACTAATCAACGGGGAAAAGTATGATCTTTTGAACCATCCAGCAGCACTTGCATGATCATCTGAAGTTTCCTAAGTACCTATCAGACCTAATACTACTTAGCTTGGCTGATATGATAAGATCATAGTCCAAAGTAGGATACAATAGTGTTACAATACTTAGTAGGGTATTTTCTCAACCAGTATTTTGGACCTGACCCTTCATTCCTAGCACACACAAAATTCCCTTCAAGCAAACGGAGTTTTGGTTTAACAAGTAATACAAGATCCAGCTAAGTAACTTCTTACCTTTACTTTCATGACCACCACCAAAGCACTGTAGATTTATGATCATTTAGCAGTCGTTTAGTGCAGCAATTCAGCCAGGAATACTTAGGCTGAATGTTGTTTCAGGAAAATTTTCCTGCTAATGATCTTATTAAACTGTGATGTATAAACTCCCAAGGGAGGTCATCAAACCCAAGTCACAAGAATTATTTAAACTCCTTATAATTCTTAATAATTTTTACTAATGTATCATTTGGACACCCAAATCAATATGTTGTACAGCTGCATAGTTAAATGCAGTCCTTGCCCTGAAGAGTTTACTATCTAAGCAGACAAGACAGATATGACAGTGGTGATCTAAATGACAGGCTAGTCCTATCTTTGCTCTTGATACCACAACTGGCTTGAAACCTGATAATGATAAAAGAGTAGGGCTGGGATTTTAAAAGGACCCAGGGGAATTAGGCACCTAGATTTCATAGGCTCGGGGCTCCTTGACTATCGCAGCCTACAGCCTTACACCATCCTAAATAATTGAAGCCATCACACAAGAGAAGGTAAATCTTCAGAAATCACATTGCTAAACTTCTGTACATACAATATTCCATACAAATATTTTTATTTGAAAACTAGTTGCATTGATAACTAAGTTTTCAGTTTTCAGCAATGATAATTGATGATTCGTGTGAATTAATGAATAGATCCATGAAACAATGTTCCTTCTAGCTAAATATTCTTTTATTAAAGTATCCAGAGCATACAAATCTTGAAATTATTGGTTAGAAAGGGCCCCAAGAAGCAGCAGGATGAATTATGCTTAGAACCACATTTATATGCACCATCTATTATTAGACTAGACTACATATTTATCACTGCCCATTCATTAAGATGTCACTGAAAATGGTACTATTACTACTTTAAGTGCTTGGAGATGCTCATAAATCATTCCAATTTGTTTAAGTTCTTTCAAGAACTAGAAAGTGTCATTTTAATAGGGATTGGTCAAGGAGAATAAACAACCATGGTAATCATATTTCAGACACACTTGGGAAGAGTAAGTGAACTCTTGTTGTTTCCTATTCTGTGCATAGACACCGATTCCGTGGGTGCTCCGGGGCTGGAACAGCCACGGGGAAAAATTGGTGGGTGCAGAGCACCCACCAGCAGCTCGCCTCCACCTCCTCCCCTGAGCAGTCCGCCATGTCCTGCTTCTCCCACCTCCCTCCCAGTGCTTGTGCCACAAAACAGCTGTTTCGTGCAGCAAGCCTGGGAGGGAGGAAGGGAGGGGGGAGGAGGAGGAATGCAGCATGCTTGGGGAAGAGGCGGGGACAGGGCGGGGATTTGGGGAAGGATCCAATTAGGGTGGGGGTGGAGTTGGGGCTGGTGCGTGAGCACCCAACAGCGCCAACAAAAGATGGCGCCTGTTATTCTGTGTATGAAATACAAATACAGAATGTGGTTTCAGCAGCCAAACACACTGTTGGTGACTTTACCTTCCCTCTGAACTTTCCATTTAAATGACAGAAGAAAAATAACCAGTCAGTATTTTAGGTCAATTTTCTGTGTAGGGCACTACAGCTTTCCTTTGTTGCCTGTATGCCGATTGAAGACTAGCAGCCACATTCAAACACTTTCTAAATTGTCCCTCAACTGCTACTATTTTAATATCCTTCATTGAAACATACTCTGTCCAGACAGTCTATGCCACCATAAGTGGTGCTCCACCTAGCTGGAAGAACTATGTGGTTAACTAGTAGTTGCGAATGGTTCATAAATTTAGGATGAATGTAACTGTTTTTCACTTTGATTGTATTTTCATATTTTTCTGAGTGGAGTGGTATCTCAGACACTCTCTCTCACACACACACCCACTCTGCCCAGCAAAGGAAATCTGCAAGGCTGACCCAGGTTCCATGGTGCCCTGTGTGAGGTACCAGGGCAGATTTCCATAATCTCTAACTCAATAGTCAGAGGAAGGGACATGTATCCATACCGATCTGAGACACTGATGTCAAATTTTATACACAGCATTTCCCAGTGGAGATTCAGTGCTATATCTCAAAGCACCCAC
Organism: Lepidochelys olivacea; assembly: GCF_965140295.1. Taxonomy (NCBI): domain Eukaryota; kingdom Metazoa; phylum Chordata; order Testudines; family Cheloniidae; genus Lepidochelys; species Lepidochelys olivacea. The sequence continues at coordinate 31,771,236 of NC_140412.1, forward strand.
AAAGTTCTAGTTTATATAGGTATGTACACAATCCTCAATGTCACTGTATCTGAGTGCCTTCCAGTAGTGCATTAAGCGATGACACTACCGTCTGTCAAGTTAGTTCTCTCTTTTATCCTTTCCTCAGGGTGAGAATTGTGTGCGCAGGGGAGTGAGGTGGTTTGGGAAAGTTTTACTATATGTATTTTATATACACAGTTATAATTATGGCTGGCTAGAAGACAAGGATTTCAGTGTGTGGAAAAATTCTGAGTTTTCAACAGTTGTATCCATTCTGAAGTAGAAGAATACCAAGGTCTTTTGAATTTTTTCACAAAAAAACCCTGACAGCCTATTATAGCTAATAACCTAATGGTTAGTGCTCTCAGCTGGGAAGTCAGAGACCCAGGTTCAAGACCTTGCTCTGAGTCGGTCTCCTATATCCCAGATAAGTGCTCTATCCAAATTACAGGTTTCAGAGTAGCAGCTGTGTTAGTCTGTATCCTCAAAAAAAAAAAGGAGGACTTGTGGCACCTTAGAGACTAAAAAAATTATTTGAGCATAAGCTTTTGTGAGCTACAGCTCACTTCATCGGATGCATTCAATGGAAAATGCAGTGGGGAGATTTATATCCACAGAGAACATGAAACAATGGGTGTTACCATACACACTGGAACAAGAGTGCTCAGGTAAGGTGAGCTATTACCAGCAGGAGAGAGGGGATGGGGGTGGAACCTTTTGTAGAGATAATTAAGGTTGGCCACATCCAGCAGTTGACAAGAAAATCTGAGGAACAGCGGGGGGGGGGGGAGCGGGGAGGGAATAAACATGGGGAAATAGTTTCACTTTGTGTAATGAAACATCCACTCCCAGTCTTTAGTCAAACCTAAGTTAATTGTATCCAGTTTGCAAATTAATTCCAATTCAACAGTCTCTTCCAAACAGGAGTCTGCTTCTGAAGGTTTTTTGTTGAAGAATTGCAACTTTTAGATCTGTAATAGAGTGACCAAAGAGATTGAAGTGTTCTCTGATTGGTTTTTGTACGTTATAATTCTTGACTTTTGATTTGTGTACATTTATTCTTTACCTAGAGACTGTCCAGTTTGACCAATGTACGTGGCAGAGGGGCATTGCTGGCACATGATGGCATATATCACACTGGTAGATGTGCAGGTGAACGAGCCTCTGTTAGCGTGGCTGGTGTGATTAGGCCCTATGATGGTGTCCCCTGAATAGATATGTGGACACAGTTGGCAACGGGCTTTGTTGCAAGGATAGGTTCCTCAGTTAGTGGTTCTGTTGTGTGGTGTGTGGCTGCTGGTGAGTATTTTCTTCAGGGAGGGGGGCTCTCTGTAAGCAAGGACTGGCCTTCTCCCAAGATCTGTGAGAGTGATGGGTCGTCCTTCAGGATAGGTTGTAGATCCTTGATGATGCATTGGAGTGGTTTTAGTTAGGGGCTGAAGGTGATGGCTAGTGGCATTCTGTTATTTTCTTTGTTGGGCCTGTCCTGTCTTTGGTAACTTCTGGGTACTCTTCTGGCTCTGTCAATCTGCTTCTTCACTTCAGCAGGTGGGTATTGTAGTTGTAAGAATGCTTGATAGAGAGCTTGTAGGTGTTTGTCTCTGTCTGAGGGGTTGGAGCAAATGTGGTTGTATTGTAGAGCTTGGCTGTAGACAATGGATCATGTGGTGTGTTCTGGATGAAAGCTGGATATATGTAAGTAAGTATAGAGGTCAGTAGGTTTCCGGTATAGGGTGGTGTTTATGTGACCATCGCTTATTAGCACCATAGTGTCCAGGAAGTGGATCTCTTGTGTGGACTGGTCCAGGCTGAGGTTGATGTTGGGATGGAAATTGGTGAAATAATGGTGGAATTCCTCAAGGGCTTCTTTTCCATGGGTCCAGATGATGAAGATGTCATCAATGTAGCGCAAGTAGAGTAGGGGCGTTAGGGGATGAGAGCTGAAGAAGCGTTGTTCTAAGTCAGCCATAAAAATGTTGGCATACTGTGGGGCCATGTGTGTACCCATGGCAGTGCTGCTGATTTGAAGGTATACATTATCCCCAAATGTGAAATAGTTATGGGTGAGGACAAAGTCACAAAGTTCAGCCACCAGGTTTGCCGTGACATTATCGGAGATATTGTTCCTGATGGCTTGTAGTCCATCTTTGTGTGGAATGTTGGTGTAGAGGGCTTCTACATCCATAGTGGCTAGGATGGTGTTTTCAGGAAGATTACCAATGGATTGTAGTTTCCTCAGGAAGTCAGCGGTGTCTCGAAGATAGCTGGGAGTGCTGGTAGCGTAGGGCCTGAGGAAGGAGTCTACATAGCCAGACAATCCTGCTGTCAGGGTGCCAATGCCTGAGATGATGGGTCATCCAGGATTTCCAGGTTTATGGATCTTGGGTAGCAGATAGAATACCCCTGATTGGGGTTCCAGGGGTGTGTCTGTGTGGATTTGTTCTTGTGCTTTTTCAGGGAGTTTCTTGAGCAAATGGTGTAGTTTCTTTCAGTAACCCTCAGTGGGATCAGAGGGTAATGGCTTGTAGAAAGTGGTGTTGGAGAGCTGCCTAGCAGCCTCTTGTTCATATTCCGACCTATTCATGAGGACGACAGCACCTCCTTTGTCAGCCTTTTTGATTATGATGTCAGCATTGTTTCTGAGGCTGTGGATGGCATTGTGTTCTGCACGGCTGAGGTTATGAGGCAAGTGATGCTGCTTTTCCACAATTTCAGCCCATGCATGTCAGCGGAAGCACTCTATGTAGAAGTCCAGTCTGTTGTTTCAACCTTCAGGAGGAGTCCACCCAGAATCCTTCTTTTTGTAGTGTTGGTAGGAAGGTCTCTGTGGGTTAGTATGTTGTTCAGAGGTGTGTTGGAAATATTCCTTGAGTCGGAGATGTCGAAAATAGGATTCTAGGTCACCACAGAACTGTATCATGTTCATGAGGGTGTAGGGGTAAAAGGAGAAGTCCCGAGATAGGACGGATTCCTCTGCTGGGCTAAGAGTATAGTTGGATAGATTAACAATATTGCTTGGTGGGTTGAGGGAACCACTCAGAACACAATAAAGACTGGGAGTGGATGTGTCATTACACAAAGTAAAAATATTTCCCCATGTTTATTCCCTCCCCCCTTCCGCCCGCTGTTCCTCAGATGTTCTTGTCAACTCCTGGAAATGGCCCACCTTGATTATCACTACAAAAGCCGCCCCCCCCCGCTCTCCTGCTGGTAATAGCTCACCTTACCTGATCACTCTCGTTACAGTGTGTATGGTAACACCCATTGTTTCATGTTCTCTGTGTATATAAATCTCCCCACTGTATTTTCCACTGAATGCATCCGAAGAAGTGAGCTGTAGCTCACAAAAGCTTATGCTCAAATAAATTTGTTAGTCTCTAAGGTGCCATAAGTCCTCCTTTTCTTTCTACCCAAACTAGTTATTCTCACTCACCCACTTACAGTCAAGTACCAGAAATGATCTTGGACCTGAGCAATGGTTTAAGCAAATCAGTATTTTCCAATGAAATAACATTTTGTCAAAAAAAGTAGCTCCCTTTCAGTCAGCCGGAGTACATGAACCCCTGTGATCAGACCTTTTTCTGACTAAACAGTGAGCGCAGTACTGAGTGTGTTTCTTCTTCAGGAGAGCACTTGGCCACAGTATCTGCCAGAGCTCAGTGGGAACAGCAAAAATGGCGAAGGAAGTGAACAATTCTGAGCTCATCAAATGTCTGTAAAATGGCTGTGGGCATATATTCCTGGAATGAGATCAGTCAAAATCCAATGGAATCACACTCAGTACATGCTAGGGTCAGCACTGGAAATTTGCCAAGGAGGTGGCATTTTTCTCATGGATGTGACTTTTGCTCTTCCTGTGAAAAGTCACCCACAATATGGCCAAGTAATATGTCTTGAAAAATATCAGTTTGCACATGCTCGTGTTTAGCAGCTTAAAGCTCTGAAGGTTGTGTACACATTGAGCATGCTCTATCCTCTCCCACAGTTGCTCGTGCTGAGCACAGTCTGTATTGCCATCCCCAGAAAGCCACTGTGCATGCACCAGCCCCTCACAGTTCTTTCCTGTGTCTGTGGAGTGCACAAGATCACCTCTACAAAGCAAATGAGAATGTTCCAGCCCAGAAATTCAGGGGTGAAACCAGATGTTTCCTGTAAATGCTGCTCTGGGTTGTGCTGGGGCCAGGCACTGAAACTGACAGTAGAGAGCCTGTGTCTGCTGTATAGAGCTAGGTGAAATTGTTCAGCCATAATTATTTTGTGCAAAAAATGCAGACACCAATTTTTTTCATTAATTCATGTCAATTTCACTAAATTGTCTTGCTAAAAAAAGTTCCTAACTTTTGAATGTTTGATTTTGCAACTTTAATGTTCTTTAATATAGTTTCTTATGGGTAATTCTATATTTTGAACACATAATATGATCATTCCAGGGTGAGTCAACATGAATCAGTAACGTTAATCATGACTTGAATCAGCAAGCTTAAAAACTCTTGATTTAAATAATCAATTTTAAGTATGTATTCCATTTTTCTTATTTGTAGTTATTTCCCCCCAAAAAGTTTCATTCTCACTGGTTGGTATAACCATTTAAATAAGTTGATTTGATTATTTACAACTAAATTTTGTCTTTTCACTAGATTTTATATTTCATTTTGTTAATCAGGATGACACACATTACTTATATTATTTTGTGCTCTAAGTGCAAGGTGAATTTCTTCGATCTTGCTTTCTCTCGCAAGTATATAACATGTGTGTCTGTGATTGAGGGAACAAACATGTGACAGATGTTACTCATTTTGTTTGTTGCCCTACTGGAAGGTGTTCAGGTACTACACTGATGAGCATGGTATAAGAACCTATGTAGAATAGTGTAGACCTCTACACGTTTACTTAAGCAATTCTATATCATAACAAAAATATACAGATTCTTAATTTCTACATTTTGTCATTATATTAAAAATAGTGGATTATGTATTTTTATTTATTAGGTAATCAACTTTCTACTAATGAGTTATGTCAAACTGCATTTAGATGGAAATTGGAAGTCAATAAAAAATGCACACCATAGAATTTTAAATTGCTTTCTGTTAGCTGAACAAAAATTACTCAGCTTTTTTCACTCACTTTCTAATTGTTGAAATCTACACTAGAAGACCTACTCTTAAGAATGCTAGATGACTCTGATGATTAGACTGCAAAAGTGAGACAAAAAGTACTTCTGTGAAACTGAAAACAAATGTCATTGAGGCAAAAGCTTTTGTGCATGGCAAAAATAGAAAATAATTACTTTGGGAGAAAAGTAAATGAAATTGACTCCATTATAAAGCCAGAAAATGATACAGATACTCAATGACTACATGACATATTGTGTAAGATTTATAAAGCTCAAGCTCAAAAGTTAAAGATGTTTTTGCCCTTATTCTATACATAAAAATGCATCCTTTAGATTAGCTGAAGTTTATGAAGAGAGTTTATTGATCTCTTCAGATATTTAAAAGAATGTAATAGATAATAGCAAGTTTAGGCCTTCACATTCAAATTTAATTTAAGCAGTTTTATTTTTTTTACAGGAAAAAAACCTGTAATTCAAATTTAAAAACAGTTTAAATTTTTTAAAAGTCCAATTAAAAATCAGTTTTTTTAAAAAATCATTTATTTTTTGTCTACTGTGGTTGATTCAGTCTAGTTACTCATGCAAGTCAAATCTATTATGCAAGTAGAAACAAATTCTATCTAATCTATCTATATTCAACAGGCAAAATAGCAAATTCCGCGCTACTTTCTTGCTATTACTTTCTGAGTCTTGCAGCAATTCCATTATGATGAAAAGATTTCTCAAAATTGAAGACTGTATCTTCAATTTATTTTTTCTTCATCTAATTCTAAACGAATGATTTTTTGCACTGCATTTGTGTACTGCTGCCTGAAGGAAATGCCTCAAGATATTTCAAGCAGTCCCTTTTCTTAGTGCAGTACAAGGAATGATAGCTGACCCGGTTTATCCAGTTGGACTCAATGGAACTAGTAGCGTGAGTAAGTTCATCAGTTTGACTAGGGACTGCAAAACCAGCCCTGAATATACACAATCTAAATCACTCTAAATGCTGGCTTGCTGATTAAAACATTATTTATAAATATAACATATAAGAGGTCAGTTACAAACATATGGCTCATGCACTTTTAAATAAATGTTTTCAGATTTAGAGTTCTCTCTTATGAACTTAGTAGATTCAAGTTAGTGATTTATGGCAAATTAATATTTAATTTAAAAAGTCAGACGTGTTAATCCAAACTGAGTGTTTTCATAATACTTAGTTGTTTTCAGATCATTTAGCACAGCAAGATAAGGGAGAAAGCATATGAAACAGAAGTTGCCAACAACTTTTTAAATTACGATGAAGGTATTTGAGCAGGGTTTTCCTCCTACCCTGGTGCAAAACTGGTGTAACTCCATCGATTAAAATGGAATTATTCCTGAGTTTCACAAGTGTAAGTAGGAAGATAATCAAGCCCTTTATCTGCAGGAATATTGCAGAAGGAATTATGAACTTATATTTATTTCTTGGAGAAATATGGACCTTTATAAAAGCACTAAAACTAGTCAGTATAAAAGAACGTCTCACTATTTTACTGTAATGGAAAGATTCTGTCTCAGGATCCAAACAGCATTCTATAGGAGTTTTAGGTATGCACTGAATGAAGGATTGTCATTATAGGTATCTGAACTCAAAAAAAACTTGTGCTGCTCAAAAAGTTAGAGTAGACACCAACACTAGATGCTGCGAACTTCAAAACAAATATATTGTAAACATAATTATTTCAATACTTAATTCAAAACATAAGCATCACTGTAACAAATTATGTTGCCCATTATTTAAAAATAATCTTTCATATAAAAAGCAATAAATATGTGCATGTGGTAAATGAAAATGTGATTTCATCTTCCCCAAGATGTTTTGACATGACATACTGTGTCATATTGATTGCATACAAGCAATTGTTATTTATTGTGCATCATGAACTATTACATTTCATCACATTGGTCTACCATTTTATTATAAATTACACGACAAAATGCTGCATATATGATGTCACGTACATGACAGTATCATAACTGAAATAAAATATCACTGTCAGATGAATCAAGAACAGATGTTGATGTTTCCCTGTGTATTGGATAACTACTCACATTAAATTCATATAGCATGACATATTTATTGTACATTATGCTTTCAATAAAATGCAAACTATAGTATCAACACATTGCTTTTGGTTGTGGAATGGATTCAAGTTACTGAACTGACAATTTGTATCATAATTTTGAACTCCCTTCCTGTGAAATCAATTGGTTATTTTTTTCAAAACATTCAACAACAACAGAACTTAGGTGTCTCATGGGTCTATGCTTATTCTTTGCCAGCAGTTTCTGTATAGCACTGCATTTGCTACTTCTCAGTGAAAAGTGAGACTGAAGCTTTCAAGGAGACAGTTCATTAACCAAGAAAGACATTAGGTTTTATAAATTTGTCAGACAGTTGCACTATTTTCTTTTCAATCTCACTCAGACCCCAAATACAATTTCTAGCTATGGAACAGCGATGGGTTCTGATCCTACAATGTAGAACAAATGTAATTAAGTGATGTATACTCTAAATAAGGGAAATGGTTTAGTCTTTAGACATTTCAAACCAGAAAATTCAATCACAGGAACAGTGAAACAGAGCCATTTCCCCCCTCTTGAGTTTGGAAGTTACATATCATTAGCCTGGCTGATATTTTGGCACTATTTTGTCAGTCTGGTAGATGACTTAAACAAGGATCCAGCATATATTTATGCTGGATAAGAAATCATCATTCACTTTACCTTATCTCATCTACTGAGGGACTTTTAGATAATTGTGATTAGATTAAATTCTAAATTTGCAAGTCATTTGCAACTTGTGCTGTGGGCAAACGAATGCCAGCTATGATTCTGAAGTTGAGACACAATTAAAATACTTATATAGCCAGGCTAATTAAAACACAAAATGAATTGTTTGGTTGCAGCCATATCCCATCAAAGTCATATTCTAAAGATAATCAAAATGAGCAAACAGCCAGTCTGCTTTAAGTGCAAAAAGGAGCCAAGGATCTTTGGTATCAGGGCCAGCATGGGGTCCAGACGGTGTTGCGCAGTCTGTGTCAAGAACCCCTTCGATTGAGAAGAGGTTTCCGTGCTTTGTTCCAGGATTTCCTGGACTTGTAGGGAGCAGTCTCTGTCCATGGGATTCAGTGTATATCTACACCAGCATTTCTCAAATGCAGTCACCGTGGCCGCATGCGGACACCAGGGGCTTTCTTGCGGCCACAGCCTTCTGGGGTGTGATTGGAGGAGTATGGGGGGGAGAAGCAGCCCCTCCCCCTCCCTGGTGCTCCTGGATGCACAGTCTTGGTATTGGTTTCTCAGGCTTCCAGCAAGAGTTGGGTAGCTGGAGAGTTCCCCATTTTTCCAGGGGCTGGGGGGCTCAGGATTTGGGCTTCAGCCCGGTGGTGGCAGGGAGGCAGGCTCTGGTTGTGAGGCTTTGGGCTCCAGCTGCAAGGCTTCAGGCTCCACCACTCCCCATTGCCCCAGGCCCTTGCTTCCTTCCCCGATCACCCATCCAGGGCTTAATTTGTCCCCAGACTTCCCAGGGCTGAGTCAGTCTGCTGTGAAAAGTTGTATTAACAAACATACAAGTATCACTTTTCACAGCAGACTTCCTAGTTAGCAATAAATAAATTACAATGATTTGGACATGTATATGTGCATATTTATTTGTTTTTTCCTAAAGCTAATTAAGTATTTTAAGAAAAAGTGTGAGAGCGGCCACCAGCAAGAGTTGGTGGCCACATTCTGAGGCCACCAAATAATTTGTCCTGAGAACCCCTGATCTACACTGTAATTAGACACCCCCAGCTGGCCCGTGCCAGCTGACCTGGGCTCACAGGTTTCCAGCTAAGGGACTCTCTAATTGCAGTATAGATGTTGCAGCCTGAGTTCTGGGACCCTCCTACCTTGCAGGGCTCTGGAGGCCTGAACATCTACACTGCAAATAAACAGCTCCTTAGCCTAAGCCCAGGATCCCGAGTCAGCTGGCATGGCCCAGCCATGGATTTTTAATTGCAGTGTAGGCATAGAATCATAGAATATCAGGGTTGGAAGGGACCTCAGGAGGTCATCTAGTCCAACCCCCTGCTCAAAGCAGGACCAATCCCCAATTTTTGCCCCCAATCCCTAAATGGCCCCCTCAAGGATTGAACTCACAACCCTGGGTTTAGCAGGCCAATGCTCAAACCACTGAGCTATCCCTCCCCCCGTCAGCCAACAGCTATGCCATCAGATGCAGTGACTGAGTCTGGATGCAGGATTTGGCAATGATGTGGTAAATCAGGTCCAAGCAATCTGGGAGCTGGATCAGAGGCTGAATGGACATCTGTAATTGCTCTATCAGCAAAATCTGCTTTATCCAGTAAGGAGCTACAAGAATGACCATGGCTTTATTTCTTTTTACCTTGGAAATCACCCCAGGAAACAGGGGTATTAGGGGAAAGGTGTGGAGAAGACCTGTTCCACTGCAGAAGGAAGGCCTCCTTGAGAAAGCACAAGCTGATGACCCTTTCAGTTATTTGGAAGTGGTCACCTCCTCTGGATCTGACCTGATGCACGTCAGTTACTTGAGGGCACGTAGCTTCAGCCACACATTATTCACCTTGCAAGTCCTTGAGTAGAACAATTTGTGCACCCAACACTTAGGAGAGATGTGCTGCTTTTCTACATAAAAACAGGGAGTGAGTATGCCCATTGACAGGGGGATGAGTCCATTGCAGATTGAGCAGGGTACTAAAGGGCAGCTGGCTCCTTTAAATGAAGCATGTCCAAGTCTCCTGTGCTGGAACAGGTGTTTCCTCTTTGGCCAATTAAGAAGGTAGGGCAGCACCTAAGGCTGTAAGAGCCAGACTATCAATAAGGAAGCAGGAGCAGGAAGTTCCCTGGGAGAGGAGGCAGTGAGAAGTTGCTGGGAAAAATGGCTCCAGGGAGAAAACCATGAGAGGCAGTGCTTAGTGAAAAGAGCACAAAATAATTCTGCAATAGGCCCTGAAGCAGGAGGGACTGAGAAAGGCAAAGACAAGGCTGTAGCCCAGGGTGGGCTGAGGATCTATTTTTGTTTGTTTGTCTACATTTGGGAAATTGAATTGTGCCTAGAGAAAGACTTGGCATGGCAGTTGGCCCTTCATGAGCTGGGGGACAAGCCAGAGCCTTACATAGGGTTTAAACCCTGAGGTTTAGAGGTCAACATGACAATTATCCTGAGGCGCCTCGGCCCACTGTACAAAACTTCTTTTTTTGGTCCAAATTAAAGAAAATAGAGGGTAAGAAGGATGAGGATAGATTATCTTCACCAAGCAATCCAAGGAAAGGATGAGTTTGAACCTCAGTAGGACTAGCAGGCCAGACACTCGCTAGATTCTCTCTTGCAGCCCCGGGGGGGGGGGGGGGGCTAAAAGGGAACTGAGAGCCGATCGCAGCCACTCCACACTTTATGACTTTGCCTGGAAGCATGAAGAAGAATGGAGCACATGTGTGATCTTAGCAGAAACTGCTATTTAAAAAAAAAAATCTGGTCTCCTGTGCATAAGATGAATGACTATATGTCAGTGTGGATCATACTGTAGGTTTTCAGAGAAGGTATACCTTTTTTTTTACTCCAGAAAAACCTTGTGCAAGTTAATTAAATAAACAAAATAGTTTTGGTGAGGTGTTTACGTTTTATTAACACTGTTTCTTGTCTCCCTCCTTTTCAAAGAAGGGTACTTTATTCTCAGTAGGCCTTTCTTTACAAAGTGCTGAAGAGAAAATACATGTAGAACACCACCAAAAAAAACAACAACCCTAAATAGAATCTTTTGGGTAAGCTGGCTTATCTCTCTGTCTGAACTACAAACTTCAGGCCCAAGTAAATAAAAGTCCAAACTAAAGTCACAAACGGAAGTCCAACTAGCTAGTCTTACCTAATTTCTCTTTGGGTTGTGGGCTGAATGAATCTTCCAACTGTTCCTCCTCCTTCAGAATCTAATAGCCACCGCCAGAACCATAGTCAAACCCACCGGGGCACTCCATCCTTAATTCCTATACAATGAAGCAGGCTTCAGGTCTGACCATTGACTCTTCCTGTTTCTCTTTTCCCAGGTCTACTTCCTTCACTGTAGTCCCTTAGCTTTCATTTTAGAATATCCCTGCCTGGCTCTTTAGCCAAATGACACCCCCTACTTGGAATAGCATACCCATTTATCTGGCAGCCTCTTTCAATCTCTTCCTATGCTCTTTTAATGGCTCTTCCTAAACTCACTCCCAGGCTCTTTCCCAGCCCTTTGATTGGAGAGTCCCAGAGCTGTTTTACATTTGCTAGTAATTCAGCAGAGAGAAGCAGAGCCGGCCTAAGGTCTTCATCCCTCTGAGGAAAAGGAGGCATTTACTCATGGTCTGCCTTCCCAGAATTCCTTGCTGTGAGGCCTACAACTCCCAAAATGCCTCTATTCTGGGCTCTGTTGAGGAATAGGGCCATCATGGATCTGGAGCCTGTCTTAATAGGTATGGTCTGTTACAGTTTTTTAAGAAAAGTGGCAAGTTTTTAATTTCTATGATTGCATCTGTACCTACATAGACAGATATTCACTATCTATAAATATTGATACATTACCAAGACTAGATTAGACAGAGCTATTCCCATTTTGCTTCCGTATTGTGTATCTTATGACACCAGCATCCTATCACTGACACCAGTGTTCCCCTATGCCAATTAGTAACATAATTATGGGGACTTGTAAGTCCACTTCCTAGTGGAGGAGAAATCAGTGCCACAATCTGGTTATACTCTAATTTTAGCTTGTTTTTTTTTCCGACAGACAGCAATCCTGCAATAGTGAGGGAAATGGGTGCAACTGTGAACCAGTTGATTGGGAGAGTCACTAAGCTAGGGGAAGTGGGAGACTGGGACTGGGATGAGTAGAGATTGAGACTAGGGTTGTCAACTGTCTAACTGCACAAACCCAAACACCATTGCCCTGCCCCACCCCTTCCTAAGGCCACACCCCTACCCCTGATCCAAGGCACTTCCACCCCCCCCTCCCCCGCTCACTCCAGCCCCCATTCCTCTTTTGGTCACTCGCTCTCCCTCACCGTCACTCACTTTCACCATGATGGGGCAGGGGGTTGGGGTGTAGGAGGGGGTTCAGGCTCTGGCAGGGAGTTTGGGTGCAGAGTGTGGGCTCTGGGACTAGCACATCCCTCTAGCAGCAGCTCCTGCGGGGGTTGGGGTCTCCTTGCCCTACCCCTGCCTGCAGGCACTGCCCCCACAGCTTCCATTGGCTGCAGTTCCCAGCCAATGGGAGCTGAGGAGTCAGCGCTCGAGGCGGGGGCAGTGCATGGAGACCCCCTGCTTCCCCCAGGGACCACAGGGATGTGCCGACCATTTCCAGGAGCAGCAAGGGACCAGGGTAAGCAGGGAGCCTGCCTTAGCCCTGCTGTGCCGCAGGACTTTTAGCTCCTAAAATCTTCCAGTTTGGCATCATAGCCTCTGGGAAATTAGAACCTGATTCCAGGAGACTCCCAGTAAAACCAGGAGGGTTGGAAACCCTAAGACTAGGCTGACCAGGAGAATGGGACTCAGACAAGGAGCAAGGGGTGTGGAAGAGACAGGACTGGGGTAAGAACAGACATAAACTGGAATGGGAGGGACAGAAGGTGTCAAGGTTGAAGGAAAACAGGCAGAGGAGTATATGTGCACTAGAGAACACTCCCTTCCAGAGCCTGGAATGGAAATCAATATTCCCATGTCTCACCATCTGTGATGCTGTATGATTGAGTATGACATTTATATCCTTGACATTGCCACTGTTTTACAATTGCAACAACTGTTGTAGAAAGTGTAAGGTGTCAGTGGAAACGTTATGATTTGCTAGTATGATCATCCTGTTTATATGTATCTTTTTTTAATCTGAAATTATAAATATTGGCCATGTACTGGCATCGTACATATGTGCTGTATTCCTGGGTAACACCTACCAGATAAAATTTATATTGAGGCCACACAGCTATGTATTGATGGTCCATCAAAGACACTTAGCTCTCAGAATGGACCATAGAAGAAACCCATTCAGCCCAGATAGCTCTTCCTTTGGACACCTCAGTAAGAATATGGGCCATGGCTACCCACTGTGAGTCATCAAACCAAATAAGCACATGTGATATGCTCATGTGAACCTGGACTCCATCCTGATCCAGTAACTTTCCACAAACTGGGCTGCGAGCTTTGTTTTGGGACAGTAAATTTCCAAGCACATGGCAGAAGATATAAAAGATCCCTGACATATCTCCATTTTCCCCTCTGGAATGCTTTTTGGAATTTACCAGAGAGACTTTACAGGCTAGAAGTCTATTCCATCACTTCTACAAACCTGTTCTAAGAACTTTGCAACTATTTGTATACATATGATCTATTAACCTTCATAAACTCTTATTCCTTTTTTTTATTATTAAACATTTAGTTTTGAGTTTCTGAAGGATTGGCATCAGCATGATTATTGGGCAAGATGAAAATTATATCTTGACCTGGTTAAGTGTGTGTTGATCTTTTGGGATTTAAATACCCTATTTTTGATTAAACTCGTGTTCAGTAACCACTCATCATAGAGTCCACTGGTGGTGAGACAAAGGCTGGAATGCCTTAGACTGCATTTTTGACTTCCTTTTAACCAGTGTGGTGAGACAGAAGTTTACTTTTGTTACTGGTTTAGTATAATCTAATGAGAAATTAACTACTAGTTTGGGGTGAGTTTGCCCTATTTCTCAGCAGCTTGTCCTGAATCTGGCCTTCTCAACTGTGCCCCACTGAGACACGGTGACACCATCCATCTGCTGTTACTAAATATCTGTGAAACCCACTGGCAATGGATCTGCCTCTTTCTCCTCTAGAGCTATTTCATGCAGAGGTGGAAACCAAATAAGTTGCTATCAGTTATTTCATTAGCTCATTAGCAGAGGTATGAGCAGTAGTTCTAGAGCTTCTAACCCTGATGATGAACCGTGGGGGTGTCACTATGATTCCATGCTACAGAATCTTTTTTCAATTTGCTTTTTTTCAAAACCTAGAAAACTAAGTTAAAGAACCTTACGGTTAAAAATTCAAGTACTCAAAAGTTAGGAAATGCCAGAATTAACGTTGTTAGTGTGACCTTAATTCAGTCCCCTATCTGTATGCATTGAGATCATTAATTATGTGATCACACAATTTTCCACAGGATCCCTGCCCCAGTCAATGCACAGGTGAGATGCAGAAGGGTGCCAAATTAAGTATTCAGACAATCATAAATCTGGCATGTCCTAATTTTCAAGTGCTTGACATTTTAACTGAAACGTTATTTGAGCATTTATATAAATGTGATGGGGTGTCCCCCCCACACACACACACAAGGCCTGACAGGGTAAATTAGGCCAATTAACCTATAGGTTGCACCTGGAGGTAAACCAGGGAGTGCTAAGGCCTAATTTGCTGGGGAAGGGCGTGGGCCAGATTTATAAAGGCAGGAAGCTGGCACCAGAGAGGGAAGTAGCAGCAGTTGTAACCTTTGGATGTGCTAAAGTTCACTTCATTGCCCTTTTCCAGTGCCTAAAAAAACAGCTCCCATAGAAAAGTAGCTGGAGATCCAGAATTAATTTCTAAGGATTTTCAGCAAGGATTGTACAGGGTCAGCTTCCCCACATTCAAGTCCCAAAAGGATCTAAAGAATTAATTTAATTAAATAACTTTATATTTTTTCTTGATCATAAAATTAATTTTTACAACATAACATGCCAATTTTATAATCCACATACATTATTTTCAGTTATACATAAATAAAGGAAACAAATTAAAATCTAAACAGTTCAGTCCCCACAGAAACACAGCGAGAAGAAACAGAGTTCCCAAAAGCTTAGGTTGAGTTCACTTGAGTCTCAGAGTCTTTGATCACCAAATCTATACAGTCTGAGTTGAAAACAACATCTTCCCTGTAGGAATCTGCAGTTGGAATCCATGCAGACTCTTCCTCTTCTGCTGAAAGCACCATTAGCCAGACAGCTAACTGATTAACCAACCACTCAGTTAAGTGTATAGATTTCTTTTTTAAAAAAAGCCCTGTTACAAGAAAATACAAAACTGAGAGTAGCAAAATATAAATGACTTTTCCCATTACTACATTTCAAGAAATGTTGGTGAATCATACTAGTTGAGACAATTTAGTTGAAGCAGGTTGGCTAAAATTAAAACATGCGAAGTATGCAATTAGAAGAAGTTATTTTTCCCACCTAGTTTTCCCTTTCTATAATTAACATTGCCCTTGCTTCCTTTTAAGGGGATTAACAATATCACTAACCTGCTGCAAAAGGCTTCAGAGTTGGGACAACAGCCTGCTTTCTGTTCCTGGGCTCAGCTTCTCCCAGCTCACACCAGGGCATGTGGCCCTTTGTAAAGCAGCTGCCCTGACTGCTTGCCGTCATGGAGCCTGACCTCAGCAATAGGGAACCTACTGGAGCAGACCCAAAACTACCACACCCAATTCCAGAAGCTTCTGGATGTGGAGAATTAAATCTGCTAAGCAACAATGATCCAGGCGAGGGGTTCTCAAACTTCATTGCATCACAACTCCCTTGTGTAGGCAAAAATTACTGCATGACTCCAGGAGGGAGAACTGAAGCCTGCGGCAAAGCCAGAGCCCCGCCAGTCCAGGTGGGGAGCCCAAGGCAATGCCCAAGGGCTTCAGCCCCAGCAGGGAGCCTATAACCTGAGCCCTGCTGCCCAGGGCTGAAGCCCTTGGGTTTTGGCCCCAGGTAGTGGGGCTCAGGCTTCAGCTCTGGCCCTAGGCCCCAGCAAGTCTAAGCCAGCCCTAGTGACCCCATTAAAATGGTATCATGACCCACTTTGGGGTCCCAACCAACAGTTCAAGAACTGCTGACCCAAACACTACTCACTCATACTCCCACAATGGGCCTCTGTCATAAATATAAAGGGAAGGGTAACCACCTTTCTGTATACAGTGCTATAAAATCCCTCCTGGCCAGAGGCAAAATCCTTTCACTGTAAAGGGTTAAGAAGCTAAGGTAACCCCACTGGCACCTGACCCAAAATGGCCAATGCAGGGACAAGACTCTTTCAAATCTGGACGGGGGGGGACAAAGGGTTTGGTCTGTCTGTGTGATGCTTTTGCCGGGAACAGATCAGGAATGCAAGCCTTACAACTCCTGTAAAGTTAGTAAGTAATCTAGCTAGAAAATGTTAGATTTTCTTTTGTTTAATGGCTTGTAAAATAAGCTGTGTTGGAGGGAATGTGTATTCCTGTTTTTGTGTGTGTTTGTAGCTTAAGGTTTTGCCTAGAGGGCTTCTCTGTTAAGTATTTACCATCCTGATTTTACAGAGGTGATTCTTTTACCTTTTTCTTTAATTAAAATTCTTCTTTTAAGAACCTGATTGCTTTTTCATTGTTCTTAAGATCCAAGGGTTTGGGTCTGTGTTCACCTGTACCAACTGGTGAGGATTCTTATCAAGCCTTCCCCAGGAAAGGGGGTATAGGGCTGGGGGGCAGGGAGGATATTTTGGGGAAGACATCTCCAAGTGGTCTCTTTCCCTGTTCTTTGTTTAAAACGCTTGGTGGTGGCAGCATATCCTTCAAGGACAAGGAAAAGTTTGTACCTTGGATAAGTGTCTAACCTAAGCTGGTAAGAATAAGTTTAGAGGGTCTTTCATGCAGGTTCCCACATCTGTACCCTAGAGTTCAGAGTGGGGAAGGAACCTTGACAGCCTCTGCCATAAATATAAAGGGAAGGGTAAACCCCTTTAAAATCCCTCCTGGCCAGAGGAAAAACCTCTTCTCCTGTAAAGGGTTAAGAAGCTAGGATAACCTCACTGGCACCTGACCAAAATGACCAATGAGGAAACAAGATACTTTCAAAGCTGCAGGGGGGGAGAAACAAAGTGTCTGGGTCTGTCTGTGTGATGCTTTTGCTGGGGAAAGAATAGAAATGGAGCCTTAGAACTTAGTAAGTAATCTAGCTAGATATGCATTAGATTCTGTTTGTTTATATGGCTGAGAAAATAAGCTGTGCTGAATGGAATGTATATTCCTGTTTTTGTGTATTTTTGTAACTTAAGGTTTTGCCTAGAGGGATTCTCTGTTTTGAATCTGATTACCCTGTAAGGTATTTACCCTCCTGACTTTACAGAGGTGATTCTTTTTTATTTTTTCTTCTATTAAAATTCTTCTTTTAAGAAACTGAATGCATTTTTTCATTGTTCTTAAGATCCAAGGTTTGGGTCTGTGTTCACCTATGCAAATTGGTGAGGATTTTTATCAAACCTTCGCCAGAAAAAAGGGGGTAAGATTTGGGAGGATTTTGGGGGGAAAGACGTTTCCAAACGAACTCTTTCCTAATAATACCGGTGTTAGACGTTTGGTGGCAGTGGAAATCCAAGGGTAAAATAGGTTAAAACTTCCCCAAGATATAAACTAAGCTGGTAAAAGTAAGCTTAGGAGGTTTTCATGCAGGTCCCCACATCTGTACCCTAGCATTCAGAGTGGGGAAGCCTCTTAAAGAGAGAGCTCCCTATTAGGCACATGGCTTACACAGTCCCTTCCTGGGAGTAGGGAGGGGTGTTCAGTTGTCTGCAGTCCCTCCATGGGAGGAGGGAGTTAGAGCTGGCACACCCGGAAGGGGCAGGAATCATAAGTTTTAGGAAGGAGCAACAGGGTCTGAGGGAAAGCAGACCACAGTTGCCATGTGTAAGGTCCCTGGACTTGAACCCAGAATAGTGGGTGAGCCCAAGTTCCCTTACCAGCCACTGGGGAAGTGGTACCATCAGGACAGTGCATGAGAAGAGTGTCTGAGACCATTGATATGGAAGGACTTAGATACTCTGGATGGGGGAAAACATGTAGTGACCTGGGCAGTGGGCCAAGTCACAAAGGAGCATCCCAAGTTGTAGAGCTAGACACAGCAGTGTCAGGGCATCCAGTGAGCAGCAGAAGTGGGCATCAGACCTGAGTGAAACTAATCCCCAGATGTAGCCACTAGTTTATCTGAAGTGTTAATGACACACTGAACACACATGAATGATTTCAGTTTTACACTGCAGATAACATAGCAGAGCCTTAACCTGAGCGCATACAATTATAAACGCTCATACTGCAGAGCATAAGCCAATCTCTAACTATTGAGAGTTGGGAGAATATTTTCTCTGGGTTATCCCATAACTGTCTGTCGCACAGTTAACTATTCATTCCTTTGAAATATCTGGCTCTAGCCATTTTTGGTAGCAGGATACTGAACTAGATGGAATACTGCTCTGTTTCAATATGGCAATTTGTGAATTTATTATTCCTCCCTATTGTGATGCTTAAAGCCATATATTATAGTACCAAAGCCAATAGGTAAGACTTTTGCTCTATTATTATTCTTTATTATTACAGTTCTGCACAATAAAACACCATATGCAATGTTACAATTAAGGATAGAAAACCATTCTGGATAAAGACTATAACTGATCTAAACCCTCTCTCAGAACATGAAATAAAGGCAAACATCCTCTTGAACATTTAGAACTATTCAGTTGCAATTATATTTAAAAAAAAATTGTTGCTCTCTCTGCCAAAGCTGCCACCTGGAAGAAGTGTAGAAATTCCACACAAAAGACCGATCTCACAGGGCTAGATCCAAAAAGGAGATTTGGGCTCAGCACTGCAATGTCCAACATTAAACCATAGCCCTGAGTGAGGCACCGCAACTCCCAATTCAAGGCATGGGAGAGTTAGGAGCCTAACAATAGGACCCACAAAACCCAGAACACTGAGTGGGAAGCTGCCTAGGCTAGCAAATAGGAAATGATGAGGAGAGGGATCTGGCCTAAGTTCTGCCCCTCAACGAGTATTTGGCACTTAACTCTAGGCCAGAGGGCGGCACCTATCTCCACTCTGGATTTAGAGCCATAAACCAGGCCAGTCCTTTCTCCTGAAAAGAACAAGAAAGGACCTGTGATGTTGGTGCCCCTCCATTTACCTGATAGCCCAGTGTTTACAGCAGTCACCTGTGATGCAGGAGACACCAGCTCACGTCTCTGTTCCAGAAGTGGAACAGCTTCACCAAGAGAGACAGGGAGACTTGCCCCAAAATACCTTATGGCCCAGTGCTCAGGGCACTTACATGGAAAACAACAGATCTGATTCAAGACTCTGCTCCACTTCAGATAGAATGGAGATTTAAACCTAGGTCTCCCAGATCCTGGGTGAGTGCACTCACCAGTGGGCTATAGGGTAAACAAGGACCTGCATTACCATCTCTGCTGTCCTGTGCAGGGTCCAATCTGGTAGGCAACCTCCAGACACCCATCTCAGATTAGGCCCTGCAAGCAAGAAAGGTGAAGGAATGTCTAGTTTGAGGATCCTGCCAAGGCTCAGGTGTGAACTAGGCATCAGAACTCAGGCAGCTGTGTGCATCTCCACTGGCAGAAATCTAAGTGCCATGGAGATTTTACCAATAGAAACTTAGCTCTGTCCGTGCCTAAATTCTCTAGACACCTAAGTGGAAACTAAGTAGGGGTTTTGAGGATCTACATTTGGATTTAGGCATCTGAAGTGGCAGCTAGGCACCAAAATCCCTTGAGGTCAAAGGGCCTGATTTGCCAATGTTCTTAAGATTGAGTGAAAATCCTATTCCTGTTGAAATCAATGGAAGTTTGACTTTAATGGGAACAGGATTTCACCCCTTGCATAGTCATTCACACTTGTGCAGAGTGCATGGAAAGTGGATATAAAATGCTGCTAAATCAAAATTATGTTTACTCCAACTTTGCACTCACATTTACCAGGTAGAAATTGTTACACAAGATGACAGGCCTATAATATTTCCAGCCTAATCAAAAGCAAGAAAAATAAGAAATCTCACAAAAGAAATCAGTGGGGCTATACTGATTTACAGCAGCTGAGGATGTGGTTTATGGTCTTTTATATATGTGACATGACGTGCCTACCACTCTCCTGAGTGATCAATTAATAATGAAGACAAACATTTTTAAAAATGAACAAACATGTACTTTTACTGATATGAAACCTATTAGTTCGTCACTTGCTTTGTATAGTATAGCATACTGCTCAGGCACCATGGATATCAGAGTGAGAAGAAAGACCTCTATTCTTAGCCACCACCAATAAAGAATTGATCTCTACAGTACATACCCTGCAATTTACAGCTATAGCAGACACAGCCATCCAAGGATGATCCTATGAACATGGAGCTGCAGGTTGTATCCTTGCCCTCCACCTTTCCCCAGGTCTATTAAGCACCATGTTTCTTTCTTTTCATTGCCCTCCTTTTATCTTTTATTACAAACGTTGTCTTTTCTCTGTGTTCTTTTTTTGTGCTGTACTATGGCAATGGTTCTGAATAATGATGAAACAAACTTTTATCCTAAAAAGTTATTTTTCAGATACATTTCTCAGGCACAAATCTTATGTTGATGTGGGGAGCAGTTGAGTCTAGTTGCCTATTAACAGTTCATATTTCTTAGATTTCAAGCACTCTGGGTGAACTAGGAATATCACATATGGGTAAGAATTTCAACAAACAGACAGCAGCTGATAACACTTTGCCCTGTCAACTCTTATTTCTCTCTCTTTGCCTCTTCAATTCCCTGCTGGTACTGTGCTTTCACTGCCTCAATGTTAGCTCTGTCATTCATTGCCACACAAGCCATTCCCAGATCCTACTGCTTGACTGGTGTCTGATTGGTCTGTCAGCATTTCTTCTTTCCTTTCTCAGCCTGATTCCCATGCTGCCTGATTTTCCCTTTCAACAGACCCATACATACAATTTGTCAAACTGAACTTTAGTATCCCACTAATTAGCTCTATTTGTCTAGGGCCAGAGGACACCAAATTGGGATATAATGGGTCAAAAGGACACAAGAGGAGAGGAAGCCTAGAGTTTATGGAAGCCAGTCTGTGGCTATGCCATGTGAGCAGGGCTTCAGTGCTGGTGGGTGAGGAAGAGATGGATGATATAGCTGGAGGTACACAGGGCCAGGGAGCACTCATTCCCTGCAGCATGATCACCATGGGACGGGAAAACGCCTACAGAGGAAGTAAATGTGGACAGAAGGATTAACTTCCACTCTGAAATGACTTCTACTGTGGGTGTGGAAGTAGGGTACTAGCACAGTGGGGCAACAGATGACAGACAGGGCTCCCAATGCAGCCCTAGTGCAATGGGAGGAAGATCTGGGCAAAAATGTAGAAGGGAGAGGCAAACTCTTCACAGGGAGGCCATAGTGTCTATATGACAGGTTTCAGAGTAGCAGCCGTGTTAGTCTGTATTCGCAAAAAGAAAAGGAGTACTTGTGGCACCTTAGAGACTAACCAATTTATTTGAGCATGAGCTGCTCATGCTCAAATAAATTGGTTAGTCTCTAAGGTGCCACAAGTACTCCTTTTCATAGTGTCTATAGTATGTTGAAAAATGTATACAACCTACCCTTTCCATTTCCTCACAGATCCAGAGGCTCCTCAAGTTTTGGAAGCCATGGATCTGATTTCCCACTGCCCTGTAGTAATTTACACCTGTGTAAAATGCCACCATTCTGCTCGGTAGAGTTATGCACCCACTTTTTGCTGCTGTCACTGACAACTACAGGTGCAAGGCAGGTGAGAATTAGGTTATTTCTTCTGTACCTTAAGCAAGTTACAACCCTTAGGAGAAACTCCACAAGGTTCACACTGAAACTTCTAAAATCTGCTTTCCACCTTCTTACCCTCAGGAGTGTGCAGCTTGGTGTTCACATAAAATGCCTATCACATAAAATATAAATTGCAGCCCATGAGAATTTATATGCACTTCCTCAACCATTACTAAGGGGAAATAAAATCATTATTCAATTAATTTGTGCTGAGTTGAGTCATAGAGCACTGAGTCCTCTTGCTTATCCTTTCCACATTATAATAAAGTGAAGCAACTTCTATACAATCAACAGAAACAAGATGCATTCAGAATTTCCCTCACATTATAGCCCTTGGTAGAATATGGACTTAAAAAAAAACCCTCAGGCCTAGAGAAGATAGAAGTGATGTTGATCAATTGTTGGAAACAACTGGATGTAATAGGAGAGTCTGCCTGCTCTGGGGATATAATTCACGCCTGTTCAGAGAGCCAGAAAAAGGCTCATTAACCATGTCGGTGCTGGGCCTCTGTGTATGGGTGAATTTCATCCTTTGTTAGAAAAGTGCACAAACTGCGGATCCCATCAGATCTCTGGAAGCTTTTATAATTACAAGCAAACAGATAGCCAAGAATACTTTTTCATCTTCATCTGGTTAGAAGAAGACCTTTCCACAGTTAACTTTGCATTTGTCACCTCCACAGAATTGCTGCAATGTGCACTAGGCGCTCATGTGGAAAAGTCCATAGAATTTAATAGTGATGAGATTAATATGGTTGCATAGAAATTACACTAACATCCTATGGAACTTAATTATATCTTCTCTTTAGGTTTTTGTAATCATCCTGTAACACTGTATAACAGGGATATAGTTCTTCATTATAAAGTTCTAGAGGATGACTAAAACTCAATATAAAGATTGTTTTTCTACGAAATTGTATAAGACTTTTCCATAAGGGTGGAGATGCTCCTGGAGACCATGTGGAAATGTCACCCACTGCCAGATGTGGCTGCCTGCTACCTAGTGGTGATTCTCACAGGGCGTATAGGACAATTGTGTTAGTCTGTGATTGGCTTATAATTCATTTCTGGATGCAATCCAAGGTGTGGCATTGATCTTAAACATCTATATATTTTAGGTCCTCTTGGAGACTGCCGCTCTCCTCATGTTACACCATGGCACTTATCAGTAGTGCTAAAACTAGCAGTCCCAGAGGCAGAGCCGGCTCCAGGATTTTTGCCACCCCAAGCAAAACAAAATTTTGGACGCCCCTGCTTTTTTTTCATGACCACCGTGCCGCCCCCGCCCCTGGCTCCGCCTCTTCCCAACCCCTTTCCCAAATCCCAGCCCCACCTCCTCCCCCGGGCATGCCACATTGCTTCCTGTGGCTCCTCCCCAACCCCCCATCCTAGGTCATCTCCACTCCACCTGCTCCCCTGAACACGCCGCCGCTCCACTTCTCCCTGCTCCCTCTCAGGCGAGGGAGAGGCAGCGCATTCAGGGGAGCAGGTGGGAGCTGGGGGTAGGGTAGAGGAACTGCTCCCCACCCCAGCTCACCTCCACTCCACCACCTCCCCTGAGCATGCCGCCGCTTGGTTTCCCCTCCCTTGCCGCAGCACGCTCAGGGGAGCAGGCGTAGGCGATCTGGGGCAGCGGGGGCACATTTCTAGGGGCGGCATGGACGGCGCCGGAATGCCGCCCCTAGAAATGTGCCGCCCCAAGCACCTGTTTGTTTTGCTGGTGCTGAGAGTCGGCCCTGCCCAGAGGCCTGGTGACAGGATGGTTTTAGTAAAGGGCCCTTACTCCTGGAACACACTTCCCTTGGCACTAGTTTACTGCCATTCCAAGCACATTAAAAGGATTCTTTACTTCAACAGGCTTCTAACTGAAGGGGATGTTTGGGAAGTGTGTTAGGATCCCTTTACTTCAGGGGGGAGTAGAGGGGAATTAGGATACTTTTTGGGGCTTTGAATTAACTCATACTCTATGAAAGTGAATATATGTTAAACCAAGAGCATTCTATGCAAATTACACTTGGATTTGATGACATTTAGCAGAGAGAACTATGTTTTTATTTTTTTTTTATAATCACCCTATAGAATTCTACTACACAGATACAATTTTCTATTATATTCTATAGAATTGTTAAAAAAATTATGCAAAATTTATAATTTTCCATTGAATGATATAGGACGTTTCCTTGAGATTAATGTAAATATTAAATAGTTTGCATGTGCTTAGAGATCTACCAATTTAGCACATTTTATCACTCAAACAAAATTATATTTGTGATAAATATTTTCTTTCTGTAAGATACATGTGTTCTATTGGCCACTACATTTCAGTGTCACTTTTCACTTTCTTGGCAATTTGCTTAACATTTTGATATGCTATATATAACAAAACTTTTAAGACTGGTGACAATTGCAGGCACTGAACAGGGAATTGTGAAATCTCAGGAAGGTGCAGCTTAAAAGTGTGCTTTAATAGGTTTTTGTTGTTGTTGTTTCTGCATTGCTCTGTAAATATTTTGGGAAACCTCTAAAAACCTGTAACTTATCAAGAAAAAAACATATGCAGTAGCCCAAAGGTGCTTAGGAAAAGAAATAGTAAAACATGTAAATTGAGGCAAAGTTGCAATCATGATGTCTATGATGTCAGATTTTATTAGAAAAATATAAACAAATAGGACCTCAGTTATTTTCACTTCAGTCAACCCAATGTGTCAGAAACTGAATCAAGCTTCTATTGACAATATAAAAAAAAATCAATTACAATAAAAGTCATCAAGTAAATACACAAAGGAGATAAGATATTTGAATTTGCAGGTGATTAGGCCCCGATTATGGCCCACCCAGGAGAGTAAAGAGATGTAAAGCAATCCCATAATCTGCTCTCCTGACTACCTGCATTGCAGGTAGCAATGTGGCAGATGGGGGAAAGGAAGCAGCCTTAGCAGAGCCACTACCCCCACCTCTGTGTAGGTGGGTGGGAAGATGGGAGCAGGAAATGGTTAGAGTTTTGACTCCTCCCTCTTCCCCAACACATCTCACAGCACAGCTGCAACACCTATAGGACTGGCTCGGTATATATTTCATGTCCACCCTCCAGAGCAGGGGGAGAAACTAGGAATCAGATTGTGACTGAGTCACAAATTGCTTCTTAGGAAACTCATTAGGCAGAAAAAATAATGTATTGCCCCATAAAAAAGGCATGTGGCACAGGGATTTTTTTTAGTTTAAAAGAGTAGATACTGTCTAAAATGAACTGTAGTGCCCAGGTACGGTACTTTTTCAGCAAACACAGGGGACTGCTGTGATGGAGTCTAATACTGATTGCACACAGTATTTCTTGGTTAATGTGCAAAAATGAATGCCTAAAAATAGGCCACTAAATCTAGATTTAGGCTCCTGAATAAGTTTGGCTTGACATCCAAAATTGGTGAGCAGACTCCTCTCCCACTGGCATTACTAAGCAAGAAGAAAGGACATCATTTCTGACAAAAAGCAAACTCTTTAAGAATCCATTAGCCATGCAACAATTTTGGAAGAACATGTAAAATTGCAAATGTTCTATCAATTGGTAAAATGTCACTAAATGCAGATAGTTTCTCAGTTCTCTTTTCTTTTATCCTGAAAAAGGAAAGACAGAAGTCCTTTCAGCTCTTAACTATATTAATTAAGAGAAATAAAGAATATTCTAATGGTAATTTATAGATTAGCTGATGAAAATTCTCCACTAAAGAGATTGCAATTACACTGATTGCCTCCTTCATACATATGGTAGAACATGAACAATTTCTTATAATAAGACAATTGACCCCAAACTGATGCTGTAGGTTGTTTTGTATTAAAACCACTAACATCGCTAAGGTAAAAAAGGAATATAACCCTTACCAGCACAATGCCAAAAGTCGTTGCTCAGCAAGATGTCTTCCATTAATTTCTGACAAAATCGGAGGGGTTGAAGCAGGTATTAAAATCCCAGGGCAGATTACAATGTTGCCATTAATAGTGGCAGTTATTTTCCCAAAGGAAAAAAAAGAAACCTGAATGAGAGCCAATTTTATGTGGAGTAGCAACCTGGGACTTCTCCATGTGTCAGGTCTCATTCATTTTAGTAATGCAGTGTCAGCATACTGCTGATGTTCACAAGAGAACTGTCACAGATGGTGTGCTTTTAAAATAGAACTGGCAAATTTTGTTTCTCCTGAAGTGAATTTGAGTGACACTGTACCTTATGGGAAAGCTTTAAAAGTTGATCTAGACTAAGGAAGATTGGATTAGCCCCAGGCAAGTAATAGTCAATTTTAAATCTAATCAAAGGCCTGACCCAGAGAGATGCTGAGTTCTTCCTGCAAGGTCCTCAACTCTTATTGGCTTCAGTAACATAAACAAAGACAAGGTACTTCAAAGTCAAGTTTTCTCCCCTCTTCCTCTCTTTCCCCTCTGTTCTATTGGCTTTCAAAGCCAAATTCTGATCACCTGACTCATAAGAGTAAACCCATTGATAAAAATGAGGTTGGTCTTTAATAAGCAAAATATTGACCAATACAATATATGGAAAAGCAGGTTATCTACAGATCTGCTGCATCAAATATGCTGGAGGTGCCAGTATTCCAGAATAGAAAGATTTAGTCACAGGTCATGAGGTCATACACTTTAAAATGAGTGGGAATGTTATTTCATCATGGAAAGAGGAAAATATAGTGGGAAGAGAAGTGTAAAAGTTTGCCACATATTTCAAGAGGGTACATTCATGTCAGCTTTTCTTTTGATAAATTTGTGATTTCTAACACTATTATTTCTAATATTTAATATAATTATTTCTAATTTTGATATGTAGACGGTGCTCATGAAATGTGGCAGCTTAATAATTAGGAAGCTTTCAGTTTACAGAAGAGGTACAGTGTGAACAGAGATAGTTTGAAGAAACCTTCATTATCCCACAAATAGTCTCTCTATTACCGTGTTGAGGCCTATCTCTAGAGCGAGAAGTTAGTTCAGTCATGACCATGAAATCCTTGAGAGGCGGCCTCACCTGAGTCTACCCCAAACAAAGTTAGTTAGTGCAACTCTGATGTAGACAGGTATGTACTATAGACTGGCCATGCAGTCATTGATTTTAAGGCCAGAAAGGCCCGCCACATCATCTAGTCCCAACAATTAAAGTAATGAACTTTCAAGCACTACCTAGGCTTGTTTGAACCAGTGGTGACATGGTGATATTTTTGTATTCCAATACCAACCCATTAAACATAGAATAA
Source organism: Lepidochelys olivacea (assembly GCF_965140295.1). NCBI lineage: Eukaryota > Metazoa > Chordata > Testudines > Cheloniidae > Lepidochelys > Lepidochelys olivacea. The sequence continues at coordinate 31,798,255 of NC_140412.1, forward strand.
AATACTTTTATTTTCTTACAAAAAGGGGATTCTTGCTTTCAGAAACTACATATATAGAGTATGAAATGAATTGTGGATTTTCATTGTTCATAGCAAAGGGGATAGATATCAGTATTAGTTGGGAGTAATGCAAACTGAGCAGCAAAAAAATAAAATAAAACTGCAGTGTCCTAACATAACTTTCAATGTGTTACTTATAAAGAAGTGACATGAAAAGCCCCATGTATGATTGTCTTTTCCTCACTTTATATCTTCTTGCCAAGTCCATGTAAATGAATCCATGTAAATGGATCCTTTTGCTCTCTTTTTTCAAAATCAATCTTTTAGAGCAACGTGTCCTTCAAAAATATAAACAGCCCAGGACTTTTAAGTAAAAGCAGCATTACAATAAATAGGAAGCACACATATTAAACAGCTATTTGAAAAAGTAGTAATGTGGTATTATAGAGTTTTGTTTCCAGGTTATTAAAAACGGGAATCCATCCTAAACATTGAAAACCAGTAGAAGGGAAAACATTAAAACTCCCTTTCAGCTTTGAAGCCATACAAAATGCAAAGCATTTTCTTCCAGTGTCCTCTACAGTGTTCCGCAGTAGGTCTAGATGGTCCAACCTGTGCAGCTGCTCTCCCTCTTCCTCGCACCAACAGCAAGTTCCTCAGCAGTAGCAGCCAGCCAAGAGAGACCCCGCAGGGTCCCTCATTCCCCCTCTGGGGAGCAGGCCTGCAAGATCTCCCCCTGGGGAAGCAGCAGCAACCAGGCAGGCCACCAGTCAATGAGGTAGCAGGGGTAGGGGGGCCTGGCCCAGGTGAAAGCTGAAGATGGTGTTCTGGGCCCAGCAACAGAAGCTCCACACCCACAAAAGTGTGGTGAAGGCAGCTATATGCCACTTGCTCCAGTGGTGATTGTGGTCTCAGGACCCCTCTCTGATGGACCAAAAACCTGTCATGGTGGAGAGGCTTGCATGGGCTATACACCCTCAGAGCTATCTTGTCCAGAGATTTGATACTCCTGGTAGGGTCCCCCTTGGTGAGCAGGTCTGAGATGAGGCTCCTGACTAACCATGGTCCAAACTTGAAAAGACTCCAGCGGTGGATTGGGCGCATATAGAGGACCTTCTAGTACTCTGTGGCTGTGAAAGCTGATGAGGGCTGCAGTAGGAGGGAGGCCCCTGGTTGTTTCGGATCTCTTTGCTGCTGGGTCAGGATTTTCCTCCTGTCAAGTTTTGCGTGCTTACTGCCTGTGCACTGGTTTCCCCATGTTAAAAGATTTCATGTGCAGGCCTCTGCCAAAGGGTTCACACCCGCTCAAAATCCTGTGGCAATGGACAAGTGTCAGGGAAGACAGGTGCAGTGATCTCTGGGAGTCTTTAGTCACAAATCTGCATGCAGGTGGCAGCCATGTGATGGTCATTTTGTGCATGATTGAGACAGAAGTGCAATTTGGCAGCAGTGGCTGTGACTGAGCAGGCCTTTTCATGATCCCCTCTGCTCACCCCAAATGGGGAGGGGGCTAGAATAGGTGCCCCAACATAGGCTGTCTCACACTCTTCCGACTGGATGGCCATATCCTGTGGGATCACTCAAATCTGCGGACGAAACAAGAGATATAAGACAATGAATTTTGCTGCCTGGAATGTCCGCACCCTTATGAACTCTCAGCACAGTGAATGCCCAGAAAGAAGAACTGCCATAATTGCCAGAGAACTTGCAAGACTCAACATTGACACTGCAGCTCTTAGTAAGACCTGCTGGACTATTGAGGGCCAATTAAAAGAGGATGGAGGTGACAACACCTTATTTTGGAAAGGAAAGCCACCTGAAGAGAGATTCATTCATGGGATTAGCTTTGCCATCAAAAATAAGTTCACTGGTCAGATTTTAGAGCTTCCCATGGGGATCAACAATCCTCTCATGAGTCTTCGGCTCAAGCTTAGCAACAACCAATATGCCATGGTCATAAGCACATACACCACAACACTTGATGAGGAGGAAGACAGCAAGGAGCAGTTTTATAGAACTCTTGATGCAGTTCTCACAACCACATCTAAGGCAGACAAACTCATCTTCCTGGGAAATTTCAATGCCAGAGTCAGATGGGATTCCCAGCTCTGGAGAGGCACAACAGGCAAAGAAGGAGTGGGAAATGTAAACCCCAATAGTATTCTCCTCCTCAGAAAATGTGTGGAGCATGACCTGCTCATCACAAATACCATCTTTTGGCAGAGTAACAAATTTAAGACCATCTGGAAACATCCTTAGTCCAAACACTGGAACCTCCTTGACTATGTTATAGTCGGAGCCAGAGACTACACCAACATCCATAAAACATGAGCTATGAGAGATACCAATTAGCAATCAGTAAGATCAGTCATGTACCTGCAGCTTGCTCCACCATACCACAAACACCCAAAGATTAAGTGAAAGCAGTACAACATCAAAGCACTTCAAGTCCAAGCCAGCTGTGAGACATTCCAGCAACATCTGTCTGAGAAACTCTAACCTATCTGACAACATTATTGACATTCAAGCGTACTGGGATCAACTTAAAAACACCATTCACAATGCACCTGCTGAAACCATAGAATATCCCACTCATTGGCACTAAGACTGGTTTGACAAAAACAATGAGGAAATCCAAGCATTAATTCAATAGAAAAGAAATGCATTTTGTAACTGGCAAAATGATTCCTCTAACAAACAAAAACATGAGGCCTATCACCTGCTTAAAGCCAAAGTCCAAAGGAGGCTACATGTCATCAAAAACAAGTGGTGGCAAGAGAAGGCCTCCTAGATCCAGGGTTTGGTAGACCAGGATGACATGAGAAGTTTTTTTTTCAAGCAACAAAAGCTATATATGGGCCAAGCTCCAAAGGTCCAACCCCCTTACATTCTCAAGATGGCTCCACCCTCCTCAAGTACAATGCAGCCATTAAACAACTCTGGAAGGAGCACTTTGAGAGCCTACTAAACCGTGAATCCATGGTCTCTGAAGACACCATTGAGTTTATTCCACAACTCTCAGCAATGGAACACCTTGCTGATCCCACATCTTTTGAGGAAGTCCAGCACGCTATCAATTGGACAAAAAAACATAAGGCACCAGGCCCAGATGGCATCTCAACTCAAGCTTTTAAAGCTGGTGGAACAATGCTCCAGCACAAACTTTGCTAACTCCTCAACAAAATCTAGACATGTGAAGAAATTCCACCTGACTTTAAGAATGCCAACATTGTTACAATATTCAAGAAAGGGGACAAATCTTTATGCGGGAACTATAGAGGTACTGCTCTCCTCTCCATCGCAGGGAAGATTCTTGCCCAGATCCTACTAAGCCATCTCCTCCCCCTTACCAAGGAACTCCACCCCAAATCACATTGTGGTTTCAGGCCATCCTGAGGCACAACTGACATGATCTTTGTTTCAAGACAGATTCAGGAGAAGTGCAGAGAGTCACACCAGGAAATGTTCATTGCATTCATCAGCCTAACCAAGGCCTTTGACTCTATCAATTGTGATGCCCTGTGAATGGTGCTGTGTAGGTTTGGCTATCCACAGATATTCATTTCCGTCATCAGACTACTCCATGATGGGATGACTGCCACTATTTTGTGCAATGGCTCAGAGACCGAACCATTCACCATTCACACCAGTGTCAAGCAGGGCTGTGTCATTGCTCCAATATTCTTCTCCATTTACCTTACCATGATCCTGATTCTCATCCAAGACTGCCTTCCTGGCAGAATTGAGATTGAGTATCATATGGATGGCCAATTCCTCAGTCTTCAACATCTCCAAACAAAATCTAAAATCATGAGAATTAGCATCACTGACGTTCAGTATGAAGATGACTGTGTCATTCTTGCACACACAGAGACTGACCCTAAAGCACCCTAAATCTTTTTGCAGATGCTTATCACAGCCTGGATCTCTCTCTCAATATTGGGAAAACCAAAGTACTCTACTAGCCCTCGCCTGCACAAATTACCCTTCGTATTCCACAAATCACCATCAGCAGAGAACCCCTGGAAAATTTGGACCATTTTCCATACATTGACAGCCAGCTTTCCCAAACAGCCAGCATTGACACAGAAATTGAATACAGGATCCGCTGTGCCAGCACATCTGTTGGAGGACTACTCAAACGAGTCTTCAATGATAGGGATCTACAAACAGGTACAAAGAGCCTGGTTTACAGGGCAGTTGTCATCCCCACCCTCCATTATGGGTGTGAGACCTGGGTAACCTACAGACGGCAACTCAAGCAGCTGGAGTAGTTCCAGCAGCGCTGCCTCAAGAGGATTCTCAGGATCAGCTGGGAAGACCGACGCATTAACATCAGCATTCTCTCTGCAGCCAATGTCAGCAGTATAGAAGTGCAGGTCATGAAACACCAACTCCGCTGGGCTGGCCACTGTATACGTATGCCTGACACTCACCTCCTGAAGCAAGTACTCTTCTGTCAGTTAAGTCAGGGAAGAAGGGCAGTGGAAGCACTTCAAAGACGTACTGAAAGTACATCTTAAAAATGGAAGCATCAACCCAACGAATGGGAGGACTTGGCACAGAACAGAAAACAGTGGTGCCACACCATACACTAAGCCATAGCTGACTTTGAGGAGAACAGATGTGCTCATGAGACAGAGAAGTAACAAAGGAGGAAATATGGGGCACAACACTCCAGTCAACAACTATGTCTCTTCCATGATTACACCTGTCACTTCTGTGGGAAAATCTGCAGGGCAAGAACTGGGCCCCTCAGCCACTTAAAATCTCACCAGTGAACCCCCTTGGCAGACACCATCCTCGTATTGAGGGATAACTGAAGAAGAAGAAGAGGTAGCAGGTCTCTTTAATTCACATGAATGAGGAAGCAAAGGAAACTTCTGAAATTAGTATCTATGCAAATAGCTTGAGCTATTATTCTGTTTTGTAATTCATTTTAATATAACATTTATATTTAGATTTGCTACAGATTAAATTATAGATATATGTGGTAGTCTGTTGAGGAACTGCAATTATTGAGAGTGATCTTCAGCATGTGTAAATTGGCAGAGTCCAGGATTGAGCCCTTTATTAGTAGTAGTCGTGTTGCATCCAAAAGTTGTAGATATTACAGCACAGATAGAAACAGTTGCTACAGTGAAGAGCTTATTTTCTAATTTTTGATACAACAAAACAAGTGGTAGTAACAAAATAGATAGGAAACGAGCCCAGGAAGGACAAGGATTACAACAATGAGATCAGTTGTTTTGTCTGGTCATTTTATGTATTACATACAAAAAAGCTCAGTTAAAAGAATGTCATTTTGGTTGGAATGTCAAGTCCTCAAATTTAGGAGGTGCCAGGTTTATGGTTGCCCAAGAAGCCTTTACTCTCCACCAATGTGTGTCAATCTGAATAAAGCAATGTCCTGTGGGAAAAGAGTTGTTCATGTTATTAAATGCTATATCATGATGAATATGCACAAAGGGACAAAATTGAACAGACAACCCTAAATCTGGCCTTTCCAACTTTCAAGTGCTTGCCTTTGAAACATAAAAAATATTCTTGAAACTTTTTTATAGGAAAACAATAACAAGTTATATTATTATGTGTATCTGCAACAACATCCAATTGCAGATCATCATCAGGTTTGGAACCCTAAATTATCATCACTGCTGCATATCTTACTGATACTTGGCTACATAAGGCAGTACATGAGAAACCTGCTGATCCCAAAGTGGTGAAGGAGCTACTGGTACCATGTTCTGGATCAAGGGGTGGTCGGGGAAGCCTTGTACAGTTGATTCTCTCCCTCCCCTTGAGGCTGGAGCTACTGTCCCATATGATGTCCCCACAGGAGGAGGTGGGGCCTCGCTTGCCTGTCTTCCATCCCCTTCTTTCTGTGGGTGCTCTGACAGCATTCCCAGTGCACCATATGCTGCTGCTACTGCTTTGGTGGCAGTGGGAGCCCCGCTTCTTAGAGCCTTGATGCTCCGTGACACTCCCAAAATTCTTCTGGGAAGTGCCAGGGAAAGAAGATAAATGGTGAGGGTTTTTTTTAATAGAATTTCATGGGATAAAACAAAAGTCTCTCTAGCTTGAGGGGTTTCTTTCTGCTGAATTTCAGAAATCTTCTGTAAATAATGGAGGTGCTAAGATTTTCTCAAAATAAATACATAGATAATCTTTTATCATGAAAAGTGTTAGTCAACCTAAGTATACTGGTCACTATGCTGACTCCCCTATAAGAAATATTATGGTTTCACATTTTTTGTTCCTGTAATAAATGGGTGTTTAGGAGAGACTCGAATGAGGAGATTTTCTTAGCACTGACACTTTGATATCCCAGGGAATAACACCTTAGAAACAGGTTTCAGAGTAGCAGCCGTGTTAGTCTGTATTCGCAAAAAGAAAAGGAGGACTTGTGGCACCTTAGAGACAAACCAATTTATCTGAGCATAAGCTTTCGTGAGCTACAGCTCACTTCATTGATGCATCCGATGAAGTGAGCTGTAGCTCATGAAAGCTTATGCTCAAATAAACTGGTTAGTCTCTAAGGTGCCACAAGTACTCCTTTTCTTTTCACCTTAGAAACATTGTCTTTCTGTTGGATTCCAGACAGGATGGATCTTGAAAATGTTGAATTGCATCTCCTAGCACTCACTGATGTAGCAATACATAAAGAAATCTTATTGTTATTGAAGGATTTTTAAGGCTTCACCTTGATCTTGAAACTTCAAAATATTAACACAGATTAATTTCATGACACATTTTCCTGAAAGCAGGGAAAAGGCATCTGAAACACCAGAAACCAAATATACTCTGTTAGATTTACACTGCTTTGATCCTGAAGTGAAATTAATGCCCCTGGATTCTGAAGAGCACAATTGTAGTCAGAAGTGGTTGGTACACCACAATTTACAAGTCAATATTGTGCTAAAAGTGATCCAAAATCCAAAGGTAATACATTATTTCTCTGTTCATTATTTTTTAAGAAAGGGTGAGATTTGTGCTTAAAACATTTTGGAACTTAAGATCTGACCAACACATTTTAATTCCCAAATTATAACTATCAAATTGTGTTATTCAGATATCTAAGCTGTATTGTGAATAGGCTATTTTTATAAGAAATATAGATACTCAGTGATCAGATATAATATTTTAAAATGACAAAAATCTTTAAATTAAAACAAATGCTGCTAACCATTCATGTGTTGATGAATTCTGCCTAAAATTTCAAACCTCTAGCCAACGAAGCATCATTCTGCTGGTGATCCCACAGCAGTGATAGTCCATCTTTCTTATTGAGCTGAGCAGTGCCTTTACTATGTAAGTAGCCCAGTAGGCATCAGTGGGGGTATGAATAACATGTTACTCAGTGAGTGAAATCATGGCCTTACTGAAATCAATGATGAAAGTCCAGTTTCTTAGGGCCAGAATTTCACCATGTGTGATTATGGGGGTAAGAATCTGCTTCTAAAAGCCCAATCCAATATGCAATGAAGTCAATGAGAGTCTTGCCAATGATTTCAATGACCATTAGATCATGGAGAAAGATTCCCATTGAGTTCATTGGTTTTTGGATCAAGCCCTTAATGAATATTTTGATACTCTCCCCTTTAGTCAAATATGCATGCAAATAATTAGATAAAAGCAAAACTTTACTTTTTAAAAGAAAATATAAATTAATTTAAGATTACTGTTTTGTAATATTCTAGTTAATCTTCCATAGAGTACCAGAAATGGTAGTCTCAGCCTTCTATGGACCACAGCAATCTCTTGTCCTTGTGTGGGTACTCTGAAAACTGCCCGGCTATTTACTTTTATCATGAAAATCGCACAACATTAAAACTACATCTAAAGCTACAGGACCTGAATCTCAAGGTAATGCGCATAGATGATACATAATGGTTGGCCTGAATTCTTTTTCCCATTTGGGAATACACAGGTAGATGCCAAAGTAGCTATAATTAACTTACTGTACATTCAGTGGACTACAGCTTCTAAAGGTTAATTATCAGCTGTACTTTAGAGTATTAATAGCTTGCTACCACCAATTCCTTGCAGCACTATTTTTAAAACACTTATATTACAGCAGTTTAAAACATATTTTCTACATTTCATATCATCACCTTAGCATTTATTTGGAATGTTGCATGTTTATTATTATACAACAGTGGCTTACATTCCATACAAAAGGCTACAAACCAATACAAAATAAACAAACAAACAAAAACCTACCAACCACATCTGTAGAGATGAGACAATGAAGCATTTTAAAATAATTTAATGGAATTTATTAATAAGATCTCATGTGAACATTTTCAGAGCTTGACAGAAAATCTACCTATTCAGAGAATCCTACCTGGAAAAGCAAAATGTGAAGAAAGATTAGTGGAAGAGAAGAGTAAAGGAAAACTTTAGGAAGAAGAGGAAAAATATATGCTTATCAGATATCAAACCACAGGATGTCAAGAGTAGACTCCACTTTCAATTTTTTATTCTAATTTCTATTCTGTGTTTGTAATAAAGATACTGCATTGACTGATGCTCTCTAAGTAGTAGACATAGACCTAGCAGATTAGATAGATAATGTATAGTTTTGATTAGATTGAACAGTTTCTTTGATAGTAAAATTTACATGTTGAAAACTCATCTTGACTTTTTCCATTTTCTATCTGTTGGACTGTCATTTTTGGTTACCCATTCCCTTGATTAAATCAAGAAGGACGATTCTGTATTACATACTCCCGTATACATATTTAATTATCCTATTGTCTGTACTTTCTAAGCTCTTTTTTTTTCTTTTTTTTTTTGCTGCAGGATCGAACTTGATTGGCATCAGTCATCCACCTAGTCCGTTATATCAACATACCTGGACTGTTCTTAGTGAAAGGCAATAAATGATGTACTTAATGAATTCAGATTCATAGTTTGAATTACATGCATTTAGGCTTTGTTCTAAAAAATACTAAAATCAATAGGAGTCTTTCAATTTACTTCAGTGGGCTTTGGCTCAGACACTTACTATAGATCCAGTTCACAATTTTCACTCTCAGAACTGAAACTTCTTTCTTGGCTTTATAAAATAAGGAAAGCCTGAAATTTCTCTGCTGTTTAGAAAAGTTTTGATCTGTAAATATGTGTATTTTCGACTCTCTGTATAGAACATATAACCTAAGCATACTGGTGTTGGGCTTGCTTACTCTGTTTAATTCTATTCATCAAAACATCTTACATGTATGGTGCCAATTCACTCTCCTATTCTGGTGGGCTATAACATTTAAAGATATAATTTGGCCCTTCATTAATATTATATTAATTTATTCTTCCACGTTATACAGAATTTAAATAAGATGGCTCTATCACTGCCCTCTGCCATGAAAGATGAGAATATGACTTTTTGCTGGTATTATTACTCTTTGTTTATGGGCTTTAATTTTGTCTTCAAGCCAGTTCATCGTTCTCATACCCAATCCAAATTTGAATTTTTTTTCCTGGAAAGCTTACCAAAGGCATCATATCAAACGGTTTAATAAAATCCAGATATTTATATTTGGTTTATCCCCTTTATCCAGTTAGTTCAAATGCTTGATTATTTTCAGCAGGATTTATTCTTTGTCTGGTGTTGGGTGATTACAGATTTAATTTATTTCTTACATTCTGTGTAATTTATTAAAGTTAAATACTGGGTCTGATTCCATGAGGAAAAGGGCTCTCTAAACTCTAAATGGAGCTCAATGAGAGTTGAGGGTGCACCATGCTTTTAAGAACTGGACAGCAATTGCCAGAATCATTTCACCTTTTTCTTTTAAAGGTCCTCACAACATTTGAAGGGTTTTTCAGTCTTTTGGCAGAGGTTTTCCCAATTAATCACGATTTTTTAAAAAATGTTTGAGTAATAATCCAAGCCCTGATCCATCAATACATATGTTCTTGCTTAACTTTAAACATGAGTAGACTCATAGGATTCAATTAAGTATATAAATAATATTGGGGCCTAAATTACCCAGTTCCACTCTGGTCCCGCTTTACCTGCATTTTATCAACAATATTTACAACGTCTTAGTTATTTTCCTACTGTCTTTAGATATTTGCTCTTCTTCCCCAATTTACGTGATTGATTTAAAAACTACTTTAAAAAGTAGATCAACAACTCAGTAATTCTCTTTGATTTTATTCATTAATGGGCTTACTTGCTCATTTTGTTCCGCTCCAACCTTTTTCTGGATGGTACTGTCTGAGTCTTTTCCACACGCTGATATTTGCAAATTCACCAGGACTGCAGAATTAAATAACTTTGCTGAACCACTGACATAGTGGTATAAATGAATGCTCATGAGCATAGGTCCCTATAAATTGTAAGTATTGATGTGGAAATCAATGGAGACATGTTGAAAACTTGCCAAGTAGAGAGCATTTCCAGGGTCAGGCGCTGCATGTGTCAGCATTTTCATTCTGGAATAAAGACAGCTAGTTGTGTCACAAACCCCTGCAGTTCTAAGGGCAGATGAATCCATGGCTGAACACGTATTGAATTATGTGTTCGCTGCTACCCAACATTCTCTTTCTGACAGTCCACTAAGAATTTGATGCACTGCCTGAAAATGCTCCAGGAAAACTGAAAGGGTGTTAATTCTTCCATCATAAATTTGACATCTGGGAGAAATGCAGGTGAACCTTACTTGACTTTCTTGCTCGAAGGTGCTCAACATTTCTGCTTTCAGCAAACAATTTTCCTTTAAGGCAGAAAGATTATGTATATGTTTCAAATATTTTGTTCTAGTAATAATTTGAGCAACACTATCAGGTTTTCAATATGGTCAATTTTATTTAAAGAAACCTGAAATCAGTTTTAGCCCTCTTGAAGGTCAAGCAGTAAGCAGTATGATCAACTGAAATTTTTTCAAGGGGAAAGTGCCTTTACATTCTGCTTTGTGGAAAAATTGTTCAAGTAAGCATTACTGCTCCCAGACTGAATAAACCTAAACAGATAACCCAAAGTAATATTGTGCATAAAGGGGAGGATTTGTCACAGCCTAATGTAATCCTGGAAAGAGTTTTTACTCTTTAAAGAGTATTCCTATGTTGGCCCTTTGAACTTTGTGGCTAGCCCCTAAGCCACTGAATTGTGAGAGGGACAGGAGAATTCTGTGCATGGAGCAGCCATATTATTCAACTGAGTGCCATAAAGAGGATCTGTTAACTGTAAAGAAATTAATTTCCAAAATGAAGAGCTTAAATCCAAAAGAAATTTATATATATATATATCAGAAAAGGAATCCTGCTACCTTTAAACATAAAAGTTAAGGAGGGTCTGTAGTTCTAGATCAGGAACCGGAAAGCTGGGTTATAATAATGTGCCATATTATAGAAGACCACAATCTTACCCTATGTAGAATAATTTATACATACTGTACTTCTAATTGTACTTATAGAAATAGACGGGAATACCTTTAGGAATGGACACAGGAAACAAGACTTTGATAGGGGTAGTATGCAAGGAAAATTTGGTATTATAATTTTATTAGTGTATGCAAAAAACAAGCACAAATAATAAAAGACTTCTAGCTTTACTTAGGACCAGGTTCTTCTAGCTGTATTCTCCTTGAAAAGTATCTTACTCCGAGAGTCATTCCATATATTCATAATATGCAAAAAATTAAGAATCCTCATTATCATTAGATCTTCTTCCCACTACCTTCACAGTATTCTAAGCAGGAACTGAGTAAGAAAAGAAGCCATTGTTGTACAAAGCACTGTATTTAAAGGGCAGAATAATGAATATGATCAACAAAGATCATTGTTGATAAATCTCTGCTAACTGGATTAAAGTATCATTTTTTCAGCTACCTATATATATTCCACAGACGGAAAAGATGTAGAGTATGTAAAGATTCAGGAAAACATACACCAGCTGTTTTATGATCAAAGTTACTAGAACTATGTACTTTGATCTCTTAATTATTTCTCTTAAATACCTGTATGCTACTGTGTGAAGTGAATAAAATGTTTACCTGAAGTAAAACAAAGTGGTTGAGCAGGGTTTCTAATCACAATGGAGAGCCAAAACTCTCTGCCCAGGGGACTTTCTGCCACAGGTTATGCTGTACATTTGGTTATATTGTCAGAAGACAGAGTAACCCTGGGCTACATCTAATGATGAATGAATGAATTACCCTTTCACTCTTAGAATTTGTCCTGCTGTTACAGAGTTGCTCCATACTAGCAGGGAGTGTGAAGGAGCCCTGTTTCATAATTATAGGATTTCCGTCTCCAGAGTTATTGATCTACAGGTTATTAGAACACTAAATTTCCCTTTTAAAAAGGAAAGATTAATTGGAAAAAGATAAAAGAAAAATCTTATTATCTGAAACAATTTTAGAGCTGGTTTATATATTAAGAGAAAATGCTTTATTTCTGAAAATCACAATGCTCAATATATTGGACTTTTACTGCAAATAAAATAGTTCTTTTAATTGGTTACTACTGTACTGAATGCACAAGTAAATTGGCAAGAAACCCAGAAACAACAAATCTGGATGCTTATTATTATTATTTATCTCAGTATGAATATGTTTTACAATTCTTTTAAACCCAACCACTAGAAGGAAAGTGATATTCAACCCTAGATGAGTGCCATATATTAAAGCATATGCCATGCTACAGTATCTTTTAAGTTTACACTACTAATAACAGCAAACAATAAGTCTTACATATATATTCAAAGATTAAGAACCTCTATAGGACTATTCATGTTCCTACAGTTAAGCATGTGCTTAAATGCTTTGATGGATTGGAGCCAGTGCTCAGTAATTAGCAGAATTAAGCCTGATGGAGTGACAGGGCCTGAAAAAACCTGAAAGCATGAGCTAGCTAAAATAGAGAGATTGCACCTTGCTTGCCAGCATGTGGCTTTGATAGGGTTGGGAGCAGTGGAGACACCCAGGTGGGGGGAGCAGAAGATGATATCTCAATCAGGAGCAGTGAGGGTAAAGCTCCATGAGTTCCCTCTGCTTTCCCATCTCCACCCTTCTCCCCCCACCCCCCACACACATTCCATACTACATCCAGGCACCAGATCCTGTCCTGTCTACTGCTGCTACTATTGGACAGTGGGGATGGTAATGGCGCCTGGTGACTGGCTCTTTATTGGATGAGCTGGTAGGGGAGAGAGATGGCTACAGTTTACTGTCTAGGGTAAGTAGCTATTTTGGACTCACTGTTTCAGTCTCAACCTTCAACCAGTTGCTAGATCTCCTTCAATGCCAAGGGATAGGCTGATTGCTAGTTTTGGGGTAAGGAGTGATTTTCACTGTATAGCAAAACTGGCAAACTACCATTTTCACCTGCATCCTGAAGTCCAGTTGTGATCTCTGTAGCTCAGTGGGCTGCCTGGGTACTGCTCCTGGCCACAGCAATGCATGGTGAAGGTGTGTTTCTCTGCCTCATGGAGTAGGCAGTTCCCTTCATTGTCTCTTTATCTCTGGAGTGAATGGCGGGGGGCAGGGGTCTGGCTTCCAATCAGGGTCCCTGAGCAGGTGTGATGGGGTAGAATGGTTATGGCCTTCATATCAAGCCATTGGTGCCAGTTGAGGTCCACACTGGAACAGTCCTTCCAGGTCGTTTGGAGTGGTTACTGCAGTTAAGTAAGAGTTGTGGCCTTGGCATTGAAACACACTCTGGTGTATGCTTCTTCTTGTTTCTATATCCACAGCAATACCCAGCTTGTCATAAGTTCCCTTTTCCAAATAAAAATTTGAGCAGTTACTTCTTTATCAGGAAGTAATTGATTAAATGCCCATTCATAGCTAATCACTACCAGAGATCACTTCTGTTCTAATTAGCTCTGTGAAGAAAATATTCGATTCTGCTCTCAATTTCATCGGTATTACATTAAAATCAGTGGGAGCTGCTGATGCTCTATACCTCTGAAAACCAGGCCATTTGTATTTACAACACTGCATGTGGGTTTAGAAATCTAATTTCAGACAACCAGGTCAGGATTCAAACTGAAAATTACAAGTAACACTTCCCACATCCCTTTATCAGCCCCAGGAAGCAGAAAATTCCCATAAGGAACCATTTTGGTGAAGGGTAGAAGTGGGCATGAGATATAAAATTCAGAGGTGAGATCTAAACTTCCCAAGGCTCACAGTTGATCAGAATGAGGGTTTCACCCCTTCTCTGAGAGAGGAGCAAGTTGCAAAATTTGATTATGGAGTTCGATCTGAATTTCACTTAAGTTCTGTGCTGTTTGGATCTGGGGCTTTGTGTCTATCCTTAGCTAAGAGGTGTCAAATATACTTGACTTTGATGTCTTTGACTTCCTCCAGCATTCCTCCATCTCCTGGAATGTTTAAGTGATTCCTGACCTCTGCTGGACTGCACTACTTCCCTCCCATCCCCCGCTCTCCACCCCTGCTTGCACTTAAAATGGCATCCCTAATTAAATAGCATTTTTATTTCTATGTGTATATTTATTTCCCATTGAAAACAAGTGACTTGGTAAATCATTTTACCACCAGACGCTCAAGACTGCAGTCTGATGTAATGCAGGAAGAAATAAACTTCATTCCTGGCTGTGCCATCATTTGTGTGTAATTTGTGAGTCAGTACAGTAGCTTACAGGTGGGTGCTCAAACTTAGGTCATCACATTCCTATCTGTCCCTGATTTTCCTTCTTCTCTGTTATAGGTTATGAAAGCTTGTAATCATTTAGAGGCTTTCAGGGTACAAGATGGGAAATGGTATAAACACAAGTTGAAGCAGCTTGCTTTTCAGCATGAGATAAATAGAGGTCATGAGAAGAAACTGGACATTGAGGTACATTATTAATTAAGATTAACATAAAGTTTATATATTTATTTACCCCTTCAAAAATTGAGGTAAAAGGATAAAGGAAACTAATTTTTCTCAAACTAAACATCAATTGACTTTTCATTTTTCACAGTAATTTGTGATTTCTTTCCGCTGTGACTGAGCAATAAATAGAACTGTTCTGCCTAGGTCACCTGGAATGATGAAAGATGCTGGTGGGGACAGAATATACTATAACTCTTACAGGGAAAGGGGGAGGTGATTTCTTGAACTTAAGAGAAGTGCAGGCATTATAATACCTATTAATTAGCAATAAAATGTCATATTCTACAGTATTCATTTGAACTTCTATGGCATGACTTTATCTAGTACTCTAAAATGCTGAACTGTTCATCTTCTTCCTTTACATATGGCTGCCTCTCCACAATACAGCATGGAACATGTGCAGGAAAGTAAACAAGATGTTCCATCTGTTGATCAGTAGGTAGAATTGGGGACCTTAGCAAAGGCTGGGTTCTAATGCAAAGAGAAATCAGTGAGGTGAATATTCAGGATACCTCTTCCTTGTCTATTGAATTCCTAATGGTCCAGATCCAATCCCCACTGATTTTAATGAAAGCAGGATCGGGCTCTGTACATACAGAAGTCCTTTTCATCTAGAACATCAATGGTAAGCATAACAACAGAACTGCCCTCAGGTAATTTTAATTACAGAACCTCCTTAATGAGGAAGGATTTAGGACATGATCTGGGACTCAGAAAATCCAGGCTGAACTCCTGGCTCCACTAAAGTCCAGGGGCGAGCTGTCTGTCTGCTGTGCCTGCTTTTAGACAGAATTCTCTCTTTCTCTGTGTAGTCGTGTGCTGCTTTAATTGCATCTTTTCATTTTTTTGACATACATCTCTCCAGCCCCTTTTTAGGAGCATAGTTTAATAGGTATAGCTCTTATCTTATCACATTTGCCCAAAGTGTGTTCACACTCATGCATGTGTGCTTAGAGCTAGATTCACAAAGGGACTGAGGCACCTAAGTGTCACTTTAGATGTCTAAAGAATCAGGCACCATGGGTACTGTCAGAACCATTGCTCAGCTGTCATTGAACCCCGAAGGTGCCTAAATTCACTCGGTTCCCAAGCTCCCTAGCTTACTCGGTAGTGTTCTAGATAAGCATCTTTGGTAAAAGTACGCTGGAAGCTTGGGATGTGGCAAAGCAGAGCCTTTCATCAGTGAAGAATTCCCTTATGCTGGGAGAACCCTCAATCAGTACCTAAAGCCAGGTGCAATGCTGCATTGCATTACTATCAGAGCCAAGGATCTGGCCATGAAAGTTCAAAAAATGTTTTTGTTAAGGAGAATATGGGCAACCACCTCACATCTTTTTTCCAAACTTTGTACAATAGTTTACAGTTAGGTACTAGAGAAATGGGTTTATAATTGGCAATGGGGCCAGGATGTCATTCCATTAATGATTTGGCAGATCACTTGATGAGAAAGGAAATGTTCTTGCAGACTGTAGGAAACTCATGGTTCTCCATGATGCACATTCTTTGATGGAATAACTGGTTGTGACATGCATACCTTTTGGTTCCTCTCCTGTTTCTCTGGGCTGTCATTTTACTGGCCCCCACTTTTTGAATGCAGACTTCAGAAGTTACTGAAGATCAACATTTTTTTTCTTCCTGGTGGCATGTACTGTTTCAAATTGTTATGTTGTTAGAAGACCATATGTACTGTATTACCTTGCAGAGCATTTAGGATGAGAAATATAAATCAGGATTGCTGACATCTAAAATAAGCTATTGTGGGTTGCATTAACAAAGGCATAGCGTGCAAGTCACAGGAGGTAATAGTATCCCTCTACTTTGCAGTGGTTAGGCCTCACCTGGAGTACTGTGTCCAATTTTGGTCATCACTGTATAGAAAGGATGTGAGAGACTGGACAGGATCCAGAGGCAAGAGACAAAGATGATCAAAGGGATGGAATGCACGCCATTGTGAGCAAAGGCTGAAGGAACTGGCTATGTTTAGTTTGGAAAAGAGGAGATTAAGAAGAGACATGATAGCGGTTTTCAAATACTTGAAAGGGTGCCACAAAAGATGGAAAAAAATATTCCCTCTTGCCACAGAGGGCAGGACAAGAGGCAATGAGTTCAAATGACAGCATAGCAGATTTAGATTAAATCTCAGGACAGACTTCCTAACTGTAAGAACAGTAGGACAATGGAACAAACTGCCTAGGGAAGTCATGGAATTTCCTTCACTGGAGGTTTACAAAAAGAGGCTGGAGGATAGCTATCTGTCCAGGATGGTATAGACACAACAAAGCTTACATCTTGGCAAGGGGTTAGACGAGATGACCTTTGTGGTCCTTTCTAACCCTATGGTTCTATGATTCTAAGCAGTTTTACGTGCTGGAGATGAGCACTCATAGGACCTGATGAATGGCTCCTTTCTAAAGAAGTAGTCCTATTGACTTTAATGGACTACTTGTGTAGCATAATCTTTACTTGATGACAGTTGCTTCTGGGACCCAGTGAACTGATGAAGAAACTACTAAACATCAGCTAGCCAATCTATTATTCATGATGTAAGAACACAGGAATTGCTATATCAGACCTTAACATGGTCTTTCAAGGACTACAGGGAAGAACAGTCTAGTGTCCTCCTTATGATAATGCTTCAAGGG
Source organism: Lepidochelys olivacea (assembly GCF_965140295.1). Classification (NCBI taxonomy): domain Eukaryota; kingdom Metazoa; phylum Chordata; order Testudines; family Cheloniidae; genus Lepidochelys; species Lepidochelys olivacea. The sequence goes on from NC_140412.1 coordinate 31,815,744, forward strand.
AAGTTGAAATAAATTATATGAGGGTGTTTCTTGTGGTGTCTCACAGGAACCTATTCTTAGCCTAATGCTATTCAATATCTTTCCCAGTGATCCAGAAGAAAATATAAGATCACTGCTAGTAAAATTTGAAGATGACACAAAAATTGGTGGAATAGTAAATGATGGGGGGGATGACAGGTCAGTTATACAGATGGGCCTGAGACACTTGGTAAGGGGGACACATCTGAACAAAAATGTGCTTAATACAGCCAAATGCAAGGGCACACATCTTGTAATAAAGACTGTAGGTCACGCTTACAAGATGGGAGACAGTATTCTGGAATGCTGTGACACAGATAGGCTTAGGAGTAATGGTAAATAACCACCTGAACGTGAACTTCCAGAGTGATCCTGTAGCTAAGTGGGTGAATATGATCCTTGGGTAAACAGGAGATTATCAAGTAGAAGTAGGGAGGTGTTTTTACTTCTGTATGCAACATTAGTGAGGTCATTTCTGGAATACTGTGTCTAGTTCTGATATCCACACTTCAAAAAGTTGTTGCAAAATCAAAAAGCATTCAGAAAAGAGCTACAAAAATACAGATTCAAGGTCTGATAAACATGCCTTACAGTGACAGACTAAAGAAGCTGAATTGATTTAATTCAGTGGTTCCCAAACTTGTTCCGCCGCTTGTGCAGGGAAAGCCCCTGGTGGGCCAGGCTGGTTTGTTTACCTGCTGTGTCTGCAGGTTCGGCCGATCACAGCTCCCAGTGGCCGCAGTTCGCTGCTCCAAGCCAAAGGGAGCTGCTGGAAGCGGTGCGGGCCCAGTGACGTATTAGCCGCTGCTTCCAGCAGCTCCCAATGGCCTAGAGCAGCGAACCGTGGCCACTGGGAGCTGCAATTGGCCGAACCTGCGGACACAGCAGGTAAACAAACCAGCCCGGTCCTCCAGAGGCTTTCCCTGCACAAGCGGCAGAACAAGTTTGGGAACTACTGGTTTAATTTATTCAAGAGGTCACTTGATCGTAGTCTAAAAGTACCTACTTGGGGGAAAAAATTTTGATAGTAGACAGTTCTTTAGTCTTGAGGAAAAAAGCATAACAAAATCAGACTGCTGGACTCTGAAGCTAAACAAATTAAGACCAGAAATACTATGTGAATTTTTAATCATAAGGATGATTAACCATTAAAACATCTTATCTAGGGGGATCAATGGAATAATGCTGGTGTAATACTCGTGTAAGGGGAATCTGGCCTCAGCTCTGGGACCCAAATAAGAAATGAAGCACTTCTTTTTAGGAAAGCATTTCTGGACAAGGGGAATGATACCTCTGCTCCTATCCCTGCTGAGCAGCAAGTAACAGAAATGGAAAGAAATTATCAGCAATACTGTCATGGTAAAAAGATTATTACAGAAATGGCTTTGTTTTGGGACTTCTGACCATGTGGATTCTGATATGGAATGCTAAGATGCCTTCTAGCTACTATTTTGTTTCATAGAAAACAGTACAGAGTAGCTATAATTACTTTTTTTAAAAGAAATCTGCATCTTGGTTCTTTGTTGTAAATTCAGCCCTTAACAAACCTCCATTTAAGGCATACGCACTTTAGGGGAAAAAAACAATGTTTCAATACAAATGGACCTGATGATACACCAAGGGAAATTAGTGACATATGAAAACTCAGAGACATTTATGGAGTTCTCCCGCCCCTTTAAAAACTTTGAAACTGTTGCCGGCACCCAGTGCCGAAAGGCAAAACAACAGCAAGGGTTTGTTACCTGGTGTGTTTCACTCAATAATCACAACAGGGTGGAGAAGCAGAAAAGTTTATTTGCAGCTGCAAACAAGGTACAGGGAGAATAGAATCTCAAATCCTGCACACCAGAGCAGGTCATTACACACACTTTTATATTCCTTAATGCTACTGCACTACATATCAGCCAATTAAAACTTTGCACAAATACTCTGCCTTCCTTATATGGGTTACAACAATGTTTATTTCCTGCAACCTCTAACAAGCATTCCTAGCAACTTAAACAACCAGCACATTCTGTCTGGCCTTGTAGCTATCTCCTATTATCTTTAACTTGGCGTCAGCAAACCTTACACTATAAGGCATTATCTGCGGCTGCAACATTGTTTTAAGAGCAAAATAGCTTACTTAAACCAGCCAGGCCTGAATTCTATTAAGGGGGGTTGAGAAGAAGCCCTTAGGCCTTCAACAGGGAGACTTCCTCGACCCTTATGGCCTTCCATCCCCTCGACTTAACTAGTGGCCATGCCCTGGGGTCTCCAACAAAACCAATAGACATATGCAAGAAGATACCCATATGTCACCCTCCACCCGCACTCAGTTCTGAACAGATCTTAGCCATATAGCCACACTTCTGAAGGTACAAGTTGTCATTTAAAATACTCATTCAGCTCACATCTACCTGCTCCCATTAAAGATTTATACACACTGCTGTCATAAATATAAAGGGAAGGGTAAACCCCTTTGAAATTCCTCCTGGCCAGGGGAAAGCTCCTCTCACCTGTAAAGGGTTAAGAAGCTAAAGGTAACCTCGCTGGCACCTGACCAAAATGACCAATGAGGAGACAAGATACTTTCAAAAGCTGGGAGGAGGGAGAGAAACAAAGGGTCTGTGTCTGTCTGTAGTCGTCTTGGCCGGGGACAGAACAGGAATGGAGTCTTAGAACTTTTAGTAAGTAATCTAGCTAGGTATGTGTTAGATTATGATTTCTTTAAATGGCTGAGAAAAGAATTGTGCTGAATAGAATAACTATTTCTGTCTGTGTATCTTTTTTGTAACTTAAGGTTTTGCCTAGAGGGGTTCTCTATGTTTTTGAATCTAATTACCCTGTAAGATATATACCGTCCTGATTTTACAGGGGGGATTTCTTTATTTCTATTTACTTCTATTTTTTATTAAAAGTCTTCTTGTAAAACACTGAATGCTTTTTCATTGTTCTCAGATCCAAGGGTTTGGGTTTGTGGTCACCTATGCAAATTGGTGAGGCTTTTTACCAAACCTTGTCCAGGAAGTGGGGTGCAAGGTTTTGGGAAGTATTTTGGGGGGAAGGACGCGTCCAAACAGCTCTTCCCCAGTAACCAGTATTAGTTTGGTGGTGGTAGCGGCCATTCCAAGGATAACGGGGGTAATATTTGTTACCTTGGGGAAGTTTTGACCTAAGCTGGTAAAGATAAGCTTAGGAGGTTTTTCATGCAGGTCCCCACATCTGTACCCTAGAGTTCAGAGTGGGGGAGGAACCTTGACATGGTGGCACTGCGGTGGGATTAACCTGAAATCATTTTGAGATCCAGTTGAGATTTTTTGAACTAGAAATACAGATTTTAAAAAGGAATTTTTAGGAAGTCCAGAAGGCAGCTTTGAAACTGAAAGCAGCTTGGTTTCTCTCTGCTTTGTGGCCAAGCAGAGACAAAAGGGGATTATCTTGTGAATTGCAGGTTTTCTTTGCCTGGAGGCAGGGTACTTAACTCCTGCAGGGAAATTCACAGTCTTCCAACCCAGAGGTTTTTTTTTTTTTTTTCTTTTCTTCCTAAAAGTAAATAGGGGGTGTGTGCTCTACCCATTTGCCTGGAGACAAAAGTGGCAGGGTTTTTTTTTAGGATTTTGATTTTTTTTTTGTTTTACAGGGAGCACAGGTTTGAAAAGAAATTTTTTTTTCTTTGGGCTGGGTAAGCAGGTTTCCAAGTAGTTGGAAGTTTTTTGCTTTAATTTGGGCCCAGAGCAGAGACAAGGGAATTGTCTTTTTCTGTAGGCTGACAATCACTATCAGAGAATAGGTATTCTATTCCAGCACAGCAAAATTTTACAGCCAAGTTTTGTTTGTTTATTTCTAAACCTCGGGTGTAAAGTTAGTTAAAAACAGAGAGGTTAGAATGGCCAAATCCTCAGCTCGACTACAGCTGGAATTAGCCAAATTTCAGGCTGAGGAAAAACAAAGGGAACATGAAAGACAGATAGAACTCATGCAGCTGAAGAAGGAACAAGAAAGGGAGGCAGAACAACACCAAGAGGCTGCCCACAAGAGGGAAATGGAGGCAAGGAAGCATGTGGAGGAGGAGAGGGAAAAAGAGAGGAAGCATGTGGAGGAGGAGAAGGAAAAAGAGAGGAAGCATGTGGAGGAGATGGAGAGGATAAAGGCCCAGCAGAATATACCAACAAACCCTAGCAATCCTTCTCCAGGTACCACTTCCCATCCCAGAAAGTTCCCCACCTACAAGGCAGGTGATGATACTGAGGCCTTCCTAGAAAACTTCGAAAGGGCCTGCCTTGGGTACAACATCTCTACTGACCAATACATGGTAGAGCTGAGGCCGCAGCTCAGTGGACCCTTAGCTGAGGTGGCAGCTGAAATGCCTAAAGAACACATGAACAAGTATGAACTGTTTAAATCCAAGGCGAGAGTCAGAATGGGGATAACACCCGAGCAGTCTCGTCGGAGGTTCAGAGCCCTAAGGTGGAAACCAGACATGTCATTTACCCGACATGCCTACCACATTGTAAAACATTGGGATGCCTGGATATCAGGAGCAAGTGTTGAATCTCCAGTAAATTTGCCCTTCCTAATGCAAATGGAACAATTCTTAGAGGGTGTTCCTGAGGAAATAGAAAGATACATCCTAGATGGGAAACCCAAAACTGTAATTGAGGCAGGAGAGATTGGAGCCAGATGGGTGGAGGTGGCAGAGAAGAAGAAAACTGGTCGCAGTTGGAGCGGAGACCAGAAGGGACCACCCCAGACCACACCCTATTACCGGGGGCCGCCCAAAGCCCCACCTACCTCCCAAAGAACCCTCCAGACCCCTTATCGTCCCACCACCCCGTTCTCCAGCAACCCTCCTCGCCCCAGTGACCCGTCAGCTGGACGATGTTTTAAGTGTAACAAGCTGGGGCATGTAAAGGCCAACTGCCCCAAGAACCCCAACAGATTACAGTTCATTGCACCGGAATCACACCAGAGGTCCACAGGCCCAGATACCTCCCAGATACCCTTGGAGCGGAGGGAAACTGTGAGTGTGGGTGGGAAGAAGGTCACCGCGTGGAGGGACACCGGAGCACAAGTGTCAGCTATCCATGCTTCCTTAGTGGACCCCAATTTAATCAACCCAGAGATCCAAGTGACGATTCAACCCTTCAAGTCCAACTCTTTCAATTTGCCTACAGCCAAGTTGCCTGTCCAGTACAAGGGCTGGTCAGGAATGTGGACTTTTGCAGTCTATGATGATTATCCCATCCCCATGCTGTTGGGGGAAGACTTGGCCAATCATGTGAAGCAGGCCAAGAGGGTGGGAATGGTCACCCGCAACCAGGCTAAACAAGCCGTGAGGCCTAGCTCTGTTCCGGAAACTTCTATCAGGACCCAGTCAGAGGTGATGGACCTGGACCCCAGGCCAATGTCTGCAACAGCAGTAGTGGATCCAGTCCCAGAGACCCAGACGGAACCAGTCCCAGAACCGGAACCAGCCAAACAACCAACACCAGACCCCGTGTCAGCACTGAATCCAGTACTTGCAACCTCAACACCAGAGGGCCCCACCGAACCTGAACTGGCAGCAGCCGATAACCCTACACAAGAGGCTCAGCCGGAGCTTGAATCCCAACATAGTGCACCAGCGGAGAGCGGTTCACAGTCAACAGAAACAGCTCCATCCCCATATCGCTTCCAGAGGGACCAAGCCTAGGTCCACAATCCCATGAGGAACTGATGTCTCCAGCATCAAGGGAACAGTTCCAGACCGAACAGGAAGCAGATGAAAGCCTCCAGAGAGCTTGGACGGTGGCACGGAGCAACCCACCGCCTCTCAGCTCTTCTAATCGATCCAGGTTTGTTGTAGAAAGAGGACTTTTATACAAGGAAACTCTTTCTGGGGGACACCAGGAAGACTGGCATCCTCAGAGACAGTTGGTAGTTCCAACTAAATACCAGGCCAAGCTCTTGAGCTTAGCCCATGATCACCCTAGTGGCCATGCTGGGGTGAACAGGACCAAAGACCGTTTGGGGGGGGCATTCCACTGGGAGGGAATGGGCAAGGATGTTTCTACCTATGTCCAGTCTTGTGAGGTGTGCCAAAGAGTGGGAAAACCCCAAGACCAGGTCAAAGCTCCTCTCCAGCCACTCCCCATCATTGAAGTTCCATTTCAGCGAGTAGCTGTGGATATTCTGGGTCCTTTTCCGAAAAAGTCACCCAGAGGAAAGCAGTACATACTGACTTTCATGGATTTTGCCACCCGATGGCCGGAAGCAGTAGCTCTAAGCAACACCAGGGCTAAAAGTGTGTGCCAGGCACTAGCAGACATTTTTGCCAGGGTAGGTTGGCCCTCCGACATCCTCACAGATGCAGGGACTAATTTCCTGGCAGGAACTATGAAAAACCTTTGGGAAGCTCATGGGGTAAATCACTTGGTTGCCACTCCTTACCATCATCAAACAAATGGCATGGTGGAGAAGTTTAATGGAACTTTGGGGGCCATGATACGTAAATTCGTAAATGAGCACTCCAATGATTGGGACCTAGTATTGCAGCAGTTGCTCTTTGCCTACAGAGCTGTACCACATCCCAGTTTAGGGTTTTCCCCATTTGAACTTGTATATGGCCGTGAGGTTAAGGGGCCATTGCAGTTGGTGAAGCAGCAATGGGAGGGATTTACACCTTCTCCAGGAACTAACATTCTGGACTTTGTAACCAACCTACAAAACACCCTCCGAACCTCTTTAGCCCTTGCTAGAGAAAACTTACAGGATGCTCAAAAAGAGCAAAAAGCCTGGTATGATAAACATGCCAGAGAGCGTTCCTTCAAAGTAGGAGACCAGGTCATGGTCTTAAAGGCGCTCCAGGCCCATAAAATGGAAGCATCGTGGGAAGGGCCATTCGTGGTCCAGGAGCGCCTGGGAGCTGTTAATTATCTCATAGCATTCCCCACCTCCAACCGAAAGCCTAAGGTGTATCATATTAATTCTCTAAAGCCCTTTTATTCCAGAGAATTAAAGGTTTGTCAGTTTACAGCCCAGGGAGGAGACGACGCTGAGTGGCCTGAAGGTGTCTACTACGAAGGGAAATGTGCTGGTGGTGTGGAAGAGGTGAACCTCTCCATGACCCTTGGGCGTATGCAGCGACAGCAGATCCAGGAGCTGTGCACTAGCTACGCGCCAACGTTCTCAGCCACCCCAGGACTGACTGAACGGGCATACCACTCCATTGACACAGGTAATGCTCACCCAATTAGGGTCCAACCTTACCGGGTGTCTCCTCAAGCTAAAACTGCTATAGAACGGGAGATCCAGGATATGTTACAGATGGGTGTAATCCGCCCCTCTGAAAGTGCATGGGCATCTCCAGTGGTTCTAGTTCCCAAACCAGATGGGGAAATACGTTTTTGCGTGGACTACCGTAAGCTAAATGCTGTAACTCGCCCAGACAATTATCCCATGCCACGCACAGATGAACTATTAGAGAAACTGGGAAGGGCCCAGTTCATCTCTACCTTGGACTTAACCAAGGGGTACTGGCAGGTACCGCTAGATGAATCTGCCAAGGAAAGGTCAGCCTTCATCACACATCTCGGGCTGTATGAATTTAATGTACTCCCTTTCGGGCTGCGAAATGCACCCGCCACTTTCCAAAGACTTGTAGATGGTCTCCTAGCGGGATTGGGAGAATATGCAGTCGCCTACCTTGACGATGTGGCCATATTTTCGGATTCCTGGGCAGACCACCTGGAACATCTACAAAAAGTCCTTGAGCGCATAAGGGAGGCAGGACTAACTGTTAAGGCTAAGAAGTGTCAAATAGGCCTAAACAGAGTGACTTACCTTGGACACCAGGTGGGTCAAGGAACTATCAGCCCCCTACAGGCCAAAGTGGATGCTATCCAAAAGTGGCCTGTCCCAAAGTCAAAGAAACAGGTTCAATCCTTCTTAGGCTTGGCCGGTTATTACAGACGATTTGTACCGCACTACAGCCAAATCGCTGCCCCACTGACAGACCTAACCAAAAAGAAACAGCCAAATGCTGTTCAGTGGACCGGAAAGTGTCAGAAGGCCTTTAACAAGCTTAAAGCGACACTCATGTCTGACCCTGTACTAAGGGCCCCAGACTTTGACAAACCGTTCCTAGTAACCACAGATGCATCCGAGCGTGGTGTGGGAGCAGTTTTAATGCAGAAAGGACCTGATCAAGAATTCCACCCTGTAGTGTTTCTCAGCAAAAAACTGTCTGAGAGGGAAAGCAACTGGTCAGTCACTGAAAAAGAATGTTATGCCATTGTCTACGCTCTGGAAAAGCTACGCCCATATGTTTGGGGACGGCGTTTCCACCTGCAAACCGACCATGCTGCACTAAAGTGGCTTCACACCGTCAAAGAAACTAACAAAAAACTTCTTCGGTGGAGTTTAGCTCTCCAAGATTTTGATTTCGACATCCAACACATCTCAGGAGCTTCTAACAAAGTGGCTGATGCACTCTCCCGTGAAAGTTTCCCAGAATCAACTGGTTAAAATCGTCCTTGAGATGTGGAAAATATTGTTAGTCTTTATGTACTTGGTAGTATATTTAGAGATGCATGTGTCTTATTAACTCTGTTTTCCTAGAGCTCCAGGAAGAAATCCCAGCCAGTGTTTCACCCTAGCTGAGATTTGGGGGGCGTGTCATAAATATAAAGGGAAGGGTAAACCCCTTTGAAATCCCTCCTGGCCAGGGGAAAGCTCCTCTCACCTGTAAAGGGTTAAGAAGCTAAAGGTAACCTCGCTGGCACCTGACCAAAATGACCAATGAGGAGACAAGATACTTTCAAAAGCTGGGAGGAGGGAGAGAAACAAAGGGTCTGTGTCTGTCTGTAGTCGTCTTGGCCGGGGACAGAACAGGAATGGAGTCTTAGAACTTTTAGTAAGTAATCTAGCTAGGTATGTGTTAGATTATGATTTCTTTAAATGGCTGAGAAAAGAATTGTGCTGAATAGAATAACTATTTCTGTCTGTGTATCTTTTTTGTAACTTAAGGTTTTGCCTAGAGGGGTTCTCTATGTTTTTGAACCTAATTACCCTGTAAGATATATACCATCCTGATTTTACAGGGGGAATTTCTTTATTTCTATTTACTTCTATTTTTTATTAAAAGTCTTCTTGTAAAACACTGAATGCTTTTTCATTGTTCTCAGATCCAAGGGTTTGGGTCTGTGGTCACCTATGCAAATTGGTGAGGCTTTTTATCCAACATTTCCCAGGAAAGGGGGAGTGCAAGTGTTGGGAGGATTGTTCATTGTTCTTAAGATCCAAGGGTCTGGGTCTGTAGTCACCTAGGCGAATTGGTGAGGCTTTTTACCAAACCTTGTCCAGGAAGTGGGGTGCAAGGTTTTGGGAAGTATTTTGGGGGGAAGGACGCGTCCAAACAGCTCTTCCCCAGTAACCAGTATTAGTTTGGTGGTGGTAGCAGCCATTCCAAGGATAACGGGGGTAATATTTTGTACCTTGGGGAAGTTTTGACCTAAGCTGGTAAAGATAAGCTTAGGAGGTTTTTCATGCAGGTCCCCACATCTGTACCCTAGAGTTCAGAGTGGGGGAGGAACCTTGACAGTGGCCCATTAGCCGAATCAATTACTTTGGGAGTTCCATATCTATTAAACACGACTTCCCACAACTTTTTGGCAGTGGTCTCTGCAGTATGATTTCTGGTGGGAATTGCCTCCACCCATCCAGAAAAGGAATCTACTATCACTAATAAATATTGAATCCCCCTTTGGGTTATAGGCAATTTATCAGTATAATCAACCTGTATTATATTCCATGGCCCCACAATTTGTTGGTGTAGCAAGGGTCCCAAATTTGGTGGTCTATTGCTATCTGCTTCACACCTTATGCAGTTTTTAACCATGTTTTCTATGTCCTTTTGCACCTTAGGCCATATTCCAATCTCTTTTACCTTAAAGAGAGTATTCTCTATTCCTTGGTGGGACACAGAGTGACATAGGTTAATAATCTCTTCTCTTTGAAGTTTGTCAGGTACCCACTTTACCTCTCTGTTTTCTTATTCACTGCATAACCATCATGTATCTTTCCTCAGGTTTAACCTCCTGTTTTATGGCTTGAGCTCTGATAACTACCAGAGCTCCCAAAGGTTCCTCTGCTGCTAATTTAGCTAAAGCATCCGCTTTATCATTCCAATATTTTTCATTCCCTTCTCAATTTTGATGACCTTTAATATGTCTTATTCTTAATTTTCCTCGGTGTTTTTTTCAACCAATCATAGATTTCCAATTCTCCTTTTGGACCAAATTTTTCCCCTCAGCTGTTTCCCAGTGATTCTTTTTCCAAATCGCAATCCAGTATAACAGTCCTTGTACTACAAAATCTGAATCCATATAGACGTAAGGACAATCTGCAACATTATTTTTCTGTTTAAGCAGATCACTAAGAGCTCTGACCTCTGCTCTCTGAGCTGAACTCATACTCACAGAAACAGAAATGGTTTCCCCATCAATTTGTATAGCAGCATACCCCATCTATTGCTTAGAGCTCTCATGGAATAAACTATCATCTGTAAACCAAATCTCTTTTTCTCCGAGGCTTGACACTTCCTCTACTGGAATTTCTTCAATTTCTTCAATTAACTTTGGTTCGTTTTCTGGAAGTGGGCATTCATGCACCTCTCCTTCTGTCAGGAGGGCATATAGTAACATTATTGCTTGTTTGTTATTCCCATAAGTAAAATCTCTGCTAGTTAACATCAAGGTCCATTGGTATTTGACACTCCTTTCCCCTGCAGTTTCCCTGATAAAATATACTTCAGGGTAGAGTGAGGTGTTTGTATTATAATAGGGTCTGCGCCAGTAGTCAAAGCAAAAGCCTCAAATGCCCACACAATAGCTAAACATTCTCTTTCATAGATCCCAGACTGCTGCTCCATAAGGGTTAATCTTCCAGACTCGTATGCTACCGGTATTAACTTCCTATCAATTTTCTGCATTAGTACTGCCTCTTGACTCTGTTGGGTTGCTGACAACTTAATCACAAACCGCTCGTTTATCTCTGGTACTTTCAATGCTGGAGCTTGCAACAAGGCTTGTTTTAAATTACAGAAAGCTTTTTCTTGTTCAGGACCCCAATCCCATTCTACTTTCTTTTTTAGTAAACACCACAAGGGTCCAGTTATAGTGGCAAAATTCCAGAAGTGTTTCCTTAAATAGCTAAACCCTCCTAACATCACCCTGAATGCATGAAAATCCTCTGGCCTTGATAAATTCATTCATAATTTCCCCTTTTGTTGATCTACCTGAATTCCTTGTTTCCCCTAGGGTTACCCCCAAATAATTCACTCGCCTCTGCACTAGTTGGGCTTTCTCTAGATTAGCCTTGAACCCGTTTCCTGGATGAGTCTCAACACTTTTTTAGTCCACTCAGGCACCTCCTCTTCAGTGTACCTCCGCCGCTACTATGGCATCTATTATATGAGGTGACATTCTCCCGATCCTCTTTGGATAATTGACCCAGCATTCGCACCTTATGTTGGTGTTCAGTGTAGGCCCTGGGGAATTCTTTTAAATAAGTACTGTCGTCCCTTAAAAGTAAATGCAAAGTAGGCCCAAGAATCGGGATGGGATGGCGAAAAAACAATTTGCCAAATCTATGACAGAGAACCATTTAGGGGCCCCCTATATTCTTGCCATTACTTGGGGTAGATCTGCCACTATTGATTCCATGGGGGCGGAGGGGGGTAACTTTATTAATTTGTCTAAAATCCACTGTCAATCTCCAATCTCCTGAGGCTTTTAATCTGGGCCAAATTGGACTATTGTATGCGGAGTTCCCCTTTTCCATCACTCTCTGTTGTTCTAATGATTCAATTATTTTCTCAATTCTTGCCTCTGCTTGCACAGGATATTTATATTATCTCTGTGGTGGCACTTTGTCCCCCATGATTTTAACACATGCTTCAATTTTACCACATTCTGCTTTATTCTTAATCTATACATTGGGAAACTCCTTTACCCGCACATGCTGTTGATCCAGTATAATCTCCTCCACTGCAGCACATATTCTTGGAATGTACCCTGCTGTCAGGATGCTTTCCGTCCAGCCAGGCACATGCCACAGAACTCCATTCGTTAAATCCAAAAGTAACTGATTCCTCTTCAAAAAAGGAGTCCCCAATATTACTGGCTCAGTCTCCTGACCTATCTGAAGCATTTGTTCTTTACAACAACCCCGCCCCAACCCCTCCTCTGGGTATAGCTATTTCTACTGAATGATACATTTTTTCATCACTTCTTCCCCAATAAAGGAGGCTGCTGTACTGATATCTTACACATATTGAGTCAAATCACAACTTCTATTTACAATATTTACATCAGCCCCACTGTCCAATAGGGCATCTTTGGGTCCATTATCTCCCACAATGACAGTTGTCCTAGGCCTCCCATTTGAACCTCACCTTAATCTAGTTACCATCTCCCACTCCTGAGGACACATTTCCAGTGGAAGCAACTTGTCATTGGGGCTTCCCTATAGAGCAAGTTTCTTTGAACCTTCAGCTTTCATAGCTGCAACCTTTTTCTGCTCCTTCAACATTTCTTCTCCCATCCTTTGCATTTCTTCGATCAGTTCATCAGTATTCCACTTATCCATATCTACTCCCCTCAATTTTGAATACCTCCAAGCGATATTCCGAATCACATCTACTCCCTTCTGGGGCTCATTTTGATTATTCCACCCTCTACCTCCTTGGGGTGGGATGTTTTGTCCTCTAGCACAGCCTCTTCCTCTCTCATGGTATCCTGATCTATAAGCACTCTCATCTGAATATGTTATTGCTTCAACAAAAGGTACTCTGGGTTTCAATCCTTCTACCTGGCTTCCCCCTTTGATCATTCATTGGCATACTACCCAGTGCATTCATAACAGTTAGCCCCTCATCCTGGACTGCTTGGTTCACCAAATTAGTAGATATTGCTAATATATTTCTGTCCAATCCTTCAAACACATGATTCCAAAATTCCCTCTGATTCAAATCAACTGCCATCAAAGAATCAGCTATGACATGTCTGGCAACCTCCACCCTGGTTTTAGTCACCGGTTCTATTTCTCCAGCCAATAATCCCAATGTTATTCTCCTTAACAGGTAATCCCTGGGCGAATCTCCAGGCTTCATGTAATCTGCACTGGATAACACCTTCATTGGTTTTTGACCTTTCTCTCTTCCTAACAGCATAATAAATCATGGTATCAATTGGTGTGCTTCTGGCTGCCTGTCCAAAGCATTTTTCGCTTGATCTACTGCCTGTCTAATCTCTCCAGTGGTAGCTGCCCTGATTAACCCATATGATTCACTCATATTTCAATTCTCTGTTCCTCCTAACTCTTCCCACTGTTCTAGCCATATAGCTAATTTTTTCATATTCACTGGGCCTAATGACTTTACCATCAATTGTAAGTCTGACGAACTTGCAGGAATTATTTATGTCTGTTCTGACTGTATCTCTCCTGCTGCATCCTTGATGGTTGATCTCCGTTTTATCATGGCTACAGACTTTTCTGGCTTAGGGTCTCCCAGCCAGTTTCTTATTTCTTCCCTCAATTTAGTATAAATCCCCTCTTGAGGTTGGTCAAATTCCCTTTTCTCTTGACCCCCTCGCAGATCCTCTCCATACCAAATATCATTGGAATCCAAATCCAAATTTCTCTTTTTGACACAAAGCTGCAACTTGCAGCTCCTGTATTTTCACATGCTTTTTCAATGCTGCTATAGTTTTTTGGCACCAACTGTGAGAATCACTTGCGATCTCCTCTTCCTTTTCCTTAGTCAAATCTCAAATTAACTATTTTATTCATATCACTTGATGGTCTAATTTATCTTTGTCTGCTTTAATATTTTCCCAGTCCATCATTCTTTTCTCCTGTTCCCTATTTTATTTTCCCATTTGTTCTAAGTTTTCATTATCTGGGCCTGCCTCACTTCCCACTCCAAATTTTCCTTGCAAGTTTTTAAAATTTTCTTGTAATGTTTGTAACTCTGCAAAGAATTCCCCCTTACGTGCAATTGCCCTTTTTACAGCTTGCCACAACAGCCATACTTCGGCCATTTGCTTTTTACTGGCATTTGGCTTGGACACCTGTACATATTTCTCAGACATGTTTTCTAAGGTATCATTACATCCAGTTCCACTGCACCTTCCATCCAAGGGCATGTCCCAAATGCAATAATCTCCTCTAACAGAGAAGGGGCTTTAACTTTAGTCCACTGAGGTGCCTCTTCCAGCCCTTTACTTTTCTTAAACCGTGTTTTAAACATTATTATAACAACACCACATGGTATCTCCTCTCATATTTTTTCTCACAAATTTCACAAATAAGGAGTCACCCTTATTAGTCTTAAATAAGGCTGTAAGACTCTGTTTTGAAATCTGGCACTCCTTAATATCTCTCTCCCTTCCGCATTCTCCACCACATGTTGGGCCCCCAGTAGAAGTCTCCCTGTGGGATGGGGACCAGGCAGATACTGGACACAATGTTAGCATATAATACTCTAAATGCTTTTTAGTGATTCCAAAACTAACCTTACTCACTCCACATTCACACCCCAAATATACTATACCAGAATCCAAAGGTCAGAATGGTCCCAATGGCCAGTCGAGATTCCTTCTGGTCATAAGAGCATAAGATGCCAGAAGCTGGCGAAAACCACATCAATATCCCCATGGGGCTCTGTATCAAAAACAACTCTGATTTACAGAAGTGCTAGGCAACCATTTATAGTCCCTTCCATCATGTCATCAGTTCTTTGCCTTTGTTTACTAGGCCTTCTACCCACACAATTCTAAAGAGACAATCCTGGGCAGGCCGCCATCATCCAAGGCATGTCACTTCCTCCAATTCTTATACAATTTTATATTAGTCTAGCTTGTGTTTCCTTTTCTGATGATTTTCTGTATTTTTCTTGGAACATAACAAGATTGTTTTTTGCACAAATAGTTCTAGTAGTCCTTGACCTTAAGTTCTTGCTTTGGTTGCCAGCTTGCAATGTATGTATTCATGTCAAGCACACATCATTCATACCAGGCCTCAGTGACCTATAACATATTATATGGATATATGAATCACAATGTGTATATATATATATTTCCAAACAGCAGCACGAGACCTCCAGCATATGTGACTTGAATTGAAGTCCCCATGAACACACAGTTTATTTTTCCTGCACGCTATAGATTGGTGCATAAGGAGGCTGTTCCCTAGTGTGATGTAGTGGCCTGCAGCAGACACCAACTAAAACCCCACCATGTACTTCATCTAATAGGACATAAGAATTCAAGATCATTTTCTTCTGAGTTATCAGTGATTGATTGTGTGGTTAGATGTTGATAGAAGTTTGTTTGCATGCATGTGTGTGTTCCCATTGTGTGCTGCCCCAGCATGGTACTAGTATTCCGCAGACTCTACCAGACCACTAATATGTGTATGCCCATGATAATGGACCAGCTCAGTGGATGGTGGAACTTTCCATTCCTCCCTAGGCCAGACAAAGATACTCCCTCTGAGATACATTTTTATACCCGGATACAGACAAGCTAGTACTGTCCCTCTGATATAGTTAGTTACTTCCCCCTGACTTGGCTAGTTATTATCCATCACCTTGCACGTGTTGGTTTGACTTAAAATCTCTGTTATGTACTGTTATCCTGACCTTATCTTTTAGGAGAGGTCAGTGTGTTCCTGTTATCTTTGGGGGAATGTTATTATACCATCCTTGATATCCAGATGTCTTTGCATGAGCACTCTGTGACTAGCACGTCTTCAGAATGTTTGTTTTTGCAATAGCAGCCCCTTTCTTGTCAGATTCTGTGAACCTGCAAGCAGGCAGGGCCTGACGTTTGCTTACAAGCTGACTTTTGCTAACTTTGCTTTATATCAGAAAAGCTTGCTCACTACTTTAGTTTAGGCCTCATACCAGTCCTCTGATACAAGGGCTTATATGTTAGGCTCTCTTTCTACTACAACTTGGAAACATGTAATGCTATTTTTGACAGAGTGCCACTACCACTCCCCTTTTGCCCATTCCTAAATAAATTATTATAAACTCATTTAACATTCCAATCATGCAAATCATCTCACCAAGTTTCAATAATACCGACTAGATTGAACTTATGTTCATAAATGAGCTATTCCAGTTCCTCTTGTTTGTTCGTCAGTGTCAGGAGTATGGCCGTGCAGCTGCACCTGCTCAGTGCTCTTGACACCTGGGTGAACTTACTGCCCATGACCCATGTGTTCACTGGTGAGCAAGCATGATACTGTTTGGCTCCCCACATTGCTGACAATTCTGTCTCTTGAAACCTGACAGTGGGGCAATAGATTGGGGGCCCTTTATAGTTCAGCTTGCCTTCCTCGAGATTCTGAGTCTGAGCAGACAGTTTGGTCCACTGTCTCTGTATTACTGCTTAAATAAAACAATTTTGCCAATGTGTTCAACAAAAAGAATGCATACATTTGCCACACCATCACATCATCACAGCTACGGCTGTCCCATCAACTTCCACCTTGAAGTAGAAGTTCCTTTTGGCCACATCTACTGCCTTTTGGAGGAGCTCTCCACAGCTATCTCCAGGAAAATCTTTCATGTCTCAGGCTGGGTCTCCAATTTTCTTAAGCAAAGTCATAGTTAACTAGATGCTGTCTCCATCTTTTTAATGAGCTTTTTGAAAGACTCTGTTCCACAAAGGTTTGTTCTAAACTGCACCTTTGCTGGGTCAGGTCCGGATTAGACAGGGAGATAAGCTGAAGACCACCTTCTGTATGTGGTAAAGATTCTTTGAGTACCTTGTCATGCCATTTGGCATGTGCAATGCCTCAGAAACATTCTAGCATGTCATAAACAGTATCTTCAGCAATGTCTTAGACTGCTATGTAATCATTTATCTGGACAACATCCTTATTTTTTCTGACAGCCAGGCTTCTCACTATCAGCATGTCTAGAGAATCCTAGAAAGACTTTGCCAACACCATACATATTTGAAGGCCAAAAAATGTGAGTTTGACCAGGATACAATAGAATTCCTTGGTTACATTATCTCCCCTAAGGGACTAAACATAGACCCATGCCAGGTTGCAGTAATCTCCGACTAGGCCATACCAAGGAACATCCATGGGGTCCAACAATTCCTAGGCTTTGTCAACTTATATATGTGGTTCACTGAGGGATTTTCCAGCCCAGTTGCTCCTCTGCTGGCACTCCTGCAAAAAAGGAGTCCAGTTCAGCCCAAACCACCTTGATTGGCTAAAAGAGAAGTTCACCACAGTACACATCTTGATTCACCAAGATCCCATAAAACCATTCACAGTAGAGACCAATATATCCAATTTTGCTCGACTTCACCTATATGCCTATTACTCTTGCAAGCTAGCCCCAGCAAAGAAAAATTATGATATAGCTCACAAGGAACTCTTAGTTACCAAGGCAGCATTAGAGGAATGGTGTCATCTCCTGGAGGGTAACAGTTTCTCTGTCCAAGTGCTCACAAATCACAAGAACCTGGAATATCTTCAAATGACAAGAGACCTCAACTAATGACAGATCCGCTGGTCACCATTCTTTGCCTAGTTAGACTTCATAGTCACCTGTCTCCCAGGATCAAGAAATAGGAAGGCTGATACCCTGTTCTGTAAGGACAAGTACCTGGAACCAAGTGACAAAACTCTCTCTACAATTCTAAAGGCAAAATTATTTTGATTCTTCTGAGTATTGAATTCCCACCAATGATTGTCTATCTTCTTTGGATGGTTAGTGATCTCTTTGTGGACAAGCTTGATTTTCTTACAGGTTGGGCCAAGCTGTCAACTACAGGTGTGTCCTATACATCTCTCTATTTCCTTGGACCAGCTGGATCTTGAGACTTATTTTTCACAGTTTTTACAATGAGGACCTGGTGAACACAGTGGATCAGGGAAATAGAACACAGGTCCTTCTTTCTCTCCCTTCAGTGCCCTATTCATTAGGTCACAGTGATTCACTCTAGTATAGTTTTTCACTTACATTCTGTTTGTTTTTTCAGTGATGCTGCTTATTATAATTTAGTTCCAACTGAAATCCAAAACTTCTAAGACTCCAAACAATAAAACAGAATTTAAATTTAGATTAATTGATAAATCCCTTGCTTCAAACAATCAGTCTGTCTACTTGCTAAATTCTGCTGAAGATGTCTCAGAAGTGTTACTGATTACAAAAGAAATAGGGCTTTTTTTAAAAAAAGGAAAAAAGTTACTCATCTTTACATTTAAATCTTTGAAAGAAGGAATGACAGATACTTATTATTGTTAAAATATGTAAAAAACTGTTTGCCAAGAGGGCTGCTATTGTGCCTGTTGTAACATGAAGGGAATATGTACCATCAAATAATTAAAGACATCCCTTTCAAAGCATATTAATTTTTTTACTGTAGAAAAGCTGAATAGTTGGAAAGGAAGTTACTAAGAATATGACACACAAATCTCCTAGATTTGACATGTTCCAGTGGCTTATTTTAGGGGCATTTTTGAAGAGGATGAAAGTAATTGCAAAACTAATATGACAACCAGCTGCTGTCCATATGTTTGTGAGTTAGCATATCTTAGTTATTTTAAAACTAGGACAAGAATGACTACTGATATTTCCCCCCATAATATTGGTTCACATTGATAGCTGATACTGATTAAAGGAAGCAGACAATATATTTCACAGTGCCATTTTAAAAAATAAACTAATGTTTAATATTTTATTTTATGATATTTAATGTTTAATATTTTAATACATTATAGATCTTATTCTGTTACGGGTCAGTGACATACATCGAGTGGATCACTGGAAGCTTTCATTAGTTTAGTATTGTGTCTTGTTGTGTGAGACCAGTGTTCTCTATGCTCCAAGGAAATCTTGAATTGACAGGAAAGGAAGGGATTATTAAATCCTCTAACTAAACTTTATTCCCCTTCCCTTCATCTGTTCTTCAGATGGAAGAAGAGCTTGAAAAAATGACCAAAGAGGGGCAAAAGGTTGGGTTCCTGAGGAAATTTAGGAATTCATCTAAACTAGCTTTGGTTGGAAAGAACATGAAATAAATCTTGCTTGGATGGCTAATGGAAGTACCATCACCACTGCTATCATTTCCTCCCCAACAAAGCAAACAATAACAGTGACATCTGCCATCTAACTTTGAATCTGAGCAAAAATTGCTGTTAAGAATGGTCTACTGAACTCTGAGCTCTGACCTTTTATAATATGGCAAGAGATATTGATTCAAAGGCAGTACAACAGCATTGCAAATAGCATCCACCTTTTTTATTTTGTTTTTTTGGGGGGTTGGGTTTTTTTTGTACATGTAGGTATTGATCAGAACTTCATTTTTGGTTGACTTTGAAGTTTTAAGACTAAAAGAACTGTGAGAGACTTAAAACAGAGATAGAAGAGAGAATGCCCAGAGTTATCAAAAAGAATTAAAAGAAAATGTGTAAAAATATGCATTTACATGTGTTGTTCTGCACAATAAATCAGCACAGTAAATGTTTACAATACCAAGCTATAATTAAATGCTTAGATTGTTCATATTGTGCTCTATGGGATACCAGGACAATTCTGGGTGAATCTCTCACATATGGAAAATATCTTTTGAACATTTCATCTAACATAAGGGCTTCAGCCAATAAAGTAAATATTCTGAGCTCCTCGAGCTTTTGAAACCTGCAGTTGGATTTTCTTGTTGCACAGCAGTCCCTTCCCAGCCATGGGATGCAACTCAGCTGCTGGTGTCAAGACGTTAGTGACGTCATGTTCCTCAAAAGATATTACAAATGCAGAAGTTGAAAGAAGGAAAGATGTGTCAGAAAAATTGTCATAATTTATTAGGGGGTGTAGGAACACAGCTAGTCCAAATGACTAGTGCAGTAACTGAAGAGTCTAAAGACGTAATGCATAGGAGCCAACTGTGGTCTCAAAACAAGGGCTGATGCCATTCATAGTACGTTTTGTCTTTAGTGTCGATAATAATACGACATGATGGAGTGCTTTTATGACACTGACCTTTATTTCCTGATTCCATTCACACGACATGGGTCAGAGTTGCAAAAAGAATCACACATCAAAATCCAATGTCAAGGTCAGTATCATCTTCCCCTATTTTTTCCTTCTTGAAAATCAAATGTAATTTAAAAACATTAGGTGTAAGTCACCTGCCTTAGCAGTTGATTTTTTAGCTATGCTCCAACCCAGCTGCTGAGAACAAGGTGTCAGCCTCAGAGGGTGCACTCCCTACCACTCCCTTGCCCCAGCAGCTACGGCCGGGGCTGCGGTTTGCTGCAACATCACAGCTCCCACCTGGCCAAACCCACACTGCAGAAAGCTTTTAGAGGAGGGAGGCCTTAGGTATTCAAATGTACAGCTCTGAGTCTGCCAAACTTCAATGGCTACCTGATGACCCCAACTCTTCTGGTGTTTAAAACTCACTGAACCAAGCCAGAAGCTCTTACTGAGTTTTTAAATGATTTAATTATCTTCTTCTTTTGTTTGTCTCTGAACTTCCTGGTTCTGGCCATGGCAGAGGCTGTGTGGTAGCAAAGGATTTGATGGAACACAGGGCCAAGGAACTCTTGAGCTCTAATTCTGGCTTTGCCAGTGACTTGCTGTGTTGTTGTGTTCAGACTGTCACATGTAATTTCTCTATGCCTCACCCTCCTCATATGTAAAGCAGAGATAATACCTATAGCACATTTTTCTCATGGGAGTTATGAGGACCAATGAGTACTTGTATATTGCCTTGAATGTATAAGTGTAAATATATTTTTGCATTGCTAGAAGGCACAGCAAATTATAGTCCAATATATGTTTTTAGCATTTTAAAGGGTCTCATGAGCTGGATAGCTCACCTGTGTATTATACATGGAACTTTTACTCTCTAGATGATAAGTAGCTAAAAACCTTGATGATCTGATGGCTGCCAAAGTGAGTTTGTGGTCTCACTCCAGTTACTTCTAGCCAAACATTGATATTCCAAAACCCACCCTCACAAGCGACCCTAGTTTTTTGCCAGTCTTAGATGAAAAGGTAGGTTTAAATTGGCACGAGGAGTAACTTCCTTTTTTCTTCTAGGGATGCTGCTTCACGTTAGCAGAACAATGTGGGAAAAATTATTGTTCAGTGTAGCAGTAGTGGGATCTGCACCATAGTTAAGTTTATGATACGGAGTTCAATTTAACAGGGGATTTAAACCTCTATTTAGTAAAAACCTCATTGAAATAGCAAGGATGGAAGCATAGAATATAGAGTTTGAGCAGTGTTTGAATTTTTTGTGTTGGATTGATTGATACAGAGGGAAAAGTAGGAGTTTAAAAATCACCCCTTTTGGCAATTTTTGAATTGTCTCACTTATCTTTGTTCCCCTCCAGCAAGAAATATAAAACACTGTGATACCTGTCCTTTGTTCACATCATCGCTCCGCATGTGCTGATTCCTTCAATATCAGTTATGTGTAGATAGTGTTTGTCTACAGAGCATTTTATAACAACTTAGCCATAATGGAAAATATGTGAGGCAGGGTAAACAGTGACAAATCTGCTGCAGGGCAAATAGCATCACTCATGTAAAGGCAGAGACTTACTAAATCCCCCTGTGGCCTAGCAGAACAGTCTCTGGGTTAAAAAGGAGATCAGACATTCAAATCTCACCTGTGAGCTCTGCTTAAATACCCATGCAATTAACTCAGGTCGTACTCCAGCCCACCAAGATGTGGAAGAACTCCCAAACACCTCTGCTTCCAAAATAAGTTCTCAGAGAGTTTATGCAAAGTCATTGTAGCCCAAGAACCCAGGTTTCTAACATGACAAACCCCCAGCTTATCCATTGCACCACAGTGCATTGAAGAATGAAGAAACCAGTTTCAGTTGTTCTGTATTTAATTACTGTAAGCCACACTTCTCTCCCAAAGACAGAGATAGCAAACAGGATTCCTGATTTCTAGAACTGGCTGGAAAGTGAAATTTTTGTCATGTGAAAAATTGAGTTTTTGAAACAAATATTCCAAATCAAAGTAAAAATGTTTTTTGCAGGACTTGAAAATCCTGAAATATTTCATTTTGGAAACATCAGATCATTCCTGATGCTTTGGCTGCTGCAGCAGCCAGACAAGTTGGCCATCCAGGTAGCCCAGGGATATGGGTAAAGGTAAAGCTGGTTGCCTGGGGAGCTCGGGTGTCTGCCTGCCAAAGAGTGAGCAGTCCTCTGTAAAGCAGATTTTGTACTGTAAAAAGTATGATAAATTAATGTATGGATTACCAAAATACACATGCTTCACATTTGAGTCATTTACATTTTGCTTGTGTGCTATACAGCCCCCTCTGTACCCAATCCACAGAAGATGAGACAGCTCTCCATTGTAAGTGTGCTTCTTTAAACTAGAAGTTGTAAGTACTTATGCTTTTAGTTTTGGAGATCATCTGTTCAATCTTTGGTGTTGGCCAAGATGGTAGCTATCACAGTTGCAGCTCTCCCATGTTGGGATGTTTGTAGGTTAAGAAGTATGCTTCGTATTGTCAAAGATGAGAGGCCAAGAAGAAAGGGGAGTAAAATAGGCAGGCACTTCTGGCAATTCCAATATGTCCAAGAGAAGCTGTTTTGGGATGTGATGACACATTTTCATAGATGTTCCCTTGAGCTGAATGGTTATATCATCACTTCTAAACATGGAGAGTTGCTTATGATGTACTTAATTTTAGTGCCCATTAAGCAAGGACAAGATGTAGTAGATGAAAAAATTACTAAGGTACATCTCACTCTTCAGGAGAGTCAACATAGGAGCTGCTTGAACTGTGCAGTTTCTCCATCTGAATCCCAAGCATGTGCAGGTCCCCTTCTACCTGATTCTGAGGGTTTGTCTACATGGGAAAATTGACTGGCATAGTTAATCTAGAATAACTTTTCTGATATAGCTATTCTGGAGTAACTCTATTCTGAAATAAGTGACTTCATTCCAGTGACTTCATTCCAGAATGATTACTTCACTTTGGAAGTGAAGTAATCATTCCAGTATAGAATGTATGTACACATGGGGGTATTAGAGATACAAATTGGGTGAGGTAATATCTTTTACAGGACCAACTTCTGTTGGTGAGCGAGACAACAGAAGGTCCAATAAAAGATACTACTTCACCCACTTTGGCTCTCTAATATCCTGAGACTGGCACATCTACAACAACACTGCAGACAACACAAGCAGGGTAGTTATTCCAGAATAGCTAAATTATATCAGAATAGCTATGGTGGAATAGTTATTCTGGAGTAGCTGTACTGGTCAATTTCCCCCATCTAAGCATAGCCTGAAGAGCTATTCTCTGAAGTACACCAAAGCTATATGTAAAAAACCAGGAATTTATCAAACTAAATTTAGTGTCAGGACACACTCTATTCACTCAAAACCTTAAAAACATGGAAATAACAAATCTATTCAAGTCAAAGGCTTGTGAATTCCTTTCCATCGCCATATTTCCAACAATACTGTCGCTAACATACTCCAACACTTTATAAGGCTTTCACTTTCATTTACAGCAGATACCAAAAAGCAACACATACCCCAAATTAATCAGACTTACTCTCTAAACCAAAATCCTGACAGCAACCTCAGCAGTGTTAAGGGAGATTAACTTCCCAAATGTGCATGTGGAATGAGTGACAATCAGCTTTGCTTAATCGGTTGCTGTATCTGGTATAAAAGCATCAGAGGTTGTGTTAACATGGCTTGTGTTTGGGTTATGTGTGGCTGTAGATACCTAGACGATCAATGAACAATTTAGTACATTCGTTTAAAAAAATACAAAACCAAATACTAAGTAGTAAACTGATGTTTTTAAGTAGATTGATTATGTACATACCTCAGCAATTAAATGGTTTGCATGACTGCATTACAAACTGAAATAACTATTTTTAAACAATGTTTTTCATATAGACAAAATGCTCAATAAGTAACTTTTACAGAACCATTTATTTTAAAAACCCATTTTGAGAACGCTGCCTATAATTAGGTCACAAAACACAAACAGCGCAGTAATAGACTTTAAATACATTTGTGATGGTTACTAAATGAGAGAATTAATGGAATCATGCTGATGTTTAATATCTGCTAGTCACTGATTAGGAAGAGAACAAGAATGATTGTACTCTACAAGGAAAAGAAAGTAAGTTTCAGGGATGAAAAATGGGGAAACCTGCATAAAGTTATCAAGTTTTGGCTTTATTGATGTATTGAGCTGAGGAAATATCCAATTTCCCCCTGCCTCCTCTTGAAACCAAGAGTCAGATGGTGGGGCTGCAAAGTAATAATGCTTTCTATAGACCTTTTCATCAGGAGATCTCAAAGCATCTCCAAACAAAGTGGCCAATATTTTTATTCCAGTGAGGTGGGATCACCAGTAGGCTAGTGGCAGAGCCACGACTAAAACCCAGTCCTGGGGTCTAGTCACTTGGACACACTGAACCTATACATGTAACACTCTTCATATGACCAAAGAACAGAAGAATGTAAGAATGGTCATACTGGGTCAGATCAAAGGTCCATCTAGCTGAGTTTTCTAATAGTGCCCAATGCCAGGTGCCCCAGAGGCAATTAACAGAAGAGGTAATCATCAAGTGATCCATTCTGTGTCTCTCATTCCCAGCTTTTGGCAAACAGAGGCTTGGGACACCATCCCCACCCATCCTGGCTAAAAGCCATTAATGGACCTATCCTCCAAAAATCTATCTAGTTCTTTTTTAAATGCTGTTCTAATCTTGGCCTTCACAACATCCTCTGGCAGAGTTCCACAAGTTGACTCTGCACTCTGTGAAGAAATACTTCCTTTTGTTTGTTTTAAACCTGCTGCCTATTAATTTCATTTGGTGACCCCTAGTTCTTGCGTTATGAGAAGGGATAAATAACACTTCCTGTCATAAATATAAAGGGAAGGGTAAACACCTTTAAATCCCTCCTGGCCAGAGGAAAAAAAAACCCTTTCACCTGTAAAGGGTTAAGAAGCTAAGACAACCTTGCTGGCACCTGACCAAAATGACCAATGAGGAGACAAGATACTTTCAAAGCTGGAGGGGGGGGGGAACGACACAAAGGGTTCTCTCTGTCTGTGTGTGTTGGTTTTTGCTGGGACCAGAGCAGGAATGCAGGTCAGAACTCCTGTAAAAAGTCAGCAAGCAATCTAGTTAGATATGCGTTAGATTCTGTTTTGTATAAATGGCTGAGAAAATAATGGAATATATATTCCATTTTTATGGCTGATTTAGAACAACGCTTCCTCAGCTCTCATCCCCTAACGCCCCTACTCTACTTGCGCTATAATGATGACATCTTCATCATCTGGACCCATGGAAAAGAAGCTCTTGAGGAATTCCACCATGATTTCAACAATTTCCATCCCACCATGAACCTCATCCTGGTCCAGTCCACACAAGAGATCCACTTCCTGGACACTACAGTGCTAATAAACAATGGTCACATAAACACCACCCTATACCGGAAACCTACTGACCGCTATTCCTACCTACATGCCTCCAGCTTTCACCCTGACCACACCACACGATCCATCGTCTACAGCCAAGCTCTGCGATACAACCTCATTTGCTCCAACCCCCTCAGACAGAGACAAACACCTATCTCTATCAAGCATTCTTACAACTACAGTACCCACCTGCGGAAGTGAAGAAACAGATTGATAGAGCCAGAAGAGTTCCCAGAAGTCACCTACTACAGGACAGGCCTAACAAAGAAAATAACAGAACGCCACTAGCCGTCACCTTCAGCCCCCAACTAAAATCCCTCCAATGCATTATTAAGGATCTACAACCTATCCTGAAGGATGACCCAACACTCTCACAAATCTTGGGAGACAGGCCAGTCCTTGCCTACAGACAGCTCCCCAACCTGAAGCAAATACTCACCAACAACCACATACCACACAACAGAACCACTAACCCAGGAACCTATCCTTGCAACAAAGCCCATTGCCAACTGTACCCACATATCTATTCAGGGGACACCATCACAGGGCCTAATAACATCAGCCACACTATCAGAGGCTCGTTCACCTGCACATCCACCAATGTGATATATGCCATCATGTGCCAGCAATGCCCTTCTGCCACGTACATTGGTCAAACTGGACAGTCTCTACGTAAAAGAATAAATGGACACAAATCAGATGTCAAGAATTATAACATTCATAAACCAGTCAGAGAACACTTCAATCTCTCCGGTCACGCAATTACAGACATGAAGGTCACTATCTTAAAACAAAAAAACTTCAAATCCAGACTCCAGCGAGAAACTGCTGAATTGGAATTCATTTGCAAATTGGATACTATTAATTTAGGCTTAAATAGAGACTGGGAGTGGCTAAGTCATTATGAAAGGTAGCCTATTTCCCCTTGTTTTTTCCTACCCCCCCCTCCCCAGACGTTCTGGTTAAACTTGGATTTATGCTGGAAATGGCCCACCTTGATTATCATACACATTGTAAGGAGAGTGGTCAGTTTGGATGAGCTATTACCAGCAGGAGAGTGAGTTTGTGGGGGGGGGGGAAGGGGGGGAGAAAACCTGGATTTGTGCTGGAAATGGCCCACCTTGATTATCATGCACATTGTAGGGAGAGTGGTCACTTTGGATAAGCTATTACCAGCAGGAGAGTGAGTTTGTGTGTGTGGTTTTTGGAAAAAAGCGGGACGGGGGTGAGAAAACCTGGATTTGTGCTAGAAATGGCCCACCTTGATTATCATACACATTGTAAAGAGAGTGGTCACTTTGGATGGGCTATTACCAGCAGGAGAGTGGGGTGGGAGGAGGTATTGTTTCATGGTCTCTGTGTATATAATATCTTCTGCAGTTTCCACAGTATGCATCCGATGAAGTGAGCTGTAGCTCACGAAAGCTTATGCTCAAATAAATTGGTTAGTCTCTAAGGTGCCACAAGTACTCCTTTTCTTATTCCTGTTTTTGTGTCTTTTTGTAACTTAAGGTTTTGCCTAGAGGGATTCTCTATGTTTTGAATCTGATTACCCTGTAAGTTATTTACCATCCTGATTTTACAGAGGTGATTCTTTTACTTTTTCTTCAATTAAAATTCTTCTTTTAAGAACCTGATTGCTTTTTCGTTGTTCTTAAGATCCAAGGGTTTGGGTCTGTGTTCACCTATGCAAATTGTTGAGGATTTTATCAAGCCTTCCCTAGGAAAGGGGGTGTAGGGCTTGGGGAGATTTTGGGGGGAAAGACGTTTCCAAGTGGGCCCTTTCCCTGTTATATTTGTTAGACGCTTTGTGGTGGCAGCAATAAAGTCCAGGGACAAAAGGAAAAACAGTTTGTACCTTGGGGAAGTTTTAACCTAATCTGGTAGGGGTTTTTTCATGCAGGTCCCCACATCTGTAACCTAGAGTTCAGAGTGGGGAAGGATCCTTGATGCTTCCTTATTTACTTTCTCAACATCAGTCACGATTTCATAGACCTCTATCATATCTCTCCTTAATCATCTCCTTTCCAAGCTGAAAAATCCCAGTCTTATTAATCTCTCCTCATACGGAAGCCGTTCAATACCCCTTAACAATTTTGTTGCCCTTTTCTGAACCTTTTCCAATTTCAAAATATCTCTTTTGAGATGGGGTGGCCACATCTGCACACAGTATTCAAGATTTGGGCATACCATGGATTTATATTGAGGCAATATGATTTTTTCAGTCTTCTTATCTATCTCTTTCTTAATGATGCCCAACATTCTGTTCACTTTTTCAACTGTCACTGCACATTTGAGTGCATGTTTTCGGAGAACTATCCACAATGACTCCAAGATTTTTTTTTTCTTGAGTAGTAATAGCTAATTTAGACCACATTATTTTATACATACATTTGGGATTATATTTTCCAATGTGCATTACTTTGCATTTATCAACATTGAATTTCATCTGCCATTTTGTTGTCCAGTCTAGTGAGATCCTTTCACAGATCTTTGCAGTCTGCTTGGGACCTACAAAACTACTCAAGATAGTTATCTGAAAAAATTGCAACATCACTGTTTACCCCTTTTTCCAGATCATTTATGAATATGTCAAATAGGACTGGTCCCAGTACAGACCTCTGGCGAACACTAATATTTACCTCTCTCCATTCTGAAAACTGACCATTTATTCCTACCCTTTGTTTCCTGTCTTTTAACTAGTTACCAATCCATGAGGGGACCTTCCCTCTTATCCCATGAAAGCTTACTTTGCTTAAGAGCCTTTGGTGAGGGACCTTGCCAAAGCCTTTCTGAAAATATAAGTACACTATATTTACTACATCCCCGAAGTCTACATGCTCATTGACCCCTCAAAGAATTCTAGTAGATTGGTGAGGCATGATTTCCCTTTACAAAAAGTGTGTTGACTCTTCCTCAACAAATTATGTTAATCTATATGTCTGATAATTTTGTCCTTTACGATAATTTCAACCAGTTTTCCTGGTACTGAAGTCAGGTTTACTAGCCTATAATTGCCGGGATCACCTCTGGAGTCCTTTTTAAAAATTGGTGTCACATTAGCTATCCTCCAGTCATTTTATACAGAATCTGATATAATGATAGGTTACAGATTACAGGCGGTAGTTCTGCAATTTCGTATTTGAGTTCCTTCAAAGCTGTCCACAATATGTCGCTTAAAAACTGTGCGTCAATTGTTCAAACCACACAGGCGGATTTGTCCCCCTGCACATCCCCACTGATGGGGCCAAGTGATATTCCTATTAATTGCTGTGCAAAATGTCCTTGGAGATATTGTGTACAGGGTTTTCAGCATCTGGTGAGAACCAGAAATGAACCTATCCCAGTATTGTTCACAAGCTATATGTGGGGGAAAGCAGACATTTAAAGGTGGGAACCAGCTCTCTGGTGCTCCTCTGACACAGTGCCTTTTTTCCCAGATCTTGGTCTCTGGTGACCCTGGTGTCCTCCTCTGTTTCTTGGAGCCATCCCAGGGGCCTAGACATGAGCTCTAACTGTTGGTGTCCTTGTCAGGGCTTGCTCCTCTCCCCTTCTGATTGATGTTTCACACACAGTTGTGATGGAGAGGGCCCTCCATGCAGGGTGCCAGTGTAAGTTGGAATGGGACCCTCTTCCTTTTTACATACCAAACTCCATGACAAAAGACACTGTCCTCAGGGAATGGGGCATTGTTGCATGGCTTGGTTCCTGCCCCTCTCTCTTTCTGATCAATGTGCCTGGTATAATGACTGAGACCACCCAGTGAAAGCCTTCCTGACCTTCCAAGGTCTTTTCCAAAGCACACTGACTTCAATGGACAGACTCCTACTGGTGTTAATAGGATTTAGATCTGGCCCTAGATCCATGTAAGAGAGATTTTAATGAGTTTTGTGAAGTTTTGTCTCTCTGTTGAATTACATTTCTGCACCAGCTTCAGCGCCACCAAGTCTTTCAGAAATGTCCTTACTTGTCGATCATAATGTCATCTTTATCTGACTTCATGGTTTAGCTCTTGGGCCTCTAGATGGACATACTACTTATAGTAAATTAATGTTAATAGTAAATGCTGATGTTTCCCCAAGTGCTACAAAATCAAGAACACAACTGGTTCAGAGGGCGAGTCTCATATTCCTGTCCTCCTATTTGAGATATTGTAACATACCCATAAAGGAGATGTGCTGAACATAGTTTAGTATGATTGGTTTGTGTGAAGGTGGCCATTTTGTGGAAAATTTTAGAGGTTTTGGCGTTTTTCATTCCAATAAAGAATGAAACCATGTTGTTCTGAAGTTTTTCATGAAAAAATGAAAGATCACCCAAGAATAGCTTCGTATTTAGGAATGTGAGTACCCAAGTTCAAGTTCCTTGTCTGAACCACGTAGAAGCATAAAGCAACCAAAAGGGGCTGTGCTTGTACTCAAGTGGGGGTGAAGAGAGGCAGTGGTGGCAGAAGAGGGGGCAGGGCCCTCCGATTTTTTGGAAGTGGACAGGCCTGGTCCATCTACTTTTCACCGTGGTGGATCCTGCCCCCTTCCCCTCCTCTTGCCCCCAAGGCCTTACCTCCCAGCCAGGCCAGCGTGGAGCCTGGCTGGAGAGCCCAGGCAGCTTTGGAGAACCATGGTGGACCTTCTACCTGCCTGGAGTGCGGGGGATCTGAGAGCAGCTCCCGGACCATGTCCCCGCTTCCCGGCCTCCCCGCCTGGCTGAGGGCAGGTGGAGGTAGAGGGTCCGCTACTCTGCACCGGCTCCCCACATCTGCCCACGCAGCTCTGTCCCTGACCTGGCTTGGGGCAGGGGCCGGGGGGAACGAAGCTGCAGCCTGGCCATGATAAGAGCTGCATGCAGGCAGCTGTGAGGAGCCACAGAGTTGCGGACCGTCCACCTGCCCTGGGTAGGGGGCCTGGGACACGGGCAGGGGTATACTTTTGGCTACTCCCCAATCATTGGAAGGGGGGCTCCCCAGCCCAGCTCCAGCTTCTGGCTTGGCTGGGGGTGGGCCATCCCCATTTTTGGGAGGGCTCCATCACCTTTTAAGAGAGGGTCTATAAATCATATATAAAAATTAGCACAACAAAGAAGCATTGGATTCTGTGGACATCCTTCAGAGCCATCCCATTTGTGATGATCATCTCCTTGTGGGGGTCCATTTCCAGTCCCTTGGGTGAGAAAATGTATCCAAGAAATTCAAGGGTATTCCAATCAAGCTCATTTTTCTCTGGCTTGGCATAAGTTGGTTCTGACATAGTTGTTCAAGAACTCTATGCACGTGCAGGTTATAAAGAGCTGGATTTTTGGAGAAAATCAGAATGTCATCAAGGTAGATAATGACAAAGTGGTCCAGCATATCTCATAATATATCATTCATAAAATGTTGAAAGGTTGCTGGAGCATCAAATGGCATGACCAGATATTCATAGTGGCCATATTGAGTATGAAAGACTTTCTTCCATTTGTCTCCCGCATGCGTGTGCATTAGGTTATAGGTCTTGCACAGACCTAACTCTGTGAAAATATGGGCCATGCATAGCCTGTCTAAGGGGTCATTGATAAAGGAGCAGTGAGTGGTTTCATATGGTCATCTTGTTCAGAGCCTGATAGTAATACATGGGGCTATAAAGAGCTGTCCTTCACAAAAACAAAAAAACTGAGCACCCACTTGGCATATGGATAGGTAGATGAATCCTTTCTGAAGGTTCTTCTGCAAATATATGTGGAGAGCCAGGTTCAGAGAGGGCATATATCATGCTGAATGGGATCTTGGCTTCAGTCTGGAAATCAACTGGGCAGTAGAGATGATGAGCTGCTGAGTTGCAAAAAGTTCTTTCCAGACTCAGTTCATCAGGTTATAGTCCAAATAGGCTGTCCACATAAAGAGTTTGTTCAAATTTTTCCATGAGAATTAGCAAAGTAATGCAGAGTAGAGCTGGAGATCTCAACCTTGCAACTCAAGCTTCCCCTGACCAAGTTTCAGCAGATCTGAGATACAGGACTGGGGCCTTAAAGTTCTTTAATAGATCTCTGGCAGGCTATCAATAACCACTTGACAGCAGGTATTCCTTGAATGAAAGATTGTGGGTTTCTATTTCCTAAGTATACACAGGTAATTAGTTGCATTCATCATCAGCATTATCCATTAAGCAGTTCATAAACAGTTTACTACAAACGTCACAGAAAAATATAGACAATGATATTATTACACCCAGGTTCCATCTAAATGTTAATATTCCCTTCTGATCTCTGAATGAATAGAACATGAACAGTCTGGTTACATTGCTAACCTCTAATAAGATATAAATAAACACATAGGAATACCTGTTAGTATTTATCTCTAATTTTCTAACAATACAGGTTTGCATTTCAAAGTTCTAGTCTATCTAACATAGCTCTGTTAACTATTTATAAGGAATGGCCTTAATTACCATTTACATACTTTTCTAATATGTCTTTAAAGGTAGAATTTGGGTCATTTAGCCTGCTAGCTGAGTAATCCCTTCTGGCTCAGTGTCAGAACCTCTATTTGCCAGAAGCTGGGAATGGGTGACAGGGGACAGATCACTTGATTACCTGTTCTGTTCATTCCCTCTGGGGCACCTGGCATTGGCCACTGTAGGAAGACAGGATTCTGGGCTAGATGGACTTTTGGTATTGCCATTCTTATGTTCTTAACCATTAAGAAATTGTCTCATATTTTTCTTCCCTGTATTTTCGTCCCTTTCTAGCTAATGATGCCATTTTTGAATTACCTTAAACAATCCCCCCTTTTTTTTTTTGTTGCTTATGCCATCAGATACTTGAAGGCAGTTATTGTGTCCCCTTGTATGATGTCTGATTAAATTCTCCATCAGCAGATAAATTGTTATGGTAGAACAGAACTACTACTCTGTATTTGAATCAAAGGCAAAATAGCTTCTCAGCCATCAATTTTCTTTAATTTATCTTTGCCAGTGCACTCTGTAAGCCTGAGCATGAAGGGTTTGTGTGAAATACATCCCCGTTGATTTCAGTGGGAGTTGTGTGCAGTTGGTTGCAGTTCTTGATGATATGTGAGCCAGAGCTAAATTATACATTAGATTTAGAGCTGACTGGAAAAAAACTTTGAAGGAGCTTTTATTTGTTGTTGAAAATGCAGTTCCATTGAAATTGAAATACTTCCTGAAAATGTGTCAATTTCACAAAAAAAATTTGTTTCGGAGAAAAATGAATAACAAAAATTTCAGCAATATCAAAATTTTCATTTTAGAAACTCTCAGAATAAAACATTTTGATTTTTTTACTTTAAAATTACATTTCATTTAGTTTTTTTAAATGTTGCATTATATAATAAAATATAAAATCGAACTATTCTGATTCTGTTGAAATCAAACATTTTGATGATTTTAAATGTTTTTATTTATGAATTTTCCTTTGTGGAGAAATTGAAAATTTTGGGGTTTTGTTCTGATTTGAAATTAAGCCAAATTTCAAAGTCCTTTGTGAATTAGAATTTCCAACCTCTCCACATCTCTAATTAGGTTATTTTTTTCCTGTGTGGTCCCCTGAAAGGTGTTTTTGGAAAACTGATCATCTGGCCAAGGTATCTCTTTATGGCTCTGAGTCAAGTTTCTTGTCACCTTTTTTTTTTTTTCACATTGTTGAAGTTGTGTGGGGACAGCTGGGTTGAGTCACTAACAATGTGCTGATAATGCACAGCCCAATGTCCCATTTACATCAGAGACAGATGTTTAAGTATCTTTGCTTTTCCACTGCTTGACTGATTTGAGAGTGTGGATGAAAGTGAGATGGCTGACAACAAATCCAGATAAGACAAAGGTGATACTAGTGCATTGGAGGTGAATTCTGAGGATACGTCAAGGGAGACTTCAGCATTGTTACAGGTGGGGGGTTGACTGACCATTCATCCAAGGAACTTGAAATTTAGGAGTGTCCTTGGACTTCTTCTATCAGTTTTAGTTTGATATACCTTGGATGATGAGTGATTTTTCCATCTGTATCTATTAGATGTCTGGGATTTCTCCCATTCAATCCAGATCTTTCAGCTATGATCCATGACTTTGTTACTTATAGATCAGATTATTGTTCTCTATATGGGGTTCAAAACCACGCAGCACCCACAGGCATTAGCCAAAGGAAACACATTACATCCATCCATTGACAGCTGTGCTGGCTTTCTGTGCATTTCCAGCAGTGATTAAATGTAATGACTGATCATTTTATAGTCCTAGAAGCCTTGAGATGTAGGAGACTGCCTCGTCCCCACCCCGTGAGCCAACATGGCAGTTACAGTCAGCTGAGAGAACTGAGCGAACACATCTTTCACATAATCAGTCTATTCCTGGTCATTCAATGATCTGAGTTAGGGACCTGGGGAGAAATCCTGGCCACACTGAAGTCAAAGGGAGTTTTTCCATTGGCTTCAGTGGAGCCATAATTTCACCTCTTGACCCAGGAAGAGTGTAATGACCTTTTAAGGCACAGACTAAGGATCCATCGAGTCGCTTTTTATTTAGGGCAGTGTGGGCGGTTGGTAGAGGGTTTTTTTTAGTGTTTTTTCTTTTTGTGTAATTTTTAAATAGGTGCAGGCACCCTGAGACACAAAAATGGGAACATTTTATTACCTTGTGTTTGCCTTTATTAAGATAAAATTATTCAGAATGCACTATGTTTCTGAGCAGCTAACATGAAGAGTCCCAGTGTACTTAGGAGGTCAAGGGCTTTTGAGATAGAAATGTTCCCCTTCATTTTCTATAAAGATATGATGAATTATTCTATTCTTATGCGACCTATTGCCAAACTGGCCTTGTAATATACTGTGCTTGTTATATATTATCACCCTGAATAGCAGAGTTGGATTTTATCAGAATAACGGAACGTTTCCATTCCATTAGAGATAATTAAGGTGAAAGTCAGTAGGTGCACAGTATCCTAAATAATGTTTTTGTTTGTAATATCATATGAATAAAATATGTGGGGCAGATCCTCAGCTGATGTAAATTGCCAGAGCCACCACATCCTCCTCCTTTGGTTTTGTGAATGGTGCCTAAGTCCCCTTATGAATCTGGCTTGAAAAAAACTATGCAGCAAATTTGTGTTGAATTGTCAAAGTTTTGTGTTGACTGAAAACTGCATTTTTCATCAAATAAACTATTTGTCTGAAAAAAAATCACTCAGGTTTTCTCCTTATATTTTTAATTTGTTTTTTTTATTTTGGTCGTGTCATATAGCTAGCCTAGACCTGGCCAAAACTGGGCTGACAAAGTACTCTCTTCCATTAGTCTATGCAAGAGTTGCTATATACTCTGAGATGCATGTGATATCCAGCCCAGGATTTTGAACCTCCGGCCTTTCTATAAATACAGTATTGATGGGTTCAGTATAATAACCTAAATAGAAGGGTTTGGTTTTATTATTCAAATGACTTTTTCCTATCTCTCTGCTTCCCCATTTTGTGACTTGGAAGCTGACAAAATATGAAATGAATGACCATGAGAAGGAATAACCCAGAGAAGATAGGAGGCAGGGCCATTACTCTAAAATTTTCTTCCCACACCATCACACTAGATAAAGCATATGGCATCCTTCAAAAAAAGACTTAAAAGTCTGCCTGGTTGAAATATTTAAAATTGAAAATGTTTTGGAAACAAACAAAAAAAGCTTTTTTATATATGCTTTTTTGTGAAAAACATAGATTTTTTAAAAATATAGAAATTTTTCATTTACAAATGATTTTTTTTAATCCCAGTAAGTGATTGGCTTAGTCATATGACAGGATTTAAAAATAATAATTTAAAAATCATTTTTGAAAGCTTCCTATTTTGAAAAACAATTGCTTTTTCTCTGCCACATTTCCACATTTTTAACCAACTCTTCTCAAAACTATTAAAGCCTTATCTTCAGAAGTGTGGACAGAGAATTTCCACAGTGGAGTGCACAAATTGGATATTTGCAAACAGAAATTACCATTAGATGCATAATAAACTAATTGCACATAAATTGGTGGTAATTACACAGACAATAAAGGTTCAGAGTTAGTCCAAAATAGCCCAGATTTGTTGACTTTCAGGCACTCTTCAATAGACTTCTGTTTGATAGGGTCTCTGGAAAAGGCTGAGGGCGTGCTTCCTAGATGACGAAGGACATTAGTAGCAACCTGGCTGGCTGAGTCTGTGGAACTGATTTCAGTGCTAGTAAGGTTGAATTTAATTGTATTTAGAATTAGTTATGTTAGAGTCCCTAGAGCCTTGGATAGGCATTTTTATTATCTTAAATCTAAATAAAAATTGTGCTGGCATTTTTGACAATCAAGCCTTTACATCTTGTGTTTGTGGAGTGTATTTTTATTTGTAGGGATGTGTAGTCAAATTGTTCAGGTGGTCTGGCATCAGGTACAGCTATATCTGTATTTCACCTCAGATTATGCCTCAATTTCTCTTCAATACTTGGTTAATATGGACCTCCAGACAATTAATTAATTTAATTTAAAGGTAGCATATAAGGTTTCATACATGACTGCAGGGACACTCTGCTTGAAAGATTGAAATGATGGCAGCATGGAGGATGGTCACAAGTTTATGGCTAAAGAAACTCAAGTCCTAGAGCAAAAGAGTATTTTGTTTTGCTTCTCCCTGCCCCCACAAGATCATCAAGAGAAAGGTTCAACTTCTCCAAACTGTGTCACTAAGAAAGAGACTAGACTGAAGAAAGCCTGGATAATTGTATGACCAGAGTCAAGGTTACAGGTCGAGCTGCACCTCTGTCTATTTTCTGGTCTCACTCAGTACACCCACCTTAGATTTTAGACTTTCTTGTCCTTGCCTGTTTTGGGGTGGAACCTCATAATTCTTCCATTCTTGTAGTGTGTGGTACACTGCCTATATATCCCAATCACCTATAACCCTGGAAGTTTGACAGGGTTTCAGGTACCTGTATTTCTTCCCTTCAGGAAACTGTGGCCAGTGAGAGTGGCCATCAACCTTCTTGAAATATAGCATTTTTATTTAGCAGTTGGAACAAAGCATTAGCGAGAAAAAAGGATTTAAAAACAAAATGAGTCTCATATATTCTCATGCTTCACTGCAAGCTAAGTTAGGTAGACTTTCTCTTAAGTTGCCAGAACTGAGCAGAACCAATTTATATTCTCTTAACAAACCCAGACCCTCCTGTGACCCATCCTAGTCACAACTGACAGCATTCCCTGCTGTTCTTCCTCTTGGGTGCCTCAGGCTTTGTCTTCACTACAAATAAAGGTGTGGTTTTGTTTTCCCCTTGAGAGAACTATTAATGTAAAATACTCTTGCAAACAAAGCCCTTCAGTTTTTACCTCAAAGTAGCTAGTTAAAATCTAGGGCTTTTACTTCTATGTAGACAGTTATGGGAATAGGGTTGACCTCAGGGGTGAAAGTAACTTAATGGACTTACTGGTACGCAGGGCGGCCGGGGTCCTGGGCAAGGTGGGTGGCGAGGAGGGAAGACCAGTCATAGAATCATAGAATATCAGGGTTGGAAGGGACCTCAGGACGTCATCTAGTCCAACCCCCTGCTAAAAGCAAGACCGATCCCCAATTAAATCATCCCAGCCAGGGCTTTGTCAAGCCTGACCTTAAAAACTTCTAAGGAAGGAGATTCCACCACCTCCCTAGGTAATGCATTCCAGTGTTTCACCACCCTCCTAGTGAAAAAGTTTTTCCTAATATCCAACCTAAATCTGCCCCACTGCAACTTGAGACCATTACTCCTTGTTCTGTCGTCTGCTACCACTGAGAACAGTCTAGAGTCATCCTCTTTGGAACCCCCTTTCAGGTAGTTGAAAGCAGCTTTCAAATCCCCCCTCATTCTTCTCTTCCGTAGACTAAACATCCCCAGTTCCCTCAGCCTCTCCTCATAAGTCACGTGTTCCAGTCCCCTAATCATTTTTGTTGCCCTCCGCTGGACTCTTTCCAATTTTTCCACATCCTTCTTGTAGTGTGGGGCCCAAAACTGGACACAGTACTCCAGATGAGGCCTCACCAGTGTCGAATAGAGGGGAATGATCACGTCCCTCGATCTGCTGGCAACGCCCCTACTTATACAGCCCAAAATGCCATTGGCCTTCTTGGCAACAAGGGCACACTGTTGACTCATATCCAGCTTCTCGTCCTCTGTAACCCCTAGGTCCTTTTCAGCAGAACTGCTGCTGAGCCGTTCGGTCCCTAGTCTGTAGCGGTGCATTGGATTCTTTCGTCCCAAGTGCAGGACTCTGCACTTGTCCTTGTTGAACCTCATCATATTTCTTTTGGTCCAATCCTCCAATTTGTCTAGGTCCCTCTGTATCCTATCCCTACCCTCCAGCGAATCTACCTCTCCTCCCAGTTTAGTGTCATCTGCAAACTTGCTGAGGGTGCAATCCACACCATCCTCCAGATCATTTATGAAGATACTGAACAAAACCGGCCCCAGGACCAACCCTTGGGGCACTCCACTTGGTACCGGCTGCCAACTAGACATGGAGCCATTGATCACTACCCGTTGAGCCCGACAATCTAGCCAGCTTTCTATCCACCTTATAGTCCATTCATCCAGCCCATACTTCTTTAACTTGCTGGCAAGAATATTGTGGGAGACAGTGTCAAAAGCTTTGCTAAAGTCAAGGAACAACACATCCACTGCTTTCCCTTCATCCACAGAGCCAGTTATCTCATCATAGGAGGCAATTAGATTAGTCAGGCATGACTTGCCTTTGGTGAATCCATGCTGACTGTTCCTGATCACTTTTCTCTCCTCTAAGTGCTTCAGAATTGATTCCTTGAGGACCTGCTCCATGATTTTTCCAGGGACTGAGGTGAGGCTGACTGGCCTGTAGTTCCCAGGATCCTTCTTCTTCCCTTTTTTTAAAGATGGGCACTACATTAGCCTTTTTCCAGTTGTCCGGGACCTCCCCCGATCGCCATGAGTTTTCAAAGATAATGGCCAATGGCTCTGAAATCACATCCGCCAACTCCTTTAGCACTCTCGGATGCAACGCATCCGGCCCCATGGACTTGTGCACGTCCAGCTTTTCTAAATAGTCCTGAACCACTTCTTTCTCCACAGAGGGCTGGTCACCTCCTCCCCATGCTGTGCTGCCCACTGCAGTAGTCTGGGAGCTGACCTTGTTCGTGAAGACAGAGGCAAAAAAAGCATTGAGTACGTTAGCTTTTTCCACATCCTCTGTCACTAGGTTGCCTCCCTCATTCAGTAAGGATTTCCTTGACTTTCTTCTTGTTGCTAACATACCTGAAGAAACCCTTCTTGTTACTCTTAACATCTCTTGCTAGCTGCAACTCCAGGTGTGATTTGGCCTTCCTGATTTCACTCCTGCATGCTCAAACAATATTTTTATACTCATCCCTGGTCATTTGTCCAATCTTCCACTTCTTGTAAGCTTCTTTTTTGTATTTAAGAGCAGCAAGGATTTCACTGTTAAGCCAAGCTGGTCGCCTGCCATATTTACTATTCTTTCTATACATCGGGATGGTTTGCCCCTGTAACGTCAATAAGGATTCTTTAAAATACAGCCAGCTCTCCTGGACTCCTTTCCCCCTCATGTTATTCTCCCGGGGATCTTGCCCATCAGTTCCCTGAGGGAGTCAAAGTCTGCTTTTCTGAAGTCCAGGGTCCGTATTCTGCTGCTTTCCTTTTTTCCTTGAGTCAGGATCCTGAACTTGACCATCTCATGGTCACTACCTCCCAGGTTCCCATCCACTTTTGCTTCCCCTACTAATTTTTCCTGGTTTGTGAGCAGCAGGTCAAGAAGAGCTCTGCCCCTAGTTGGTTCCTCCAGCACTTGCACCAGGAAATTGTCCCCTACACTTTCCAAAAACTTCCTGGATTGTCTGTGCACTGCTGTATTGCTCTCCCAGCAGATATCAGGGTGATTGAAGTCTCCCATGAGAACCAGGGCCTGTGATCTAGTAACTTCTGCGAGTTGCCGGAAGAAAGCCTCGTCCACCTCATCCCCCTGGTCCGGTGGTCTCCCACCACAACATCACCCTTGTTGCTCACACTTCTAAACTTAATCCAGAAACTCTCAGGTTTTTCTGCAGTTTCATACTTGAGCTCTGAGCAGTCATACTGCTCCCTTACATACAGTGCAACTCCCCCACCTTTTCTGCCCTGCCTGTCCTTCCTGAACAGTTTATATCCATCCATGACAGTACTCCAGTCATGTGAGTTATCCCACCAAGTCTCTGTTATTCCAATCACATCATAATTCCTTGACTTTGCCAGGACTTCCAGTTCTCCCTGCTTGTTTCCCAGGCTTCGTGCATTTGTATATAGGCACTTGAGGTAACCCGCTGATCGCCCCTCTTTCTCAGTATGAGGCAGGAGCCCTTCTCTCTCACACGCTCCTGCTCGTGCTTCCTCCCGGTATTCCACTTCCCCACTTACCTCAGGGCTTTGGTCTCCTTCCCCCGATTAACATAGTTTAAAGCCCTCCTCGCTAGGTTAGCCAGCCTGCTTGCAAAGATGCTCCTCTTCCCTCTCTTCGTTAGGTGGAGCCTGTCTCTGCCTAGCACTCCTCCTTCTTGGAACACCATCCCATGGTCAAAGAATCCAAAGCCTTCTCTCCAACACCACCTGTGTAGCCATTCGTTGACTTCCACGATTCGGTCTCTACCCAGGCCTTTTCCTTCCACGGTCACTAAGGATCACAGGAGATAGCCCCTATTATGATGAACTTTTTGGAGTTGCACAGTGAGGGGGGGGGGGATGCAAAACTGTAAGTGAGAGGAGGCATTCACTCTTGCAGTCTTGATAAGGTGTTTGGAACAGTGGGGAAGAAACAGTCAAAAGACCTCATCTGGAGGGGTGAAAATTGGCCCCACTAGACGGACACTCTGCAGCACCTGCTGGGGTGGAGGCAATGGGACCTGCATGTTTCTGCTCCCCATCTAACTCCTAAAGGGAGGCAGGGGGGCACTCTGTCAAAGACAGATTTGTGACCGTGTTTTTTTTTCAGACCCTCATCAATAAGTGGGATAGGTCATTTTGGTGACATTTAGCCAAATATTGCCAGAGTGTGAAATTTACATACACTATTGCCAGGGTTTTTTTATAGGCCTGAAGAACTTCAAAATAGTAGAAACTGAAACTTCTTCTACCGACGATTTTTAATTTTCCTTTCCCTTTTTATAAAATCTAGGCTCTTTAATACAAAAAGTGCTTAAAAAGAAAAACCCTTTAAGGTTGTACAGAATAAACAAAAATCAGGAATTGCCAAAGCTAAGATTGTATGCCCAATCTTCATGCTGCTCCCATCTGCATGTGCATTCCAATACAGTTTTTAACTACATGATCATTACTTTTTTTATTTTAGAAATAGTATATCTGTTTTAGGGATTGAGAGAGTCCTACTCACCATGGGATATAGCTACTGGATATGCTGCACAATTTCCTGCATCTTTAAGGCCAATAAGAGACTCTTGCACTATTCTGAATGCACTCAAATTGATAAGAAGTCTTTACCAATATTTGCTTAATATTGCTAGGATTCAGTTTTGCCCAGATGGTCTCCATTCTGGAGCCCATTTCAACAGGGCATTGAAAAGGCCAATACTTGGTCCAGTTCATATTTGATGTGCTGGATGTTATTTGTGTATGGCTAGCACTTTGTCCCATGCTTCATATGGCTTCATATAGACAGCATTTCCTACATATACATTTTGGAAGAGGTTTTGGTGTGAACATGCTAGTGGTTCTTTTTTGCCTGGATATGGGGAGAGTTCTTATTTCTGTCTGATGAAGGAAATATAGGGGGGCAGTTCTTGCATCTCTTATGCCCACTTCCTGCCCAAGAATCCAGTCCAGGCAAATGCATGGTGGTGTATGGGTCTGGAGAATGGGACTGTTTTCTTGAGTAAAAGCTGCAGGGGAAGGCCCAACACTTTGTTTAGAAGAATAAGTAACAATTTCCCTTCTTTACAAAAGGAAACTAACAAAACCTTTTCTCAGTGAAGGTTTTCTGGCTGAACACTGATTTCATGTGGACACCTTTGTGCTTAATTAGTGACTGCCATCATTCTTGTAATACAGTCAAGTATTTGGTCTCCACAGAGTATGAGATTGTTTAATAATTCTGGGTCACTAAACATCAATAGCTATTTCTAAATGGAAGCATTACCCTATTAAAATTCAGTAAACAGCTACAGAATAAACTAAAATTGTATTAATTGTCTTTGTTTTAGTAGGAAATGCATGTATTCTAACTTTAAAGATTTTTAAAGGAAGAAAAGAAAATTGTATTGAGGTTAAACATGTGCAATGATTGGAAGACATATTGTCTCAAATCCTTTAAATCTTTAGGGAATACATTATGGATTTTCTAAACAAATCCCTTTGTCAGATTATGTAGCTTTGATGGATGACAGAAAAAGAGGTCAAGATAGATTTTTACAGTTTGTTCA
The DNA here is from genome assembly GCF_965140295.1 of Lepidochelys olivacea. Taxonomy (NCBI): domain Eukaryota; kingdom Metazoa; phylum Chordata; order Testudines; family Cheloniidae; genus Lepidochelys; species Lepidochelys olivacea. The sequence continues at coordinate 31,857,662 of NC_140412.1, forward strand.
CAGTAAAAAAAAAAAATTGCAGCTGACATTCTGAACAGGCTTCATTGGCTTGTCAAATTTATTTATATCTGACAGCCTTGGTCCCAGACAAACAGCTTTAGTATGCTAGTAATATTATTGTTACAACAATATTTGACAGCCCCAAAGGCCTACTAGTGAATAAAATTATTTTGCATATCATGGTTTTGGGGATTCAGTAGATTCTTTAAGCTATAAAACAAATTTAAGATGTTGTAATGGAACACTTTATATGGAACTGCTTATAACTGGCATATAGTACCATGATAAGCTTCAGGAATCAGGAAATTTGTAATTACATGCAATAGCTTAATTGTTGACTATAGGGATTATTTGGAAGCAAGGAATTAACTCATTTTACATACATTGTTTTCACTATTGATTTATGAAAAGTTTGAAGGGGAAGATGGTTAGTCTTGCTGCTACAGCACCAGCTGCAGATCAAATAGATACATTTATTTTCTATGTGGTGAGAAAATGTATGATGGTGCAGTGCAAAATAAAGTTTTTATGAGTGTTAGTTTGGAATGGCCACATTACTACAAGTATAAAATCCATGAGTGAGCTATATATGTCATCCCAAGCAAGTGTCAATAAAACCTAGAAAATAAAACCTAGCATGTGAGTTGGCCAAATATGTAATGGAAATTGAGCTGTGAGGTATTTTATTTATTACCAATGTAAATGAGAAGAGAATTTAGTGCAATATTTCTGTCAGAGGTATCTGATAGTTATCAAAGTAATATTTCCCCAAACAAATACACATACAACTTAATTTCCTCCAGAATAACGCCTAAAGTCTCTCTCTCTTTTCCGATTATTAGGCATAATTCTACCATGATTTTGATAATGTTGAGTATTTACATATGTTTGAAATGACAGCTCTCACCTCTGCTGGAGAAGCACTGTATACTAATACCAAAAAGAAGGTAGGTGTAAAGTACTTCAGTAGCTGGAATGATGCAGTTTTGCTTTTGCTTATTCCAAAATTCTTATTTTTTCCTCTTGGTCCAAACTCATTTAACATTTTTTCTTAATGATACAGATACTGAGCTGATTAATCTTGATAAGTCTGGAATGAATCTTCCATGACAATTTAACAATGACAAACAAAAATCTCTGCTCAGAAACATTTTAGGATACAGCTGCATTTTCAGTAGCTCACAACATAAGTTTGAGATGCAGAAGCTTTGAATCTATACTATGTCTCAACTAAGTAGCTTGAGTCATGAAGTAATTTGATTTTCTTTATTAACTTCAAGCAAAATGATGTTTTTGCAATTTTTTCAGAATATCTTTGACATTTCTTACATGTTCCTCTGTATCTCTTTCATCTTTTCCAGTTCATAGAATCATAGAAACATAGAAGATTGGGGTTGAAAGAGACCTCAGAAGGTCATCTAGTCCAACCCTCTGCTCAAAGCAAGACCAACCCCCCAGAAATCATCCCAGCCAGGGCTTTGTCAAGCCGGGCCTTAAAAACCTCTAAGGATGGAGATTCCACCACCTCCCTAGGTAACTCATTCCAGTGCTTCACCAGCCTCCTAGTGAAAAAGTGTTTTCTAATATCCAACCTAGACTACCCCCACTTCAACTTGAGACTATTGCTTTTTGTTCTGTCCTCTGCCACAACAGAGAACAGCTGAGCTCCATCCTCTTTGGAACCCCCGCTTAGGTAGTTGAAGGCTGCTATAAAATTCCCCCTAACTCTTTTCTTCTGCAGACTAAAGAAGCCCAGTTTCCTCAGCCTCTCCTCGTAAGTAATGTACCCCAGCCCCCTAATCATTTTCATTGCCTTCTTCTGGACTCTCCCCAATTTGTCCACATCCTTTGTGTAGTGGGGGGCCCAAAACTCCATATGTGGCATCACCAGTGCGCAATAGAGGGGAATAATCACTTCCCTTGATCTGCTGGCAATGTTCCTACTAATGCAGCCCAATATGCCGTTAGCCTTCTTGGCAACAAGGGCACATTGTTGACTCATATCCAGCTTCTCATCCACTGTAATCCATAGCTTCTTTTCTGCAGAACTGCTGCTTAACCAGTCTGTCCCCAGCCTGTAGCAGTGCATGGGATTCTTCCGTCCTAAGTGCAGAATTCTGCACTTGTCCTTGTTGAACTTCATCAGATTTCTTTTCGATTCTCCAATCCTCCACTTTGTCTTGGTCACTCGAGACCCTATGCCTACCCTTCAGCGTATCTATCTCTTCCCCCAGCTTAGTGCCATCCACAAACTTTCTGAGGGTGCAATCCACCCCATCATCCACATCATTAACGAAGACGTTGAACAATACCGGCCCCAGGACCTACCCTTGGGGCCCTCTTGATACCAGCTGCCAACTAGACATCAAGCCGTTGATCACTACCTGTTGAGCCTGACGATCTAGCCAGCTTTCTATTCACCTTATAGTCCATTCATCCAATCCACACTTTTTTAACTTGCTGGCAAGAATACTGTGGGAGACCGTATCAAAAGCTTTGCTAAAGTCAAGGTATATCACATCCTTCACTTTCCCCATATCTGCAGAGCCAGTTATCTCCTCATAGAAGGCAATCAGGTTAGTCATGACTTGCCGTTGGTGAATCCATGTTGACTGTTCCTGATCACCTTCCTCTCCTCCAAGTGCTTCAAAATGGATGCCTTGAGGACCTGCTCCATGATTTTTCCAGGGACTGAGGTAAGGCTGACCAGTCTGTAGTTCCCTAGATTCCCCTTCTTCCCTTTTTAAAGATGGGCACTATATTTTCCTTTTTCCAATTGTGTGGGATGTCCCCTGATCACCACAAGTTTTCAAAGTTAATGGCCAATGGCTCTGCAATCACATCAGCCAACTCCCTCAGCACCTTCAGATGCATGAGATCCAGACCCATGGACTTGTGCATGTCCAGCTTTTCTAAATAGTCCTTAACCTATTCTTTCACCACTGATGGCTGCTCACCTCCTCCCCATAGCATGTTTTCCAGGACAGCACTATGGGAGCTGACCTTTTCTGTGACAACCAAGGCAAAAAAAGCATTGAATACGTCATCTTTTTCCATATCACTAGGTTGCCTCAAAATTATGTCCAATATTATTATTTGTAATTATGCATGCTAAAATGGATCTGCTGCTTCACACGGGCAGTAAGTACTGATACAGGTAGATAGATGAGAGATTGATGTGATTGGAGAAACATGGTGGTTGACCGACACAACTACAGCGCTGAAAAGATGGTGACAGATTAGTTTAGAGAGTAGATGTTTGTGGGAGGGTGTACATGAAAGGGGTATGTTGGGCATTCCTATTTACTATTTTCACAATACAAGAACAAATGGGCATCCAGCACCAATGAGAGGTGCCAAATTTAAGACTGATAAAAAGAGATAATTTGGTACATTATTCATGATAAATCTGAGTAATATTACAATGGCAGCAGAAGCCCTAGCTGAAAGTGGGGCCCCCTCATGCTAGGCACTGTACATAAACATGTGATAAGATACTATTTAAGTAGACAAACTGGGGAAACGATGGGAGGAGAAAGAGGCACAGAGAAGACAAGTGACGGCTCATGGTCACACAGCAGGTCAGTGGCCAAACCAGAAATAGAACTCAAGTTAGACCAAGAGGTCAGTAAGGTTCAGAAAAGGATTAGAAATGTATATTGGTAATAAAAACATCCACCATTGCTTACAGAGGAAGGATAGAAACCTTCTGCATAGAAATATGGATCCATATAAAAACTTTGAGGCTCAGCTCTACTCTTCTTCCCATCCAAAATAAAAAAGGTCCTCATTTTGGGTGTCTCAATTATAAGAATCCCAACTATAAAGTTCTGATTTCCCAAGAGTGGTGAACACCCACAACTCCATTAACGTGATTTGGAATCATCTGTACTTTTGAAGCTAAAGGCTGAGAGTTCAAGTTCTGTGGCTTCTGCCAGAGGAGGTTTGTTTGCAGATGGTAAGTCCATACTAATAGTGATACCCAATCTAGATACACTTCAGCTCTTATGACTCTGGGTGCTTTCTAGCTTAGTGTGGATATTACTGCATATTTGGAATCTTTGAAGAAAAGCTGTCATAGACATGTTAGAATGGATAATCTAGCAGAATTTCTCCTTCAACTGTACTGCAAAGAAAACTGATCTTGATATGGAAACTCATGAGATGGTAGTGGGTTCTCTTGTACATCTGGCAGGTGTATGGCTGTGGGTTATTATTTAAATATAATGACCCACGTATTCTTACACCATTCCGTAACACCGTGATTTCAACTGCAGACAAAAACATTGGTTGAGCTTGTACTGTGTTAATTCAAATAACTTCTGTAACCTGAAGCAAGCAGAAGGAAAAGGGGTTACTCAAGAGAACAGAAACACGCTCGATCACTTGCAGCAGTTTCAGCTATTCAGCACATCAGCTATTCAGACTCTTTAACTTCAACACAGGCTGAATCTAACTATGTTTGTACAAAATATACGTATATCAAAGGAAAATGAAGTTCTGGAGAGTAATGGAATGCTAAACTGTATAATACTGTTCCCCCACTAGGTTTCCCATACCTGCCAGAGCATTAAATATAAGATAATGATAATGAATACACATCAGTGTGTAAGCGAGCTCTGTGACCTTCTGCTATGGGAACATGACATGATGTCAGGAGTGAACTAAGAACAGAAATAGAAGGAAAACAGCAACAAAGGTTGCAGAATCTCAATGTACTACTCTTCAGTCTCCCAAGAACTTCAGCTTTGACAAACATTCAGAATGGAAAGACTGGAAACAATATTTAGCAACATTTCTCATTGCTACTGAGCTGCACAAAGAAACTGGAGATATGTATGTATCATCTTTAACTTAGGCTATGGGGAAGCAAGCAAAAATATCTTCAAATCCTTTGACTTTACTGAAGATAGTACAAAGATGATTATGAAAGGGTTCTGGTTATGTCTGATGTATACTTTCTACCCCATAGAAATGTGGCTTATGAAAGAACATGTTTTCACCAGATAATTCAAGAATCAGGGGAGAATGTTGAATGTTTTGTAAGAGCTCAGTATACACTGGCTGAAAAAGTTTGATTTTGGGAATACAAAACATGAAAATATCAGAGACAGGCTAGTTATTGGGTTAACAGATAAAAACCTTTGACAGGAGCTACAATTTACAGAGATTTTATCCTAGCCACAGCTATACAGATAGTGAAGCAGTCAGAATTAGTCAAACGACAGAACAAAAAGGCAGGAGTAACTTGAAATACCTGAAATTAGCTTAGAAGCTATAAGCAGACATTTAAGTGTTAGAAGTCACATCATAAAACCCCTGTCAAGGAGAGAGAGCTCCCAGGCTAAGAGAGGCACATTCTAGCCTACATGCACAAGGTGTGGAAAAAGTCAGATTCCAAGATATGATGCATGTCCAGCCCAAGGTGCATGATGTAAAACATGCATGCAATATGGATATTTTGCAAGAGTTTGCTGCACCAAACCAGTCATGGAGTTGATTCATATTACAAACAATCATGAGGCATTGTTCCTGGGATCTATCACTTTTGATAACACAGAGCCTTCTTTGAAAGTGAAACTGAATATTCATGGAAGACTATTGACTTTAAAATTGACTCAGGAGCTGATATTGCAGTCATTTCAAAATGTATTTACAATCATTTTCAACCTCCCCACCCCAGAGCTGAAGTCATCTGACATAGCTCTGACTAACCCTGCAGGTATCCTGAACTGTATGGGTCAGTTCACCACAGAAACAACCTACAAAGATAACAGCAATGCATTCAGAGTGCATGTGCTCAAATGATCAAAAACCAACAACTTTCTAAGCTGCCTAAGCTGCAGCATCGTAGCCAGACTGGGCAAGAAAGTTGGAAGAATTCCACAGAGATTTTAATGATATTGGAAAAGAGATCCACTACAAATCAACTTAAGAGATAGTCCTGAACCATACAGAGTACAAAAACTTCCAAAGAGACTTTGGAAGAAACTAGCTGCAGATTTATGCAAATTCAGAGGACATCATTACGTCTCATGGACTATTTTTCCAGGTATATAGACATAATGTACTTGAAGGACATAACATGTCACAGTGTTATCAAAATATTTAAGTGCACTTTTGCTCTTTTCAGTATTCCAAAACTAGCGACTGGCAACAGACCACAACTCACTGCAGCAGAATTTGTCATTCTTAATGACACATGATTTTGATCATATTACTAGCAGATCACATTACCCACAAGAGAATGGAGAGTCTGAGAGAGCTGTAAAGACAGCTAAGAAAATCCTACAGCAAGAATATACATTCCTTACATTTTTGAGTTATAGATCAACACTGATAGTGGCTACTGGATATAGTCAAGCATAACTCCAGATGGGAAGACAACTCAGAACTACTGTTCTGACTTTGGAAAAGAAGGACCTATTTCCAGAGTGGCCAGACATGAAGAGAGTAACCAAATTGGACAAAAAGTCTGAAACGGGAATCAGCAACCTTTGGCATGCGGCCCGCCAGGGTAAGGCCCCTGGTGAGCTGGGCAGGTTTGTTTATCTGCTGCATCAGCAGGTTCAGTTGATCGCAGCTCCCACTGGCCGCAGTTCACCGCTCCAGGCCAATCGGGGCTGCGGGAAGCGGCGGCCAGCACATCCCTCAGCCCGCACCACTTTCCGCAGCCCCCATTGGCCTGGAGAGGCAAACCGCGGCCAGTGGGAGCTGCAATCTGCCGAACCTGTGGACGCGGCAGGTAAACAAACCAGTCCAGCCCGCCAGGGGGCTTACTCTGGGGGCCACTGGCCAAAGATTGTCGATCCCTGGCCTAAAAGATCCTACAAACAGTTTTACAACAGACATCACTCAGAGAACTGCCGAGCCTAGAATACGGTGATTGTGTTCATCTCAAATTGGCAGGAAAAAAGGATGGAAAACTCCAGCTGTTGTAAAGAAAAATAATTCAGTGCCCAAATAATATGTGATTGACACCGACAGCAGAGTGTGTTCCACAGAAACCATCAACATCTATACTTTATTTCCTCAGAAAGAAAAATCAGAGCAAACTCTGCAGATGACAGATGCAGAAAGAAAGAAGACTTAAGGATTCCAAACTGATCCCAGCCAGTCATTGCAAATAATGGACAGGTGGATGACCAAGTTGTTACACACTCAGATAATGTAATTAGAAAACGAGTACAATTCAGAGACACTTAACAAACTGATACATACTGAACTTCAAAGACAGTGTGTTAGTATAAATATTGTAAATGGTAGGAATGTAAAACTAAAAGGGGGAGATGTAAAGGAATGTTAAACTGTATTATGTTGTTCAGCCACTAGGTGGCACTATGTGTAAAAGACGGTATTTAAGCTAAACTCAGCCATACCTGGGAGAGCACTAAAGGATCTTGTAATAAACACATCTGGTGTGTATAAGTAAGTTCTGCAACCAGTCCATATCTGGTACAGGAACATGACATGGAGCATAAAGACAATGAGAGGTATCAGCTGCATAACCATGTGATTGACCCAGAAGTAGTTCCAAAGCTGCCAACACAAACTGCCTGAGGAGTCTGCCAACAAATCAGATGGTGCTGCTAGAAAGAAGTCTTTCCCAGTTTAGCAGCTGCATCCTGTGATTTCCATCCAAAGGAACAGAGTAGAAATATTCAATCTGGTAAGAAAATTGTTTCTTCCCCAATGTGCTTTATTTAATTTAAGAAAAAGCATAAAGAGAGTCTGAAAATATTAAAGTTCAAGGAAGAAGAAGTGTGCCAGGCTGAGATCGTCTGTTGTAGTCTCTTTATAGGGTTACAGAATAAACATAGGCTCCTCTCAGGTGGCACAGACATTTTAATGAAACACATAGAATCTGAGAGCTAAACAGCATCCTATTACTGTTGGGAATGGATTCTATAAAAAGACACTTCAGAACTGTTGTTTCTTTTTGCAAACTGTCTCTTTCCACCTTGATGTTAAGAGTAAAGGTGGTGATAAGTCCCTTGCAAATCTTATAAGCCAAGGTGTTTTTATATTGTGACATATGCCATTGTATCATTCCAGTTCATGGCATAACGTGACATGACTGGTAACACTTAACATGACAAGTTGTATCTCAGTGGCCCAGACTGAAGACAGGGGAGGGAGAGGAAATATGCTTTTCTCGAAAATCTATGTTAAAAAGGAAATACTTTTTCTTTTTATTTACTACGATCTGGATGATTGGTCCATAGAAATGTGATTTAAAATTAATGTGTATGGTAGACATTGTGTACAACAAGCAGTGTTTAAGTCCTTCAGTCACGCCATGGAGTAATGTACTTCTGAAAGTAGAAAAGAGCATCAAAGTCTGGTCATTAGCAGTAATTTTTCTGCAGAGTTTCATTATCTGAATCCTTCCTGCGTCATCAGATATCATTTACAACATGAACAAGTTTTCTCCATCCTTGTCTATTCCGGGCTACTCCTTGCATGTCTTCTATGTTAAATCCCATACATTTTTCCTCTCTAAATACTGTTTGATGGAGAGAACTTGAGGTAGAACTGTTCTCCAGTTGCTCTACTACAGACCTGCTATGATAGGTGGCCTGGCTTTATTCTTAATACGTCCCGTCACATGCCCTTTCTAATTTTGCGTCCTCAGAGTTTTATAATAAAGACTCAACATTAATTTCCAAGAAAAATATAATGAATAAGATCATGTCATATAAATTGGCATAGGGAGTCAATGTAGCTACATTGATTTACATCAGCTGACTAACTTGCCTACTAATTAAAAATTGCAGTTTGTTTTTGGTGAAAGGAAAAATAAACTAGGACCAAAGTGTATTTTGTCTATTGGGTAGCATAGCACCTAATTTAAGACCAAGTCTTTGAAAGTTTTATTCACATGAGGATGATTTGTGTGAGTAAAGATTTTCAAGATCTTGCTCTTAATGTGACCTCATCTATAAATTTTTAGTTCTGGAAAACTGACTATATTGGCCCTCATCTGGAAATGAGCTAAGAAAACAAGTGTATCATCCTGCAACAGTTAGGATTGACATGCAATTCCCGTATTGGATCTGTATATGGTGGATAGAATTGAGGAAAATTGGCAAAACCAGGTTTTTTGCAAATCCTCTGCATGTTTTGTTTTCATCATTTTGCTGCACTTGTTTAGGCATCTTCTAAAATTGGTGTAAATAAAATAAATGCATTTACATTAAAGTTTTAAACATGTAATATAATGTAAATTATGTGAGGTGAGTTGCATGCAGAAGACAAAGTGAATTGTCTTGGCTTGGTACATGATGCTTTTCCCACTTTGGGTGGCTGTACAAAGACCACACCCATAGCAGCACTTGCACTTTGGAAAGTGCAAGATCTGCTCACTCTTGCTGCCTTTTCCCACTCCAGCAGAAGCAGGACTGGAGATACAGGACCAGATTCACTACTGTGAAAAGAACAGTCATATGAAAAAAAGCATAGACAAAACCATTAGTTTATCACTTACCCAGTTTTTATTCCAGAAGAAAAAAGTTTATTTAAAGAATGGAAATATTAGTATGGATTTAGGAATGCTCTGGAAATATCTGGAATCACATGTAAGTAAGAAAGAAGTTAGGGTCTTATGCCCATCTTGTTATAAAGATGTGTACAATATAGATTCATGTGGTTAATAAATGATGAATATTAGCTCCTATTCTAATGATTAAAATAAGAAACTGTATCTTGGTATTCTTTGTGTAGTCAAACAACCGCCCCCCCCCAAAAAAATAAATATTATCTTTGGTTCTTTGAAGAAACAGTAGAAGCTTTGTTGGAAACATGAGAAATGTATGAGTCAGTACCTGAAGAAAGATCAAAAGGAAAGAAAAGGGTGGGAGCTGCAAGTGTCAAAAGTTTATCTGTTCCTTCTTAAAATAATCTGATTTAATGGAGCAGAAATTTAACATGAAGGAAAAGTGAAAGCCTTTGATCCACCAATTGGCTAAGGAGCCAGACATGAAATACAGGGGTGATAATGTAGGCTTGTTGGAAGAGGATTAAAATAGAAATGGTAATCAAATTCAGCTGGAGAGTTAGATTATAAAGAAATGAATAAAAACTGGTAAGGTCACAGTGCAAAATGTAGCTGTCTTGGTTTTCTAGCTATACCGAAAGAAGGACAGGAGACACTTGATATGGTTTTAATCAGGCCACAACTTTATTATTAGATGTCTGGGACTACACAGCAAATAAGTGTACAGTGTGGGTAATCCCATGTTCATTCAATAACTACCTGGGGGGCTTTGCCCCCCCCCTCCTTTTTCCAGCCAGATCCCCTAGCCAACCCCTGGAACCTTACCACCCCACCCCGAACAAGGTTAAGGTGGGCTGTAAGGAAGGGGGTTTGGCTCCCTGCCATATCAGACATAGGCGCCCCAAACTGCCCCCTCATCCCATCCCGCTCCTTTAACCAACACCTTCTTTTTAAGACCTTGACCAAGCCATTTATCCGGTCACTGTATCCCTTCCCCATGGAGTACCTGCACTGGACATCCGCCCCACATTCACATAATGAGTTGTGACATACAGCCTAACTCCCTTCATTCCCCACCCTAAAAAAGCCCTCCCTGAACCCAATGGGGAAGGTGAAAAAAACCCAATTCCACCTGGGCCAATCCGGTGATAAGGGGAAAATTCCTTCATAGCCCCCTAAAAAGGAACAGCTACTGTGAGGCCCACAGCTGGTCCTGGCTAAATCTGGAATTTTATCACCACAAGGGGAGGGAGAGTGGTTGTTGCTTCGCTTGCTCCTTAGCAAAAGTGGATGCTCCTAATTTTGAAAATCTGGACCTAAATAATTCCATGAAATCAACAATGGAAGTGCATGGCCGAACAAAGAGTAGAACCCTAGTTTCCAGTTCTGTATCTTAGTCACAAGATCAGCCATCCATTCTCCCTATGTGAAAGCTGCCAGTGCATTATTCCCCCTGCTGGCTGTATGTGGCATTGCTACAACTGTGCCTCAGTTTCCCTGAACATCTTCTTTGTCCTATTTTGGTCACTGACATGACCCGGCCCTCCAGCAAAAGTGAGATGAAAGAGATTAACAAGTTGCAGGGCACAAAAAGTTCTTCACTTAAAGACCAACAGAAAATAGCAAAACAACTGAGTCCTTAGCCCAGGTGGACTCAGCTGGTAGCCTACTTTGCATGCTAGCTCCAGCTTCAAACTGTCCAAACACTGACCCGAGTTCCACTTTAACCCTTTTGTCACCCCATCACACTCACAAAAAAAGAGAGCCAAACTAGGCAGGAATCAAACTTACAATCATCTAATCCATAGTAAAATCTGTTACCCATTGCAGCTGTGGCTCACTTCAACTGAACTCTAAGGACGGTAGCTCAGATCTGAAGTAATTCCCAATCTTTTAGAGCTGACAGATGGTGAGAAAATATGATTGTCCTATCTATAGATAAATGGAGCAAGCAATACCTGTTTTGCAATGTGCAGGTATATATGTGTACTAATATGTTCTATTTAGATCATTGATTAAGAAGACACCCAAAGGTCAGGCTCAACTGGTTTATTCATTTCAGACTAGTCAGCATAAATTGAAAGATAATGCATAGTGATTTGGGTGCCAGGAATATCCTCTTGCAGAGGTCCGAATTATTACAATTTTCATGAGTTTTTATACATTACTTGTTTACCTTATACATTACTTGTTATAATTTGTGGTTAGCTGCATAATTTAGCATTGTCCAACTATTATCAAATGTCAACTTGTTATGGAATATGTGCCATTATACTCTAAAATTCTAGTTACAAAGAATCATAATAACTTTGATCTATTTAACAAGAGCTTAGCATGGTTTCAAAACAAGAGTCTCAAACAATCATTTTATTTTGCCCTCTCCAGCAGGATATATTATCCGATCAGACATTAATATGACCTTTGTGGTCAGCATTTTCTGTGCACCTGTGAGATAAGTTATGTTTCCTCGTATAGACCCAAGAAGTTCAGAACTTCATCGTAAGCACAAAGGATATCCTTGCGTAGCTATAAAAATAGGTTATGACCTTTAGAAATATGTTTTCACTCTATAAGCAAATAAAATCTAGTAATTCCTTATTGTCTCTTAGCATTACTTTGCAAAACTTCCTGGGAGCCTTCCCTATATGCGAACTGTCTTTTGGCAGTAAGGAATGCTGGGAACTCAAGGTCTGTATGGCAGTGGTATAGTGCCTTTTTTCTAACCACAAGAATTGTTCAAAACTTGCTAAATTATAAATAGATCTTGCTAAAAGATGACAAACTTCACTAAATAGTCCACTAAAATGACTCAAACATTTAAGCCCCAAAAGCTTCCTGACAGCATTTCCAAATTAGAACTCACCATTGTACAGTTTTGCATACATAACACCATCCTAACTATCAAGAAAATATTATTTTATCTATCCTAATCATATATTTTATATCAGCTAATAACTATTAAATAAAATTTGCAGCAAGATTACTAGTGATTAAAATGCCCAGTATTACATATGTACCAAAACACACTTTAGCTAGGTTTCAGAGCAGCAGCCGTGTTAGTCTGTATTCACAAAAAGAAAAGGAGTACTGGTGGCATCTTACAGACTAACAAATTTATTTGAGCATGAGCTTTCGTGAGCTACAGCTCACTTCATCTGATACAGTGAGCTGTAGCTCACGAAAGCTCATGCTCAAATAAATTTGTTAGTCTCTAAGGTGCCACAAGTACTCCTACACCTTAGCTAGAATCCATTTACTGTGCTCATTAGTTATTCAGTAAGAGATCCTTTAGTGGTGTCAACTTGTCAAATAGAAAGTTATCATAATCTCAATGAAGTCATCAAGCTGTCTTTACAGCTAAGGTTAGTTGAACAAAAAATGATTTTAATTCATTATCTTCTAGTTTTTCCAACTGACAGCTATTCATTATTTTATAATCTTTCCAGACAGGAATTTATTTCAATAGATTTGTGGAGTTTAAGTGGATGGTGTGTGTATCTTATTCTGGGAAAATATATATTGCTTCTCAGTTTTTCCTTAGTTTAAGGCAGAATGAAAACATTAATATTTTATCCTTCCCCTTTCTCTGTCTATACCTTTGATGTCCTCTGCCTTTTTTGAAGGATTTAAACCAGTTTTTTTTCAACAGTGACTTTGAGTTATTGTGAATTTTATTTTCAGGTTCCCTGCTTACAGCATAAGTTATAGAAGATTATAATGATGTTGCAGTATATTGATGTTGCAACATATATTTACTTTTATGGCAGTGGCCTAAAATATGAAGCTCCTTTCCCACATCCCTCCTTTTCTCTCCTCCCTCCATCTTCTCTCTTTCACATACCCCAAATCAAAGAAAGAATTACTTTTCTCTTTTATAGGCAGTGTCACAGGGTGCTACTCACCACTGGGTTGCCCCCGCATGGCTGTGTCTGGGGAATCGCTCTGCTTGGTCTGATGCTCCCTTCTGTCTCTCACTTGTGCTTCAGCCCCTCTCACACTCCAGGAGTTGCAGTGCACCCTCTTTGTGTGTCATTCTGCTACCTCTTATTTTTTTGGCCCTTTTGCCAGGTTACTGTATAGTTTTCCCCTTCAGGGATATCAAAGTCTCACTGGACTGCCTATCTGGCTATCGTTCCTGGCAGTCCTCCAATTCCAAACCATGCTACTTCCCCAATGGCTGGTAGGGGAGCCTAGGCCCACTCACTACTCTGCATTCCAGCCCAAAGAATCTACAATCAGTCACCAAGACCTTGCAACTATTTCCTTGGGCTGCTTCCTACTCTACTTCTATCCGTCTTACTTCTCAACCTCCTCTCTGGGTACACCCTTTTCTCAGGGCCAGGATCCTAGGGCTTCTCCTATCCCCCTGGTTTCTTTCCTCTTCAATCTCAAATCCCAGAGAGTAATTGTAGACCTCCACCCTGCACCCTCTTTTTAATGCAAACATCCTGCCTTTATACCAGCCCCCTCTGCTCATGTCCACCAGGGCTTCATCCTCAGTCATTATTTTCCTATCAAGCCTAACTCTCCCTCCAGGCTGAGGCCTATTAGTTACTTCACCCTTTCTGAGCCACATTAACCTTTTCCAGGCTGGGGGGGGGGGCAGGCGGGGGTGAACACTCCATTACAGGAAATCATACCCATGTTACAAGTAAAGTGTTGTGAAGCAAATTGATACAATGAAGTAACATTAAAAAGGAAATTAAAGTGAGAAAATACTGAACATCATAGCTGTAACATTATTACCTTAAGATGGTGGGGGCACACAAATCTTCCTCAGCTGGGCACAGCACTGGCAATTTTCCAGGATTCAAGGGTTGTACATCATATGCAGTAAAAGGAGTAATCTTCCAATAAGGCCAAGAGGAAGCACTGAATACTGAGGCATGTCTGTCAGCATGGGCAAGTCATTTAATTCTCATGTGCTTTTCTTTTTGGCTTTCTTGTATAAGTTTTTTATATCATATTTTTAATTCACCTTTACCTCTCCTGGGGTGGAATTCTATAATTCTCCCATTCTTAGACCAAATTCTGTTGGATCAATCATGCTTACTCCCTGCAGGTCTGATTGACTTTGATACATGATCTTCTCCTCAGGAGTCTGTGACCTGTGATGAGTGGAGTGACCAGACAGCCTTCTTAGAAGCAAAGTATTGTTTTTCACTGTAGTAACTAAACATTTAGAGAGAGAGATTTTAACACAACAAAATGTCTATACACATGTCTTATCTTACCTATAGGCTTACCATCCCCTGGGCAGGCCTAACTTCTTGAGACTCCCACACAGGTACCTGTGTCAGTCTGAACAGCTTACCAACAACTGCATTCTCTCTGGAAAGAGTCTCTTTTATCCTGGCAGAGTCCCATTGAGTTTGTCAGGCCCCAGGATCTTGGCCCTGCATGTCCAAACCAATTTGATAGGCTCTGCAGGACTTTGAGCCAGAATTGCCAGAGCCAATCACTGTCCCATAGTTCTGTAACAACTCTCAAGTGTTTGTCATGTGGTGGTTTATCCTGAGCCACTGTTTCTGTACCTGTTTGATTTCCCCAGCATCCCAGTTGATTTAACCCAGTATAATCATAATGAATATTCCAGTAACCAGGTCCATATACAATATTCATAAAGTCTTAAAGAGCACCTCCACTTCTGTCACAGCTGTAATTATCCAAAAACCAAACATTACCAAGCCACAAAATTCAGAATTAAAGGTATTCTTAAAAGAAATCCAAACCTGTTAAGGTAAGAAATGCACACCCAAACTACCTTAATTCTATTCTGAAGTGACGTCCGATACAGTTAAAGCGTTTTAGAGTATTTGTAGTCCCAGATTAGATGAAATTTGTAAGTGATTTTTTAAGACACATTTGATTATTTCCCAATTTTTTTCTCTCTTCATGGCATCACTGCAAAGAAGAGTTAAGGTCATTGGGGTGCCTCAACTTTTAATTTCTTACCTTAACATGTATGAAATTATTTCCTTAATCCTTAAACCTGTGTTTATATTGCTTGATTTGTGGGTGATTACAGTATCTCTGAAATGTTTTTATTTTGTACTAGAGACAGAAGAATAGAAATCCCTGTGGAAAATGTAGTTTTCTAAATCATCCCAAGCTGGGGTAAAACATCATAAATAAGAATATTTTCATGGGAAGGATTTAAAGAACAATTCCATTTTGGGAGAACTGAAACAGAATTTTCAAGCTACCTACCTGAATGACTCTTGTCATAGAGATTGGATATGGGTTCAGCTCTGAATTGAAACTCCCTTAAAGATCAAGGGTTTGGGATTTAGTGTTCCAGTCTGACCCACAATAAAGATGGTCTCAAATTGACAGACTTTTCCAAAGTTCAGGAGAATCTGGATTGAGTGTGGAAGCACATCTCTGACCACAATATATTATATACAATTAGCTGAATTGGGAACCTGATATTGTCTTTATTGTTATATTGCACATCAGACTGCTATGTAAGTAAAACTGAAACAACGCATGATAGAAATGACACACAGTTCATCAGCACTACCACATGGGAAGGTGGCAGGCTCTTTAATGCTTATTTTCTGCATATTTTTATTGCCTAGTCTATGCCAGGGTTTGGGCCTCTTGTAAACATAATCCATCCTGGCCTTATGTTGCAAAATGTTGGCACCTTTCAACTATAATAATCCTATACTGGTGTGGCAGGCCAACAACTCCCCTTCTGATAGATTGCAGACTCAATTAAAGCTAGAATGGGGTGAAAAGATAACTCTGTTCCTCTTCCCTTTGTAGACTCCAGTAGAGTGCTGAGGCAACGTATTGCTTACATACCTGGTAATGGAATAGGATGACATAGCAAGCAATAAGTAATTCAGAAATCCTCACACATGCTGATTTCCACCCCTTTGATTAAGGATCCTGTGGGAACAAGAGGTGCCATTAGGTACTCAGATATTATGGAGATGGTGGCTTTATAAGTACCTGGATAGAATAGACAAATGACATCAGCAAAGGAACTTCTCATATGAGCATGCTTTGATTCCAGAACAATTAGATATCAAATTATAGTAAATAAATACATACAAATAATTTCAGGGACCTGAGAAGAGAAGTTAAGATCGGAATAATACAAGCCATCTTTTTAAGATCTAGTGCTAAGTGCAAGTGGCAAACTTGGAGAACAAATTTCCAAAGTACTGGATGAAAACTTCTTTGGACTATGTTAGCTATGTTTTAGAAAAGGGGGATACTGACCTCATTCTTGCAAAACTGACAGATCTTGTTAACTGGTCTTTAAATTAAGGAGAAAAGTGAAGCAAAACCAGAATTTGTTCTGAACTAAAGGATGATGATGAACAAAAGGAAAAAATAATATTTTAATATTTAAACACAACTTCAGTGAGGAAGGAAACAAACACAAAAAGCAAGAAGATACATTACAAGATTAAAATTATGGTCTTGCTTGAATAATGGCAGCTTAGTTAATAGAGTCTCACAGTCATAACTGTATGATCAACACATATTACACATAGTGTAATGATCAATCACATAGTACAGTCAAATATGATCAACACATAGTACAGTCATAACTGTATCATCAACATATATGGATATAATAATCACTATAGAAACTGTAGAAAAGAAAATAATAGTAAAGGGGTGACACTTTTTATCAAAAGTATTCATAATGCCAGAGTTATAATTTGGGAATGGAATGTGATTGAAGATATTTTGGGTTTAAGATACAAACATCAAGGACAAAATTATTGTGGAAAGCTATTGCAGTGTACCAGGATGAACTCTTTAAGTTGAAGACATTGGACTACACAGATTATAATTATTCAGATATCTGTTGACTAACAAAGACAGCCAAAGTGTCATAAAAAATGTAACTTAGGTAAAGAAAAAAAAACAATGGAGGCTTTAGAAAATGCAATGAAAGAACAAAAAGTTTAACACTGAGCAACAAAGAAATGGTAATAAAATAGATTGTTTCCTTATTATTTTAAATCTTTCTTCGTTTTTGTCAAGGTTCCTTCCCCACTCTGAACTCTAGGTTACAGATGTGGGGACCTGCATGAAAACCTCCTAAGCTTATTTTTACCAGCTTAGGTTAAAACTTCCCCAAGGTACAAACTATTTTCTTTTTCCCTTGGACTTTATTGCTGCCACCACCAAGCGTCTAACAGATATATAACCAGGAAAGAGCCCGCTTGGAAACATCTTTCCCCCTAAAATCCTCCCCAAACCCTACACCCCCTTTCCTGGGGAAGGCTTGATAAAAATCCTCACCAATTTGCATAGGTGAACACAGACCCAAACCCTTGGATCTTAAGAACAATGAAAAAGCAATCAGATTCTTAAAAGAAGAATTTTAATTGAAGAAAAAGTAAAAGAATCACCTCTGTAAAATCAGGATGGTAAATACCTTACCGGGTAATCAGATTCAAAACATAGAGAATCCCTCTAGGCAAATCCTTAAATTACAAAAAGACACAAAAACAGGAATATACATTCAGCACAGCTTATTTTCTCAGCCATTTAAGCAAACAGAATTTAACGCATATCTAGCTAGATTACTTACTAAGTTCTAAGACTCCATTCCTTTCTGTTTCCAGCAAATGCCTCACTCACTCACTCACTCACTCTCTCTCTCTCACACACACACACACACACACACAGAGCCTTTGTTTCTCCCCCCCTTCCAGCTTTGAAAGTATCTTGTCTCCTCATTGGTCATTTTGGTCAGATGCCAGTGAGGTTATCCTAGCTCTTAACTCATTACAGGTGAAAGGGGTTTTTCCTCTGGCCAGGAGGGATTTTAAAGGTGTTTACCCTTCCCTTTATATTTATGACAGTTTTATGCTTTGCAATATCTATACAACACTCCAGTCTCATACTACCTCTGTTTTAATTGACTTGTCTTCAGACATTAGGTTAGAAACATCGAGCTTCTTTGCAGTTCTGTAGCACTATACCTAAATTGCTCAAAAAGGCAACCTATATTTCAAAGATAGGTATCTCCCTTTCAGTAGTTCTGGTGTACCTATCACTATAATGACCTGGCATTAATTACAAGCATTAGTAGCAACATCTTTGCTTTTCCAGGGGGACCATCCGTTCTGCCAATCTTAATAAGTCCTGTTTTTGAAGATCATTAACAAATGATCCCTATTTACAGCTATTTTTTTTAAAATTGGCATTTTCCCCTTAATTTTCACTTTTTGAATTTATGAAAGAGCCCTCTATGATGACATTTTGTGGTTGTTTCAGTACTCTAAAGATGTCACTGAAAGATTAACGGTATAAACTTTAACTATTGCAGACCTAATGGTCCACTGTAATGGAGGAACTCTGATGTCAATAAGCATATTTGGATCTGTGGTTGGTTTGTTTGTTTTTTGCTGCAGTAGAATCCTTTCCAAGTGCCAGCATGGAGGAGAATTTGTTCAAGGTTATTTACATTTTATAAAATCTGGCCAGGATTAAGAATTGCTTATTCAATACCGGTGCTTAGAGAGTGACATTGACTAAACTAGATATGAAAGTGTATCCTTGCTATGTAGCAGCCTTTCATGCCTTCATGTTATTCCTGTATGTTTTTTACTAATTAATTATCTCCATTTAGGTACAAAAAATGAAAAGAAAATGGGACTGTGAATCAGCTCAGAGCCCTTGAAATCAATGGAAGTTAGGAGCCTAAATAGTTTTGTGGTCTGGGCCTTGCTGTCTGACTTGATAGAGGGTTTGAAAAATATGTGTGCCTTTACTTGAACTAAGCCAGGTGGTCTTGTTATACCACTGATGCTGTATTTCACCATTTAGTGCACAATCCTGCTGTCATTGGAATCAGTGGCATAGATTCCATTAATTTTAGTAGGAGCAGGACTATACCTTTAGTGCTCAATTATGCTCCTAGCAACCTGAGACATTTTTAGGAGGGGAGCAAGTGCACGACCCAAGTGGCAGTGTTGCTCAGGCTCCTGAAAAATAGCATGGGTAAATAATCAGGTACAAAAGTAGAGAACATAGTTGCATATGGAATTTTTAATAGTGTACATGGAGGGTTGCTTTGTGTACTGGGGTGGGTGCTCTTAATATTTATGTGGGGATGACCAGGAATTTTCTAGACATGGACAGAATTGAGCTCTGAAATGTTAGGTCAGTCCAAAGCATACCAAATTTGTTAGGTGTTGGCCCAAGCTATTCCTTGGTGTCAGGCCTATATTTCTCCAAAGGTACTCCTTGTTTCTAAACAAAGAATTAAATCATTTATATTAAGTGGGAAGCAAGATGTTTTATCAAATCACATAGTTCCTGATTCAGCAAACTACTTCAGTACATACTAAACTTAAGCATATTCTTAAATCCATTCTGATTAATCAGAGGACTTAAGCAAATGTCATCAAACAAATAACTTAAGCTTATAGGCAGGCATGTGTAAGTGTCTTGCTGAATATGGATGGGGTTATTCATATGCTTAAAGTTAAGCATATACTTAAGTGTTTTTTTTTCTGAATTGGGCATTAGTACATACCTTTTGGCAAATTTGGAGGTGAGTTCAGACTTGGGCTTTGATGGAAAGCTAGTAACAACTTAAACTGTGGAGAGACTGATTGCCAAGGAGACAGTTATTTCACTTCTTGTTATTGTATATTTGTAAGGGTTTGGACGACCCACAATGCCCATCCACAATGCCCATCCATTTCTGAAGACAATAAAGATTTGCTAAATTGCTTCTTATATTTGTAAGTGAGGTAATGTCTTTTATTGGACTGGTGGTGAGAGATTGAATGCTTATCTCTCTCATCAACAGAAGTTGTTCCAAAACAAGATATTACCTCAACCACCTTGTTTGTTTTATCCTGGGACCAACATAGCTACAACCACACTGCATATCTTATATTTGTATTTAATTAGACATATAGAGACAGTGGGCAAACGTTTTGTTCTGTGAGATAAATTAGGTCCAAAGCTCCTATAAACATAAATAAAAGTTATACATGCAACTCCATAAGCACTATGCCAAAAAATTCACCCAGTTCAGCAAAGAACACAGCTTGACTCTCATAACTCAAATGGATGTCTTTCCACTGACTGCAATGGGTTTTGGATCTGGCCCTACGATTGCAGTGCTGGAAGAACAAATGTCTCTTCACTTATAAACTGAGCACATTTGGAAACCCCTGATCAGTTTCACAGTAGAAATGCACATTAAGGTACAGCTAAACCAGAAGCTATTTGGTTTTGTATAGTAAAGTGTTACCATTTTTCCTAATCTTGTACTTTAAAACACAGGTAGAATATGCACAGTAGTCTTACTTCTGCATGCAGTATATTCAGCCTGCAGTGTTAGGATGCAGATCTATTGTTAAAAGATATGTAGTGTTCATATGACTTGATCTAATCCTGAAATTAGTATTCCCAATACCCCGTCAATTCTTTCTCACCAGTCTCAAGTTACAAAATAAACTGGTGAAGGCTTTTACCCAGGAGTTTTGCACAGTGTTCTCATCAGCCTTAAGGCTCTTCAAAGCTTGCACAGATACAAGTTGGTTTTACTTCTTTCCTCCCCACCTCCATAAGGATTACTTGCAGGTCCAGTGAGTATTACAAGGCTGCTAAACTCTGAGTGATATACACGGAGTTTGGAATAGCGCCAAGTAAACATATGGCTCCTGCTCATCTAGCTGCAGGTAGTACATATACCTCAGGTGATCTGAAATCCCATTTTTAAGGAGTCATTCGTGGTCCATCTGCCTCAGCAGTTTTCATCAGTACTGTAATCTTCCAGCCTTTTGTTCCTGCTCTGTTGCCCCTTCTTTGGCACCACCTTGTTGTTCTTCCTTTCCACTTGTGACAAACGAGACTGAAAAGAGAAATTTGACAAGACTTTTACATTGTGTCTACGTTCAGCAACAGGAATGAGAATGGATTTTTCTTCTTCTTACACCTATAAATCTTCAGCATTCAGTATACAGCAGTTTCCTACACATTGTAAATGAATTGCTCTGAATCTGTCTTTCAGCAGATAGATTCTTTCAAAGTGGCTCTTTCCTCTACTGTTCAATGGTTTGTTTTTTAAAAGGACAAACTTTTATGTTGTCATTACTTCATGGCTGAACTTCAGTAAGATCACAACTTAGGCCTGAGTGTAAAGAGCTTCCTTTCCTGACTGTACTCGCAATATAATGTAGTGACCAAATCCCGTTCTGTGATAAAGAAGCAGTGGTACTGCCTACACCATAGGCAAAATTTGGCTCTGAAACTGGAAGGTGTTTTTATTCTGACTCTAGTTTATCTGAATGTGTGTCAGAGGAATATATATCTGGATATGTTCCTTGTCTATCAGAGCTGCAAACACACTCATCCTCACTCTGCACCATCACATGTGTATTTGACTCAAGCTATTATGATTATGTTAATTTTTTTTTTGAGCTCCACAGTGTACTCAGTGCTTTTTAGAGCATAAAGCAAGAACCAGTTACAATCTAGACAAACAGGCTACAGAAGGATTTGTGTTGGTGTCCCTTAGCCATTTATTTTTCATGTATAGCATCTTCAACATTCCTTTTACCAGCCCTTCTTAACATTCAAACCATGCAGTTCATCGAATAATATATTGTTCAAGGGGCATTGTTTGGCATAAATCTCAAGGCAAAGAGTTTTGTGTTTTGCCTGCCTGGAAGCAGTTTGAAAACAGAGGACCAGATTGTCAACTGGTGTAAATAGACACAGATCCACTGACTTAATGAACTTACACTGGTTTACACTAACTGAGGATCTGGCCCCATAATACCAATCTAATTGAAACTTATTGTTTGTATTAGCTTTGGAGCAAATATACCTGTTTGGTTTATTTAAATGACTAGTAACAGAGGAAATTAAAAATTAAGACAAGAATTGCACTTTGCATCAGAAAATGATACATTACCGGTCTAAGTATGACTTTCAGAAGTGATTTGTGATTTCTGGGTTCAGTGCATTTTGAGCACTCAGCTTGAAAAAGCTGGACTTTTCTGAGGGTTGCTGCTCAGCACTTTCTTTTTCCAGAATTCTCTGGCTGGGCACCCAAAATCAATAGTTTTGCAATTTCTGGCCAGAAAGCTTTACATTTAGTTGCATTGTAGTTATCAAAGTGCTGAATGGTGGGGTTTTAATATTATGAGAGAAAATGAGTGGACAGCATTCATGATATCATTATGTTATAACCAAGCTAGTTTTATTTAGAAAATGTACAGATTTCTGCCAATAGATTTTGAGCAGAAAGGATTTAAACAGCAAAAGCAGCACGATCCAAACTGGCTCAAAATAGCAGATAGCTAGTATTTCTTACCGTGTGCACTCAACAGACAGTGCCTGGAGTATTTTACAGAAATACTCGTGTTTTCTTCCCTTTTAATGTTCATCAGGCAAAAAAGTTCTGCATGTAACTTCACACCAAACACATTACAATTATTTTCTATTTATCCTGACTATTTGTTTTCAATAATTATTCAAGTGGATCATTATTCTTGGAGATGCAGTTAAAAGCAAATTGCCCTCTTTCATTTATTCAGTACTTCTCAACAACCCAATCAATGTTGTGTAACACTTATGTTGTTCCAACGGTGCACTAGAAATGAAATGTACAGAGTAAAAAAAAAGGTTCCATGGGCGAAAATATTTTCAACAAAATATAATATACAGTTTGATTTTAAAGCCATATTTAGGCACCTACCTTATTTTCAAAAGTACTGAGCACATTTGCAAAAATCAGGATTGTTTCATGAATGATTCAGTTTACAGACAGGAAAAAGAGCCAAATTTACAATGAACATTTGAAAAAGGTAACGCGACTAGTTAAGTTCATTTATTTCAAAAGGCATTTAATTCTGGTAATGTATATTATAAAGCCAGGTCCTGATCTGATGTAGAGCAGTGTGGATCTATTAAATTCAATGAAGCCATCTCAGTTTGCACCAGCTGAGAATCTGGCCCTATTTACTTCATAAAACTGCCATGTAATGCATATAATGAAAGTTTGGATCACCAGAAATATAGTAGATTAAAATATTCACAATATATTCTTCCAGTACAGTAATTGTACACAGTAATATAGTATGGATAGAGAGAGAATTTTTTTTTATAATTTACTTTTCATTGAGTTTTTTTCCAGGAAAAGTACAATATTCTTCCATTGTAACTGACCTATTTTCAATTTTATATTTGTGGAGTCAAATAATTAATATTAGTCAAGCTATTAGTAGATAATATCTGGACATGTTTCCTTTGGAGTATTAGGAAATTGAGCCTGAAGTTACAGTAAAATGTAAGGAAGACTCATCATAGATTTTTCAGTGCTCTGGCAGTTCCAAAATATTTTTAAAAAATCGTTTCAGGGTGAATCCTAACAAAATACTTCGGAAATTTTCTGTGAAGTGAAAAGTAAAACAAAATTCATGTTAGGTTGAATGAAACATTCAACTATAATTTTTAGGGTTTTTTATTTAAAAAATAAAATAAAGCAATTTTTTTTAAAAAAAGTTATTTCAAATAGAAAAATCAAAACATTGTTTCCAAACATATTAAAACAAAACATTTTTATTTTTTTTTCTGGGGTTCTTTTTTTTTGTTTCCCCACCAAACATAATTCAGTGAAATCAATATGAGTTCACATAATGTTTCAGGCAATACAAATCTGAAGTTTTCCTTTAAAAAAAAAAAGTTATGGATGATAAATTCCACCGTTCCCTAGTCTTTAGCCTTAGTCTACGACATATCCCTCAGGAAGGTGAGTCTCAGCATGGATGGATTGTAAAATCCCTATACAGGTATACATCAACCTCAGCCTGGACCAGTCCACACAAGAGATCTACTTCCTGGACACTACAGTGCTAATAAGCGATGGTCATATAAACACCATCCTATGCCGGAAACCTACTGACCACTATACTTACCTACATGCCTCCAGCTTTCATCCAGACCACACCACACAATCCATTGTCTACAGCCAAGCTCTATGATAAAACCGCATTCGCTCCAATCCCTCAGACAGAGACAAACACCTACAAGATCTCTATCAAGTGTTCTTACAACTACAATACCTATCTGCTGAAGTGAAGAAACAGATTGACAGAGCCAGAAGAGTTCCCAGAAGTTACCTACTACAGGACAGGCGCAACAAAGAAAATAACAGAACACCAATGGAAGAATATTGTACTTTTCCTGAAAAAAAACTCAATAAAAAGTAAATTATAAAAAAAAAAAAATTCTCTTTCTATCCATATTATATTACTGTCTACAATTACTGTACTGGAAGAATATATTGTGAATATTTTAATCTACTATATTTCTGGTGATCCAAACTTTCATTATATGCATTACATGGCAGTTTTATGAAATAAATAGGGCCAGATTCTCAGCTGGTGCAAACTGAGATGGCTTCATTGACTTCAATAGATCCATACTGATCTACATCAGATCAGGACCTGGCTTTATAATATACATTACCAGAATTAAATGCCTTTTGAAATAAAAAACTTAACTAGCCGCGTTACCTTTTTCAAATGTTCATTGTAAATTTGGCTCTTTTTCCTGTCTGTAAACTGAATCATTCATGAAACAATCCTGATTTTTGTAGATGTGCTCAGTACTTTTGAAAATAAGGTAGGTGCCTAAATATGGCTTTAAAATCAAACTGTATATTATATTTTGTTGAAAATATTTTAGCTGTCACCTTCAGCCCCCAACTAAATCCTCTCCAGCGCATCATCAAGGATCTACAACCTATCCTGAAGGACGGCTCATCACTCTCACAGATCTTGGGAAACAGGCCAGTCCTTGCTTACAGACAGCCCCCCAACATGAAGCAAATACTCACCAGCAACCACACACCACACATCAAAAACACTAACCCAGGAACCTACCCTTGCAACAAAGCTCGTTGCCAGCTCTGCCCACATATCTGTTCAAGGGACACCATCATAGGGCCTAATCACATCAGCCACACTATCAGAGGCTCGTTCACTGCACATCTACCAATGTGATATATGCCATCATGTGCCAGCAATGCCTCTCTGCCATGTACATTGGCCAAACCGGACAGTCTGTATGCAAAAGAATAAATGGGCACAAATCAGACGTCAAGAATTGTAACATTCAAAAACCAGTCAGAAAACACTTCAATCTCTCTGGTCACTCGATTACTGACCTAAAAGTCGCAATATTACAACAAAAAAACTTCAGAAATAGACTCCAACGAGAGATTGCTGAATTGGAATTAATTTTCAAACTGGACACCATTAACTTAGGCTTGAATAAAGACTGGGAGTGGATGTGTCATTACACAAAGCAAAACTATTTCCTCATGTTTATTTTTCTCCCCCCTACTGTTCCTCACACATTCTTGTCAACTGCTGGAAATGGCCCCCCTTGATTATCACTACAAAAGGTTTTTTTCTCTCCTGCTGGTAATAGCTCAGCTTACCTGCAAAAAGAAAAGGAGTACTTGTGGCACCTTCCACAAGTACTCCTTTTCTTTTTGCGGATACAGACTAACATGGCTGTTACTGTGAAACCAGTCACCTTACCTGATCACTCTCATTACAGTGTGTATGGTAACACTCATTGTTTCATGTTCTCTGTGTATATAAAATCTCCCCACTGTATCTTCCACTGCATGCATCCGATGAAGTGAACTGTAGCTCACGAAAGCTTATGTTCAAATAATTTTTTTAGTCTCTGAGGTGCCACAAGTCCTCTTTTTCTTTTTGCCTACACAGGTATAGGATCAAGAGTATGGTGCACTTTGTGCTACAGCTTAAATTTAGCTCCTATGACTTTTGGATCTCTCTCTTTTTCCAGTGTTTTGTGTATTATGGTAATTCATTTTAATAGTCCTAATTCTGTCATGCTGCAAATAGTCAGCACAAATTTAAAATGTGAAACACATGCATGTTTGAAATATATATATATAATGCAACTTTGACCATAAAACTATATGAATATAGATAGAAACTGGGCAAATTTTAATATACAGGAAAAAGAGAAATGAAAACAGCCAATTCAGTTTCTTTAGTCTAGTCAGACGTGATTGACAGTTTTTTTGATTTGCATATTTTTTCTCATTGTCTTACAAAAGGGTTCTTCCTTCAACTTTCATAAGTCAACTTTCCATGTATCAAGATGTCCTTTTTTGGGGGGGTGGGGAGAGGTGAATACTGATAGTCTAACTGAAAATTAATTCATGACATGAAACTTCTCCAGTTGAGTTTTGTAATATTCAATGTTATTAGACTCTTTGAACCCTTAATGCTTCATAAATTAGTTTTCAATAATGTTTTTAATGATTAAATCAGTTTATTGTCAGACGTTTTCACAGACACTTATCAAGGACTATTTATCAAGTGCTCAATTTGTTTTTGAAATAGCCCTAACATTGCACACAAAGAATCTATTTCTGGCAATGAATTCACTTAACACTTCAAAATTCATGTTTTATATTCCCTCTTTTATTCAAAGGGACTATCTCATTCTTCTTCTTAATACCATGACATTGGTATTAGGCATCTTTGTATTTTAACTGAACCTACGTAATTAGTCACAGTGAATTTTATTGAAAAATATCTTGTTCTTTAATAGAAATATTGACTTGGGTGAAGTGGAAAACTCATTTCATGTACTCAAGAGAACTCAGAAATGATCTCTAGGCAGGCATCACTAGTAAGTTAGAGTCTGTGTGCTCTACATACAAGATAAATTGACCTATATAGGAGCCGTGCTTTTTATTCTCCACCTACCCTTGCCCCATATTTATAACTTTACTTTGACTTATTCAACTCTTTATGTAGAAGATTTGGTGCTATGAAACATAAAATAAATATGATTAAGCTAAATTATCTGGAAACATTCCTCCATCCTCTCTCCTACCCCTTTCTCATCTCAGTTGTTCCCTTTTTCTTTACTTAAATTTTACAAATTTTGGATTCATAAAATACACTTCCTTAGGGTGAGATTTACAAAGGTATTTAGTTCTAAATACCTTTGAAAATCAGGTCATTATTCCATGAATGACTATTGTCACACCGAGTCACTACATTGTTTGATTTCAATGGGACTTCTTGTTGTGCAAGATAATATATAACATTAGCAAGGGCACTGCAGTCTGGCCCATAGTTATTAGTGATGGGAAACATCACTGAAGAAGAAAGAGAGATATTGAACATTGCTAAATTCTTTAAAAATAAACTCTCAACTTGGGTTGATTTCTAGCTATAAGGTTAATTTAAGAAAGATAGTCAAGCCTCCTGTCTGCTTGAGCAAAGAACAAGCTTCAACTGTGGTTTCAATGTGAAGTCTGGCTGAAATATATATATATATCGCTATTTTCAGCCATTGCTATTCAAAATTTACGGGGGAAACTGTAAAGTAAGTCATTTATATCTACTTATGGGGGAAGAAAATGCAATAAAAAAGAACTGGCTGCAAGACCACATTTTACTTATCCTACCAGTGTATGTTTCACCTAAACTTTTATAATAATTGTTACCGAGTACATTTAATATCAAAGAAAAATATCAAGCATTAGATTGAAGTTTTTAAAAGACGATTTTTATTCCAGATAAATTGCCCTAAAATTTAAAGTAATTTAGCCCTAAAAATGTCAGAGACCATCCTTCGTCATTGTCACTGTGTGGAAATCCAAAATAAGGATTGGAAGGCAACAAAACATATGATTTAATGTGAATTAAGAAAAAATACAAGGGAAGGAACTGTCTCATTGGGTTCTAAAATTAAAGAATTCAATTTCTGGGAAATTTCAAATGCTCTCCCTCCCATCTTTTACTGTAGCTTGTGAGTGATGATTTTCCTTTCCTAAATACTCAGACATTTTGGGAAGAAAAAGAAGCAATTAAAGGTTT
The DNA here is from genome assembly GCF_965140295.1 of Lepidochelys olivacea. NCBI lineage: Eukaryota > Metazoa > Chordata > Testudines > Cheloniidae > Lepidochelys > Lepidochelys olivacea. The sequence goes on from NC_140412.1 coordinate 31,886,039, forward strand.
TTTAAATTCTGTTTTATCAGTTATCCTCTGGAATGTTGCCATTGGTGATCAAAGAGATATTAATTTCTGCATCTTATTACCACTTTCAGCTAAGGAATTTTGGAAAGCTCACAAATGTAGGAAGATTTTTAATATGAAGTCTCAGGGCTTTGTAAGACGTTCTGTTTACGAAGACTCAGAAAATATGAGCTATCATAAAGCTTCCACTGCTTCCCTCTAGATTAGTTGAAAACATTTATACATATGTACTTGACACCTGTTTGGATGTCCGACATATTGATAAAATACTTGGATACATGTTAGTGAGGATGTGGGGATAGAGTTTGTCATATCTTAAAGTAGCATGGTTTTGCACAGTACATAGACTTAATGAAGTACTCAATGCTTTTTTTGCCTTGGTTGTCACAGAAAAGGTCAGCTCCCACAGTGCTATTCTGGGAAACATATTATGGGAGGATGGGAGCAGCCCTCAGTGCTGAAAGAACAAGTTAAGGACTATTTAGAAAAGCTGGACATGCACAAGTCTATGGGTCCAGATCTAATGCATCCGAGGGTGCTAAGGGAATTGGCTGATGTGATTGCAGAGCCATTGACCATTATCTCTGAAAACTTCTGGTGACTGGGGGAGGTCCCAGACAATTTGAAAAAGCAAACAAAGTGCCCATCTTTATAAAAGCGAAGAAGGAGAACCCAGGGAACTAAAGACCGGTCAGCTTCACCTCAATCCCTGGAAAAATCATTGAGCAGGTCCTCAAGGAAACCATTTTGAAGCACTTGGAGGAGAGGAAAGTGATCAGGAACAGTCAACAAGGATTCACCAAGGGCAAGGCATGCCTGACTAACCTGATTGCCTTCTATGATGAGATAACTGGCTCTGTGGATATGGGGAAAGCAGTGGACGTGATATACCTTGACTTTAGCAAAGCTTTTGATATGGTCTCCCACAGTATTCTTGCCAGCAAGTTAAAAAAGTATGAATTAGATGAATGGACTATAAGGTGAATAGAAAGCTGGCTAGATCGTCGGGCTCAATGATTAGTGATCAACGGCTCGATGTCTAGTTGGCAGCCGGTATCAAGCAGAGTGCTCCAGGGGTCAGTCCTGGGGCCAGTTTGGTTCAACACCTTTATTAGTGATCTGGATGATGGGATGGATTGCACCCTCAGAAAGTTCGCAGATGGCACTAAGCTGGGGGGAGAAGCAGATACCCTGGAGGGTAGGGACAGGATCCAGAGTGACCAAGACAAATTGGAGGATTAGGCCAAAAGAAATCTGATGAGGTTCAGCAAGGACAAGTGCAGAGTCCTGCATTTAAGACAGAAGAATCCCATGCACTGCTACAGGCTGGGGACAGACAGGCTAAGCAGCAGTTCTGCAGAAAAGGACCTGGGGATTACAGTGGATGAGAAGCTGGATATGAGTCAGCAGTGTGCCCTTGTTGCCAAGAAGGCTAATGGCACATTGGGCTGCATTAGTAGGAGCATCGCCAGCAGATCGAGGGAAGTGATTATTCCCCTCTATTCGGCACTGGTGAGGCCACATGTAGAGTAGAGATTTGATAGCAGCCTTCAACTACATGAAGGGGGGCTCCAAATAGGATGGAGCTAGGCTGTTCTCAGTGGTGGCAGATGACAGAACAAGAAGCAATGGTCTCAAGTTGCAGTGGGTGAGGTCTAGGTTGGATATTAGAAAACACTTTTTCACTAGAAGGGTGGTGAAGCACTGGAATGAGTTACCTAGGAGGTGGTGGAATCTCCATCGTTAGAGATTTTTAAGGCCGGCTTGACAAAACACTTTTTCACTAGGGATGATTTTTTTGGTGTTGGTCCTGCTTTGAGCAGGGGGTTGGACTAGATGACCTCCTGAGGTCTCTTCCAACCCTAATCTTCTTTGATTTTATGAGTGATAAACAGCTTATCCATTTTCCTTTACATTGTGAATATGGCTATTAAATGGCTAAGATGTGCAGTGACAATAAAGCATACTTTGTACCACTGGTCTTTATTAGCTAAAATGGATTAAAAGAGGCACATTGCATTTTACTTGGTACAATGTTTACATTTGCTTTTGGGGAAAAATGATGTTTCTGATCACTAGAATAGGATCTATTTCTTGATGTCTAATACTACGTGGCCAGAGAAAAACATTGGCCTACTTTTAAGGTGTTAGGTGACCTGTAGGTTCTTGCTCCCATCTTGGATTGTTATACTAACACTGCTCTAGAAGTAATGCTGAATCTTCTAGACTTGAAATTGTGAAGAAAAAATGCTTTCCTTGAGAGAACAGTCTAGAAAAATGGAAGAGCTGTGTTGAGGGTGTGGAGAAGTGTGTCAGGAAAGGTTCTTTGGCCAATCCTCAGCTGATAGAATCCCCCAGGATTAAGGGAAAAGAATGGTGTCTTAGAGTAGTAGCCTTTCCTTCCGTCCCCTCCTGAATTGTGACAAGTTGGACTCATCTCCTTAGAAGGTGTTGGCTTAACCAACTATGTACACCACCATGTCTGACTTCTAGCCATCGCAGGGATGGCTTAGTGTGTCAAGATGCAATAGGGTCTGGCCCAGAAACAGGGCTAGCTGAACTGATGAACAGTCTACTCAGGGCTAACGAGAGCCAAAAATTCTTGCTGGTAATAACTTTATTATTCCAGCCACCATGTCTATTCTTTAGTGTGACCAAAAGTCCTGGTAACACTTTTTAATGGGGTTGGTGGAATTTCTGGTTGTGGCCATGTGATCCTGCTATCTGTAAAACTTCAGTACTTTCAGTGTGAATATGCTATTCTCCACTTATCTGCTTCTTTTGAATAATGTTCACCATCAGCATCTTTTGAAGCCCCTCATTTATGCTTTTGTGTATATATTTTCCCCCATTGTGTACTCTTCAGTGTGTATCTGGATGTTCAAGGCCCTAGAATATTGTATATCTAACCAAAGTCAGATTATTTCCACAGTCTACCCTACAGTTCAATTTTAGTTATTATAATCCATGCATGTTTCATTATCAGAATCAAGCAACATTTTTGATATTTTTATACAATGCTTCAGCATGGAAAGTCATCATTTTGTGGGAGAGTTTGGTACTTCTAATTCCTTTTAAACTCAATTATTGAATGACTTATGTAAGCATCCTACACTCTCCAGTCTTAAGTCTTTAAAAACTCACTTCTACCAGTAATAATGTCTAATTTGACATTAGTCTACTGTCCTTTTTCAGGAGAGGATGAAGCTTTTGTTACTGTAACGCTTTCTTGGGCTAATGAACAGCCACTTGGTAATTGAGGCAGGAGGAAGCAAATTGAGGTGGCTTTTTGTTAGAGACATATCCTCCATTTGATTTAAGGGAGAGTACAGGATTCCTTGTTACATTGTTATACTACTTGAGATAATTATAGCAGTTTTTCTGAGAGGATGGAAGAAAGGCAATTATGGACATAGAACCCTAATTATCTTACTTTTTGTGGTGAATTAAGGGCAGATTTGACAGAAAGAGGGGAAAGTGAGAAGCCATCAGAGTTAGATGCACCAGACCCATGCCACAACCAGTCCTTCTGAGAGTCTATTGGTTTAGTCTACAGACAAGTAATAATTCTTGCATCATAGCCAGCTAACATCTACTGCACTCATGTATTTTACTGATGCCAAACAATAACTGCATATTCCTATAGAATTAATGTGTCCTGGATGTGTATTCCACCAGTTTCTTTCACTGCTGTGTGAGTCTCCCTGTCAGAGACACTATTAGGCTAACCAGCTTTTGAGTCTCTGTGCAGTAATAATAAGGGGAAAAATAACAATCCCATAAAATAGAAACTGCCAGACTTGTTTTAGGATTTGGAACAGTAATTGTCCTTTTAAAAAAAAAGTTGTTTGCCTTATTATTACTAATATTACAAAGAGATTAACCAGGGCAACTACAAGTAAAAACAGAATTGTTTCATTTACATAACATTTATTTTGTAGCCTATTAGAACATTTGAAATTACAGTGGATTCTCAAGTACAAGAGAAAATATAAATAATGAGACTACTAAACTCCATATTAAATAATCAACACAATGTTATCAAAGCCATTTCGCAATCATGATTTGTTTTTTCACATATGGTCCCAGTTTTCATATTTGAATACCACAGTTGTGCCTATGTAACTCCACATTTAGGTAAATAAGTTCTGATTTGTACAGCCATCCCACAAAGGATGATAAACACCACTGTTTAACAGTGGGCAATCTAACTGTCAGTAACAATTACCTAGCCAGAGTCTTATCCTCCCATGAAACTAAATCATATAATAATTATCCATCAAAATATTTTTGATCCTCTCAAATTAAGACACCTATTACTTGTTCTGTTTTACAGCTGAAGCCCCGAAAGTATGTTAGTTTGGGAAGAAGTTCAGAATTGTTAACTAAAAATATACTACACCATGTAATAAGATCATATTTAAATTACCTGTCATAGATTTAACATATGCACACTTGTAGGTGCTTATAATTAAGCCATATTGGTCTTTTGGTTTGATTGGGAAGTGATCATTTTGTTTTGTGTTGCGCTGGACCATCTATTCCACAAAATCTTAATCTATGAAGTAATACCATAAAGAAAATACAATACAGTTTAATGTCAAAATATGTCTGTAGTGAAAAAAAAGATAATGAAAGGAAAAAAGGAATGAATGGCTAAGTACTAGTAAATTGTACTTATGACTTTCACATGTATATTGATAAATGCAGAATATATTTTGCTACTTATGCAATGAGATGTTTGTACATGGAGTGACATTTCTGCCAATTTTTAACACGTATTTAGTATCCACCTACCCTTAAATAGGAACACATACCATAGACAATGTCTTTCTGATGCATGGTCTAGTGGATAGTGAGGTAGATGGAAAGCGAAGAGACTGGAATTGTATTCCCATCTCTGCCACTGATCAGTGTGATTCCTAGCACCCTTTATCTGTCTTATATACCTTGTCTGTCTTCTTTACACTGTAAGCTCTTTGGGGCACGAACTTACAGTGTCTCTTCCTAGATGTATGTATAGCACCTAACACAATGGAAACACAATCACATTTAGAGTCTCTGAGTGCTACAGTAATACAAATAATGTTTTTCCTGTTTGTTTGGGATCTTTTTAGCTAGTCTGTGATATGGTCTGTTTCATTTTTGTGTTTCACTGGTATCTTGGTTGTAATAGTACTGGTGTTTTAAAGGTTAATGAAAAAATGTTTCAGATTTCTATGGATTTTAACTACACTATTTTTTACTAAAGTTGATGGGGAGTTGGGGAAACAAATTCTTTGAAAATTCAGGAGAAGAAATGTAATATTCATAAGAATACTCCAGTAAAAAAATGGCATTTGTTTATTTGTCTTTCCCAACTCCTTGGTTAACAATGCACATAAAACTAACATATCTTCATTTCAGTGGCATTTGGTTCAGGTCCTTAAATATCACCATAAATTACTGGTATATGCAAGCTTTTATCCAATATTTCAATGTTCAGACCTTAAACTGATTCAGTTAATGGTTTCTCACCTACTTTATTTCACTGTACAAGCTTAATAAGCAGCTCCTTCTATGTGGTCTCAATGAAACGGATTAATTAATGAGGAGCTTAATTTGCACATTGCCAGAAGTTCATGGGTGTAAAGGGAGCTGGGAGGAAAACAAATCAGTCATTCTGATGCTTCAAGCATTTTTACATGCAGGACCTAGCAGAGAGTGATACCTCTAGCTGGCCATTACCAGCACCAATCTCAAATATGTTTTCAAAAGTATTTTTACTTCTAGTTACAATCCAGTCAAATTTTGGCTATGTCTACACTAGAGAGCTTATAGGTGTACTGATGCAGCTGATCTCTTGGGTAGCCACTCTATGCTGATGGGAGAGAGCTCTCCCTTCGACATAATTCAACCACCCCCAATGAGTGGCAGTAGCTATGTCGGTGGGAGAAGCTGCGTACAGTACCACTTATGCCAGTGTAATTTAGGTTTTTCAAACCCCCGAGTGACATAATTTTTGCCAACAGAAATGGTGTAGAGACATGGCCTTAGATCCTCATATAGTAATCTCTTCTAACTGATGCAGACACACTGAAAAGGTACCAGTTTTGCTTGAATCAGCTAATGGATATGATTCAGTAACTTTTCAACTAACCGAACAAATCTCAGTTCTGAGCAAATCTATCGCTGTTCACAAAGTAAATCCTCACAGTTGTCTGCAAACTCCACTTTTGTACCTGGTTCACCATTTCTGACCCATTTTCATTGATCTTGTGTGGTTATTTTCATTTGCTATACAAATCGTCCTCTAAGGTTCACACAGATGCGTTTAGAGAGACATCAATAAGTGAACTCTGCAGTTTATTCTACAGGATGTATCTACACAGGGAGTTTTTGTGGCATAGCTATTTCTGATTAACCCTGTGTGTGGATGCTTTTATTCTGGAATAACACTGTCGTGTTCCACATTAGCTTAATCCTCTTCTATGAGATGTGGATCTGGGCCAAAATGAGAAATATTAATTTGTATTTGAATAGCTTCTGAATCAAACATGAAAAGAAATTAAAGTACCAAAGAGGATAAGTAGATAAAATGTGTAACTGGAGAACTTGCTGTTTGCAGTTTTAATTATTGCATAATATAAAAACATTTGCAGCTGTACTATATCATTTTTATTTGGTTTCTTCTTGCATACAAGACTCCTGCATTGCAATTCACTGGAATGGTGCAGCACTGATATTCATGTTCACAGTGACTGTTAGTCTGCTGTTTTGCCCTACTCTTCAGAAATTGGAATAATTAACAAATACAAACAGTGAGAAGATTACTACTCTTCCAACTTTCCCCAATATAGTTGAAGGGCATAATTCTATTTGCTATGACTTTGATAAGGACGGTGTTGCATATAAAAGGATGGAACAACTCTGCTTTACAGAAATGACCACCTAAAATCATTGTTAATTTATTCAGAAATTACTCTATTAAAATGAGAAAGATTCAATTGTATTGGAAAACATTCATATGAGCTTGAATCCCACATGCTTTGTCTGGGACGTAAGTGTTTTTACTCATTATGCAAATATGTTTGGAGATAATAAGAATGGTTTCACATCAATTAATTTGATATTATAAGTAGAATGTCCATTATTCTCTAGGTCCATTAATAGATTTATTTTTTAAGTGTGGTGAGTTTTTAAAATAAGTTTTCCAACATGGGAAGTACATATACACCAAGATTAAAAACAAAAACAAAAGGGGTCAGGGGTTGGCCTGAAGTTAGTCTTAAGATGTGTGTCTATCAAGGCTTCTGTCCTTGTGAATGGCTCCAAAATGTGAATGGCTCTAGGTCACCACAAAGACACAAATGTGCCAGCCGAATGCTTTTGACATGAAAAGCAACAATGCATAAAGTCATATGGTGGTTTCATCACATTATGAACAAGGATATTAGGCATGGGATGAACTAGCCTCCAATGTCTTCCCAGGTGACTCAGCACCAGCTCAGAGGACTTGGCCATCTGCTCTGTATGCCAGAGTCTATAGAACAATCCACCAGCTTTATTTGTTCAGTCCAACAAAAGTAGGATGGAGACAACCTTGTGGATGTCCTCACACATGCTGGAGTGATGTCATGGCTTCTGATCTCACCTGCCTCAGCCTTAACATAGAGCAGGCTGAAACACTGGCAGGAGACTGGGCTATCTGAAAATCGGTAAACTGATGTGTACATTCTATGCTCCACAAGCAGGAGAATTAATAAAAATAAATGAATAAAATTAGTCTCCTTAATCTATATTAGAATCAATGGGAGTTGCAGGGTGATTTAGGCTTTGGCAAATCTGGCCATTCATGTGGAAATGACTTCCATAGGACATTTTTTGAAAGCAAAGCCAATCTTTGCCTTTTTTTTTCTTGTCTTTTTGGTGCCAAAATCGGACATATTTCATTGGATAATCGCTCCCTCCTCATTCATGTTATTTTGATCCTCATAAACTTTTAACCATTCATTTTAAATTTGCATGAAACCCCATGGGAAAATGACTACATTAGCATAGATTACCTTTCCTTTTGCTGAAGTTCTACAGTTTGTCAGAGGGCACGATGCAGTTTTTGCTTTATTTTCCAACCAAGGATTCACATTTTAGCTTCAGCATGCACACTTAGAATAAAAATATTCATATTTTAGTCACTTGATAATATAGTAGCCATTAGCTGTTGTATTAGCATAACAGGTATACTCTTATCATGTGAATTCCCCATCTGTAGCTAATCCAGTAATGTAATGTATGACATTGATGAAAGAGCTCAACCTGCAGTCATTTTGCACACGGAACTCCTATTAAATTTAATGGGAAATTTTTCATGTGGACATATTGCAGGAGTTATTACTTCATTCATTTGTTTATAAGCAGCTCCATCACAGTCATCCCCACAGTAACTGAGCTAACATAAGCATTTTACCCCTTCTCTTTAAAAAGCTCTAAAACACTGCAAAGTTCTGTGTGGAGAGTTTCAGAGTAACAGCCGTGTTAGTCTGTATTCGCAAAAAGAAAAGGAGTACTTGTGGCACCTTAGAGACTAACCAATTTATTTGAGCATGAGCTTTCGTGAGCTACAGTGAAGTGAGCTGTAGCTCACGAAAGCTCATGCTCAAATAAATTGGTTAGTCTCTAAGGTGCCACAAGTACTCCTTTTCTTTTTGTGTGGAGAGTGTTTTCCCCGGAAAAATTAAAGATCATGAATGATTATAAGAACACTTGCACCCATTGAAGTCATGGGCTACTGACCTCAAAGATAGCAAATTCTGACTCTACATACAGCCGTGTTAGTCTGTATTCACAAAAAGAACAGGAGTACTTGTGGCACCTTGGAGACTGACAAATTTATTTGAGCATAAGCTTTCATGAGCTACAGCTCACTTCATCGGATGCATGATGATCTCTCTGGTCACGCAATCACAGACATGAAGGTCGCTATCTTACAACAAAAAAAACTTCAAATCCAGACTGCAGCGAGAAACTGCTGAATTGGAATTCATTTGCAAATTGGATACTATTAATTTAGGCTTAAATAGAGACTGGGAGTGGCTAAGTCATTATGCAAGGTAGCCTATTTCCCCTTGTTTTTTCCTACCCCCCGCCCCAGACGTTCTGGTTAAACTTGGATTTAAACTTGGAGAGTGGTCAGTTTGGATGAGCTATTGCCAGCAGGAGAGTGAGTTTCTGTGTGTGTGTGTGTGTTCCCCCGGGGGGGGGGGGGGTGAGAAAGCCAGGATTTGTGCTGGAAATGGCCCACCTTGATTACCATGCACATCATAGGGAGAGTGGTCACTTTGGATGAGCTGTTACCAGCAGGAGAGTGAGTTTGTGTGTGTGGTTTTTTGGAGGGGGGTGAGGGGGTGAAAGAACCTGGATTTGTGCAGGAAATGGCCCACCTTGATTATCATACACATTGTGAAGAGAGTGGTCACTTTGGATGGGCTATTACCAGCAGGAGAGTGAGTTTGTGTGTGGGGGGGCGGAGGGTGAGAAAACCTGGATTTGTGCTGGAAATGGCCTAACTTGATGATCACTTTAGGTAAGCTATTACCATCAGGAGAGTGAGTTTGTGTGTGTATGGGGGTGGGGGGGTGAGAAAACCTGGATTTGTGCTGGAAATGCCCCACCTTGATTATCATGCACATTGTAGGGAGAGTGGTCACTTTGGATAAGCGATTACCAGCAGGAGAGTGAGTTTGTGTGTGTGGTTTTTGGAGGGGGGTGAGGGAGTGAGAGAACCTGGATTTGTGCAGGAAATGGCCCACCTTGATTATCATACACATTATGAACAGAGTGGTCACTTTGGATGGGCTATTACCAGCAGGAGAGTGAGTTTGTGTGTAGGGGGGGGAGGGTGAGAAAACCTGGATTTGTGCTGGAAATGCCCCAACTTGATGATCACTTTAGATAAGCTATTACCAGCAGGACAGTGGGGTGGGAGGAGGTATTGTTTCATGGTCTCTGTGTATATATAATGTCTTCTGCAGTTTCCACGGTATGCATCCGATGAAGTGAGCTGTAGCTCACGAAAGCTCATGCTCAAATAAATTGGTTAGTCTCTAAGGTGCCACAAGTACTCCTTTTCCTTATTTCAGTGAATCTACTCGTATGAGCAGTAACTGTTCACATATGGGGCCCAATTCATCTCCTACGGAAGTCATTGGAAAGACCCCTATTAACTCTGAGGGGAATTAAATCAGGATCTTACTACTAAGACATTAATCTATGGTCTTCACTCAGCCAAGTAATAATACTGAGGAAATACCTCTTGAAAATGTGCCTGCCCCCAGTGCTGAGTCAGTGTTAGAGTCTCTAGTCTCTGATGTAACCAATATAATATGGAGATCTCTGGCATAGGAATTACAAGGTCAAAGAGCATAAATGTCCTTTAAAAACAATAAATGTTCCATATCAAGCCCTCACCAGCTACAGGGAGCATGTCACAGATGACAATCCTTCAAATTCAAGCTCCGAATCAGACATATCCTTCAAAAGATTAGCAAACTTAATATCTAGAGGTAATAAATTAATAATTTGATATTTTTATGTATTGTAGGAAACTTTCTGTGACTGACAGTAGAACTCTGCACCCATGGTGACAGATAGGCAATAAAAGTTGGATGTCTAACAACCTTGGGAGCCTCTGCAAATCTCACTCCACAACATTGAGTTAGTAGGAGTCTACAAACGGCATTGTTTGCTGATTTATTAGAAAATAAGGTGTGGGTGAAAAATATCAAGCCTTTGGGTCTCCCAGGAACAACTCATAATACCCCTTTTGCTAGGATGGCTTGCAGAAATTCTAGATCTACAACCTGACAGCTCCTCAGATACAATTTTAAGAAAAAGGTGGATAAGCAAGTTTTGTACACTTTTAATTCTCTGTAACTCTCTATGTTGTCTAAAGATTTCATTTGTGGTCATGATGCAAGGTGAAAGCAATCCTAACAAATTATTTCTAAACCATACATTTTTGCTGGAGGCAATGATGAAGGCTTTTGCTGAAGAGGAGTCTGGGTCATGATTATTCCTGGTTGTAAGTTCAGAATTGTTGTTGGAGATCATGAGTATGTTATTTACTACTACAAAAAGTGCTGGACAGCTTGTAGTACATCCCACTGCAGCTGCCTGGGTAGAGAGAGAGGAGGCAGATTTTACTTTGGAACCTGGATTTCAGTGACTGACACAGTTTGTTTGGATATCTGCTCATGGCAGGCTCTTCCATGTCTTCATATGCCTGAGACAATCTTTGCCCAGTGTTTAGATCTTCATCTTAATATGCTGAATGCTCCCAACTGCTGCTGCCTTTGGGGAATGATGAATTCCCTCAGGAGGGCATTAAAACTGGGCCCTAAATGAATTAATAGCACCGTACATCATAGGATCCCTTACAGATAACACATTGTCTTAAGTCACTACTTTTATTTAGTCCCATGAAGTTTCCAGTAAAACTTTAGAGAACGCTTACCATTTCTACTAGGCAACTAACTTGTACTGGCCCCTTTAGGTGGTAACTTCAGACAAATTTTATTCCATAAAATTTTAGCGTGAGCTTTGGTTCCCACACTGTGCTGTCTGCTAATCACTGTGGGAAAATCATAATGCATCTTGGACCAGCTTTAAAAATTGCATATCTGAATGTCCCCTTAGAGTTCTAAGTAAACGTTTATCCCAATTATTATTTTCTCTATGGTGCTAAGTTCTGACTCTCCAGGGCTCTGTATGCATTCTATCTTGTTTAAACTGTTCATAAGTCATTTATAAGGATATGTATAATTGTAGTGTTTCTAAGTGGTAGTACTATTTCACCTTTTTAACAATAAATTTTCGAATATATGATCATTTTCACATCAGAACATTTTGTCCCAAGTAACTGCATCGTTTCAAGGGGAAAACAGTGAAATCTAAACTTTGAGAACATGGCAGTGATACATTTCAAATTTGGGGAAGGATGAATTTTAATTCAGATTCCAGCAGATCAGGTGTTTGAATTAGAAGGGGACTCAAATTGTAGTGTGTAGTCTGAAGGAATATATTATATCCTCTAGTTCAGAAACAGCTGTAGGTTCTCATTACCTGTAGTTCATGTTGGTAGGCAGCTTTTCAACTCTGTTTATTGATTTTTACTGCCAGTTACAACTTTCAAAACACAAGAAAAATGTTGAGGAATTGATCAAAGTTAGCCATTATATAATTAGACGATTAAGTAGTCTTGTTACAAGTAAAAATTTTTAACCCACCTATAGCACTAATAAACAGAATAGTACAGGAAAGCAACTAAACTTGGCAGTTGTCAAGGTTCCTCCCCCACTCTGAACTCTAGGGTACAGATGTGGGGACCTGCATGAAAAACCTCCTAAGCTTATCTTTACCAGCTTAGGTCAAAACTTCCCCAAGGTAACAAATATTACCCCCGTTATCCTTGGAATGGCCGCTACCACCACCAAACTAATACTGGTTACTGGGGAAGAGCTGTTTGGACGCGTCCTTCCCTCCAAAATACTTCCCAAAACCTTGCACCCCACTTCCTGGACAAGGTTTGGTAAAAAGCCTCACCAATTCGCCTAGGTGACTACAGACCCAGACCCTTGGACCTTAAGAACAATGAACAATCCTCCCAACACTTGCACTCCCCCTTTCCTGGGAAATGTTGGATAAAAAGCCTCACCAATTTGCATAGGTGACCACAGACCCAAACCCTTGGATCTGAGAACAATGAAAAAGCATTCAGTGTTTTACAAGAAGACTTTTAATAAAAAATAGAAGTAAATAGAAATAAAGAAATTCCCCCTGTAAAATCAGGATGGTATATATCTTACAGGGTAATTAGGTTCAAAAACATAGAGAACCCCTCTAGGCAAAACCTTAAGTTACAAAAAAGATACACAGACAGAAATAGTTATTCTATTCAGCACAATTCTTTTCTCAGCCATTTAAAGAAATCATAATCTAACACATACCTAGCTAGATTACTTACTAAAAGTTCTAAGACTCCATTCCTGTTCTGTCCCCGGCCAAGACGACTACAGACAGACCCTTTGTTTCTCTCCCTCCTCCCAGCTTTTGAAAGTATCTTGTCTCCTCATTGGTCATTTTGGTCAGGTGCCAGCGAGGTTACCTTTAGCTTCTTAACCCTTTACAGGTGAGAGGAGCTTTCCCCTGGCCAGGAGGGATTTCAAAGGGGTTTACCCTTCCCTTTATATTTATGACACGCCCCCCAAATCTCAGCTAGGGTGAAACACTGGCTGGGATTTCTTCCTGGAGCTCTAGGAAAACAGAGTTAATAAGACACATGCATCTCTAAATATACTACCAAGTACATAAAGACTAACAATATTTTCCACATCTCAAGGACGATTTTAACCAGTTGATTCTGGGAAACTTTCACGGGAGAGTGCATCAGCCACTTTGTTAGAAGCTCCTGAGATGTGTTGGATGTCGAAATCAAAATCTTGGAGAGCTAAACTCCACCGAAGAAGTTTTGTGTTAGTTTCTTTGACGGTGTGAAGCCACTTTAGTGCAGCATGGTCGGTTTGCAGGTGGAAACGCCGTCCCCAAACATATGGGCGTAGCTTTTCCAGAGCGTAGACAATGGCATAACATTCTTTTTCAGTGACTGACCAGTTGCTTTCCCTCTCAGACAGTTTTTTGCTGAGAAACACTACAGGGTGGAATTCTTGATCAGGTCCTTTCTGCATTAAAACTGCTCCCACACCACGCTCGGATGCATCTGTGGTTACTAGGAACGGTTTGTCAAAGTCTGGGGCCCTTAGTACAGGGTCAGACATGAGTGTCGCTTTAAGCTTGTTAAAGGCCTTCTGACACTTTCCGGTCCACTGAACAGCATTTGGCTGTTTCTTTTTGGTTAGGTCTGTCAGTGGGGCAGCGATTTGGCTGTAGTGCGGTACAAATCGTCTGTAATAACCGGCCAAGCCTAAGAAGGATTGAACCTGTTTCTTTGACTTTGGGACAGGCCACTTTTGGATAGCATCCACTTTGGCCTGTAGGGGGCTGATAGTTCCTTGACCCACCTGGTGTCCAAGGTAAGTCACTCTGTTTAGGCCTATTTGACACTTCTTAGCCTTAACAGTTAGTCCTGCCTCCCTTATGCGCTCAAGGACTTTTTGTAGATGTTCCAGGTGGTCTGCCCAGGAATCCGAAAATATGGCCACATCGTCAAGGTAGGCGACTGCATATTCTCCTAATCCCGCTAGGAGACCATCTACAAGTCTTTGGAAAGTGGCGGGTGCATTTCGCAGCCCGAAAGGGAGTACATTAAATTCATACAGCCCGAGATGTGTGATGAAGGCTGACCTTTCCTTGGCAGATTCATCTAGCGGTACCTGCCAGTACCCCTTGGTTAAGTCCAAGGTAGAGATGAACTGGGCCCTTCCCAGTTTCTCTAATAGTTCATCTGTGTGTGGCATGGGATAGTTGTCTGGGCGAGTTACAGCATTTAGCTTACGGTAGTCCACGCAAAAACATATTTCCCCATCTGGTTTGGGAACTAGAACCACTGGAGATGCCCATGCACTTTCAGAGGGGCGGATTACACCCATCTGTAACATATCCTGGATCTCCCGTTCTATAGCAGTTTTAGCTTGAGGAGACACCCGGTAAGGGTGGACCCTAATTGGGTGAGCATTACCTGTGTCAATGGAGTGGTATGCCCGTTCAGTCAGTCCTGGGGTGGCTGAGAACGTTGGCGCGTAGCTAGTGCACAGCTCCTGGATCTGCTGTCGCTGCATACGCCCAAGGGTCATGGAGAGGTTCACCTCTTCCACACCACCAGCACATTTCCCTTCATAGTAGACACCTTCAGGCCACTCAGCGTCGTCTCCTCCCTGGGCTGTAAACTGACAAACCTTTAATTCTCTGGAATAAAAGGGCTTTAGAGAATTAATATGATACACCTTAGGCTTTCGGTTGGAGGTGGGGAATGCTATGAGATAATTAACAGCTCCCAGGCGCTCCTGGACCACGAATGGCCCTTCCCACGATGCTTCCATTTTATGGGCCTGGAGCGCCTTTAAGACCATGACCTGGTCTCCTACTTTGAAGGAACGCTCTCTGGCATGTTTATCATACCAGGCTTTTTGCTCTTTTTGAGCATCCTGTAAGTTTTCTCTAGCAAGGGCTAAAGAGGTTCGGAGGGTGTTTTGTAGGTTGGTTACAAAGTCCAGAATGTTAGTTCCTGGAGAAGGTGTAAATCCCTCCCATTGCTGCTTCACCAACTGCAATGGCCCCTTAACCTCACGGCCATATACAAGTTCAAATGGGGAAAACCCTAAACTGGGATGTGGTACAGCTCTGTAGGCAAAGAGCAACTGCTGCAATACTAGGTCCCAATCATTGGAGTGCTCATTTACGAATTTACGTATCATGGCCCCCAAAGTTCCATTAAACTTCTCCACCATGCCATTTGTTTGATGATGGTAAGGAGTGGCAACCAAGTGATTTACCCCATGAGCTTCCCAAAGGTTTTTCATAGTTCCTGCCAGGAAATTAGTCCCTGCATCTGTGAGGATGTCGGAGGGCCAACCTACCCTGGCAAAAATGTCTGCTAGTGCCTGGCACACACTTTTAGCCCTGGTGTTGCTTAGAGCTACTGCTTCCGGCCATCGGGTGGCAAAATCCATGAAAGTCAGTATGTACTGCTTTCCTCTGGGTGTCTTTTTCGGAAAAGGACCCAGAATATCCACAGCTACTCACTGAAATGGAACTTCAATGATGGGGAGTGGCTGGAGAAGAGCTTTGACCTGGTCTTGGGGTTTTCCCACTCTTTGGCACACCTCACAAGACTGGACATAGGTAGAAACATCCTTGCCCATTCCCTCCCAGTGGAATGCCCCCCCCCAAATGGTCTTTGGTCCTGTTCACCCCAGCATGGCCACTAGGGTGATCATGGGCTAAGCTCAAGAGCTTGGCCCGGTATTTAGTTGGAACTACCAACTGTCTCTGAGGATGCCAGTCTTCCTGGTGTCCCCCAGAAAGAGTTTCCTTGTATAAAAGTCCTCTTTCTACAACAAACCTGGATCGATTAGAAGAGCTGAGAGGCGGTGGGTTGCTCCGTGCCGCCGTCCAAGCTCTCTGGAGGCTTTCATCTGCTTCCTGTTCGGTCTGGAACTGTTCCCTTGATGCTGGAGACATCAGTTCCTCATGGGATTGTGGACCTAGGCTTGGTCCCTCTGGAAGCGATATAGGGGATGGAGCTGTTTCTGTTGACTGTGAACCGCTCTCCGCTGGTGCACTATGTTGGGATTCAAGCTCCGGCTGAGCCTCTTGTGTAGGGTTATCGGCTGCTGCCAGTTCAGGTTCGGTGGGGCCCTCTGGTGTTGAGGTTGCAAGTACTGGATTCAGTGCTGACACGGGGTCTGGTGTTGGTTGTTTGGCTGGTTCCGGTTCTGGGACTGGTTCCGTCTGGGTCTCTGGGACTGGATCCACTACTGCTGTTGCAGACATTGGCCTGGGGTCCAGGTCCATCACCTCTGACTGGGTCCTGATAGAAGTTTCTGGAACAGAGCTAGGCCTCACGGCTTGTTTAGCCTGGTTGCGGGTGACCATTCCCACCCTCTTGGCCTGCTTCACATGATTGGCCAAGTCTTCCCCCAACAGCATGGGGATGGGATAATCATCATAGACTGCAAAAGTCCACATTCCTGACCAGCCCTTGTACTGGACAGGCAACTTGGCTGTAGGCAAATTGAAAGAGTTGGACTTGAAGGGTTGAATCGTCACTTGGATCTCTGGGTTGATTAAATTGGGGTCCACTAAGGAAGCATGGATAGCTGACACTTGTGCTCCGGTGTCCCTCCACGCGGTGACCTTCTTCCCACCCACACTCGCAGTTTCCCTCCGCTCCAAGGGTATCTGGGAGGTATCTGGGCCTGTGGACCTCTGGTGTGATTCCGGTGCAATGAACTGTAATCTGTTGGGGTTCTTGGGGCAGTTGGCCTTTACATGCCCCAGCTCGTTACACTTAAAACATCGTCCAGCTGACGGGTCACTGGGGCGAGGAGGGTTGCTGGAGAACGGGGTGGTGGGACGATAAGGGGTCTGGAGGGTTCTTTGGGAGGTAGGTGGGGCTTTGGGCGGCCCCCGGTAATAGGGTGTGGTCTGGGGTGGTCCCTTCTGGTCTCCGCTCCAACTGCGACCAGTTTTCTTCTTCTCTGCCACCTCCACCCATCTGGCTCCAATCTCTCCTGCCTCAATTACAGTTTTGGGTTTCCCATCTAGGATGTATCTTTCTATTTCCTCAGGAACACCCTCTAAGAATTGTTCCATTTGCATTAGGAAGGGCAAATTTACTGGAGATTCAACACTTGCTCCTGATATCCAGGCATCCCAATGTTTTACAATGTGGTAGGCATGTCGGGTAAATGACATGTCTGGTTTCCACCTTAGGGCTCTGAACCTCCGACGAGACTGCTCGGGTGTTATCCCCATTCTGACTCTCGCCTTGGATTTAAACAGTTCATACTTGTTCATGTGTTCTTTAGGCATTTCAGCTGCCACCTCAGCTAAGGGTCCACTGAGCTGCGGCCTCAGCTCTACCATGTATTGGTCAGTAGAGATGTTGTACCCAAGGCAGGCCCTTTCGAAGTTTTCTAGGAAGGCCTCAGTATCATCACCTGCCTTGTAGGTGGGGAACTTTCTGGGATGGGAAGTGGTACCTGGAGAAGGATTGCTAGGGTTTGTTGGTATATTCTGCTGGGCCTTTATCCTCTCCATCTCCTCCACATGCTTCCTCTCTTTTTCCTTCTCCTCCTCCTTCAGCCGCATGAGTTCTATCTGTCTTTCATGTTCCCTTTGTTTTTCCTCAGCCTGAAATTTGGCTAATTCCAGCTGTAGTCGAGCTGAGGATTTGGCCATTCTAACCTCTCTGTTTTTAACTAACTTTACACCCGAGGTTTAGAAATAAACAAACAAAACTTGGCTGTAAAATTTTGCTGTGCTGGAATAGAATACCTATTCTCTGATAGTGATTGTCAGCCTACAGAAAAAGACAATTCCCTTGTCTCTGTTCTGGGCCCAAATTAAAGCAAAAAACCTCCAACTACTTGGAAACCTGCTTACCCAGCCCAAAGAAGAAAAAAAATTTCTTTTCAAACCTGTGCTCCTTGTAAAACAAAAAAAAAAATCAAAATCCTAAAAAAAACCCTGCCACTTTTGTCTCCAGGCAAATGGGTAGAGCACACACCCCCTATTTACTTTTAGGAAGAAAAGAAAAAAAAAAAAACCTCTGGGTTGGAAGACTGTGAATTTCCCTGCAGGAGTTAAGTACCCTGCCTCCAGGCAAAGAAAACCTGCAATTCACAAGATAATCCCCTTTTGTCTCTGCTTGGCCACAAAGCAGAGAGAAACCAAGCTGCTTTCAGTTTCAAAGCTGCCTTCTGGACTTCCTAAAAATTCCTTTTTAAAATCTGTATTTCTAGTTCAAACAATCTCAACTGGATCTCAAAATGATTTCAGGTTAATCCCACCGCTGTGCCACCATGTCAAGGTTCCTCCCCCACTCTGAACTCTAGGGTACAGATGTGGGGACCTGCATGAAAAACCTCCTAAGCTTATCTTTACCAGCTTAGGTCAAAACTTCCCCAAGGTAACAAATATTACCCCCGTTATCCTTGGAATGGCCGCTACCACCACCAAACTAATACTGGTTACTGGGGAAGAGCTGTTTGGACGCGTCCTTCCCCCCAAAATACTTCCCAAAACCTTGCACCCCACTTCCTGGACAAGGTTTGGTAAAAAGCCTCACCAATTCGCCTAGGTGACTACAGACCCAGACCCTTGGATCTTAAGAACAATGAACAATCCTCCCAACACTTGCACTCCCCCTTTCCTGGGAAATGTTGGATAAAAAGCCTCACCAATTTGCATAGGTGACCACAGACCCAAACCCTTGGATCTGAGAACAATGAAAAAGCATTCAGTGTTTTACAAGAAGACTTTTAATAAAAAATAGAAGTAAATAGAAATAAAGAAATTCCCCCTGTAAAATCAGGATGGTATATATCTTACAGGGTAATTAGGTTCAAAAACATAGAGAACCCCTCTAGGCAAAACCTTAAGTTACAAAAAAGATACACAGACAGAAATAGTTATTCTATTCAGCACAATTCTTTTCTCAGCCATTTAAAGAAATCATAATCTAACACATACCTAGCTAGATTACTTACTAAAAGTTCTAAGACTCCATTCCTGTTCTGTCCCCGGCCAAGACGACTACAGACAGACACAGACCCTTTGTTTCTCTCCCTCCTCCCAGCTTTTGAAAGTATCTTGTCTCCTCATTGGTCATTTTGGTCAGGTGCCAGCGAGGTTACCTTTAGCTTCTTAACCCTTTACAGGTGAGAGGAGCTTTCCCCTGGCCAGGAGGGATTTCAAAGGGGTTTACCCTTCCCTTTATATTTATGACAGCCACATTTTGTAGGAGGAATAATTACAAGTTTATTAATAGCTTTAGGAAAAAGCAACAACTATTGTGGATCAAACAATCTGATTGGAAGGAGCACAAGTAAATATAAGTGACCAACATCTGGAGTGTGCAATATATGCCTTGCCTGTATTACAAGCATGGCAACAACAATGGGGAGACAGGACTATACAACATAAGAAAGGTATAGGGGAAATATATCGTAGGTAGCATTGGTGCTGGAGCTCGGGTTTTAAACTCATTTGATATTGAGAGGTTACAAGGGAAAATGTCAGCTTTGGTAAGATTTTGGAGGCTATACAGACACATGTGATACAAAATTTTGGTGCATTATCAGAATAAGTGTGGAACTCCAACTGAAACAAGCCCAAGCCTTGAAAATGTCTCTAAATGTAAATCTATTTGGTATGTCTGAAAGTATACTAGCAATATGATGTGTACAGATGTAAATTTATGTGATACATACATAGAGGGAATGGTTAATCTGTTAGGTAATGGGCAATGGCCTTTTGGAATGGTTCAAAGATCTTCACAGAGAATCAATGGATTGCAGGCTGGAAGAAATATATGGAGTTTAATTGGGATCAAGCCACTCTGAGGGGAGAGTGGAAAGGCAGAATGCTGTTACACAACACAGGGAAGCAAAGAAAAGCAGCAATGGCCTGGGTGTTGCCAAAAATTATTAATGAAGAATTATGGCAAATAGAAATAAGTGGGACACACTTGATTCAAGAAGAAGGGGATTATAAATTAGTAGAATTAATGAAACATTGTAAAGAGTGGGGACTAAACAAATGGGTGTGCCCACAACTAACTTGGTCCCTGGAGGGATGTCATTTGAACCATTCAAGTGGACAATGTACCATGTAATATGTAGCCTCTAATGGCACAAGAGTGTTTGATTTAGGCAGCGGGTATATTCGGTGGTAACATGTATTTTGGGGAAGTATGGCAGAAAAAGGCCCAACTGAGTCATGTAAATGTAATGTAACAGAGGTCATTATTAATGGAAATATTTACCAAGGTCCTCTATTTTTAAAAAAGGAGATTGTTTGGGAACCAAAAGATTTGGCTGGTCCTTTGATTTGGGGATACAATGGGAACAATGCAAAAAATTGATCAATGGAAGTGAAAAAATCAGGCAATTTGCAAAAGGTGTATCTAAGTCTGCTCAGCTGGGAAAAATAAACATTTAGATCCACAATGGTCAAATATTAAAATTGGAGAAAGGAAAAGAATTGGCAATTTCTCACTGGTATTATATTTTTAAAGGATGGGCTCCCAGTGTAACAGCTCTTCTAAATTTAATGCTACATCCTCTTGTGATATTATTTGCATTAATGATTTTGTTAAGCTTTATTATGCTATATTTATACTGCCGAAAAAGAAAGCAACAAGAAGTTTTGGAGCAAGTGATATAAATAATTTAATTGCTTGCAAAATTAGAAAGTGATAAAATAATTAATGGCATTAACCATGCATCAAGAAGGGGGAATGATATAAATATAATATATATAAATATAATATATATATATATATATATATATATATATATATATATATATATATATATATAGTGATTCATATATACATGTAACAATCTATACATTGTGATTCATATATCCATGTAATATGTCATAGGTCACTGAGGCCTGGTATGAATGAAGTGTGCTTGACATGAATTCGTGTGTTGCAAGTTGTGAACCAAAGCAAGAACTCAAGGTCAAGGACTATTAGAACTAACTGAGCAAAAACAATTTTGCTATGTTCCTAGAAAAATATGAAAAATCAGCAGAAAAGGAAACAGCAGCTGGACTTATATAAAATTGTATAAGAATTGGAGGAAATAGCATGCCTTGGATCATGGTAGCCCACCCAGGATTCTCTCTTTGGAATTGTGTGGGTAGAAGGCCTAGTAAACAAAGGCAAAGAAATGTTGACATGACAGAATAGACTATAAATGGTTACCTAGGACTTCTGCAAATCAGAGTTGTTTATTGATTCAGAGCCCTCTGTGGATATAGATGTGGTTTTTGCCGGCTCTCTGCATCTTATGATATTATGATTGGAAGGAATCTCAACTTGCCATTGAGACCATTCTGACCTTTGGACTCTGGTATAGTATGTTTGGGGCCTGAATGTGGAGTGAGTAAGGTTTGTTTTGTAATCAATAAAGAGCATGTAGAGTATTATATACTAACACTGTGTCTGGTATCTATTGGGGGTCTAACACTACCAATACTAAAACATCCTTGGAATTTCTAAATATTATTGATAATGTCCTAACTCGAAATCCTACATGAGACCTCGTCTTGAAAGCTAAAAAGGAACTGTTCACAAAACTAAAAATTAATGATAGTTTAGGTACTGTGACAGGGTCAGGCCAGATGGCTATAGGAGAGTAATTTTTTTTTTTAAGCAGAAAAAGAATTTTAGTTGTGTAACACTTACAAAGAATCACCAAAAAGGATAAAGCAAAACTATGCAACAAAACAAAAGCAAACACAAGGTATAACACAGCAGGCCTCAGGAGGGAGAAGTGTTTAGGCTAGCCTGGGCCAAGAGCGGGGGGGCTTCCTCGACACTCATGGTCTTCCATCCCCTCAAGTTACCTAGTGCCACGCCCAGTGTAACCAATTATTCCTCTCCTGAGAGTGCCCGACAAGATGGGCATGGCTGAGGGGTGGGCAGTTTGGGGGTGGGGGGGACATACACCCATTTGTGATAGGACCCCTCCTAGGTGACAGTGATGATGGTATCCACAGCGGCAATGGCTGGGGCTAGGGTCTCTCGCTCTTCCCCTCAATCAAAGGGTCAGGCGGAGGGAACCGGACAGGGTCACCGAACAGAGACCTCGGACAGTGCCCACCGCTCCTCGAAGGCGTCAAGGGAGTCGGTGGACGCCGCCCAGAGGAACTCCGCCCGGATACGTGAATATACTGAGGATTCACTGAATGAACGGCCCTACAATCGCAGGACGCTTCATTAGCCAACCTCCACTCTTTGGTTTTATAAATGGCTGTTTTAGGTAGGGCTAGGAGGAGGTTAACCAGGAGATCTCAAGATTTTGTGGGGCCACAGATGGGGAGTGTGTAGATAAAAAGGCGAGGGGAAAAGTGTAGCCAAAAGCATAATAAAATATTCATGAGGAACCGGAAAAGGGGCTGCAGCCTGGCACACTCTAAATATATGTGCGTCAGGGTTTCCCTCACGTTGCAAAAAGGGCAAGTATCCGGGATGGGGGTGAACCGTGTCAAAAACACGCCCGTGCTCACAGCTCCGTGAAGGAGCCGCCAACTGATGTCCCCGACGGGCCTCGGGACCAAGGTGGAATACAGGCTGGCCCACCGGGGTTGCTCACCCTCCAAAGGTGGCAGGAGGTCAATTGGCCAATTGAAAGGTCCGACGGTCCTGGAGTAGAGGGTGTCAAGGTGGCCTTCACCTCCTGAAGTACGCGCGGGGGGTACGAGGTCTGGAGAGCCCCATGCGCCGAGCGAGCGTCAGGGGATCCAGCCAGTCTCCCTGGTCGTAGTCCAGGAGGTCTCAGACTCTTTTGATTTCCGCCAGGACCAAACTCTGGCGCACTGAGCGGGACTCCGCCACCTGCACACGGAGCTGGGGGTTGTGTAGCAGGGGCTCCGCGAGGAGATCTGCTCCCATGGTGACCGCCAGAGACTTGGTTGTTGAAAACAGTTTCCAGGTCCGGAGGAGGTCCTGGTAGAAGACCAGCAGCCCGGACAGGTCTCGCGGAAAACATCTTGGACAGAGATAAAAGAGCTGCCTTGTATCAGAGCCCTTGGAAGCGGCGCAGGAAGGCGTGCACCAATATGCTCCACGTCGAACTACCTGCACTATAAAGGAGCCTCTGCAGGGCCTGGAGGCGGAAGACACGGACCTGAGTGTGCAGACACTTCAGGCCCTGCCCTCCTTCCTTCAGGGGTAGATGAAGAACCCAACAGGGGCCCAGTGCCTTCCTGATCAAAAGAACTCTAGAATCGATGTCCGGGGGTTGGTCAGGAAACCCGGGGCCGGGACCATGGTGTTGAGCTGGTACCAGAGCGTGGACAGGACTAGTTGGTTAAACATCAGTGCTCTCCCTCTCAGGGAGAGACATCGGAGTAGCCTCGTCCATTTCCGGAGCCACTCTATCACCCCACCTTCTAAATTTTGCCAGTTCTCCAGCAGAGAAGGGTGCATGGCAGAAAGGTAAACGCCTAGGTAAAGCAGTGGACCCGTGCTCCACCGGATGGTCTGAAGCGCGGGTGGGAGGGAGCTCACCCGCAGCCAGTCTCTCACTGCCAAGCCAGAGCTCTTGACCCACTTGACTCGGGCGGAGGAGGCTGCCGAATAGATGGATAGAAGCAAGTCACCCAGGTCCTGGACCACGAGGAGCACATCACTGGCGTACGTCGACAGGACCAGCCGCAGCTCCGGCAACCGCAGCACCAACCCTGTCAACCTCCTGAGGAGGAGACAGAGGAAGGGCTCAATCGCCAGAGCGTACAGCTGGCCCAAGAGAGGGCACCCCTGCGCACTCCTCGCCCGAACCTGACCGGTTCGGTCAGGATCCAGTTGAGCCTAACCAGACACTCTGCGGAAGCGTACAGCACCTGGAGAAAACTCACAAACTGAGGTCTGAATCCAAACGCCTGCAGAGTGCCCAGGAGGTATCCATAGTCCACTCTGTCGAACGCCTTCTCTTGATCAAGAGACAGGAGGGCGAATGTCAGACCGTCTCTATGCCCGAGTTCCAAAAGGTCACAGACTAGAAATAGGTTGTCAAAAATGCTGCGGCCCGGGACAGTGTAGGTCTGGTCTGGGTGGATCACGTCCGCCATCACAGACCCTAGCTGCAGCGAGATTGCTTTCGCTACGATTTTGTAGTCCGTGCTAAGGAGCGAGACGGGACGCCAGTTTCATAAATCGCGGAGGTCCCCCTTCTTTGGCAACAAGGCGAGCACCGCTTGCCTGCACAAAAGAGGGAAGACCCCGCCCTGAAAAGACTTGGCCCAGACAGTGGCTAGGTCTGGGACAAAGATGTCCCAGAACGTGCGGTAGAACTCCACGGTCAGCCCGTCCATGCCCGGAAATTTATTGGTGGGCATGCGACAGAGGGCTTCCGAGAACTCGGCCAGGGTGAGAGGCAGCTCTAGTCGGTCTCTAGCGTGGCTCCCCACGCTGACCATGGGGAGTTCCTCCTAGAGCACCCTGCAAGCGCCAGGATCGGTCGGATCCAAGGAGAAAAGGCTTGTGTAGAAGTCGCGGGCCCTCCCACACATCTCCACTGGATCCACATCCCCACACAAATCCACTGGGCCCGATGGTCCTCGAGGGCCTGGAGCTCCTCCCGCTTCTCCCAGCACGCTCCGCAGAGGAACGGGTCCTTGGGGCTGGCGGCCAGATGCCTCTCCATCTCTAAGACCTCCCGTTCCAACTGCTCTGTCGCTGCATTTCTCCATTGGCTGGTGCCCCGAGTGTAGTCACGGCAGAAGAGCTTGGCGCGCACCTTCCCGAGATCCCACCATCGCCACACCAAGGGAAAGGCATGCCACTGCTCTCGCCAGGCCAGCCAAAACTCCCGGAAGGACATCACAAAGCTCTCGTCCTCCAACAGGCTGTTATTAAAGTGCCAATAGGCCGGCCCCGGTCTCTCTGCACGGAGGGAGACCGTTACGTGACTAAATGATGATCGGAAAATGGGGCCGGCCGAATGGCGGAGGAGTGGGCCTGTGAAAGATGGAAACGGGATAAGTAAATACGGTCCAACCGAGAGTGGTGTGACCGATGGGCCTCCACCCGGACAAAGGTGAACATGGAGGTGTCATCTGGGTGATGGTCACGCCAGACGTCCACTAGGGAGTGATGGTCGACTATCCCTTGGAGAATATTCGCAGCGGCCGGACTCGGTTCGGCCCCTGAGCGGTCCCGTTCCTCGAGGGTGGTGTTAAAGTCCCCTCCCAGGACCAGGCACTCGTGCGAATCCAGGGTGCCGAGAAAGTCGGACACCTGCAGATAAAATTGTGGCCGCCTGGAGCTCATTTGCGGGGCATAGATGTTGACAATATTAACCACGAGCCCTTCCATACGGACTCGAAGGTGCAGCAGGTGGCCCGGCACGGCCTCGTTGACTCCCAGCACCTCAGGCCATAGGTTGGGGGAGAACAGGGTCGCCACTCCAGCTTGCCAGGTCGCGAAATGGCTAAAGTATACCCCGTCCCCCCACTCCAGCCGCCACCTCGGCGGCCGGGTCCGTATGGGTCTCCTGCAGGAAAACTACAGAGTACCTCCCTTCCCGAAGGTAAGAGAGCACCTGGGACCTGCAGAGAGCCATCCTACAGCCCCTGGTATTCAGGGTCGCAATAATAAGAGGCGTCATGCGGAGGGCTGTGGGGGTGGGGGCCTTGTATTGGCGGGGGGGTTCAGGGCCCCCGGCGGGTTGCACAGCAACCCGTGACCCATCCTTGGGTGAGTAGATCGCGTCGGAAGCTGCGGGCTCGCTCGTAGGCCGCAGCACCGCGCCTTCCTTGCCCCCTGCCCTCCTTTATAAGGGCCCTTGTGGCCTGGAGGATTTGATCAAAGTCCCCCCATAGCTGAAGAGCCAGCTGTGCCCTATCGCGGGCGCCACGAGTGTGCTCTAGGAACTTCCGTAGCACATGCCGCAGCTCATGGGGGGGTGGGGTTACAATTCCCGAGGTGTTCCCTGATGGGCCTCTTAATACAGCCTCGTGGTCCGCTAAGGTGGGTAGACAGGGTGCGGACCACCGACGGGGCGTCTGATAGGCTGGGGTTATTAAATTCATTTCACGCCTTGGGGTGGAGGGGGATGGCAGGGGAAAAATTGCCACTCCTAATGGGTCGCAGCTAGAAAGTGCAAAGACTGCTCCCTGGGGGGAATCTGCGAAGGGTGGAAAGGAAATAACCCCAGGGGCAGCATTAACATTGCAGGAGGAAAGAACTTGGGCAGGGGCAGGGGTGGGGGCAGGGGCAGGGGCAGGGCTAAGGCTCTGGGGTTCAGGAGGCAAGCAGCTAAAGGAAAGTGCCTCCTGAGCAGAGTCAAGGGTTAAGGGGTAAGGGAGGGGGCTCCCAATAATGCTAGGTGCTGGCTCCATGGTGGTCTTAGCGGCCATGGCATCAGGTGGTGGACCACCTTCTGCAGGGTGCTCACCCGGGAAGGCAATTAGGGGGAGGGAGCATGGGGAAAGGGAGGCTGGGGTAAGGCTGCCCAGCTCGAGGCCAGCCGGCAGCAGATCATCCCCTCCCTAGGTGACCAGGGTCAAATCTAGGGCCTCAATCTCCAAGTACACGGGGGAGAGGCCAACTCCTGCCACCCCGGGGGCCTCTCCTCTAGGGCCCGCCTCAATGGTCGCCTCGGGGTCTGCAGGGGGTTCAGGTAGTGTCCAGGCAGAAGGGGCGTCCTCAGAAGTCTCGGAGGGGAGGGTCTCCCGTGGAGGGGGGATTCTGCCCTCCAATGCCAGTCCATCTTCCCCTCCCGACACCAGCGGATGGATCTCGCTCGTGACCGTGGCGGGAGGCTCGATAGCAGTGCCTCCTTTCCTGGTCTTCCGGGGGGCTTCCGCATCGGGTGGATGCAGTGGAGCTCGAGCCTTCCGCTTGCCTCGCTTCCCCTGGACTAGGGTCCAGCCCTCCATAGCGTCATCTGGGGGCTGGTTAGCAGGGGTCGTGTCGGGGGGCGGAGGCGATGGTTTAGGGGTTCGGGGAGGTAGCGGTGAGGCAACATGAGGGGCGGGGGTTTCTCCTTGGGGAGGGCCCTCTCCTATACCCGATAATATCCTTGCCACACCCTCCTCCATAGGCTGTGTTGGATTGGTACTAGCAAGGGTGGAACTCCCTTGCTCGCCCGGGCATTGTAGGGAAGGTATCTCTTGGGCCCGGACAGGAGCAGCGATGGGTCGAGTAGGAGGAGGGTTGGTTTCAGGTGCTGGGCAGCCAGGGGCGTTGGCACCGACGGGGCCGATGTCCTGCCAGGTCTCGGGGGTTTTGGGTGCCCCTCCCCCCCGGGCCAAAGGGCAGTCTCTGCGGACATGCCCCGCTGAACGGCAGAGGTAGCACCGGGCCTCTCCGGTAGAATAAAAGACCCGATAGCAGGCTCCCTGGTAGGGGACTAGAAAGGACCCCTCGAGTGCCTCTTCGTCACGCGCCCCTGCCGGTGGTAGAAGCTGCACTTGCCAGCAGAACAAAAAAATGTGACGGAGGGTGGGGTCCTTGCAGCCCAACGGGAGAGGGCTGATGACAGAGACAAGTTTCCCCAGGGTGGAAAGAGCAGGTAACAGGGCAGCATTGGGTAAGAAGGGAGGAACGGAGGTAAGGACGAGGCGAACGCCCAGGTCTTCTAATGGTTCTAGGGGGACAAACACCCCCCCACCGTCAGGCCCCTCTCCACCGCCTCCTGGGTGGCATCCTCCGAGGCTAAGAAGAAAACGACCTTCCCATACATCTTGGAGGCCGCCACAATAGCCGTGGGTCCTACCACCTTCGCCAACGCCTGCACGTATGTCTCCACGTGGGGCGAGGTGGGCACCAGGAGGCAACGGACGCCATGCTTCCTGGTCAAGGCGGGAAAAGGGCCTCGGCCGCTGGTGATGGTGGCGGAGGCGGGGGGGGGGTGAGATGACGAGGCGGCAGGCAGGGGGGAGCCCACTGCCACCCGGGCATACGTCCTGGGGGCCGGGGGAGGGACAATCGCAGAGCTGGTGGAGGGAAAAGCAGGGAGGGGCGCCACGGTTGATGACGAGGCCACAGCGGTGGGGGCAGCCCCTGCCATGGAGGGCTCAGTGGTTTTAGCAGGGCCCTTTCCTTTCCACCCGCCCTGGCCCTTCCGGCGAACCGGGGGGGGGGGGGTTTCCTAGAATCTGGGTGGGCGGTGGTTGCAGCAGCAGCAGCAGCAATCACCCTGGTGCCTCCTGCTACCGGTGCCCCAGCAGCGGGGGTGGCAAGTATCTTGACAATAGTGGGGGGGGGACCTTGGGGGTCAGGCAGGTGTGGTGGTGAGGGAGGGACAACTAAGTTTGTTGAAGCAGTCTCGCCCCTCTCGTTCCCCGCCATTGTGAGCAGGGAGAGACAGAGAGACACCGGAAGGAGGAGGGGGGAGGGGAGAAGCGGAATAGCCCCTCCTTCCGCTAGGCTGCGGGCGGGGAGGGGGGGAATGCCGAGGGGATTAGACTGGGGGGGGAACAAAATCGGGGTCCAGTAATAGGGGCAAATTATGGGATAAGCAATCCGAAGGGGGGTGCAGACCCACACACGTTTGTCCAAAGAGTCTAGGTTGGCCAGCTGTTATGTCCGGTCCGGAAGGCAAACTTCAAAGCGAACAGCTGGATTCGAAGGGAGATGGCAGGTTGCCAGCAGGGACAGACGGCGGGGTGGGCCGTGACAGTTGTAATAACGATGGGGGGATAGGGGCACTGATGGATCGGGGGTGGGGGTCTCCATGCCACACCCCCTGTGCCGCCACAAACGCAAGTAATCACAGTTAAACTCCCCCCCACGAGAGTATAATTCAGAAAATTACTCAGTCTTACGGCCCCCTTCACGATGATTTATAGCTCTCCTGAATAATTTCTTCTGTCTGCTGAAATCTTCTTCTCCGGCTGTGTTGGCTGTGTTCCAAGGCTTCCGGCATGTTAAGAATGTTGTAAAGTCCGAGCTGCTGGCAAAATGGCTGGGTCTGGGGGTTTCCACTCCCCCCTCCGGACAGCAAATCGGCAATCTTCCCCCCCCTCCTCCAGGGGCTCAGCTTAGACAAATAGCTGCGCCCAAAAGCAGGTGTGTGTGTGGGGGGTGCTGGCGAAGGACGTAGACGGGAAAAAAAAAGCAAAGAATCAAGAAAAAACAAAAAAGTGTCTGGCCGGGTGGGGGGGGGGGACTAAGGCAGGTGCAAAAAGTAAGAAAAATCCGGGCTAGGGGGCTTTAGGAAAGAATAGAAAGCAGATAGCTGAGGAGCAAGCAAAAGACGTTCCGTTTCCCAAAAGGGAAGGTGTGTTTTTTTTTTTTTGTTTTGTTTTTTGAAACAGAAAGAAAATTTATTGGTAACGCTTACAGAATTACCAAAGGAAACAAAACAACTATGCAACAAAACAACGCAATCAGAAGGTATAACACAGCAGCTTTCAGGAGGGAGAAGTGTTCAGGCTAGCCTGGGCCCAGAGCGGGGGGGCTTCCTCGACACTCGTGGTCTTCCACCCTCCTGAGTTACCTGGTGGCCTAGAGCGGGGGGGCTTCCTCGACACTCGTGGTCTTCCACCCCCTCGAGTTACCCAGTGCCGCGCCCAGTGTCACCGATCCTCCCTCTCCTGAGAGTGCCCGGTAAGATGGGCACGGCTGCGGGGTGGGCAGTTTAGGGAGGGGGGGGTAGACACCCATGTATTATAGGACCCCTCCTAGATGACAGGAATGATGGTATCCACAGCGGCAATGGCTGGGGCTGGCGTCTCTCGCTCTCCCCTCAATCAAAGGGTCAGACGGAGGGAACCGGACGGGGTCACCGAGCAGAGAACCCCAGACAGCGCCCACCGCTCCTCGAAGGCTTCAAGGGAGTCGGTGGACGCCGCCCAGAGGAACTCCGCTCGGATACGTGAGTGTACTGAGGATCGGAAAACGGCCCCACAATCGCAGGACGTTTCATGGGCCAACCTCCTCTCTCTGGTTTTATAAATGGCTGTTTTAGCCAAAGCTAGGAGGAGGTTGACCAGAAGATCCCGCGACTTTGTGGGGCCATGGATGGGAAGTGTATAGATAAAGAGGTGGGGGGAAAAATGAAGCCAGAAGCGTAATAGAATATTTGTGAGGAGCCGGAAAAGGGGCTGCAATCTGGCACACTCTGAATACACGTGCGCCAGGGTTTCCCTCACATTACAGAAAGGACAAGTGTCCGGAATGGGGGTAAACCGTGTCAAAAACACGCCCGTGCTCACAGCTCCGTGAAGGAGCCGTCAACTGATGTCCCCAACGGGCCTTGGGACCAGGGTGGAATACAGGCTGGCCCACCGAGGTTGCTCACCCTCCAGAGGTGGCAGGAGATCCCGCCACTTTGTATCGGGGCGGGACACCAGGGTGTGGGCGTGAAGGGTGTGAAGCGTAAGTGTATATAAATATTTCCGTGGAGCAATTTGAAAGCTAACCGGCTGCAATTCGTGCAGCCGGCTTGCAGTAAAAGGGTGAGGGGTTTGTTGGGATCTACGGGGTGGGGGCCCGATGGAAAGGTCCGGCGGGCCTGGGGTAAGGGAAGGGCGGGCTGCGCCCTCGCACAAGGCTGGCTAACATAAGCCCGAGCAGCGGGGGTCAAGGCGGCCTTTACCTCCTGAAGCACGCGCCGGCGGGTACGGAGGCTAGAGAGCCCCATGCGCCAAGCGAGTGTCAGGGGATCCAGCCAGTCTCTCCGGTCGTAGTCCAGGAGGTCTCCGACCCTTGTAACTTCCGCCAGGACCAACCTCTGGCGCACCGAGCGGGACTCCGCCACCTGCACACGGAGCTGGGGGTTGTGTAGCAGGGGCTCCGTGAGGATATCTGCCCCCACGGTGGCCGCCACGGACCTGGTTGTTAGAAACAATTTCCAGGTCCGGAGGAGGTCCTGGTAGAAGACCGGCAGCCCGGAGAGGTCTCGCGGAAAACCCCTCGGAGAAAGATAAAAGAGCTGCCGGTCATATCGAAGCCCTTGGAAACGGCGCAGGAAGGCGTGCGCCAGTATGCTCCACGCCGAACTACTTGCACTATAAAAGAGCCTCTGCAGGGCCTGGAGGCGGAAAACGCGGACCTGAGTGTACAGACACTTCAGGCCCTGCCCTCCTTCCTTCAGGGGTAGATGAAGAACTCCAACAGGGGCCCAGTGCATTCCTGACCAGAAGAACTCTAGAATCAATCTCCGGAGGTGGGTCAGGAAACCCGGGGCCGGGGCCAGGGTGTTGAGCCGGTACCAGAGCGTGGACAGGACTAGTTGGTTAAGCACCAGTGCTCTCCCTCGGAGGGAGAGACATCGGAGTAGCCTCGTCCATCTCCGGATCCGCTCTATCACCCCGCCCTCTAAATTTTGCCAGTTCTCCGGCGGGGAAGGATGCGTGGCGGAAAGGTAAACGCCGAGATAGAGCAGTGGACCCGCACTCCACCGGATGGTCTGAAGTGCGGGTGGGAGGGAGCTCACCTGCCGCCAGTCCCCCACCGCCAAGCCAGAGCTCTTGACCCAGTTGACTCGGGCGGAGGAGGCTGCCGAATAGATGGCTTGGCATGCCTCCACTCGCGCCAAGTCACCCGGGTCCTGGACCACGAGGAGTACGTCATCGGCGTACGCCGACAGGACCAGCCGCAGCTCCGGCTCCCGCAGCACCAACCCTGTCATCCTCCTGCGGAGGAGACAGAGGAAAGGCTCAATCGCCAGAGCATACAACTGTCCGAGAGGGGGCACCCCTGCCGCACTCCTCGCCCGAAGCTGACCGGTTCAGTCAGGGTCCAGTTGAGCCTAACCAAACACTCCGCGGAGGCATACAGCACCCGGAGAAAACTCACAAACTGAGGTCCAAATCCAAACGCCTGCAGAGTGCTCAGGAGGTACCCATGATCTACTCTATCGAACGCCTTCTCCTGATCAAGAGACAGGAGGGACAACGATAGACCATCTCTCCGCCCGAGTTCCAAAAGGTCTCGGACTAGAAAGAGGTTGTCGAAAATGCTGCGACCCGGGACAGTATAGGTCTGGTCTGGGTGGACCACGTCCGCCATCACGGACCCTAGCCGCAGCGAGATTGCTTTCGCTACGATTTTGTAATCCGTGCTAAGGAGTGAGACGGGACGCCAGTTTCGTAGATCGCGGAGGTCCCCCTTCTTCGGCAGCAAAGCGAGCACCGCTCGCCTGCATGACAGAGGGAGGACCCCGCTCTGCAAGGACTCAGCCCAGACGGTGACAAGGTCTGGGCCGAGAATGTCCCAGAACGCGCGGTAAAACTCCACGGTCAGCCCGTTCATGCCCGGAGATTTATTGGTGGGCATGCGACGGAGGGCTTCCGAGAACTCGGCCAGGGTGAGAGGCAGCTCTAGTCGGTCTCGGTTGCCCACGCTGACCGTGGGGAGTTCCTCCCAGAGCACCTCGCAAGCGTCAGGATCGGTCGGGTCCGGGGAGAAAAGGCTTGTGTTGAAGTCACGGGCCCTCCCACACATCTCCTCCGGACCCGTGAGGGGGGTGCCGTCTTCCGCAAGAAGGCAGGTGACGTGTTTCTTGGCCCCCCTCGTTTTCTCCAGGGCATAGAAGAAGCGGGAGCCGCGGTCCATCTCCCGAAGGAGGCGGATGCGGGATCGAACGAAGGCACCTCGGGCCCGGTGGTCCTCAAGGGCCCGGAGCTCCTCCCGCTTCTCCCGGCACGCTCCGCAGAGGGACGGGTCCTCGGGATCGGCGGCCAGGCGCCTCTCCATCTCTAAGACCTCCCGTTCCAGCTGCTCTATCGCCGCATTTCGCCGTCGGCTGGTGCCCCGAGTGTAGTCACGGCAGAAGAGCTTGGCGCGCACCTTCCCGAGATCCCACCATCGCCGCACCGAGGGAAAGGCACGCCACTGCTCTCGCCAGGCCAACCAAAACTCCCGGAAGGACATCACAAAGCTCTCGTCCTCCAACAGGCTGTTATTAAAGTGCCAATAGGCCGGCCCTGGTCTCTCTGCACGGAGGGAAACCGTTACAGCGACTAAATGATGATTGGAGAATGGGGCCGGCCGAATGGCGGAGGAGTGGGCCTGTGAAAGATGGAAACGGGATAAGTAAATACGGTCCAACCGAGAGTGGTGTGACCGATGGGCCTCCACCCGGACAAAGGTAAACGTGGAGGTGTCATCTGGGTGATGGTCACGCCAGACGTCCACTAGGGAATGATGGTCAACTATCCCTTGGAGAATATTCGCAGCGGCCGGACTCGGTTCGGCCCCTGAGCGGTCCCGTTCCTCGAGGGTGGTGTTAAAGTCCCCTCCCAGGACCAGGCACTCGTGCGAATCCAGGGTGCCGAGAAAGTCGGACACCTGCTGATAAAATTGTGGCCGCCTGGAGCTCATTTGCGGGGCATAGATATTAACAAAATTAACCACGAGCCCCTCCATACGGACTCGAAGGTGCAGCACGTGGCCCGACACGGCCTCATTGACCCCTAGCACCTCAGGCCGTAGGTTGGGGGAGAATAGGGTTGCCACTCCAGCCTGCCAGGTCGCAAAGTGGCTAAAGTATACCCCGTCCCCCCACTCCAGCCGCCACCTGTCCTCGGCGGCCGGGTCTGTATGGGTCTCCTGCAGGAAAACTACAGAGTACCTCCCCTCCCGAAGGTAAGAGAGCACCTGGGACCTGCGGAGAGCCATCCTACAGCCCCTGGTATTCAGGGTCGCAATAATAAGAGGCGTCATACGGGGGGCTGGAGGGGTGGGGGTCTCGTATTGGCGGGGGGGTTCAGGGCCCCCGGCGGGTTGCACAGCAACCCATGACCCATCCCGTAGGTGAGTAGATCGCTGCGGAAGCTGCGGGCTCGCTCGTAGGCCGCAGCACCGCGCTTTCCTTGCCCCCTGCCCTCCTTTATAAGGGCCTTTGTGGCCTGGAGGAGTTGATCAAAGTCCCCCCATAGCCGAAGAGCCAACTGTGCCCTATCGCGGGCGCCACGGGAGTGCTCTAGGAACTTCCGTAGCGCATGCCGCAGCTCATGGGGGGGTGGGGTTACAATTCCCAAGGTATTCCCTGATGGGCCTCTTAATACAGCCTCGTGGTCCGCTAAGGCAGGTAGACAGGGTGCGGACCACCGACGGGGCGTCTGACAGGCTGGGGTTATTAAATTCACTTCACGCCTTGGGGTGGAGGGGGATGGCAGGGGAAAAATTGCCACTCCTAACGGGTCGCGACTAGAAAGTGCAAAGACTGCTCCCTGGGGGGAGTCTGCAAAAGGCGGAAAGGAAATAACCCCAGGGGCGGCATTAACATTGCAGGAGGAGGGACCTTGGGCAGGGGCAGGGGTGGGGGCAGGGGTAAGGCTCTGGGGTGCAGGAGGCGAGCAGCTAAAGGAAAGTGCCTCCTGAGCAGAGTCAAGGGTTAAGGGGGAAGGGGAGGGGCTCCCAAGAATGCTAGGTGCTGGCTCCATGGTGGTTTTAGCGGTCACGGCATCAGGTGGTGGACCGCCTTCTGCAGGGTGCTCACCCGGAAAGGCAAAAAGGGGGAGGGAGCATGGGGAAAGGGAGGCTGGGGTAAGGCTGCCCAGCTCGAGGCCAGCCGGCAGCAAATCATCCCCTCCCTGGGTGACCGGGGTCAAATCTAGGGCCTCAATCTCCGCATACACGGAGGAGAGGCCAACTCCTGCCACCCCGGGGGCCTCTCCTCTAGGGCCCGCCTCAACGGCCGCCTCGGGGTCCACGGGGGGTTCGGGTAGCGTCCAGGCAGAAGGGGTGTCCTCAGAAGTCTCGCAGGGGAGGGTTTCCCGTGGAGGGGGGATTCTGCCCTCCAATGCCAGTCCGTCTTCCCCTCCCGACACCGGCGGATGGATCTCGCTCGCGGCCGTGGCGGGAGGCTCGATAGCAGTGCCTCCTTTCCTGGTCTTCCGGGGGGCTTCCGCGTCGGGTGGATGCAGCGGAGCTCGAGCCTTCCGCTTGCCTCGCTTCCCCTGGACTAGGGTCCAGCCCTCCATAGCATCATCTGGGGGTTGGCTAGCAGGGGTCGTGTCGGGGGGCGGAGGCGATGGTTTAGGGGTTCGGGGAGGTAGCGGTGGGGCAACATGAGGGGCGGGGGTTTCTCCTTGGGGAGGGCCCTCTCTTATACCCGATAATATCCTTGCCACACCCTCCTCCATGGGCTCTATTGGGTTGGTACTAGCAAGGGTGGAAACCCCTTGCTCGCCCGGGCATTGTAGGGAAGGTATCTCTTGGGCCCGGACGGGAGCAGCGATGGGTCGAGTAGGAGGAGGGTTGGTTTCAGGTACTGGGCAGCCAGGGGCGTCGGCAGCGACGGGGCCGATGTCCTGCCGGGTCTCGGGGGTTTCGGGTGCCCCTCCCCCCCGAGCCAAAGGGCAGTCTCTGCGGACATGCCCCGCTGAGCGGCAGAGGTAGCACCGGGCCTCTCCGGTAGAATAAAAGACCCGATAGCGGGCTCCCTCGTAGGGGACTAGAAAGGACCCCTCAAGCGCCTCTCCGTCACGTGCCCCTGCCGGTGGTAGAAGCTGCACTTGCCGGCGGAACGAAAAAATGTGACGGAGGGTGGGGTCCTTGCAGCCCAACGG
This sequence comes from Lepidochelys olivacea, assembly GCF_965140295.1. NCBI lineage: Eukaryota > Metazoa > Chordata > Testudines > Cheloniidae > Lepidochelys > Lepidochelys olivacea. The sequence continues at coordinate 31,921,754 of NC_140412.1, forward strand.
GAGAGGGCTGATGACAGAAACAAGTTTCCCCGGGGTGGAAAGAGCGGGTAACAGGGCAGCATTGGGTAAGAAGGGAGGAACGGAGGTAAGGACGAGGCGAACGCCCAGGTCTTTTAACGGTTCTAGGGGGACAAACATCCCCCCTACCGTCAGGCCCCTCTCCACCGCCTCCTGGGCGGCATCCTCCGAGGCTAAGAAGAAAACGACCTTCCCATACATCTTGGAGGCCGCCACAATAGCCGTGGGTCCTACCACCTTCGCCAACGCCTGCACGTATGTCTCCACGTGGGGCGAGGCGGGCACCAGGAGGCAACGGACGCCGTGCTTCCTGGTCAAGGCGGGAAAAGGGCCTCGGCCGCTGGTGATGGTGGCGGAGGCGGGGGGGGCGAGATGACGAGGCGGCAGGCAGCGGGGAGCCCGCTGCCGCCCGGGCATACGTCCTGGGGGCCGGGGGAGGGACAATCGCAGAGCTGGTGGAGGGAAACGCTGGGAGGGGCGCCACGGTTGATGACGAGGCCGCAGCGGTGGGGGCAGCCCCTGCCATGGAGGGCTCAGTGGTTTTAGCGGGGCCCTTTCCTTTCCACCCGCCCTGGCCCTTCCGGCGAACCGGGGGGGGGTTCCTAGAATCTGGGGGGGTGGTGGGTGCAGCAGCAGCAGCAATCACCCTGGTGCCTCCTGCTACCGGTGCCCCAGCATGGGGGGTGATAAGTACCTTAACAATAGTAGTAGGGGGGGGACCTTGGGGGTTGGGCAGGGGTGGTGGTGGGAAAGGGACAACTAATTTTATTAAAGCAGTCTCGCCCCTCTCGTTCCCCGCCATTGTGAGCAGGGAGAGACAGGGAGACACCGGAAGGAGGAAGGGGGAGGGGAGAAGGCGAAATAGCCCCTCCTTCCGCTGGCTGCGGACGGGAAGGGAAAAAATGCCGAGGGAGGGGGGCTGGGAGGAGGGGGGGGAACAAAATCGGGGTCCAGTAAAAGGGGCAAGTTGTGGGATAAGCAATCCGGGGGGGGGGTGCAGACCCACACACGTTTGTCCAAAGAGTCTAGGTTGGTCGGTTGTTAGGTCCGGTCCGGTCGGCAAAGTTCAAAGCAAACAGCTGGATCCGAAGGGAGATGGCAGATTGCCAGCAGGGACAGACTGCGGGGGGGCCGTGACAGTTGTAATAACGATGGGGGGGTAGGGGCACCGATGGATCGGGGGTGGGGGTCTCCACGCCACACCCCCTGTGCCGCCACAAACGCAAGTAATCACAGTCAAACTCCCCCCCACGAGAGTATAATTCAGAAAGTTACTCAATCTTACGGCCTTCGTCACAATGATTTATATTATTTCTTCTGTCTGATGAAATCTCCGTCTCCGGCTGTGTTGGCTGTGTTCCAAGTCCTCCGGTATGTTAAGAATGTTGTAAGGTCCAAGCTGCTGGCAAAACGGCTGGGTCTGGGGGTTTCCCTCTCCCCCCTCCGGACAGCAAAATCGGCAATCTTCCCCCCCCTCCTCCGGGGGCTCAGCTGAGGCAAATAGCTGCGCCCGAAAGCAGGCGTGGGGGGGGATGGCCGGCGAAGGACGTAGATGGAAAAAAACACAAAAAATTTAAAAAAAAATCAAAAAAGCGTCTGGCCCGGTCGGGGGGGGACTAAGGCAGGTGCAAAAAGTAAGAAAAATCCTGGCCAGGGGGGTTTAGGAAAGAATAGAAAGCAGATAGCTGAGGAGCAAGCAAAAGACGTTCCGTTTCCTAACAGGGAAGTTTTTTTTTTTTTTTTTTTTTTTTAAAAAACAAAAAGAAAGTTTATTGGTAACGCTTACAGTATTACCAAAGAAAACAAAACAACTATGCAACAAAACAACGCAATCAGAAGGTATAACACAGCAGCTTTCAGGAGGGAGAAGTGTTCAGGCTAGCCTGGGCCCAGAGCGGGGGGGCTTCCTCGACACTCGTGGTCTTCCACCCCCTCGAGTTACCCAGTGCCGCGCCCAGTGTCACCGATCCTCCCTCTCCTGAGAGTGCCCGGTAAGATGGGCACGGCTGCGGGGTGGGCGGTTTAGGGAGGGGGGGGTAGACACCCATGTATTATAGGACCCCTCCTAGATGACAGGAATGATGGTATCCACAGCGGCAATGGCTGGGGCTGGCGTCTCTCGCTCTTCCCCTCAATCAAAGGGTCAGACGGAGGGAACCGGACGGGGTCACCGAGCAGAGAACCCCAGACAGCGCCCACCGCTCCTCGAAGGCTTCAAGGGAGTCGGTGGACGCCGCCCAGAGGAACTCCGCTCGGATACGTGAGTGTACTGAGGATCGGAAAACGGCCCCACAGTCGCAGGACGTTTCATGGGCCAACCTCCTCTCTCTGGTTTTGTAAATGGCTGTTTTAGCCAAAGCTAGGAGGAGGTTGACCAGAAGATCCCGCGACTTTGTGGGGCCACGAATGGGAAGTGTATAGATAAAAAGGTGGGGGGAAAAATGAAGCCAGAAGCGTAATAAAATATTTGTGAGGAGCCGGAAAAGGGGCTGCAATCTGGCGCACTCTAAATACACGTGCACCAGGGTTTCCCTCACATTACAAAAAGGACAAGTGTCCGGAATGGGGGTAAACCGTGTCAAAAACACGCCCGTGCTCACAGCTCCGTGAAGGAGCCGCCAACTGATGTCCCCGACGGGCCTTGGGACCAGGGTGGAATACAGGCTGGCCCACCGAGGTTGCTCACCCTCCAAAGGTGGCAGGAGATCCCGCCACTTTGTATCGGGGCGGGACACCAGGGTGTGGGCGTGAAGGGTGTGAAGCGTAAGTGTATATAAATATTTCCGTGAAGCAATTTGAAAGCTAACCGGCTGCAGTTCGTGCAGCCGGCTTGCAGTGAAAGGGTGAGGGGTGTGTTGGGATCTATGGGGTGGGGGCCCGATGGAAAGGTCCGGCGGGCCTGGGGTAAGGGATGGGCGGGGTGTGCCCTCGCACAAGGCTCGGCTAACATAAGCCCGAGCAGCGGGGGTCAAGGCGGCCTTCACCTCCTGAAGTACGCGCCGGGGGGTACGGAGGCTGGAGAGCCCCATGCGCCGAGCGAGCATCAGGGGATCCAGCCAGTCTCTCCGGTCGTAGTCCAGGAGGTCTCCGACCCTCGTAACTTCCGCCAGGACCAACCTCTGGCGCACCGAGCGGGACTCCGCCACCTGCACACGGAGCTGGGGGTTGTGTAGCAGGGGCTCCGTGAGGAGATCTGCCCCCACGGTGGCCGCCACGGACCTGGTTGTTAGAAACAATTTCCAGGTCCGGAGGAGGTCCTGGTGGAAGACCGGCAGCCCGGAGAGGTCTCGCGGAAAACCCCTCGGAGAAAGATAAAAGAGCTGCCGGTCATATCGAAACCCTTGGAAACGGCGCAGGAAGGCGTGCGCCAGTATGCTCCACGCCGAACTACTTGCACTATAAAAGAGCCTCTGCAGGGCCTGGAGGCGGAAGACGCGGACCTGAGTGTACAGACACTTCAGGCCCTGCCCTCCTTCCTTCAGGGGTAGATGAAGAACTCCAACAGGGGCCCAGTGCATTCCTGACCAAAAGAACTCTAGAATCAATCTCCGGAGATGGGTCAGGAAACCCGGGGCCGGGGCCAGGGTGTTGAGCCGGTACCAGAGCGTGGACAGGACTAGTTGGTTAAGCACCAGTGCTCTCCCTCGGAGGGAGAGACATCGAAGAAGCCTCGTCCATCTCCGGATCCGCTCTATCACCCCGCCCTCTAAATTTTGCCAGTTCTCCGGCGGGGAAGGATGCGTGGCGGAAAGGTAAACGCCGAGATAGAGCAGTGGACCCGCACTCCACCGGATGGTCTGAAGTGCGGGTGGGAGGGAGCTCACCTGCCGCCAGTCCCCCACCGCCAAGCCAGAGCTCTTGACCCAGTTGACTCGGGCGGAGGAGGCTGCCGAATAGATGGCTTGGCATGCCTCCACTCGCGCCAAGTCACCCGGGTCCTGGACCACGAGGAGTACGTCATCGGCGTACGCCGACAGGACCAGCCGCAGCTCCGGCTCCCGCAGCACCAACCCTGTCATCCTCCTGCGGAGGAGACAGAGGAAAGGCTCAATCGCCAGAGCATACAACTGTCCGAGAGGGGGCACCCCTGCCGCACTCCTCGCCCGAAGCTGACCGGTTCAGTCAGGGTCCAGTTGAGCCTAACCAAACACTCCGCGGAGGCATACAGCACCCGGAGAAAACTCACAAACTGAGGTCCAAATCCAAACGCCTGCAGAGTGCTCAGGAGGTACCCATGATCTACTCTATCCAACGCCTTCTCCTGATCAAGAGACAGGAGGGACAACGATAGACCATCTCTCCGCCCGAGTTCCAAAAGGTCTCGGACTAGAAAGAGGTTGTCGAAAATGCTGCGACCCGGGACAGTATAGGTCTGGTCTGGGTGGACCACGTCCGCCATCACGGACCCTAGCCGCAGCGAGATTGCTTTCGCTACGATTTTGTAATCCGTGCTAAGGAGTGAGACGGGACGCCAGTTTCGTAGATCGCGGAGGTCCCCCTTCTTCGGCAGCAAAGCGAGCACCGCTCGCCTGCATGACAGAGGGAGGACCCCGCTCTGCAAGGACTCAGCCCAGACGGTGACAAGGTCTGGGCCGAGAATGTCCCAGAACGCGCGGTAAAACTCCACGGTCAGCCCGTTCATGCCCGGAGATTTATTGGTGGGCATGCGACGGAGGGCTTCCGAGAACTCGGCCAGGGTGAGAGGCAGCTCTAGTCGGTCTCGGTTGCCCACGCTGACCGTGGGGAGTTCCTCCCAGAGCACCTCGCAAGCGTCAGGATCGGTCGGGTCCGGGGAGAAAAGGCTTGTGTTGAAGTCACGGGCCCTCCCACACATCTCCTCCGGACCCGTGAGGGGGGTGCCGTCTTCCGCAAGAAGGCAGGTGACGTGTTTCTTGGCCCCCCTCGTTTTCTCCAGGGCATAGAAGAAGCGGGAGCCGCGGTCCATCTCCCGAAGGAGGCGGATGCGGGATCGAACGAAGGCACCTCGGGCCCGGTGGTCCTCAAGGGCCCGGAGCTCCTCCCGCTTCTCCCGGCACGCTCCGCAGAGGGACGGGTCCTCGGGATCGGCGGCCAGGCGCCTCTCCATCTCTAAGACCTCCCGTTCCAGCTGCTCTATCGCCGCATTTCGCCGTCGGCTGGTGCCCCGAGTGTAGTCACGGCAGAAGAGCTTGGCGCGCACCTTCCCGAGATCCCACCATCGCCGCACCGAGGGAAAGGCACGCCACTGCTCTCGCCAGGCCAACCAAAACTCCCGGAAGGACATCACAAAGCTCTCGTCCTCCAACAGGCTGTTATTAAAGTGCCAATAGGCCGGCCCTGGTCTCTCTGCACGGAGGGAAACCGTTACAGCGACTAAATGATGATCGGAGAATGGGGCCGGCCGAATGGCGGAGGAGTGGGCCTGTGAAAGATGGAAACGGGATAAGTAAATACGGTCCAACCGAGAGTGGTGTGACCGATGGGCCTCCACCCGGACAAAGGTAAACGTGGAGGTGTCATCTGGGTGATGGTCACGCCAGACGTCCACTAGGGAATGATGGTCAACTATCCCTTGGAGAATATTCGCAGCGGCCGGACTCGGTTCGGCCCCTGAGCGGTCCCGTTCCTCGAGGGTGGTGTTAAAGTCCCCTCCCAGGACCAGGCACTCGTGCGAATCCAGGGTGCCGAGAAAGTCGGACACCTGCTGATAAAATTGTGGCCGCCTGGAGCTCATTTGCGGGGCATAGATATTAACAAAATTAACCACGAGCCCCTCCATACGGACTCGAAGGTGCAGCACGTGGCCCGACACGGCCTCATTGACCCCTAGCACCTCAGGCCGTAGGTTGGGGGAGAATAGGGTTGCCACTCCAGCCTGCCAGGTCGCAAAGTGGCTAAAGTATACCCCGTCCCCCCACTCCAGCCGCCACCTGTCCTCGGCGGCCGGGTCTGTATGGGTCTCCTGCAGGAAAACTACAGAGTACCTCCCCTCCCGAAGGTAAGAGAGCACCTGGGACCTGCGGAGAGCCATCCTACAGCCCCTGGTATTCAGGGTCGCAATAATAAGAGGCGTCATACGGGGGGCTGGAGGGGTGGGGGTCTCGTATTGGCGGGGGGGTTCAGGGCCCCCGGCGGGTTGCACAGCAACCCATGACCCATCCCGTAGGTGAGTAGATCGCTGCGGAAGCTGCGGGCTCGCTCGTAGGCCGCAGCACCGCGCTTTCCTTGCCCCCTGCCCTCCTTTATAAGGGCCTTTGTGGCCTGGAGGAGTTGATCAAAGTCCCCCCATAGCCGAAGAGCCAACTGTGCCCTATCGCGGGCGCCACGGGAGTGCTCTAGGAACTTCCGTAGCGCATGCCGCAGCTCATGGGGGGGTGGGGTTACAATTCCCAAGGTATTCCCTGATGGGCCTCTTAATACAGCCTCGTGGTCCGCTAAGGCAGGTAGACAGGGTGCGGACCACCGACGGGGCGTCTGACAGGCTGGGGTTATTAAATTCACTTCACGCCTTGGGGTGGAGGGGGATGGCAGGGGAAAAATTGCCACTCCTAACGGGTCGCGACTAGAAAGTGCAAAGACTGCTCCCTGGGGGGAGTCTGCAAAAGGCGGAAAGGAAATAACCCCAGGGGCGGCATTAACATTGCAGGAGGAGGGACCTTGGGCAGGGGCAGGGGTGGGGGCAGGGGTAAGGCTCTGGGGTGCAGGAGGCGAGCAGCTAAAGGAAAGTGCCTCCTGAGCAGAGTCAAGGGTTAAGGGGGAAGGGGAGGGGCTCCCAAGAATGCTAGGTGCTGGCTCCATGGTGGTTTTAGCGGTCACGGCATCAGGTGGTGGACCGCCTTCTGCAGGGTGCTCACCCGGAAAGGCAAAAAGGGGGAGGGAGCATGGGGAAAGGGAGGCTGGGGTAAGGCTGCCCAGCTCGAGGCCAGCCGGCAGCAAATCATCCCCTCCCTGGGTGACCGGGGTCAAATCTAGGGCCTCAATCTCCGCATACACGGAGGAGAGGCCAACTCCTGCCACCCCGGGGGCCTCTCCTCTAGGGCCCGCCTCAACGGCCGCCTCGGGGTCCACGGGGGGTTCGGGTAGCGTCCAGGCAGAAGGGGTGTCCTCAGAAGTCTCGCAGGGGAGGGTTTCCCGTGGAGGGGGGATTCTGCCCTCCAATGCCAGTCCGTCTTCCCCTCCCGACACCGGCGGATGGATCTCGCTCGCGGCCGTGGCGGGAGGCTCGATAGCAGTGCCTCCTTTCCTGGTCTTCCGGGGGGCTTCCGCGTCGGGTGGATGCAGCGGAGCTCGAGCCTTCTGCTTGCCTCGCTTCCCCTGGACTAGGGTCCAGCCCTCCATAGCATCATCTGGGGGTTGGCTAGCAGGGGTCGTGTCGGGGGGCGGAGGCGATGGTTTAGGGGTTCGGGGAGGTAGCGGTGGGGCAACATGAGGGGCGGGGGTTTCTCCTTGGGGAGGGCCCTCTCTTATACCCGATAATATCCTTGCCACACCCTCCTCCATGGGCTCTATTGGGTTGGTACTAGCAAGGGTGGAAACCCCTTGCTCGCCCGGGCATTGTAGGGAAGGTATCTCTTGGGCCCGGACGGGAGCAGCGATGGGTCGAGTAGGAGGAGGGTTGGTTTCAGGTACTGGGCAGCCAGGGGCGTCGGCAGCGACGGGGCCGATGTCCTGCCGGGTCTCGGGGGTTTCGGGTGCCCCTCCCCCCCGAGCCAAAGGGCAGTCTCTGCGGACATGCCCCGCTGAGCGGCAGAGGTAGCACCGGGCCTCTCCGGTAGAATAAAAGACCCGATAGCGGGCTCCCTCGTAGGGGACTAGAAAGGACCCCTCAAGCGCCTCTCCGTCACGTGCCCCTGCCGGTGGTAGAAGCTGCACTTGCCGGCGGAACGAAAAAATGTGACGGAGGGTGGGGTCCTTGCAGCCCAACGGGAGAGGGCTGATGACAGAAACAAGTTTCCCCAGGGTGGAAAGAGCGGGTAACAGGGCAGCATTGGGTAAGAAGGGAGGAACGGAGGTAAGGACGAGGCGAACGCCCAGGTCTTTTAACGGTTCTAGGGGGACAAACATCCCCCCTACCGTCAGGCCCCTCTCCACCGCCTCCTGGGCGGCATCCTCCGAGGCTAAGAAGAAAACGACCTTCCCATACATCTTGGAGGCCGCCACAATAGCCGTGGGTCCTACCACCTTCGCCAACGCCTGCACGTATGTCTCCACGTGGGGCGAGGCGGGCACCAGGAGGCAACGGACGCCGTGCTTCCTGGTCAAGGCGGGAAAAGGGCCTCGGCCGCTGGTGATGGTGGCGGAGGCGGGGGGGGCGAGATGACGAGGCGGCAGGCAGCGGGGAGCCCGCTGCCGCCCGGGCATACGTCCTGGGGGCCGGGGGAGGGACAATCGCAGAGCTGGTGGAGGGAAACGCTGGGAGGGGCGCCACGGTTGATGACGAGGCCGCAGCGGTGGGGGCAGCCCCTGCCATGGAGGGCTCAGTGGTTTTAGCGGGGCCCTTTCCTTTCCACCCGCCCTGGCCCTTCCGGCGAACCGGGGGGGGGTTCCTAGAATCTGGGGGGGTGGTGGGTGCAGCAGCAGCAGCAATCACCCTGGTGCCTCCTGCTACCGGTGCCCCAGCATGGGGGGTGATAAGTACCTTAACAATAGTAGTAGGGGGGGGACCTTGGGGGTTGGGCAGGGGTGGTGGTGGGAAAGGGACAACTAATTTTATTAAAGCAGTCTCGCCCCTCTCGTTCCCCGCCATTGTGAGCAGGGAGAGACAGGGAGACACCGGAAGGAGGAAGGGGGAGGGGAGAAGGCGAAATAGCCCCTCCTTCCGCTGGCTGCGGACGGGAAGGGAAAAAATGCCGAGGGAGGGGGGCTGGGAGGAGGGGGGGGAACAAAATCGGGGTCCAGTAAAAGGGGCAAGTTGTGGGATAAGCAATCCGGGGGGGGGGGTGCAGACCCACACACGTTTGTCCAAAGAGTCTAGGTTGGTCGGTTGTTAGGTCCGGTCCGGTCGGCAAAGTTCAAAGCAAACAGCTGGATCCGAAGGGAGATGGCAGATTGCCAGCAGGGACAGACTGCGGGGGGGCCGTGACAGTTGTAATAACGATGGGGGGGTAGGGGCACCGATGGATCGGGGGTGGGGGTCTCCACGCCACACCCCCTGTGCCGCCACAAACGCAAGTAATCACAGTCAAACTCCCCCCCACGAGAGTATAATTCAGAAAGTTACTCAATCTTACGGCCTTCGTCACAATGATTTATATTATTTCTTCTGTCTGATGAAATCTCCGTCTCCGGCTGTGTTGGCTGTGTTCCAAGTCCTCCGGTATGTTAAGAATGTTGTAAGGTCCAAGCTGCTGGCAAAACGGCTGGGTCTGGGGGTTTCCCTCTCCCCCCTCCGGACAGCAAAATCGGCAATCTTCCCCCCCCTCCTCCGGGGGCTCAGCTGAGGCAAATAGCTGCGCCCGAAAGCAGGCGTGGGGGGGGATGGCCGGCGAAGGACGTAGATGGAAAAAAACACAAAAAATTTTAAAAAAAATCAAAAAAGCGTCTGGCCCGGTCGGGGGGGGACTAAGGCAGGTGCAAAAAGTAAGAAAAATCCTGGCCAGGGGGGTTTAGGAAAGAATAGAAAGCAGATAGCTGAGGAGCAAGCAAAAGACGTTCCGTTTCCTAACAGGGAAGGTTTTTTTTTTTTTTTTAAAAAACAAAAAGAAAGTTTATTGGTAACGCTTACAGAATTACCAAAGAAAACAAAACAACTATGCAACAAAACAACGCAATCAGAAGGTATAACACAGCAGCTTTCAGGAGGGAGAAGTGTTCAGGCTAGCCTGGGCCCAGAGCGGGGGGGCTTCCTCGACACTCGTGGTCTTCCACCCCCTCGAGTTACCCAGTGCCGCGCCCAGTGTCACCGATCCTCCCTCTCCTGAGAGTGCCCGGTAAGATGGGCACGGCTGCGGGGTGGGCGGTTTAGGGAGGGGGGGGTAGACACCCATGTATTATAGGACCCCTCCTAGATGACAGGAATGATGGTATCCACAGCGGCAATGGCTGGGGCTGGCGTCTCTCGCTCTTCCCCTCAATCAAAGGGTCAGACGGAGGGAACCGGACGGGGTCACCGAGCAGAGAACCCCAGACAGCGCCCACCGCTCCTCGAAGGCTTCAAGGGAGTCGGTGGACGCCGCCCAGAGGAACTCCGCTCGGATACGTGAGTGTACTGAGGATCGGAAAACGGCCCCACAGTCGCAGGACGTTTCATGGGCCAACCTCCTCTCTCTGGTTTTGTAAATGGCTGTTTTAGCCAAAGCTAGGAGGAGGTTGACCAGAAGATCCCGCGACTTTGTGGGGCCACGAATGGGAAGTGTATAGATAAAAAGGTGGGGGGAAAAATGAAGCCAGAAGCGTAATAAAATATTTGTGAGGAGCCGGAAAAGGGGCTGCAATCTGGCGCACTCTAAATACACGTGCACCAGGGTTTCCCTCACATTACAAAAAGGACAAGTGTCCGGAATGGGGGTAAACCGTGTCAAAAACACGCCCGTGCTCACAGCTCCGTGAAGGAGCCGCCAACTGATGTCCCCGACGGGCCTTGGGACCAGGGTGGAATACAGGCTGGCCCACCGAGGTTGCTCACCCTCCAAAGGTGGCAGGAGATCCCGCCACTTTGTATCGGGGCGGGACACCAGGGTGTGGGCGTGAAGGGTGTGAAGCGTAAGTGTATATAAATATTTCCGTGAAGCAATTTGAAAGCTAACCGGCTGCAGTTCGTGCAGCCGGCTTGCAGTGAAAGGGTGAGGGGTGTGTTGGGATCTATGGGGTGGGGGCCCGATGGAAAGGTCCGGCGGGCCTGGGGTAAGGGATGGGCGGGGTGTGCCCTCGCACAAGGCTCGGCTAACATAAGCCCGAGCAGCGGGGGTCAAGGCGGCCTTCACCTCCTGAAGTACGCGCCGGGGGGTACGGAGGCTGGAGAGCCCCATGCGCCGAGCGAGCATCAGGGGATCCAGCCAGTCTCTCCGGTCGTAGTCCAGGAGGTCTCCGACCCTCGTAACTTCCGCCAGGACCAACCTCTGGCGCACCGAGCGGGACTCCGCCACCTGCACACGGAGCTGGGGGTTGTGTAGCAGGGGCTCCGTGAGGAGATCTGCCCCCACGGTGGCCGCCACGGACCTGGTTGTTAGAAACAATTTCCAGGTCCGGAGGAGGTCCTGGTGGAAGACCGGCAGCCCGGAGAGGTCTCGCGGAAAACCCCTCGGAGAAAGATAAAAGAGCTGCCGGTCATATCGAAACCCTTGGAAACGGCGCAGGAAGGCGTGCGCCAGTATGCTCCACGCCGAACTACTTGCACTATAAAAGAGCCTCTGCAGGGCCTGGAGGCGGAAGACGCGGACCTGAGTGTACAGACACTTCAGGCCCTGCCCTCCTTCCTTCAGGGGTAGATGAAGAACTCCAACAGGGGCCCAGTGCATTCCTGACCAAAAGAACTCTAGAATCAATCTCCGGAGATGGGTCAGGAAACCCGGGGCCAGGGTGTTGAGCCGGTACCAGAGCGTGGACAGGACTAGTTGGTTAAGCACCAGTGCTCTCCCTCGGAGGGAGAGACATCGAAGAAGCCTCGTCCATCTCCGGATCCGCTCTATCACCCCGCCCTCTAAATTTTGCCAGTTCTCCGGCGGGGAAGGATGCGTGGCGGAAAGGTAAACGCCGAGATAGAGCAGTGGACCCGCACTCCACCGGATGGTCTGAAGTGCGGGTGGGAGGGAGCTCACCTGCCGCCAGTCCCCCACCGCCAAGCCAGAGCTCTTGACCCAGTTGACTCGGGCGGAGGAGGCTGCCGAATAGATGGCTTGGCATGCCTCCACTCGCGCCAAGTCACCCGGGTCCTGGACCACGAGGAGTACGTCATCGGCGTACGCCGACAGGACCAGCCGCAGCTCCGGCTCCCGCAGCACCAACCCTGTCATCCTCCTGCGGAGGAGACAGAGGAAAGGCTCAATCGCCAGAGCATACAACTGTCCGAGAGGGGGCACCCCTGCCGCACTCCTCGCCCGAAGCTGACCGGTTCAGTCAGGGTCCAGTTGAGCCTAACCAAACACTCCGCGGAGGCATACAGCACCCGGAGAAAACTCACAAACTGAGGTCCAAATCCAAACGCCTGCAGAGTGCTCAGGAGGTACCCATGATCTACTCTATCCAACGCCTTCTCCTGATCAAGAGACAGGAGGGACAACGATAGACCATCTCTCCGCCCGAGTTCCAAAAGGTCTCGGACTAGAAAGAGGTTGTCGAAAATGCTGCGACCCGGGACAGTATAGGTCTGGTCTGGGTGGACCACGTCCGCCATCACGGACCCTAGCCGCAGCGAGATTGCTTTCGCTACGATTTTGTAATCCGTGCTAAGGAGTGAGACGGGACGCCAGTTTCGTAGATCGCGGAGGTCCCCCTTCTTCGGCAGCAAAGCGAGCACCGCTCGCCTGCATGACAGAGGGAGGACCCCGCTCTGCAAGGACTCAGCCCAGACGGTGACAAGGTCTGGGCCGAGAATGTCCCAGAACGCGCGGTAAAACTCCACGGTCAGCCCGTTCATGCCCGGAGATTTATTGGTGGGCATGCGACGGAGGGCTTCCGAGAACTCGGCCAGGGTGAGAGGCAGCTCTAGTCGGTCTCGGTTGCCCACGCTGACCGTGGGGAGTTCCTCCCAGAGCACCTCGCAAGCGTCAGGATCGGTCGGGTCCGGGGAGAAAAGGCTTGTGTTGAAGTCACGGGCCCTCCCACACATCTCCTCCGGACCCGTGAGGGGGGTGCCGTCTTCCGCAAGAAGGCAGGTGACGTGTTTCTTGGCCCCCCTCGTTTTCTCCAGGGCATAGAAGAAGCGGGAGCCGCGGTCCATCTCCCGAAGGAGGCGGATGCGGGATCGAACGAAGGCACCTCGGGCCCGGTGGTCCTCAAGGGCCCGGAGCTCCTCCCGCTTCTCCCGGCACGCTCCGCAGAGGGACGGGTCCTCGGGATCGGCGGCCAGGCGCCTCTCCATCTCTAAGACCTCCCGTTCCAGCTGCTCTATCGCCGCATTTCGCCGTCGGCTGGTGCCCCGAGTGTAGTCACGGCAGAAGAGCTTGGCGCGCACCTTCCCGAGATCCCACCATCGCCGCACCGAGGGAAAGGCACGCCACTGCTCTCGCCAGGCCAACCAAAACTCCCGGAAGGACATCACAAAGCTCTCGTCCTCCAACAGGCTGTTATTAAAGTGCCAATAGGCCGGCCCTGGTCTCTCTGCACGGAGGGAAACCGTTACAGCGACTAAATGATGATTGGAGAATGGGGCCGGCCGAATGGCGGAGGAGTGGGCCTGTGAAAGATGGAAACGGGATAAGTAAATACGGTCCAACCGAGAGTGGTGTGACCGATGGGCCTCCACCCGGACAAAGGTAAACGTGGAGGTGTCATCTGGGTGATGGTCACGCCAGACGTCCACTAGGGAATGATGGTCAACTATCCCTTGGAGAATATTCGCAGCGGCCGGACTCGGTTCGGCCCCTGAGCGGTCCCGTTCCTCGAGGGTGGTGTTAAAGTCCCCTCCCAGGACCAGGCACTCGTGCGAATCCAGGGTGCCGAGAAAGTCGGACACCTGCTGATAAAATTGTGGCCGCCTGGAGCTCATTTGCGGGGCATAGATATTAACAAAATTAACCACGAGCCCCTCCATACGGACTCGAAGGTGCAGCACGTGGCCCGACACGGCCTCATTGACCCCTAGCACCTCAGGCCGTAGGTTGGGGGAGAATAGGGTTGCCACTCCAGCCTGCCAGGTCGCAAAGTGGCTAAAGTATACCCCGTCCCCCCACTCCAGCCGCCACCTGTCCTCGGCGGCCGGGTCTGTATGGGTCTCCTGCAGGAAAACTACAGAGTACCTCCCCTCCCGAAGGTAAGAGAGCACCTGGGACCTGCGGAGAGCCATCCTACAGCCCCTGGTATTCAGGGTCGCAATAATAAGAGGCGTCATACGGGGGGCTGGAGGGGTGGGGGTCTCGTATTGGCGGGGGGGTTCAGGGCCCCCGGCGGGTTGCACAGCAACCCATGACCCATCCCGTAGGTGAGTAGATCGCTGCGGAAGCTGCGGGCTCGCTCGTAGGCCGCAGCACCGCGCTTTCCTTGCCCCCTGCCCTCCTTTATAAGGGCCTTTGTGGCCTGGAGGAGTTGATCAAAGTCCCCCCATAGCCGAAGAGCCAACTGTGCCCTATCGCGGGCGCCACGGAAGTGCTCTAGGAACTTCCGTAGCGCATGCCGCAGCTCATGGGGGGGTGGGGTTACAATTCCCAAGGTATTCCCTGATGGGCCTCTTAATACAGCCTCGTGGTCCGCTAAGGCAGGTAGACAGGGTGCGGACCACCGACGGGGCGTCTGACAGGCTGGGGTTATTAAATTCACTTCACGCCTTGGGGTGGAGGGGGATGGCAGGGGAAAAATTGCCACTCCTAACGGGTCGCGACTAGAAAGTGCAAAGACTGCTCCCTGGGGGGAGTCTGCAAAAGGCGGAAAGGAAATAACCCCAGGGGCGGCATTAACATTGCAGGAGGAGGGACCTTGGGCAGGGGCAGGGGTGGGGGCAGGGGTAAGGCTCTGGGGTGCAGGAGGCGAGCAGCTAAAGGAAAGTGCCTCCTGAGCAGAGTCAAGGGTTAAGGGGGAAGGGGAGGGGCTCCCAAGAATGCTAGGTGCTGGCTCCATGGTGGTTTTAGCGGTCACGGCATCAGGTGGTGGACCGCCTTCTGCAGGGTGCTCACCCGGAAAGGCAAAAAGGGGGAGGGAGCATGGGGAAAGGGAGGCTGGGGTAAGGCTGCCCAGCTCGAGGCCAGCCGGCAGCAAATCATCCCCTCCCTGGGTGACCGGGGTCAAATCTAGGGCCTCAATCTCCGCATACACGGAGGAGAGGCCAACTCCTGCCACCCCGGGGGCCTCTCCTCTAGGGCCCGCCTCAACGGCCGCCTCGGGGTCCACGGGGGGTTCGGGTAGCGTCCAGGCAGAAGGGGTGTCCTCAGAAGTCTCGCAGGGGAGGGTTTCCCGTGGAGGGGGGATTCTGCCCTCCAATGCCAGTCCGTCTTCCCCTCCCGACACCGGCGGATGGATCTCGCTCGCGGCCGTGGCGGGAGGCTCGATAGCAGTGCCTCCTTTCCTGGTCTTCCGGGGGGCTTCCGCGTCGGGTGGATGCAGCGGAGCTCGAGCCTTCCGCTTGCCTCGCTTCCCCTGGACTAGGGTCCAGCCCTCCATAGCATCATCTGGGGGTTGGCTAGCAGGGGTCGTGTCGGGGGGCGGAGGCGATGGTTTAGGGGTTCGGGGAGGTAGCGGTGGGGCAACATGAGGGGCGGGGGTTTCTCCTTGGGGAGGGCCCTCTCTTATACCCGATAATATCCTTGCCACACCCTCCTCCATGGGCTCTATTGGGTTGGTACTAGCAAGGGTGGAAACCCCTTGCTCGCCCGGGCATTGTAGGGAAGGTATCTCTTGGGCCCGGACGGGAGCAGCGATGGGTCGAGTAGGAGGAGGGTTGGTTTCAGGTACTGGGCAGCCAGGGGCGTCGGCAGCGACGGGGCCGATGTCCTGCCGGGTCTCGGGGGTTTTGGGTGCCCCTCCCCCCCGAGCCAAAGGGCAGTCTCTGCGGACATGCCCCGCTGAGCGGCAGAGGTAGCACCGGGCCTCTCCGGTAGAATAAAAGACCCGATAGCGGGCTCCCTCGTAGGGGACTAGAAAGGACCCCTCAAGCGCCTCTCCGTCACGTGCCCCTGCCGGTGGTAGAAGCTGCACTTGCCGGCGGAACGAAAAAATGTGACGGAGGGTGGGGTCCTTGCAGCCCAACGGGAGAGGGCTGATGACAGAAACAAGTTTCCCCAGGGTGGAAAGAGCGGGTAACAGGGCAGCATTGGGTAAGAAGGGAGGAACGGAGGTAAGGACGAGGCGAACGCCCAGGTCTTTTAACGGTTCTAGGGGGACAAACATCCCCCCTACCGTCAGGCCCCTCTCCACCGCCTCCTGGGCGGCATCCTCCGAGGCTAAGAAGAAAACGACCTTCCCATACATCTTGGAGGCCGCCACAATAGCCGTGGGTCCTACCACCTTCGCCAACGCCTGCACGTATGTCTCCACGTGGGGCGAGGCGGGCACCAGGAGGCAACGGACGCCGTGCTTCCTGGTCAAGGCGGGAAAAGGGCCTCGGCCGCTGGTGATGGTGGCGGAGGCGGGGGGGGGGCGAGATGACGAGGCGGCAGGCAGCGGGGAGCCCGCTGCCGCCCGGGCATACGTCCTGGGGGCCGGGGGAGGGACAATCGCAGAGCTGGTGGAGGGAAACGCTGGGAGGGGCGCCACGGTTGATGACGAGGCCGCAGCGGTGGGGGCAGCCCCTGCCATGGAGGGCTCAGTGGTTTTAGCGGGGCCCTTTCCTTTCCACCCGCCCCGGCCCTTCTGGCGAACCGGGGGGGGTTTCCTAGAATCTGGGGGGGTGGTGGGTGCAGCAGCAGCAGCAATCACCCTGGTGCCTCCTGCTACCGGTGCCCCAGCATGGGGGGTGATAAGTACCTTAACAATAGTAGTAGGGGGGGGACCTTGGGGGTTGGGCAGGGGTGGTGGTGGGAAAGGAACAACTAATTTTATTAAAGCAGTCTCGCCCCTCTCGTTCCCCGCCATTGTGAGCAGGGAGAGACAGGGAGACACCGGAAGGAGGAAGGGGGAGGGGAGAAGGCGAAATAGCCCCTCCTTCCGCTGGCTGCGGACGGGAAGGGAAAAAATGCCGAGGGAGGGGGGCTGGGAGGAGGGGGGGGAACAAAATCGGGGTCCAGTAAAAGGGGCAAGTTGTGGGATAAGCAATCCGGGGGGGGGGGGGTGCAGACCCACACACGTTTGTCCAAAGAGTCTAGGTTGGTCGGTTGTTAGGTCCGGTCCGGTCGGCAAAGTTCAAAGCAAACAGCTGGATCCGAAGGGAGATGGCAGATTGCCAGCAGGGACAGACTGCGGGGGGGCCGTGACAGTTGTAATAACGATGGGGGGGTAGGGGCACCGATGGATCGGGGGTGGGGGTCTCCACGCCACACCCCCTGTGCCGCCACAAACGCAAGTAATCACAGTCAAACTCCCCCCCACGAGAGTATAATTCAGAAAGTTACTCAATCTTACGGCCTTCGTCACAATGATTTATATTATTTCTTCTGTCTGATGAAATCTCCGTCTCCGGCTGTGTTGGCTGTGTTCCAAGTCCTCCGGTATGTTAAGAATGTTGTAAGGTCCAAGCTGCTGGCAAAACGGCTGGGTCTGGGGGTTTCCCTCTCCCCCCTCCGGACAGCAAAATCGGCAATCTTCCCCCCCCTCCTCCGGGGGCTCAGCTGAGGCAAATAGCTGCGCCCGAAAGCAGGCGTGGGGGGGGATGGCCGGCGAAGGACGTAGATGGAAAAAAACACAAAAAATTTTAAAAAAAATCAAAAAAGCGTCTGGCCCGGTCGGGGGGGGACTAAGGCAGGTGCAAAAAGTAAGAAAAATCCTGGCCAGGGGGGTTTAGGAAAGAATAGAAAGCAGATAGCTGAGGAGCAAGCAAAAGACGTTCCGTTTCCTAACAGGGAAGGTTTTTTTTTTTTTTTTAAAAAACAAAAAGAAAGTTTATTGGTAACGCTTACAGAATTACCAAAGAAAACAAAACAACTATGCAACAAAACAACGCAATCAGAAGGTATAACACAGCAGCTTTCAGGAGGGAGAAGTGTTCAGGCTAGCCTGGGCCCAGAGCGGGGGGGCTTCCTCGACACTCGTGGTCTTCCACCCCCTCGAGTTACCCAGTGCCGCGCCCAGTGTCACCGATCCTCCCTCTCCTGAGAGTGCCCGGTAAGATGGGCACGGCTGCGGGGTGGGCGGTTTAGGGAGGGGGGGGTAGACACCCATGTATTATAGGACCCCTCCTAGATGACAGGAATGATGGTATCCACAGCGGCAATGGCTGGGGCTGGCGTCTCTCGCTCTTCCCCTCAATCAAAGGGTCAGACGGAGGGAACCGGACGGGGTCACCGAGCAGAGAACCCCAGACAGCGCCCACCGCTCCTCGAAGGCTTCAAGGGAGTCGGTGGACGCCGCCCAGAGGAACTCCGCTCGGATACGTGAGTGTACTGAGGATCGGAAAACGGCCCCACAGTCGCAGGACGTTTCATGGGCCAACCTCCTCTCTCTGGTTTTGTAAATGGCTGTTTTAGCCAAAGCTAGGAGGAGGTTGACCAGAAGATCCCGCGACTTTGTGGGGCCACGAATGGGAAGTGTATAGATAAAAAGGTGGGGGGAAAAATGAAGCCAGAAGCGTAATAAAATATTTGTGAGGAGCCGGAAAAGGGGCTGCAATCTGGCGCACTCTAAATACACGTGCACCAGGGTTTCCCTCACATTACAAAAAGGACAAGTGTCCGGAATGGGGGTAAACCGTGTCAAAAACACGCCCGTGCTCACAGCTCCGTGAAGGAGCCGCCAACTGATGTCCCCGACGGGCCTTGGGACCAGGGTGGAATACAGGCTGGCCCACCGAGGTTGCTCACCCTCCAAAGGTGGCAGGAGATCCCGCCACTTTGTATCGGGGCGGGACACCAGGGTGTGGGCGTGAAGGGTGTGAAGCGTAAGTGTATATAAATATTTCCGTGAAGCAATTTGAAAGCTAACCGGCTGCAGTTCGTGCAGCCGGCTTGCAGTGAAAGGGTGAGGGGTGTGTTGGGATCTATGGGGTGGGGGCCCGATGGAAAGGTCCGGCGGGCCTGGGGTAAGGGATGGGCGGGGTGTGCCCTCGCACAAGGCTCGGCTAACATAAGCCCGAGCAGCGGGGGTCAAGGCGGCCTTCACCTCCTGAAGTACGCGCCGGGGGGTACGGAGGCTGGAGAGCCCCATGCGCCGAGCGAGCATCAGGGGATCCAGCCAGTCTCTCCGGTCGTAGTCCAGGAGGTCTCCGACCCTCGTAACTTCCGCCAGGACCAACCTCTGGCGCACCGAGCGGGACTCCGCCACCTGCACACGGAGCTGGGGGTTGTGTAGCAGGGGCTCCGTGAGGAGATCTGCCCCCACGGTGGCCGCCACGGACCTGGTTGTTAGAAACAATTTCCAGGTCCGGAGGAGGTCCTGGTGGAAGACCGGCAGCCCGGAGAGGTCTCGCGGAAAACCCCTCGGAGAAAGATAAAAGAGCTGCCGGTCATATCGAAACCCTTGGAAACGGCGCAGGAAGGCGTGCGCCAGTATGCTCCACGCCGAACTACTTGCACTATAAAAGAGCCTCTGCAGGGCCTGGAGGCGGAAGACGCGGACCTGAGTGTACAGACACTTCAGGCCCTGCCCTCCTTCCTTCAGGGGTAGATGAAGAACTCCAACAGGGGCCCAGTGCATTCCTGACCAAAAGAACTCTAGAATCAATCTCCGGAGATGGGTCAGGAAACCCGGGGCCGGGGCCAGGGTGTTGAGCCGGTACCAGAGCGTGGACAGGACTAGTTGGTTAAGCACCAGTGCTCTCCCTCGGAGGGAGAGACATCGAAGAAGCCTCGTCCATCTCCGGATCCGCTCTATCACCCCGCCCTCTAAATTTTGCCAGTTCTCCGGCGGGGAAGGATGCGTGGCGGAAAGGTAAACGCCGAGATAGAGCAGTGGACCCGCACTCCACCGGATGGTCTGAAGTGCGGGTGGGAGGGAGCTCACCTGCCGCCAGTCCCCCACCGCCAAGCCAGAGCTCTTGACCCAGTTGACTCGGGCGGAGGAGGCTGCCGAATAGATGGCTTGGCATGCCTCCACTCGCGCCAAGTCACCCGGGTCCTGGACCACGAGGAGTACGTCATCGGCGTACGCCGACAGGACCAGCCGCAGCTCCGGCTCCCGCAGCACCAACCCTGTCATCCTCCTGCGGAGGAGACAGAGGAAAGGCTCAATCGCCAGAGCATACAACTGTCCGAGAGGGGGCACCCCTGCCGCACTCCTCGCCCGAAGCTGACCGGTTCAGTCAGGGTCCAGTTGAGCCTAACCAAACACTCCGCGGAGGCATACAGCACCCGGAGAAAACTCACAAACTGAGGTCCAAATCCAAACGCCTGCAGAGTGCTCAGGAGGTACCCATGATCTACTCTATCGAACGCCTTCTCCTGATCAAGAGACAGGAGGGACAACGATAGACCATCTCTCCGCCCGAGTTCCAAAAGGTCTCGGACTAGAAAGAGGTTGTCGAAAATGCTGCGACCCGGGACAGTATAGGTCTGGTCTGGGTGGACCACGTCCGCCATCACGGACCCTAGCCGCAGCGAGATTGCTTTCGCTACGATTTTGTAATCCGTGCTAAGGAGTGAGACGGGACGCCAGTTTCGTAGATCGCGGAGGTCCCCCTTCTTCGGCAGCAAAGCGAGCACCGCTCGCCTGCATGACAGAGGGAGGACCCCGCTCTGCAAGGACTCAGCCCAGACGGTGACAAGGTCTGGGCCGAGAATGTCCCAGAACGCGCGGTAAAACTCCACGGTCAGCCCGTTCATGCCCGGAGATTTATTGGTGGGCATGCGACGGAGGGCTTCCGAGAACTCGGCCAGGGTGAGAGGCAGCTCTAGTCGGTCTCGGTTGCCCACGCTGACCGTGGGGAGTTCCTCCCAGAGCACCTCGCAAGCGTCAGGATCGGTCGGGTCCGGGGAGAAAAGGCTTGTGTTGAAGTCACGGGCCCTCCCACACATCTCCTCCGGACCCGTGAGGGGGGTGCCGTCTTCCGCAAGAAGGCAGGTGACGTGTTTCTTGGCCCCCCTCGTTTTCTCCAGGGCATAGAAGAAGCGGGAGCCGCGGTCCATCTCCCGAAGGAGGCGGATGCGGGATCGAACGAAGGCACCTCGGGCCCGGTGGTCCTCAAGGGCCCGGAGCTCCTCCCGCTTCTCCCGGCACGCTCCGCAGAGGGACGGGTCCTCGGGATCGGCGGCCAGGCGCCTCTCCATCTCTAAGACCTCCCGTTCCAGCTGCTCTATCGCCGCATTTCGCCGTCGGCTGGTGCCCCGAGTGTAGTCACGGCAGAAGAGCTTGGCGCGCACCTTCCCGAGATCCCACCATCGCCGCACCGAGGGAAAGGCACGCCACTGCTCTCGCCAGGCCAACCAAAACTCCCGGAAGGACATCACAAAGCTCTCGTCCTCCAACAGGCTGTTATTAAAGTGCCAATAGGCCGGCCCTGGTCTCTCTGCACGGAGGGAAACCGTTACAGCGACTAAATGATGATCGGAGAATGGGGCCGGCCGAATGGCGGAGGAGTGGGCCTGTGAAAGATGGAAACGGGATAAGTAAATACGGTCCAACCGAGAGTGGTGTGACCGATGGGCCTCCACCCGGACAAAGGTAAACGTGGAGGTGTCATCTGGGTGATGGTCACGCCAGACGTCCACTAGGGAATGATGGTCAACTATCCCTTGGAGAATATTCGCAGCGGCCGGACTCGGTTCGGCCCCTGAGCGGTCCCGTTCCTCGAGGGTGGTGTTAAAGTCCCCTCCCAGGACCAGGCACTCGTGCGAATCCAGGGTGCCGAGAAAGTCGGACACCTGCTGATAAAATTGTGGCCGCCTGGAGCTCATTTGCGGGGCATAGATATTAACAAAATTAACCACGAGCCCCTCCATACGGACTCGAAGGTGCAGCACGTGGCCCGACACGGCCTCATTGACCCCTAGCACCTCAGGCCGTAGGTTGGGGGAGAATAGGGTTGCCACTCCAGCCTGCCAGGTCGCAAAGTGGCTAAAGTATACCCCGTCCCCCCACTCCAGCCGCCACCTGTCCTCGGCGGCCGGGTCTGTATGGGTCTCCTGCAGGAAAACTACAGAGTACCTCCCCTCCCGAAGGTAAGAGAGCACCTGGGACCTGCGGAGAGCCATCCTACAGCCCCTGGTATTCAGGGTCGCAATAATAAGAGGCGTCATACGGGGGGCTGGAGGGGTGGGGGTCTCGTATTGGCGGGGGGGTTCAGGGCCCCCGGCGGGTTGCACAGCAACCCATGACCCATCCCGTAGGTGAGTAGATCGCTGCGGAAGCTGCGGGCTCGCTCGTAGGCCGCAGCACCGCGCTTTCCTTGCCCCCTGCCCTCCTTTATAAGGGCCTTTGTGGCCTGGAGGAGTTGATCAAAGTCCCCCCATAGCCGAAGAGCCAACTGTGCCCTATCGCGGGCGCCACGGGAGTGCTCTAGGAACTTCCGTAGCGCATGCCGCAGCTCATGGGGGGGTGGGGTTACAATTCCCAAGGTATTCCCTGATGGGCCTCTTAATACAGCCTCGTGGTCCGCTAAGGCAGGTAGACAGGGTGCGGACCACCGACGGGGCGTCTGACAGGCTGGGGTTATTAAATTCACTTCACGCCTTGGGGTGGAGGGGGATGGCAGGGGAAAAATTGCCACTCCTAACGGGTCGCGACTAGAAAGTGCAAAGACTGCTCCCTGGGGGGAGTCTGCAAAAGGCGGAAAGGAAATAACCCCAGGGGCGGCATTAACATTGCAGGAGGAGGGACCTTGGGCAGGGGCAGGGGTGGGGGCAGGGGTAAGGCTCTGGGGTGCAGGAGGCGAGCAGCTAAAGGAAAGTGCCTCCTGAGCAGAGTCAAGGGTTAAGGGGGAAGGGGAGGGGCTCCCAAGAATGCTAGGTGCTGGCTCCATGGTGGTTTTAGCGGTCACGGCATCAGGTGGTGGACCGCCTTCTGCAGGGTGCTCACCCGGAAAGGCAAAAAGGGGGAGGGAGCATGGGGAAAGGGAGGCTGGGGTAAGGCTGCCCAGCTCGAGGCCAGCCGGCAGCAAATCATCCCCTCCCTGGGTGACCGGGGTCAAATCTAGGGCCTCAATCTCCGCATACACGGAGGAGAGGCCAACTCCTGCCACCCCGGGGGCCTCTCCTCTAGGGCCCGCCTCAACGGCCGCCTCGGGGTCCACGGGGGGTTCGGGTAGCGTCCAGGCAGAAGGGGTGTCCTCAGAAGTCTCGCAGGGGAGGGTTTCCCGTGGAGGGGGGATTCTGCCCTCCAATGCCAGTCCGTCTTCCCCTCCCGACACCGGCGGATGGATCTCGCTCGCGGCCGTGGCGGGAGGCTCGATAGCAGTGCCTCCTTTCCTGGTCTTCCGGGGGGCTTCCGCGTCGGGTGGATGCAGCGGAGCTCGAGCCTTCCGCTTGCCTCGCTTCCCCTGGACTAGGGTCCAGCCCTCCATAGCATCATCTGGGGGTTGGCTAGCAGGGGTCGTGTCGGGGGGCGGAGGCGATGGTTTAGGGGTTCGGGGAGGTAGCGGTGGGGCAACATGAGGGGCGGGGGTTTCTCCTTGGGGAGGGCCCTCTCTTATACCCGATAATATCCTTGCCACACCCTCCTCCATGGGCTCTATTGGGTTGGTACTAGCAAGGGTGGAAACCCCTTGCTCGCCCGGGCATTGTAGGGAAGGTATCTCTTGGGCCCGGACGGGAGCAGCGATGGGTCGAGTAGGAGGAGGGTTGGTTTCAGGTACTGGGCAGCCAGGGGCGTCGGCAGCGACGGGGCCGATGTCCTGCCGGGTCTCGGGGGTTTCGGGTGCCCCTCCCCCCCGAGCCAAAGGGCAGTCTCTGCGGACATGCCCCGCTGAGCGGCAGAGGTAGCACCGGGCCTCTCCGGTAGAATAAAAGACCCGATAGCGGGCTCCCTCGTAGGGGACTAGAAAGGACCCCTCAAGCGCCTCTCCGTCACGTGCCCCTGCCGGTGGTAGAAGCTGCACTTGCCGGCGGAACGAAAAAATGTGACGGAGGGTGGGGTCCTTGCAGCCCAACGGGAGAGGGCTGATGACAGAAACAAGTTTCCCCAGGGTGGAAAGAGCGGGTAACAGGGCAGCATTGGGTAAGAAGGGAGGAACGGAGGTAAGGACGAGGCGAACGCCCAGGTCTTTTAACGGTTCTAGGGGGACAAACATCCCCCCTACCGTCAGGCCCCTCTCCACCGCCTCCTGGGCGGCATCCTCCGAGGCTAAGAAGAAAACGACCTTCCCATACATCTTGGAGGCCGCCACAATAGCCGTGGGTCCTACCACCTTCGCCAACGCCTGCACGTATGTCTCCACGTGGGGCGAGGCGGGCACCAGGAGGCAACGGACGCCGTGCTTCCTGGTCAAGGCGGGAAAAGGGCCTCGGCCGCTGGTGATGGTGGCGGAGGCGGGGGGGGGGCGAGATGACGAGGCGGCAGGCAGCGGGGAGCCCGCTGCCGCCCGGGCATACGTCCTGGGGGCCGGGGGAGGGACAATCGCAGAGCTGGTGGAGGGAAACGCTGGGAGGGGCGCCACGGTTGATGACGAGGCCGCAGCGGTGGGGGCAGCCCCTGCCATGGAGGGCTCAGTGGTTTTAGCGGGGCCCTTTCCTTTCCACCCGCCCCGGCCCTTCTGGCGAACCGGGGGGGGTTTCCTAGAATCTGGGGGGGTGGTGGGTGCAGCAGCAGCAGCAATCACCCTGGTGCCTCCTGCTACCGGTGCCCCAGCATGGGGGGTGATAAGTACCTTAACAATAGTAGTAGGGGGGGACCTTGGGGGTTGGGCAGGGGTGGTGGTGGGAAAGGAACAACTAATTTTATTAAAGCAGTCTCGCCCCTCTCGTTCCCCGCCATTGTGAGCAGGGAGAGACAGGGAGACACCGGAAGGAGGAAGGGGGAGGGGAGAAGGCGAAATAGCCCCTCCTTCCGCTGGCTGCGGACGGGAAGGGAAAAAATGCCGAGGGAGGGGGGCTGGGAGGAGGGGGGGGAACAAAATCGGGGTCCAGTAAAAGGGGCAAGTTGTGGGATAAGCAATCCGGGGGGGGGGGTGCAGACCCACACACGTTTGTCCAAAGAGTCTAGGTTGGTCGGTTGTTAGGTCCGGTCTGGTCGGCAAAGTTCAAAGCAAACAGCTGGATCCGAAGGGAGATGGCAGATTGCCAGCAGGGACAGACTGCGGGGGGGCCGTGACAGTTGTAATAACGATGGGGGGGTAGGGGCACCGATGGATCGGGGGTGGGGGTCTCCACGCCACACCCCCTGTGCCGCCACAAACGCAAGTAATCACAGTCAAACTCCCCCCCACGAGAGTATAATTCAGAAAGTTACTCAATCTTACGGCCTTCGTCACAATGATTTATATTATTTCTTCTGTCTGATGAAATCTCCGTCTCCGGCTGTGTTGGCTGTGTTCCAAGTCCTCCGGTATGTTAAGAATGTTGTAAGGTCCAAGCTGCTGGCAAAACGGCTGGGTCTGGGGGTTTCCCTCTCCCCCCTCCGGACAGCAAAATCGGCAATCTTCCCCCCCCTCCTCCGGGGGCTCAGCTGAGGCAAATAGCTGCGCCCGAAAGCAGGCGTGGGGGGGGATGGCCGGCGAAGGACGTAGATGGAAAAAAACACAAAAAATTTTTAAAAAAATCAAAAAAGCGTCTGGCCCGGTCGGGGGGGGACTAAGGCAGGTGCAAAAAGTAAGAAAAATCCTGGCCAGGGGGGTTTAGGAAAGAATAGAAAGCAGATAGCTGAGGAGCAAGCAAAAGACGTTCCGTTTCCTAACAGGGAAGGTTTTTTTTTTTTTTTTAAAAAACAAAAAGAAAGTTTATTGGTAACGCTTACAGAATTACCAAAGAAAACAAAACAACTATGCAACAAAACAACGCAATCAGAAGGTATAACACAGCAGCTTTCAGGAGGGAGAAGTGTTCAGGCTAGCCTGGGCCCAGAGCGGGGGGGCTTCCTCGACACTCGTGGTCTTCCACCCCCTCGAGTTACCCAGTGCCGCGCCCAGTGTCACCGATCCTCCCTCTCCTGAGAGTGCCCGGTAAGATGGGCACGGCTGCGGGGTGGGCGGTTTAGGGAGGGGGGGGTAGACACCCATGTATTATAGGACCCCTCCTAGATGACAGGAATGATGGTATCCACAGCGGCAATGGCTGGGGCTGGCGTCTCTCGCTCTTCCCCTCAATCAAAGGGTCAGACGGAGGGAACCGGACGGGGTCACCGAGCAGAGAACCCCAGACAGCGCCCACCGCTCCTCGAAGGCTTCAAGGGAGTCGGTGGACGCCGCCCAGAGGAACTCCGCTCGGATACGTGAGTGTACTGAGGATCGGAAAACGGCCCCACAGTCGCAGGACGTTTCATGGGCCAACCTCCTCTCTCTGGTTTTGTAAATGGCTGTTTTAGCCAAAGCTAGGAGGAGGTTGACCAGAAGATCCCGCGACTTTGTGGGGCCACGAATGGGAAGTGTATAGATAAAAAGGTGGGGGGAAAAATGAAGCCAGAAGCGTAATAAAATATTTGTGAGGAGCCGGAAAAGGGGCTGCAATCTGGCGCACTCTAAATACACGTGCACCAGGGTTTCCCTCACATTACAAAAAGGACAAGTGTCCGGAATGGGGGTAAACCGTGTCAAAAACACGCCCGTGCTCACAGCTCCGTGAAGGAGCCGCCAACTGATGTCCCCGACGGGCCTTGGGACCAGGGTGGAATACAGGCTGGCCCACCGAGGTTGCTCACCCTCCAAAGGTGGCAGGAGATCCCGCCACTTTGTATCGGGGCGGGACACCAGGGTGTGGGCGTGAAGGGTGTGAAGCGTAAGTGTATATAAATATTTCCGTGAAGCAATTTGAAAGCTAACCGGCTGCAGTTCGTGCAGCCGGCTTGCAGTGAAAGGGTGAGGGGTGTGTTGGGATCTATGGGGTGGGGGCCCGATGGAAAGGTCCGGCGGGCCTGGGGTAAGGGATGGGCGGGGTGTGCCCTCGCACAAGGCTCGGCTAACATAAGCCCGAGCAGCGGGGGTCAAGGCGGCCTTCACCTCCTGAAGTACGCGCCGGGGGGTACGGAGGCTGGAGAGCCCCATGCGCCGAGCGAGCATCAGGGGATCCAGCCAGTCTCTCCGGTCGTAGTCCAGGAGGTCTCCGACCCTCGTAACTTCCGCCAGGACCAACCTCTGGCGCACCGAGCGGGACTCCGCCACCTGCACACGGAGCTGGGGGTTGTGTAGCAGGGGCTCCGTGAGGAGATCTGCCCCCACGGTGGCCGCCACGGACCTGGTTGTTAGAAACAATTTCCAGGTCCGGAGGAGGTCCTGGTGGAAGACCGGCAGCCCGGAGAGGTCTCGCGGAAAACCCCTCGGAGAAAGATAAAAGAGCTGCCGGTCATATCGAAACCCTTGGAAACGGCGCAGGAAGGCGTGCGCCAGTATGCTCCACGCCGAACTACTTGCACTATAAAAGAGCCTCTGCAGGGCCTGGAGGCGGAAGACGCGGACCTGAGTGTACAGACACTTCAGGCCCTGCCCTCCTTCCTTCAGGGGTAGATGAAGAACTCCAACAGGGGCCCAGTGCATTCCTGACCAAAAGAACTCTAGAATCAATCTCCGGAGATGGGTCAGGAAACCCGGGGCCGGGGCCAGGGTGTTGAGCCGGTACCAGAGCGTGGACAGGACTAGTTGGTTAAGCACCAGTGCTCTCCCTCGGAGGGAGAGACATCGAAGAAGCCTCGTCCATCTCCGGATCCGCTCTATCACCCCGCCCTCTAAATTTTGCCAGTTCTCCGGCGGGGAAGGATGCGTGGCGGAAAGGTAAACGCCGAGATAGAGCAGTGGACCCGCACTCCACCGGATGGTCTGAAGTGCGGGTGGGAGGGAGCTCACCTGCCGCCAGTCCCCCACCGCCAAGCCAGAGCTCTTGACCCAGTTGACTCGGGCGGAGGAGGCTGCCGAATAGATGGCTTGGCATGCCTCCACTCGCGCCAAGTCACCCGGGTCCTGGACCACGAGGAGTACGTCATCGGCGTACGCCGACAGGACCAGCCGCAGCTCCGGCTCCCGCAGCACCAACCCTGTCATCCTCCTGCGGAGGAGACAGAGGAAAGGCTCAATCGCCAGAGCATACAACTGTCCGAGAGGGGGCACCCCTGCCGCACTCCTCGCCCGAAGCTGACCGGTTCAGTCAGGGTCCAGTTGAGCCTAACCAAACACTCCGCGGAGGCATACAGCACCCGGAGAAAACTCACAAACTGAGGTCCAAATCCAAACGCCTGCAGAGTGCTCAGGAGGTACCCATGATCTACTCTATCGAACGCCTTCTCCTGATCAAGAGACAGGAGGGACAACGATAGACCATCTCTCCGCCCGAGTTCCAAAAGGTCTCGGACTAGAAAGAGGTTGTCGAAAATGCTGCGACCCGGGACAGTATAGGTCTGGTCTGGGTGGACCACGTCCGCCATCACGGACCCTAGCCGCAGCGAGATTGCTTTCGCTACGATTTTGTAATCCGTGCTAAGGAGTGAGACGGGACGCCAGTTTCGTAGATCGCGGAGGTCCCCCTTCTTCGGCAGCAAAGCGAGCACCGCTCGCCTGCATGACAGAGGGAGGACCCCGCTCTGCAAGGACTCAGCCCAGACGGTGACAAGGTCTGGGCCGAGAATGTCCCAGAACGCGCGGTAAAACTCCACGGTCAGCCCGTTCATGCCCGGAGATTTATTGGTGGGCATGCGACGGAGGGCTTCCGAGAACTCGGCCAGGGTGAGAGGCAGCTCTAGTCGGTCTCGGTTGCCCACGCTGACCGTGGGGAGTTCCTCCCAGAGCACCTCGCAAGCGTCAGGATCGGTCGGGTCCGGGGAGAAAAGGCTTGTGTTGAAGTCACGGGCCCTCCCACACATCTCCTCCGGACCCGTGAGGGGGGTGCCGTCTTCCGCAAGAAGGCAGGTGACGTGTTTCTTGGCCCCCCTCGTTTTCTCCAGGGCATAGAAGAAGCGGGAGCCGCGGTCCATCTCCCGAAGGAGGCGGATGCGGGATCGAACGAAGGCACCTCGGGCCCGGTGGTCCTCAAGGGCCCGGAGCTCCTCCCGCTTCTCCCGGCACGCTCCGCAGAGGGACGGGTCCTCGGGATCGGCGGCCAGGCGCCTCTCCATCTCTAAGACCTCCCGTTCCAGCTGCTCTATCGCCGCATTTCGCCGTCGGCTGGTGCCCCGAGTGTAGTCACGGCAGAAGAGCTTGGCGCGCACCTTCCCGAGATCCCACCATCGCCGCACCGAGGGAAAGGCACGCCACTGCTCTCGCCAGGCCAACCAAAACTCCCGGAAGGACATCACAAAGCTCTCGTCCTCCAACAGGCTGTTATTAAAGTGCCAATAGGCCGGCCCTGGTCTCTCTGCACGGAGGGAAACCGTTACAGCGACTAAATGATGATCGGAGAATGGGGCCGGCCGAATGGCGGAGGAGTGGGCCTGTGAAAGATGGAAACGGGATAAGTAAATACGGTCCAACCGAGAGTGGTGTGACCGATGGGCCTCCACCCGGACAAAGGTAAACGTGGAGGTGTCATCTGGGTGATGGTCACGCCAGACGTCCACTAGGGAATGATGGTCAACTATCCCTTGGAGAATATTCGCAGCGGCCGGACTCGGTTCGGCCCCTGAGCGGTCCCGTTCCTCGAGGGTGGTGTTAAAGTCCCCTCCCAGGACCAGGCACTCGTGCGAATCCAGGGTGCCGAGAAAGTCGGACACCTGCTGATAAAATTGTGGCCGCCTGGAGCTCATTTGCGGGGCATAGATATTAACAAAATTAACCACGAGCCCCTCCATACGGACTCGAAGGTGCAGCACGTGGCCCGACACGGCCTCATTGACCCCTAGCACCTCAGGCCGTAGGTTGGGGGAGAATAGGGTTGCCACTCCAGCCTGCCAGGTCGCAAAGTGGCTAAAGTATACCCCGTCCCCCCACTCCAGCCGCCACCTGTCCTCGGCGGCCGGGTCTGTATGGGTCTCCTGCAGGAAAACTACAGAGTACCTCCCCTCCCGAAGGTAAGAGAGCACCTGGGACCTGCGGAGAGCCATCCTACAGCCCCTGGTATTCAGGGTCGCAATAATAAGAGGCGTCATACGGGGGGCTGGAGGGGTGGGGGTCTCGTATTGGCGGGGGGGTTCAGGGCCCCCGGCGGGTTGCACAGCAACCCATGACCCATCCCGTAGGTGAGTAGATCGCTGCGGAAGCTGCGGGCTCGCTCGTAGGCCGCAGCACCGCGCTTTCCTTGCCCCCTGCCCTCCTTTATAAGGGCCTTTGTGGCCTGGAGGAGTTGATCAAAGTCCCCCCATAGCCGAAGAGCCAACTGTGCCCTATCGCGGGCGCCACGGGAGTGCTCTAGGAACTTCCGTAGCGCATGCCGCAGCTCATGGGGGGGTGGGGTTACAATTCCCAAGGTATTCCCTGATGGGCCTCTTAATACAGCCTCGTGGTCCGCTAAGGCAGGTAGACAGGGTGCGGACCACCGACGGGGCGTCTGACAGGCTGGGGTTATTAAATTCACTTCACGCCTTGGGGTGGAGGGGGATGGCAGGGGAAAAATTGCCACTCCTAACGGGTCGCGACTAGAAAGTGCAAAGACTGCTCCCTGGGGGGAGTCTGCAAAAGGCGGAAAGGAAATAACCCCAGGGGCGGCATTAACATTGCAGGAGGAGGGACCTTGGGCAGGGGCAGGGGTGGGGGCAGGGGTAAGGCTCTGGGGTGCAGGAGGCGAGCAGCTAAAGGAAAGTGCCTCCTGAGCAGAGTCAAGGGTTAAGGGGGAAGGGGAGGGGCTCCCAAGAATGCTAGGTGCTGGCTCCATGGTGGTTTTAGCGGTCACGGCATCAGGTGGTGGACCGCCTTCTGCAGGGTGCTCACCCGGAAAGGCAAAAAGGGGGAGGGAGCATGGGGAAAGGGAGGCTGGGGTAAGGCTGCCCAGCTCGAGGCCAGCCGGCAGCAAATCATCCCCTCCCTGGGTGACCGGGGTCAAATCTAGGGCCTCAATCTCCGCATACACGGAGGAGAGGCCAACTCCTGCCACCCCGGGGGCCTCTCCTCTAGGGCCCGCCTCAACGGCCGCCTCGGGGTCCACGGGGGGTTCGGGTAGCGTCCAGGCAGAAGGGGTGTCCTCAGAAGTCTCGCAGGGGAGGGTTTCCCGTGGAGGGGGGATTCTGCCCTCCAATGCCAGTCCGTCTTCCCCTCCCGACACCGGCGGATGGATCTCGCTCGCGGCCGTGGCGGGAGGCTCGATAGCAGTGCCTCCTTTCCTGGTCTTCCGGGGGGCTTCCGCGTCGGGTGGATGCAGCGGAGCTCGAGCCTTCCGCTTGCCTCGCTTCCCCTGGACTAGGGTCCAGCCCTCCATAGCATCATCTGGGGGTTGGCTAGCAGGGGTCGTGTCGGGGGGCGGAGGCGATGGTTTAGGGGTTCGGGGAGGTAGCGGTGGGGCAACATGAGGGGCGGGGGTTTCTCCTTGGGGAGGGCCCTCTCTTATACCCGATAATATCCTTGCCACACCCTCCTCCATGGGCTCTATTGGGTTGGTACTAGCAAGGGTGGAAACCCCTTGCTCGCCCGGGCATTGTAGGGAAGGTATCTCTTGGGCCCGGACGGGAGCAGCGATGGGTCGAGTAGGAGGAGGGTTGGTTTCAGGTACTGGGCAGCCAGGGGCGTCGGCAGCGACGGGGCCGATGTCCTGCCGGGTCTCGGGGGTTTTGGGTGCCCCTCCCCCCCGAGCCAAAGGGCAGTCTCTGCGGACATGCCCCGCTGAGCGGCAGAGGTAGCACCGGGCCTCTCCGGTAGAATAAAAGACCCGATAGCGGGCTCCCTCGTAGGGGACTAGAAAGGACCCCTCAAGCGCCTCTCCGTCACGTGCCCCTGCCGGTGGTAGAAGCTGCACTTGCCGGCGGAACGAAAAAATGTGACGGAGGGTGGGGTCCTTGCAGCCCAACGGGAGAGGGCTGATGACAGAAACAAGTTTCCCCAGGGTGGAAAGAGCGGGTAACAGGGCAGCATTGGGTAAGAAGGGAGGAACGGAGGTAAGGACGAGGCGAACGCCCAGGTCTTTTAACGGTTCTAGGGGGACAAACATCCCCCCTACCGTCAGGCCCCTCTCCACCGCCTCCTGGGCGGCATCCTCCGAGGCTAAGAAGAAAACGACCTTCCCATACATCTTGGAGGCCGCCACAATAGCCGTGGGTCCTACCACCTTCGCCAACGCCTGCACGTATGTCTCCACGTGGGGCGAGGCGGGCACCAGGAGGCAACGGACGCCGTGCTTCCTGGTCAAGGCGGGAAAAGGGCCTCGGCCGCTGGTGATGGTGGCGGAGGCGGGGGGGGGGCGAGATGACGAGGCGGCAGGCAGCGGGGAGCCCGCTGCCGCCCGGGCATACGTCCTGGGGGCCGGGGGAGGGACAATCGCAGAGCTGGTGGAGGGAAACGCTGGGAGGGGCGCCACGGTTGATGACGAGGCCGCAGCGGTGGGGGCAGCCCCTGCCATGGAGGGCTCAGTGGTTTTAGCGGGGCCCTTTCCTTTCCACCCGCCCCGGCCCTTCTGGCGAACCGGGGGGGGTTTCCTAGAATCTGGGGGGGTGGTGGGTGCAGCAGCAGCAGCAATCACCCTGGTGCCTCCTGCTACCGGTGCCCCAGCATGGGGGGTGATAAGTACCTTAACAATAGTAGTGGGGGGGGACCTTGGGGGTTGGGCAGGGG
Organism: Lepidochelys olivacea; assembly: GCF_965140295.1. NCBI lineage: Eukaryota > Metazoa > Chordata > Testudines > Cheloniidae > Lepidochelys > Lepidochelys olivacea. Next base: position 31,954,185 of record NC_140412.1, read on the forward strand.
TGGTGGTGGGAAAGGAACAACTAATTTTATTAAAGCAGTCTCGCCCCTCTCGTTCCCCGCCATTGTGAGCAGGGAGAGACAGGGAGACACCGGAAGGAGGAAGGGGGAGGGGAGAAGGCGAAATAGCCCCTCCTTCCGCTGGCTGCGGACGGGAAGGGAAAAAATGCCGAGGGAGGGGGGCTGGGAGGAGGGGGGGGAACAAAATCGGGGTCCAGTAAAAGGGGCAAGTTGTGGGATAAGCAATCCGGGGGGGGGGGGTGCAGACCCACACACGTTTGTCCAAAGAGTCTAGGTTGGTCGGTTGTTAGGTCCGGTCTGGTCGGCAAAGTTCAAAGCAAACAGCTGGATCCGAAGGGAGATGGCAGATTGCCAGCAGGGACAGACTGCGGGGGGGCCGTGACAGTTGTAATAACGATGGGGGGGTAGGGGCACCGATGGATCGGGGGTGGGGGTCTCCACGCCACACCCCCTGTGCCGCCACAAACGCAAGTAATCACAGTCAAACTCCCCCCCACGAGAGTATAATTCAGAAAGTTACTCAATCTTACGGCCTTCGTCACAATGATTTATATTATTTCTTCTGTCTGATGAAATCTCCGTCTCCGGCTGTGTTGGCTGTGTTCCAAGTCCTCCGGTATGTTAAGAATGTTGTAAGGTCCAAGCTGCTGGCAAAACGGCTGGGTCTGGGGGTTTCCCTCTCCCCCCTCCGGACAGCAAAATCGGCAATCTTCCCCCCCCTCCTCCGGGGGCTCAGCTGAGGCAAATAGCTGCGCCCGAAAGCAGGCGTGGGGGGGGATGGCCGGCGAAGGACGTAGATGGAAAAAAACACAAAAAATTTTAAAAAAAATCAAAAAAGCGTCTGGCCCGGTCGGGGGGGGACTAAGGCAGGTGCAAAAAGTAAGAAAAATCCTGGCCAGGGGGGTTTAGGAAAGAATAGAAAGCAGATAGCTGAGGAGCAAGCAAAAGACGTTCCGTTTCCTAACAGGGAAGGTTTTTTTTTTTTTTTTAAAAAACAAAAAGAAAGTTTATTGGTAACGCTTACAGAATTACCAAAGAAAACAAAACAACTATGCAACAAAACAACGCAATCAGAAGGTATAACACAGCAGCTTTCAGGAGGGAGAAGTGTTCAGGCTAGCCTGGGCCCAGAGCGGGGGGGCTTCCTCGACACTCGTGGTCTTCCACCCCCTCGAGTTACCCAGTGCCGCGCCCAGTGTCACCGATCCTCCCTCTCCTGAGAGTGCCCGGTAAGATGGGCACGGCTGCGGGGTGGGCGGTTTAGGGAGGGGGGGGTAGACACCCATGTATTATAGGACCCCTCCTAGATGACAGGAATGATGGTATCCACAGCGGCAATGGCTGGGGCTGGCGTCTCTCGCTCTTCCCCTCAATCAAAGGGTCAGACGGAGGGAACCGGACGGGGTCACCGAGCAGAGAACCCCAGACAGCGCCCACCGCTCCTCGAAGGCTTCAAGGGAGTCGGTGGACGCCGCCCAGAGGAACTCCGCTCGGATACGTGAGTGTACTGAGGATCGGAAAACGGCCCCACAGTCGCAGGACGTTTCATGGGCCAACCTCCTCTCTCTGGTTTTGTAAATGGCTGTTTTAGCCAAAGCTAGGAGGAGGTTGACCAGAAGATCCCGCGACTTTGTGGGGCCACGAATGGGAAGTGTATAGATAAAAAGGTGGGGGGAAAAATGAAGCCAGAAGCGTAATAAAATATTTGTGAGGAGCCGGAAAAGGGGCTGCAATCTGGCGCACTCTAAATACACGTGCACCAGGGTTTCCCTCACATTACAAAAAGGACAAGTGTCCGGAATGGGGGTAAACCGTGTCAAAAACACGCCCGTGCTCACAGCTCCGTGAAGGAGCCGCCAACTGATGTCCCCGACGGGCCTTGGGACCAGGGTGGAATACAGGCTGGCCCACCGAGGTTGCTCACCCTCCAAAGGTGGCAGGAGATCCCGCCACTTTGTATCGGGGCGGGACACCAGGGTGTGGGCGTGAAGGGTGTGAAGCGTAAGTGTATATAAATATTTCCGTGAAGCAATTTGAAAGCTAACCGGCTGCAGTTCGTGCAGCCGGCTTGCAGTGAAAGGGTGAGGGGTGTGTTGGGATCTATGGGGTGGGGGCCCGATGGAAAGGTCCGGCGGGCCTGGGGTAAGGGATGGGCGGGGTGTGCCCTCGCACAAGGCTCGGCTAACATAAGCCCGAGCAGCGGGGGTCAAGGCGGCCTTCACCTCCTGAAGTACGCGCCGGGGGGTACGGAGGCTGGAGAGCCCCATGCGCCGAGCGAGCATCAGGGGATCCAGCCAGTCTCTCCGGTCGTAGTCCAGGAGGTCTCCGACCCTCGTAACTTCCGCCAGGACCAACCTCTGGCGCACCGAGCGGGACTCCGCCACCTGCACACGGAGCTGGGGGTTGTGTAGCAGGGGCTCCGTGAGGAGATCTGCCCCCACGGTGGCCGCCACGGACCTGGTTGTTAGAAACAATTTCCAGGTCCGGAGGAGGTCCTGGTGGAAGACCGGCAGCCCGGAGAGGTCTCGCGGAAAACCCCTCGGAGAAAGATAAAAGAGCTGCCGGTCATATCGAAACCCTTGGAAACGGCGCAGGAAGGCGTGCGCCAGTATGCTCCACGCCGAACTACTTGCACTATAAAAGAGCCTCTGCAGGGCCTGGAGGCGGAAGACGCGGACCTGAGTGTACAGACACTTCAGGCCCTGCCCTCCTTCCTTCAGGGGTAGATGAAGAACTCCAACAGGGGCCCAGTGCATTCCTGACCAAAAGAACTCTAGAATCAATCTCCGGAGATGGGTCAGGAAACCCGGGGCCGGGGCCAGGGTGTTGAGCCGGTACCAGAGCGTGGACAGGACTAGTTGGTTAAGCACCAGTGCTCTCCCTCGGAGGGAGAGACATCGAAGAAGCCTCGTCCATCTCCGGATCCGCTCTATCACCCCGCCCTCTAAATTTTGCCAGTTCTCCGGCGGGGAAGGATGCGTGGCGGAAAGGTAAACGCCGAGATAGAGCAGTGGACCCGCACTCCACCGGATGGTCTGAAGTGCGGGTGGGAGGGAGCTCACCTGCCGCCAGTCCCCCACCGCCAAGCCAGAGCTCTTGACCCAGTTGACTCGGGCGGAGGAGGCTGCCGAATAGATGGCTTGGCATGCCTCCACTCGCGCCAAGTCACCCGGGTCCTGGACCACGAGGAGTACGTCATCGGCGTACGCCGACAGGACCAGCCGCAGCTCCGGCTCCCGCAGCACCAACCCTGTCATCCTCCTGCGGAGGAGACAGAGGAAAGGCTCAATCGCCAGAGCATACAACTGTCCGAGAGGGGGCACCCCTGCCGCACTCCTCGCCCGAAGCTGACCGGTTCAGTCAGGGTCCAGTTGAGCCTAACCAAACACTCCGCGGAGGCATACAGCACCCGGAGAAAACTCACAAACTGAGGTCCAAATCCAAACGCCTGCAGAGTGCTCAGGAGGTACCCATGATCTACTCTATCCAACGCCTTCTCCTGATCAAGAGACAGGAGGGACAACGATAGACCATCTCTCCGCCCGAGTTCCAAAAGGTCTCGGACTAGAAAGAGGTTGTCGAAAATGCTGCGACCCGGGACAGTATAGGTCTGGTCTGGGTGGACCACGTCCGCCATCACGGACCCTAGCCGCAGCGAGATTGCTTTCGCTACGATTTTGTAATCCGTGCTAAGGAGTGAGACGGGACGCCAGTTTCGTAGATCGCGGAGGTCCCCCTTCTTCGGCAGCAAAGCGAGCACCGCTCGCCTGCATGACAGAGGGAGGACCCCGCTCTGCAAGGACTCAGCCCAGACGGTGACAAGGTCTGGGCCGAGAATGTCCCAGAACGCGCGGTAAAACTCCACGGTCAGCCCGTTCATGCCCGGAGATTTATTGGTGGGCATGCGACGGAGGGCTTCCGAGAACTCGGCCAGGGTGAGAGGCAGCTCTAGTCGGTCTCGGTTGCCCACGCTGACCGTGGGGAGTTCCTCCCAGAGCACCTCGCAAGCGTCAGGATCGGTCGGGTCCGGGGAGAAAAGGCTTGTGTTGAAGTCACGGGCCCTCCCACACATCTCCTCCGGACCCGTGAGGGGGGTGCCGTCTTCCGCAAGAAGGCAGGTGACGTGTTTCTTGGCCCCCCTCGTTTTCTCCAGGGCATAGAAGAAGCGGGAGCCGCGGTCCATCTCCCGAAGGAGGCGGATGCGGGATCGAACGAAGGCACCTCGGGCCCGGTGGTCCTCAAGGGCCCGGAGCTCCTCCCGCTTCTCCCGGCACGCTCCGCAGAGGGACGGGTCCTCGGGATCGGCGGCCAGGCGCCTCTCCATCTCTAAGACCTCCCGTTCCAGCTGCTCTATCGCCGCATTTCGCCGTCGGCTGGTGCCCCGAGTGTAGTCACGGCAGAAGAGCTTGGCGCGCACCTTCCCGAGATCCCACCATCGCCGCACCGAGGGAAAGGCACGCCACTGCTCTCGCCAGGCCAACCAAAACTCCCGGAAGGACATCACAAAGCTCTCGTCCTCCAACAGGCTGTTATTAAAGTGCCAATAGGCCGGCCCTGGTCTCTCTGCACGGAGGGAAACCGTTACAGCGACTAAATGATGATCGGAGAATGGGGCCGGCCGAATGGCGGAGGAGTGGGCCTGTGAAAGATGGAAACGGGATAAGTAAATACGGTCCAACCGAGAGTGGTGTGACCGATGGGCCTCCACCCGGACAAAGGTAAACGTGGAGGTGTCATCTGGGTGATGGTCACGCCAGACGTCCACTAGGGAATGATGGTCAACTATCCCTTGGAGAATATTCGCAGCGGCCGGACTCGGTTCGGCCCCTGAGCGGTCCCGTTCCTCGAGGGTGGTGTTAAAGTCCCCTCCCAGGACCAGGCACTCGTGCGAATCCAGGGTGCCGAGAAAGTCGGACACCTGCTGATAAAATTGTGGCCGCCTGGAGCTCATTTGCGGGGCATAGATATTAACAAAATTAACCACGAGCCCCTCCATACGGACTCGAAGGTGCAGCACGTGGCCCGACACGGCCTCATTGACCCCTAGCACCTCAGGCCGTAGGTTGGGGGAGAATAGGGTTGCCACTCCAGCCTGCCAGGTCGCAAAGTGGCTAAAGTATACCCCGTCCCCCCACTCCAGCCGCCACCTGTCCTCGGCGGCCGGGTCTGTATGGGTCTCCTGCAGGAAAACTACAGAGTACCTCCCCTCCCGAAGGTAAGAGAGCACCTGGGACCTGCGGAGAGCCATCCTACAGCCCCTGGTATTCAGGGTCGCAATAATAAGAGGCGTCATACGGGGGGCTGGAGGGGTGGGGGTCTCGTATTGGCGGGGGGGTTCAGGGCCCCCGGCGGGTTGCACAGCAACCCATGACCCATCCCGTAGGTGAGTAGATCGCTGCGGAAGCTGCGGGCTCGCTCGTAGGCCGCAGCACCGCGCTTTCCTTGCCCCCTGCCCTCCTTTATAAGGGCCTTTGTGGCCTGGAGGAGTTGATCAAAGTCCCCCCATAGCCGAAGAGCCAACTGTGCCCTATCGCGGGCGCCACGGGAGTGCTCTAGGAACTTCCGTAGCGCATGCCGCAGCTCATGGGGGGGTGGGGTTACAATTCCCAAGGTATTCCCTGATGGGCCTCTTAATACAGCCTCGTGGTCCGCTAAGGCAGGTAGACAGGGTGCGGACCACCGACGGGGCGTCTGACAGGCTGGGGTTATTAAATTCACTTCACGCCTTGGGGTGGAGGGGGATGGCAGGGGAAAAATTGCCACTCCTAACGGGTCGCGACTAGAAAGTGCAAAGACTGCTCCCTGGGGGGAGTCTGCAAAAGGCGGAAAGGAAATAACCCCAGGGGCGGCATTAACATTGCAGGAGGAGGGACCTTGGGCAGGGGCAGGGGTGGGGGCAGGGGTAAGGCTCTGGGGTGCAGGAGGCGAGCAGCTAAAGGAAAGTGCCTCCTGAGCAGAGTCAAGGGTTAAGGGGGAAGGGGAGGGGCTCCCAAGAATGCTAGGTGCTGGCTCCATGGTGGTTTTAGCGGTCACGGCATCAGGTGGTGGACCGCCTTCTGCAGGGTGCTCACCCGGAAAGGCAAAAAGGGGGAGGGAGCATGGGGAAAGGGAGGCTGGGGTAAGGCTGCCCAGCTCGAGGCCAGCCGGCAGCAAATCATCCCCTCCCTGGGTGACCGGGGTCAAATCTAGGGCCTCAATCTCCGCATACACGGAGGAGAGGCCAACTCCTGCCACCCCGGGGGCCTCTCCTCTAGGGCCCGCCTCAACGGCCGCCTCGGGGTCCACGGGGGGTTCGGGTAGCGTCCAGGCAGAAGGGGTGTCCTCAGAAGTCTCGCAGGGGAGGGTTTCCCGTGGAGGGGGGATTCTGCCCTCCAATGCCAGTCCGTCTTCCCCTCCCGACACCGGCGGATGGATCTCGCTCGCGGCCGTGGCGGGAGGCTCGATAGCAGTGCCTCCTTTCCTGGTCTTCCGGGGGGCTTCCGCGTCGGGTGGATGCAGCGGAGCTCGAGCCTTCCGCTTGCCTCGCTTCCCCTGGACTAGGGTCCAGCCCTCCATAGCATCATCTGGGGGTTGGCTAGCAGGGGTCGTGTCGGGGGGCGGAGGCGATGGTTTAGGGGTTCGGGGAGGTAGCGGTGGGGCAACATGAGGGGCGGGGGTTTCTCCTTGGGGAGGGCCCTCTCTTATACCCGATAATATCCTTGCCACACCCTCCTCCATGGGCTCTATTGGGTTGGTACTAGCAAGGGTGGAAACCCCTTGCTCGCCCGGGCATTGTAGGGAAGGTATCTCTTGGGCCCGGACGGGAGCAGCGATGGGTCGAGTAGGAGGAGGGTTGGTTTCAGGTACTGGGCAGCCAGGGGCGTCGGCAGCGACGGGGCCGATGTCCTGCCGGGTCTCGGGGGTTTCGGGTGCCCCTCCCCCCCGAGCCAAAGGGCAGTCTCTGCGGACATGCCCCGCTGAGCGGCAGAGGTAGCACCGGGCCTCTCCGGTAGAATAAAAGACCCGATAGCGGGCTCCCTCGTAGGGGACTAGAAAGGACCCCTCAAGCGCCTCTCCGTCACGTGCCCCTGCCGGTGGTAGAAGCTGCACTTGCCGGCGGAACGAAAAAATGTGACGGAGGGTGGGGTCCTTGCAGCCCAACGGGAGAGGGCTGATGACAGAAACAAGTTTCCCCAGGGTGGAAAGAGCGGGTAACAGGGCAGCATTGGGTAAGAAGGGAGGAACGGAGGTAAGGACGAGGCGAACGCCCAGGTCTTTTAACGGTTCTAGGGGGACAAACATCCCCCCTACCGTCAGGCCCCTCTCCACCGCCTCCTGGGCGGCATCCTCCGAGGCTAAGAAGAAAACGACCTTCCCATACATCTTGGAGGCCGCCACAATAGCCGTGGGTCCTACCACCTTCGCCAACGCCTGCACGTATGTCTCCACGTGGGGCGAGGCGGGCACCAGGAGGCAACGGACGCCGTGCTTCCTGGTCAAGGCGGGAAAAGGGCCTCGGCCGCTGGTGATGGTGGCGGAGGCGGGGGGGGGGCGAGATGACGAGGCGGCAGGCAGCGGGGAGCCCGCTGCCGCCCGGGCATACGTCCTGGGGGCCGGGGGAGGGACAATCGCAGAGCTGGTGGAGGGAAACGCTGGGAGGGGCGCCACGGTTGATGACGAGGCCGCAGCGGTGGGGGCAGCCCCTGCCATGGAGGGCTCAGTGGTTTTAGCGGGGCCCTTTCCTTTCCACCCGCCCCGGCCCTTCTGGCGAACCGGGGGGGGTTTCCTAGAATCTGGGGGGGTGGTGGGTGCAGCAGCAGCAGCAATCACCCTGGTGCCTCCTGCTACCGGTGCCCCAGCATGGGGGGTGATAAGTACCTTAACAATAGTAGTAGGGGGGGGACCTTGGGGGTTGGGCAGGGGTGGTGGTGGGAAAGGAACAACTAATTTTATTAAAGCAGTCTCGCCCCTCTCGTTCCCCGCCATTGTGAGCAGGGAGAGACAGGGAGACACCGGAAGGAGGAAGGGGGAGGGGAGAAGGCGAAATAGCCCCTCCTTCCGCTGGCTGCGGACGGGAAGGGAAAAAATGCCGAGGGAGGGGGGCTGGGAGGAGGGGGGGGAACAAAATCGGGGTCCAGTAAAAGGGGCAAGTTGTGGGATAAGCAATCCGGGGGGGGGGGGGTGCAGACCCACACACGTTTGTCCAAAGAGTCTAGGTTGGTCGGTTGTTAGGTCCGGTCCGGTCGGCAAAGTTCAAAGCAAACAGCTGGATCCGAAGGGAGATGGCAGATTGCCAGCAGGGACAGACTGCGGGGGGGCCGTGACAGTTGTAATAACGATGGGGGGGTAGGGGCACCGATGGATCGGGGGTGGGGGTCTCCACGCCACACCCCCTGTGCCGCCACAAACGCAAGTAATCACAGTCAAACTCCCCCCCACGAGAGTATAATTCAGAAAGTTACTCAATCTTACGGCCTTCGTCACAATGATTTATATTATTTCTTCTGTCTGATGAAATCTCCGTCTCCGGCTGTGTTGGCTGTGTTCCAAGTCCTCCGGTATGTTAAGAATGTTGTAAGGTCCAAGCTGCTGGCAAAACGGCTGGGTCTGGGGGTTTCCCTCTCCCCCCTCCGGACAGCAAAATCGGCAATCTTCCCCCCCCTCCTCCGGGGGCTCAGCTGAGGCAAATAGCTGCGCCCGAAAGCAGGCGTGGGGGGGGATGGCCGGCGAAGGACGTAGATGGAAAAAAACACAAAAAATTTAAAAAAAAATCAAAAAAGCGTCTGGCCCGGTCGGGGGGGGACTAAGGCAGGTGCAAAAAGTAAGAAAAATCCTGGCCAGGGGGGTTTAGGAAAGAATAGAAAGCAGATAGCTGAGGAGCAAGCAAAAGACGTTCCGTTTCCTAACAGGGAAGGTTTTTTTTTTTTTTTAAAAAAACAAAAAGAAAGTTTATTGGTAACGCTTACAGAATTACCAAAGAAAACAAAACAACTATGCAACAAAACAACGCAATCAGAAGGTATAACACAGCAGCTTTCAGGAGGGAGAAGTGTTCAGGCTAGCCTGGGCCCAGAGCGGGGGGGCTTCCTCGACACTCGTGGTCTTCCACCCCCTCGAGTTACCCAGTGCCGCGCCCAGTGTCACCGATCCTCCCTCTCCTGAGAGTGCCCGGTAAGATGGGCACGGCTGCGGGGTGGGCGGTTTAGGGAGGGGGGGGTAGACACCCATGTATTATAGGACCCCTCCTAGATGACAGGAATGATGGTATCCACAGCGGCAATGGCTGGGGCTGGCGTCTCTCGCTCTTCCCCTCAATCAAAGGGTCAGACGGAGGGAACCGGACGGGGTCACCGAGCAGAGAACCCCAGACAGCGCCCACCGCTCCTCGAAGGCTTCAAGGGAGTCGGTGGACGCCGCCCAGAGGAACTCCGCTCGGATACGTGAGTGTACTGAGGATCGGAAAACGGCCCCACAGTCGCAGGACGTTTCATGGGCCAACCTCCTCTCTCTGGTTTTGTAAATGGCTGTTTTAGCCAAAGCTAGGAGGAGGTTGACCAGAAGATCCCGCGACTTTGTGGGGCCACGAATGGGAAGTGTATAGATAAAAAGGTGGGGGGAAAAATGAAGCCAGAAGCGTAATAAAATATTTGTGAGGAGCCGGAAAAGGGGCTGCAATCTGGCGCACTCTAAATACACGTGCACCAGGGTTTCCCTCACATTACAAAAAGGACAAGTGTCCGGAATGGGGGTAAACCGTGTCAAAAACACGCCCGTGCTCACAGCTCCGTGAAGGAGCCGCCAACTGATGTCCCCGACGGGCCTTGGGACCAGGGTGGAATACAGGCTGGCCCACCGAGGTTGCTCACCCTCCAAAGGTGGCAGGAGATCCCGCCACTTTGTATCGGGGCGGGACACCAGGGTGTGGGCGTGAAGGGTGTGAAGCGTAAGTGTATATAAATATTTCCGTGAAGCAATTTGAAAGCTAACCGGCTGCAGTTCGTGCAGCCGGCTTGCAGTGAAAGGGTGAGGGGTGTGTTGGGATCTATGGGGTGGGGGCCCGATGGAAAGGTCCGGCGGGCCTGGGGTAAGGGATGGGCGGGGTGTGCCCTCGCACAAGGCTCGGCTAACATAAGCCCGAGCAGCGGGGGTCAAGGCGGCCTTCACCTCCTGAAGTACGCGCCGGGGGGTACGGAGGCTGGAGAGCCCCATGCGCCGAGCGAGCATCAGGGGATCCAGCCAGTCTCTCCGGTCGTAGTCCAGGAGGTCTCCGACCCTCGTAACTTCCGCCAGGACCAACCTCTGGCGCACCGAGCGGGACTCCGCCACCTGCACACGGAGCTGGGGGTTGTGTAGCAGGGGCTCCGTGAGGAGATCTGCCCCCACGGTGGCCGCCACGGACCTGGTTGTTAGAAACAATTTCCAGGTCCGGAGGAGGTCCTGGTGGAAGACCGGCAGCCCGGAGAGGTCTCGCGGAAAACCCCTCGGAGAAAGATAAAAGAGCTGCCGGTCATATCGAAACCCTTGGAAACGGCGCAGGAAGGCGTGCGCCAGTATGCTCCACGCCGAACTACTTGCACTATAAAAGAGCCTCTGCAGGGCCTGGAGGCGGAAGACGCGGACCTGAGTGTACAGACACTTCAGGCCCTGCCCTCCTTCCTTCAGGGGTAGATGAAGAACTCCAACAGGGGCCCAGTGCATTCCTGACCAAAAGAACTCTAGAATCAATCTCCGGAGATGGGTCAGGAAACCCGGGGCCGGGGCCAGGGTGTTGAGCCGGTACCAGAGCGTGGACAGGACTAGTTGGTTAAGCACCAGTGCTCTCCCTCGGAGGGAGAGACATCGAAGAAGCCTCGTCCATCTCCGGATCCGCTCTATCACCCCGCCCTCTAAATTTTGCCAGTTCTCCGGCGGGGAAGGATGCGTGGCGGAAAGGTAAACGCCGAGATAGAGCAGTGGACCCGCACTCCACCGGATGGTCTGAAGTGCGGGTGGGAGGGAGCTCACCTGCCGCCAGTCCCCCACCGCCAAGCCAGAGCTCTTGACCCAGTTGACTCGGGCGGAGGAGGCTGCCGAATAGATGGCTTGGCATGCCTCCACTCGCGCCAAGTCACCCGGGTCCTGGACCACGAGGAGTACGTCATCGGCGTACGCCGACAGGACCAGCCGCAGCTCCGGCTCCCGCAGCACCAACCCTGTCATCCTCCTGCGGAGGAGACAGAGGAAAGGCTCAATCGCCAGAGCATACAACTGTCCGAGAGGGGGCACCCCTGCCGCACTCCTCGCCCGAAGCTGACCGGTTCAGTCAGGGTCCAGTTGAGCCTAACCAAACACTCCGCGGAGGCATACAGCACCCGGAGAAAACTCACAAACTGAGGTCCAAATCCAAACGCCTGCAGAGTGCTCAGGAGGTACCCATGATCTACTCTATCCAACGCCTTCTCCTGATCAAGAGACAGGAGGGACAACGATAGACCATCTCTCCGCCCGAGTTCCAAAAGGTCTCGGACTAGAAAGAGGTTGTCGAAAATGCTGCGACCCGGGACAGTATAGGTCTGGTCTGGGTGGACCACGTCCGCCATCACGGACCCTAGCCGCAGCGAGATTGCTTTCGCTACGATTTTGTAATCCGTGCTAAGGAGTGAGACGGGACGCCAGTTTCGTAGATCGCGGAGGTCCCCCTTCTTCGGCAGCAAAGCGAGCACCGCTCGCCTGCATGACAGAGGGAGGACCCCGCTCTGCAAGGACTCAGCCCAGACGGTGACAAGGTCTGGGCCGAGAATGTCCCAGAACGCGCGGTAAAACTCCACGGTCAGCCCGTTCATGCCCGGAGATTTATTGGTGGGCATGCGACGGAGGGCTTCCGAGAACTCGGCCAGGGTGAGAGGCAGCTCTAGTCGGTCTCGGTTGCCCACGCTGACCGTGGGGAGTTCCTCCCAGAGCACCTCGCAAGCGTCAGGATCGGTCGGGTCCGGGGAGAAAAGGCTTGTGTTGAAGTCACGGGCCCTCCCACACATCTCCTCCGGACCCGTGAGGGGGGTGCCGTCTTCCGCAAGAAGGCAGGTGACGTGTTTCTTGGCCCCCCTCGTTTTCTCCAGGGCATAGAAGAAGCGGGAGCCGCGGTCCATCTCCCGAAGGAGGCGGATGCGGGATCGAACGAAGGCACCTCGGGCCCGGTGGTCCTCAAGGGCCCGGAGCTCCTCCCGCTTCTCCCGGCACGCTCCGCAGAGGGACGGGTCCTCGGGATCGGCGGCCAGGCGCCTCTCCATCTCTAAGACCTCCCGTTCCAGCTGCTCTATCGCCGCATTTCGCCGTCGGCTGGTGCCCCGAGTGTAGTCACGGCAGAAGAGCTTGGCGCGCACCTTCCCGAGATCCCACCATCGCCGCACCGAGGGAAAGGCACGCCACTGCTCTCGCCAGGCCAACCAAAACTCCCGGAAGGACATCACAAAGCTCTCGTCCTCCAACAGGCTGTTATTAAAGTGCCAATAGGCCGGCCCTGGTCTCTCTGCACGGAGGGAAACCGTTACAGCGACTAAATGATGATCGGAGAATGGGGCCGGCCGAATGGCGGAGGAGTGGGCCTGTGAAAGATGGAAACGGGATAAGTAAATACGGTCCAACCGAGAGTGGTGTGACCGATGGGCCTCCACCCGGACAAAGGTAAACGTGGAGGTGTCATCTGGGTGATGGTCACGCCAGACGTCCACTAGGGAATGATGGTCAACTATCCCTTGGAGAATATTCGCAGCGGCCGGACTCGGTTCGGCCCCTGAGCGGTCCCGTTCCTCGAGGGTGGTGTTAAAGTCCCCTCCCAGGACCAGGCATTCGTGCGAATCCAGGGTGCCGAGAAAGTCGGACACCTGCTGATAAAATTGTGGCCGCCTGGAGCTCATTTGCGGGGCATAGATATTAACAAAATTAACCACGAGCCCCTCCATACGGACTCGAAGGTGCAGCACGTGGCCCGACACGGCCTCATTGACCCCTAGCACCTCAGGCCGTAGGTTGGGGGAGAATAGGGTTGCCACTCCAGCCTGCCAGGTCGCAAAGTGGCTAAAGTATACCCCGTCCCCCCACTCCAGCCGCCACCTGTCCTCGGCGGCCGGGTCTGTATGGGTCTCCTGCAGGAAAACTACAGAGTACCTCCCCTCCCGAAGGTAAGAGAGCACCTGGGACCTGCGGAGAGCCATCCTACAGCCCCTGGTATTCAGGGTCGCAATAATAAGAGGCGTCATACGGGGGGCTGGAGGGGTGGGGGTCTCGTATTGGCGGGGGGGTTCAGGGCCCCCGGCGGGTTGCACAGCAACCCATGACCCATCCCGTAGGTGAGTAGATCGCTGCGGAAGCTGCGGGCTCGCTCGTAGGCCGCAGCACCGCGCTTTCCTTGCCCCCTGCCCTCCTTTATAAGGGCCTTTGTGGCCTGGAGGAGTTGATCAAAGTCCCCCCATAGCCGAAGAGCCAACTGTGCCCTATCGCGGGCGCCACGGGAGTGCTCTAGGAACTTCCGTAGCGCATGCCGCAGCTCATGGGGGGGTGGGGTTACAATTCCCAAGGTATTCCCTGATGGGCCTCTTAATACAGCCTCGTGGTCCGCTAAGGCAGGTAGACAGGGTGCGGACCACCGACGGGGCGTCTGACAGGCTGGGGTTATTAAATTCACTTCACGCCTTGGGGTGGAGGGGGATGGCAGGGGAAAAATTGCCACTCCTAACGGGTCGCGACTAGAAAGTGCAAAGACTGCTCCCTGGGGGGAGTCTGCAAAAGGCGGAAAGGAAATAACCCCAGGGGCGGCATTAACATTGCAGGAGGAGGGACCTTGGGCAGGGGCAGGGGTGGGGGCAGGGGTAAGGCTCTGGGGTGCAGGAGGCGAGCAGCTAAAGGAAAGTGCCTCCTGAGCAGAGTCAAGGGTTAAGGGGGAAGGGGAGGGGCTCCCAAGAATGCTAGGTGCTGGCTCCATGGTGGTTTTAGCGGTCACGGCATCAGGTGGTGGACCGCCTTCTGCAGGGTGCTCACCCGGAAAGGCAAAAAGGGGGAGGGAGCATGGGGAAAGGGAGGCTGGGGTAAGGCTGCCCAGCTCGAGGCCAGCCGGCAGCAAATCATCCCCTCCCTGGGTGACCGGGGTCAAATCTAGGGCCTCAATCTCCGCATACACGGAGGAGAGGCCAACTCCTGCCACCCCGGGGGCCTCTCCTCTAGGGCCCGCCTCAACGGCCGCCTCGGGGTCCACGGGGGGTTCGGGTAGCGTCCAGGCAGAAGGGGTGTCCTCAGAAGTCTCGCAGGGGAGGGTTTCCCGTGGAGGGGGGATTCTGCCCTCCAATGCCAGTCCGTCTTCCCCTCCCGACACCGGCGGATGGATCTCGCTCGCGGCCGTGGCGGGAGGCTCGATAGCAGTGCCTCCTTTCCTGGTCTTCCGGGGGGCTTCCGCGTCGGGTGGATGCAGCGGAGCTCGAGCCTTCCGCTTGCCTCGCTTCCCCTGGACTAGGGTCCAGCCCTCCATAGCATCATCTGGGGGTTGGCTAGCAGGGGTCGTGTCGGGGGGCGGAGGCGATGGTTTAGGGGTTCGGGGAGGTAGCGGTGGGGCAACATGAGGGGCGGGGGTTTCTCCTTGGGGAGGGCCCTCTCTTATACCCGATAATATCCTTGCCACACCCTCCTCCATGGGCTCTATTGGGTTGGTACTAGCAAGGGTGGAAACCCCTTGCTCGCCCGGGCATTGTAGGGAAGGTATCTCTTGGGCCCGGACGGGAGCAGCGATGGGTCGAGTAGGAGGAGGGTTGGTTTCAGGTACTGGGCAGCCAGGGGCGTCGGCAGCGACGGGGCCGATGTCCTGCCGGGTCTCGGGGGTTTCGGGTGCCCCTCCCCCCCGAGCCAAAGGGCAGTCTCTGCGGACATGCCCCGCTGAGCGGCAGAGGTAGCACCGGGCCTCTCCGGTAGAATAAAAGACCCGATAGCGGGCTCCCTCGTAGGGGACTAGAAAGGACCCCTCAAGCGCCTCTCCGTCACGTGCCCCTGCCGGTGGTAGAAGCTGCACTTGCCGGCGGAACGAAAAAATGTGACGGAGGGTGGGGTCCTTGCAGCCCAACGGGAGAGGGCTGATGACAGAAACAAGTTTCCCCAGGGTGGAAAGAGCGGGTAACAGGGCAGCATTGGGTAAGAAGGGAGGAACGGAGGTAAGGACGAGGCGAACGCCCAGGTCTTTTAACGGTTCTAGGGGGACAAACATCCCCCCTACCGTCAGGCCCCTCTCCACCGCCTCCTGGGCGGCATCCTCCGAGGCTAAGAAGAAAACGACCTTCCCATACATCTTGGAGGCCGCCACAATAGCCGTGGGTCCTACCACCTTCGCCAACGCCTGCACGTATGTCTCCACGTGGGGCGAGGCGGGCACCAGGAGGCAACGGACGCCGTGCTTCCTGGTCAAGGCGGGAAAAGGGCCTCGGCCGCTGGTGATGGTGGCGGAGGCGGGGGGGGGGCGAGATGACGAGGCGGCAGGCAGCGGGGAGCCCGCTGCCGCCCGGGCATACGTCCTGGGGGCCGGGGGAGGGACAATCGCAGAGCTGGTGGAGGGAAACGCTGGGAGGGGCGCCACGGTTGATGACGAGGCCGCAGCGGTGGGGGCAGCCCCTGCCATGGAGGGCTCAGTGGTTTTAGCGGGGCCCTTTCCTTTCCACCCGCCCCGGCCCTTCTGGCGAACCGGGGGGGGTTTCCTAGAATCTGGGGGGGTGGTGGGTGCAGCAGCAGCAGCAATCACCCTGGTGCCTCCTGCTACCGGTGCCCCAGCATGGGGGGTGATAAGTACCTTAACAATAGTAGTAGGGGGGGACCTTGGGGGTTGGGCAGGGGTGGTGGTGGGAAAGGAACAACTAATTTTATTAAAGCAGTCTCGCCCCTCTCGTTCCCCGCCATTGTGAGCAGGGAGAGACAGGGAGACACCGGAAGGAGGAAGGGGGAGGGGAGAAGGCGAAATAGCCCCTCCTTCCGCTGGCTGCGGACGGGAAGGGAAAAAATGCCGAGGGAGGGGGGCTGGGAGGAGGGGGGGGAACAAAATCGGGGTCCAGTAAAAGGGGCAAGTTGTGGGATAAGCAATCCGGGGGGGGGGTGCAGACCCACACACGTTTGTCCAAAGAGTCTAGGTTGGTCGGTTGTTAGGTCCGGTCTGGTCGGCAAAGTTCAAAGCAAACAGCTGGATCCGAAGGGAGATGGCAGATTGCCAGCAGGGACAGACTGCGGGGGGGCCGTGACAGTTGTAATAACGATGGGGGGGTAGGGGCACCGATGGATCGGGGGTGGGGGTCTCCACGCCACACCCCCTGTGCCGCCACAAACGCAAGTAATCACAGTCAAACTCCCCCCCACGAGAGTATAATTCAGAAAGTTACTCAATCTTACGGCCTTCGTCACAATGATTTATATTATTTCTTCTGTCTGATGAAATCTCCGTCTCCGGCTGTGTTGGCTGTGTTCCAAGTCCTCCGGTATGTTAAGAATGTTGTAAGGTCCAAGCTGCTGGCAAAACGGCTGGGTCTGGGGGTTTCCCTCTCCCCCCTCCGGACAGCAAAATCGGCAATCTTCCCCCCCCTCCTCCGGGGGCTCAGCTGAGGCAAATAGCTGCGCCCGAAAGCAGGCGTGGGGGGGGATGGCCGGCGAAGGACGTAGATGGAAAAAAACACAAAAAATTTTAAAAAAAATCAAAAAAGCGTCTGGCCCGGTCGGGGGGGGACTAAGGCAGGTGCAAAAAGTAAGAAAAATCCTGGCCAGGGGGGTTTAGGAAAGAATAGAAAGCAGATAGCTGAGGAGCAAGCAAAAGACGTTCCGTTTCCTAACAGGGAAGGTTTTTTTTTTTTTTTTAAAAAACAAAAAGAAAGTTTATTGGTAACGCTTACAGAATTACCAAAGAAAACAAAACAACTATGCAACAAAACAACGCAATCAGAAGGTATAACACAGCAGCTTTCAGGAGGGAGAAGTGTTCAGGCTAGCCTGGGCCCAGAGCGGGGGGGCTTCCTCGACACTCGTGGTCTTCCACCCCCTCGAGTTACCCAGTGCCGCGCCCAGTGTCACCGATCCTCCCTCTCCTGAGAGTGCCCGGTAAGATGGGCACGGCTGCGGGGTGGGCGGTTTAGGGAGGGGGGGGTAGACACCCATGTATTATAGGACCCCTCCTAGATGACAGGAATGATGGTATCCACAGCGGCAATGGCTGGGGCTGGCGTCTCTCGCTCTTCCCCTCAATCAAAGGGTCAGACGGAGGGAACCGGACGGGGTCACCGAGCAGAGAACCCCAGACAGCGCCCACCGCTCCTCGAAGGCTTCAAGGGAGTCGGTGGACGCCGCCCAGAGGAACTCCGCTCGGATACGTGAGTGTACTGAGGATCGGAAAACGGCCCCACAGTCGCAGGACGTTTCATGGGCCAACCTCCTCTCTCTGGTTTTGTAAATGGCTGTTTTAGCCAAAGCTAGGAGGAGGTTGACCAGAAGATCCCGCGACTTTGTGGGGCCACGAATGGGAAGTGTATAGATAAAAAGGTGGGGGGAAAAATGAAGCCAGAAGCGTAATAAAATATTTGTGAGGAGCCGGAAAAGGGGCTGCAATCTGGCGCACTCTAAATACACGTGCACCAGGGTTTCCCTCACATTACAAAAAGGACAAGTGTCCGGAATGGGGGTAAACCGTGTCAAAAACACGCCCGTGCTCACAGCTCCGTGAAGGAGCCGCCAACTGATGTCCCCGACGGGCCTTGGGACCAGGGTGGAATACAGGCTGGCCCACCGAGGTTGCTCACCCTCCAAAGGTGGCAGGAGATCCCGCCACTTTGTATCGGGGCGGGACACCAGGGTGTGGGCGTGAAGGGTGTGAAGCGTAAGTGTATATAAATATTTCCGTGAAGCAATTTGAAAGCTAACCGGCTGCAGTTCGTGCAGCCGGCTTGCAGTGAAAGGGTGAGGGGTGTGTTGGGATCTATGGGGTGGGGGCCCGATGGAAAGGTCCGGCGGGCCTGGGGTAAGGGATGGGCGGGGTGTGCCCTCGCACAAGGCTCGGCTAACATAAGCCCGAGCAGCGGGGGTCAAGGCGGCCTTCACCTCCTGAAGTACGCGCCGGGGGGTACGGAGGCTGGAGAGCCCCATGCGCCGAGCGAGCATCAGGGGATCCAGCCAGTCTCTCCGGTCGTAGTCCAGGAGGTCTCCGACCCTCGTAACTTCCGCCAGGACCAACCTCTGGCGCACCGAGCGGGACTCCGCCACCTGCACACGGAGCTGGGGGTTGTGTAGCAGGGGCTCCGTGAGGAGATCTGCCCCCACGGTGGCCGCCACGGACCTGGTTGTTAGAAACAATTTCCAGGTCCGGAGGAGGTCCTGGTGGAAGACCGGCAGCCCGGAGAGGTCTCGCGGAAAACCCCTCGGAGAAAGATAAAAGAGCTGCCGGTCATATCGAAACCCTTGGAAACGGCGCAGGAAGGCGTGCGCCAGTATGCTCCACGCCGAACTACTTGCACTATAAAAGAGCCTCTGCAGGGCCTGGAGGCGGAAGACGCGGACCTGAGTGTACAGACACTTCAGGCCCTGCCCTCCTTCCTTCAGGGGTAGATGAAGAACTCCAACAGGGGCCCAGTGCATTCCTGACCAAAAGAACTCTAGAATCAATCTCCGGAGATGGGTCAGGAAACCCGGGGCCGGGGCCAGGGTGTTGAGCCGGTACCAGAGCGTGGACAGGACTAGTTGGTTAAGCACCAGTGCTCTCCCTCGGAGGGAGAGACATCGAAGAAGCCTCGTCCATCTCCGGATCCGCTCTATCACCCCGCCCTCTAAATTTTGCCAGTTCTCCGGCGGGGAAGGATGCGTGGCGGAAAGGTAAACGCCGAGATAGAGCAGTGGACCCGCACTCCACCGGATGGTCTGAAGTGCGGGTGGGAGGGAGCTCACCTGCCGCCAGTCCCCCACCGCCAAGCCAGAGCTCTTGACCCAGTTGACTCGGGCGGAGGAGGCTGCCGAATAGATGGCTTGGCATGCCTCCACTCGCGCCAAGTCACCCGGGTCCTGGACCACGAGGAGTACGTCATCGGCGTACGCCGACAGGACCAGCCGCAGCTCCGGCTCCCGCAGCACCAACCCTGTCATCCTCCTGCGGAGGAGACAGAGGAAAGGCTCAATCGCCAGAGCATACAACTGTCCGAGAGGGGGCACCCCTGCCGCACTCCTCGCCCGAAGCTGACCGGTTCAGTCAGGGTCCAGTTGAGCCTAACCAAACACTCCGCGGAGGCATACAGCACCCGGAGAAAACTCACAAACTGAGGTCCAAATCCAAACGCCTGCAGAGTGCTCAGGAGGTACCCATGATCTACTCTATCCAACGCCTTCTCCTGATCAAGAGACAGGAGGGACAACGATAGACCATCTCTCCGCCCGAGTTCCAAAAGGTCTCGGACTAGAAAGAGGTTGTCGAAAATGCTGCGACCCGGGACAGTATAGGTCTGGTCTGGGTGGACCACGTCCGCCATCACGGACCCTAGCCGCAGCGAGATTGCTTTCGCTACGATTTTGTAATCCGTGCTAAGGAGTGAGACGGGACGCCAGTTTCGTAGATCGCGGAGGTCCCCCTTCTTCGGCAGCAAAGCGAGCACCGCTCGCCTGCATGACAGAGGGAGGACCCCGCTCTGCAAGGACTCAGCCCAGACGGTGACAAGGTCTGGGCCGAGAATGTCCCAGAACGCGCGGTAAAACTCCACGGTCAGCCCGTTCATGCCCGGAGATTTATTGGTGGGCATGCGACGGAGGGCTTCCGAGAACTCGGCCAGGGTGAGAGGCAGCTCTAGTCGGTCTCGGTTGCCCACGCTGACCGTGGGGAGTTCCTCCCAGAGCACCTCGCAAGCGTCAGGATCGGTCGGGTCCGGGGAGAAAAGGCTTGTGTTGAAGTCACGGGCCCTCCCACACATCTCCTCCGGACCCGTGAGGGGGGTGCCGTCTTCCGCAAGAAGGCAGGTGACGTGTTTCTTGGCCCCCCTCGTTTTCTCCAGGGCATAGAAGAAGCGGGAGCCGCGGTCCATCTCCCGAAGGAGGCGGATGCGGGATCGAACGAAGGCACCTCGGGCCCGGTGGTCCTCAAGGGCCCGGAGCTCCTCCCGCTTCTCCCGGCACGCTCCGCAGAGGGACGGGTCCTCGGGATCGGCGGCCAGGCGCCTCTCCATCTCTAAGACCTCCCGTTCCAGCTGCTCTATCGCCGCATTTCGCCGTCGGCTGGTGCCCCGAGTGTAGTCACGGCAGAAGAGCTTGGCGCGCACCTTCCCGAGATCCCACCATCGCCGCACCGAGGGAAAGGCACGCCACTGCTCTCGCCAGGCCAACCAAAACTCCCGGAAGGACATCACAAAGCTCTCGTCCTCCAACAGGCTGTTATTAAAGTGCCAATAGGCCGGCCCTGGTCTCTCTGCACGGAGGGAAACCGTTACAGCGACTAAATGATGATCGGAGAATGGGGCCGGCCGAATGGCGGAGGAGTGGGCCTGTGAAAGATGGAAACGGGATAAGTAAATACGGTCCAACCGAGAGTGGTGTGACCGATGGGCCTCCACCCGGACAAAGGTAAACGTGGAGGTGTCATCTGGGTGATGGTCACGCCAGACGTCCACTAGGGAATGATGGTCAACTATCCCTTGGAGAATATTCGCAGCGGCCGGACTCGGTTCGGCCCCTGAGCGGTCCCGTTCCTCGAGGGTGGTGTTAAAGTCCCCTCCCAGGACCAGGCATTCGTGCGAATCCAGGGTGCCGAGAAAGTCGGACACCTGCTGATAAAATTGTGGCCGCCTGGAGCTCATTTGCGGGGCATAGATATTAACAAAATTAACCACGAGCCCCTCCATACGGACTCGAAGGTGCAGCACGTGGCCCGACACGGCCTCATTGACCCCTAGCACCTCAGGCCGTAGGTTGGGGGAGAATAGGGTTGCCACTCCAGCCTGCCAGGTCGCAAAGTGGCTAAAGTATACCCCGTCCCCCCACTCCAGCCGCCACCTGTCCTCGGCGGCCGGGTCTGTATGGGTCTCCTGCAGGAAAACTACAGAGTACCTCCCCTCCCGAAGGTAAGAGAGCACCTGGGACCTGCGGAGAGCCATCCTACAGCCCCTGGTATTCAGGGTCGCAATAATAAGAGGCGTCATACGGGGGGCTGGAGGGGTGGGGGTCTCGTATTGGCGGGGGGGTTCAGGGCCCCCGGCGGGTTGCACAGCAACCCATGACCCATCCCGTAGGTGAGTAGATCGCTGCGGAAGCTGCGGGCTCGCTCGTAGGCCGCAGCACCGCGCTTTCCTTGCCCCCTGCCCTCCTTTATAAGGGCCTTTGTGGCCTGGAGGAGTTGATCAAAGTCCCCCCATAGCCGAAGAGCCAACTGTGCCCTATCGCGGGCGCCACGGGAGTGCTCTAGGAACTTCCGTAGCGCATGCCGCAGCTCATGGGGGGGTGGGGTTACAATTCCCAAGGTATTCCCTGATGGGCCTCTTAATACAGCCTCGTGGTCCGCTAAGGCAGGTAGACAGGGTGCGGACCACCGACGGGGCGTCTGACAGGCTGGGGTTATTAAATTCACTTCACGCCTTGGGGTGGAGGGGGATGGCAGGGGAAAAATTGCCACTCCTAACGGGTCGCGACTAGAAAGTGCAAAGACTGCTCCCTGGGGGGAGTCTGCAAAAGGCGGAAAGGAAATAACCCCAGGGGCGGCATTAACATTGCAGGAGGAGGGACCTTGGGCAGGGGCAGGGGTGGGGGCAGGGGTAAGGCTCTGGGGTGCAGGAGGCGAGCAGCTAAAGGAAAGTGCCTCCTGAGCAGAGTCAAGGGTTAAGGGGGAAGGGGAGGGGCTCCCAAGAATGCTAGGTGCTGGCTCCATGGTGGTTTTAGCGGTCACGGCATCAGGTGGTGGACCGCCTTCTGCAGGGTGCTCACCCGGAAAGGCAAAAAGGGGGAGGGAGCATGGGGAAAGGGAGGCTGGGGTAAGGCTGCCCAGCTCGAGGCCAGCCGGCAGCAAATCATCCCCTCCCTGGGTGACCGGGGTCAAATCTAGGGCCTCAATCTCCGCATACACGGAGGAGAGGCCAACTCCTGCCACCCCGGGGGCCTCTCCTCTAGGGCCCGCCTCAACGGCCGCCTCGGGGTCCACGGGGGGTTCGGGTAGCGTCCAGGCAGAAGGGGTGTCCTCAGAAGTCTCGCAGGGGAGGGTTTCCCGTGGAGGGGGGATTCTGCCCTCCAATGCCAGTCCGTCTTCCCCTCCCGACACCGGCGGATGGATCTCGCTCGCGGCCGTGGCGGGAGGCTCGATAGCAGTGCCTCCTTTCCTGGTCTTCCGGGGGGCTTCCGCGTCGGGTGGATGCAGCGGAGCTCGAGCCTTCCGCTTGCCTCGCTTCCCCTGGACTAGGGTCCAGCCCTCCATAGCATCATCTGGGGGTTGGCTAGCAGGGGTCGTGTCGGGGGGCGGAGGCGATGGTTTAGGGGTTCGGGGAGGTAGCGGTGGGGCAACATGAGGGGCGGGGGTTTCTCCTTGGGGAGGGCCCTCTCTTATACCCGATAATATCCTTGCCACACCCTCCTCCATGGGCTCTATTGGGTTGGTACTAGCAAGGGTGGAAACCCCTTGCTCGCCCGGGCATTGTAGGGAAGGTATCTCTTGGGCCCGGACGGGAGCAGCGATGGGTCGAGTAGGAGGAGGGTTGGTTTCAGGTACTGGGCAGCCAGGGGCGTCGGCAGCGACGGGGCCGATGTCCTGCCGGGTCTCGGGGGTTTTGGGTGCCCCTCCCCCCCGAGCCAAAGGGCAGTCTCTGCGGACATGCCCCGCTGAGCGGCAGAGGTAGCACCGGGCCTCTCCGGTAGAATAAAAGACCCGATAGCGGGCTCCCTCGTAGGGGACTAGAAAGGACCCCTCAAGCGCCTCTCCGTCACGTGCCCCTGCCGGTGGTAGAAGCTGCACTTGCCGGCGGAACGAAAAAATGTGACGGAGGGTGGGGTCCTTGCAGCCCAACGGGAGAGGGCTGATGACAGAAACAAGTTTCCCCAGGGTGGAAAGAGCGGGTAACAGGGCAGCATTGGGTAAGAAGGGAGGAACGGAGGTAAGGACGAGGCGAACGCCCAGGTCTTTTAACGGTTCTAGGGGGACAAACATCCCCCCTACCGTCAGGCCCCTCTCCACCGCCTCCTGGGCGGCATCCTCCGAGGCTAAGAAGAAAACGACCTTCCCATACATCTTGGAGGCCGCCACAATAGCCGTGGGTCCTACCACCTTCGCCAACGCCTGCACGTATGTCTCCACGTGGGGCGAGGCGGGCACCAGGAGGCAACGGACGCCGTGCTTCCTGGTCAAGGCGGGAAAAGGGCCTCGGCCGCTGGTGATGGTGGCGGAGGCGGGGGGGGGGCGAGATGACGAGGCGGCAGGCAGCGGGGAGCCCGCTGCCGCCCGGGCATACGTCCTGGGGGCCGGGGGAGGGACAATCGCAGAGCTGGTGGAGGGAAACGCTGGGAGGGGCGCCACGGTTGATGACGAGGCCGCAGCGGTGGGGGCAGCCCCTGCCATGGAGGGCTCAGTGGTTTTAGCGGGGCCCTTTCCTTTCCACCCGCCCCGGCCCTTCTGGCGAACCGGGGGGGGTTTCCTAGAATCTGGGGGGGTGGTGGGTGCAGCAGCAGCAGCAATCACCCTGGTGCCTCCTGCTACCGGTGCCCCAGCATGGGGGGTGATAAGTACCTTAACAATAGTAGTAGGGGGGGGACCTTGGGGGTTGGGCAGGGGTGGTGGTGGGAAAGGAACAACTAATTTTATTAAAGCAGTCTCGCCCCTCTCGTTCCCCGCCATTGTGAGCAGGGAGAGACAGGGAGACACCGGAAGGAGGAAGGGGGAGGGGAGAAGGCGAAATAGCCCCTCCTTCCGCTGGCTGCGGACGGGAAGGGAAAAAATGCCGAGGGAGGGGGGCTGGGAGGAGGGGGGGGAACAAAATCGGGGTCCAGTAAAAGGGGCAAGTTGTGGGATAAGCAATCCGGGGGGGGGGGGGTGCAGACCCACACACGTTTGTCCAAAGAGTCTAGGTTGGTCGGTTGTTAGGTCCGGTCCGGTCGGCAAAGTTCAAAGCAAACAGCTGGATCCGAAGGGAGATGGCAGATTGCCAGCAGGGACAGACTGCGGGGGGGCCGTGACAGTTGTAATAACGATGGGGGGGTAGGGGCACCGATGGATCGGGGGTGGGGGTCTCCACGCCACACCCCCTGTGCCGCCACAAACGCAAGTAATCACAGTCAAACTCCCCCCCACGAGAGTATAATTCAGAAAGTTACTCAATCTTACGGCCTTCGTCACAATGATTTATATTATTTCTTCTGTCTGATGAAATCTCCGTCTCCGGCTGTGTTGGCTGTGTTCCAAGTCCTCCGGTATGTTAAGAATGTTGTAAGGTCCAAGCTGCTGGCAAAACGGCTGGGTCTGGGGGTTTCCCTCTCCCCCCTCCGGACAGCAAAATCGGCAATCTTCCCCCCCCTCCTCCGGGGGCTCAGCTGAGGCAAATAGCTGCGCCCGAAAGCAGGCGTGGGGGGGGATGGCCGGCGAAGGACGTAGATGGAAAAAAACACAAAAAATTTTAAAAAAAATCAAAAAAGCGTCTGGCCCGGTCGGGGGGGGACTAAGGCAGGTGCAAAAAGTAAGAAAAATCCTGGCCAGGGGGGTTTAGGAAAGAATAGAAAGCAGATAGCTGAGGAGCAAGCAAAAGACGTTCCGTTTCCTAACAGGGAAGGTTTTTTTTTTTTTTTTAAAAAACAAAAAGAAAGTTTATTGGTAACGCTTACAGAATTACCAAAGAAAACAAAACAACTATGCAACAAAACAACGCAATCAGAAGGTATAACACAGCAGCTTTCAGGAGGGAGAAGTGTTCAGGCTAGCCTGGGCCCAGAGCGGGGGGGCTTCCTCGACACTCGTGGTCTTCCACCCCCTCGAGTTACCCAGTGCCGCGCCCAGTGTCACCGATCCTCCCTCTCCTGAGAGTGCCCGGTAAGATGGGCACGGCTGCGGGGTGGGCGGTTTAGGGAGGGGGGGGTAGACACCCATGTATTATAGGACCCCTCCTAGATGACAGGAATGATGGTATCCACAGCGGCAATGGCTGGGGCTGGCGTCTCTCGCTCTTCCCCTCAATCAAAGGGTCAGACGGAGGGAACCGGACGGGGTCACCGAGCAGAGAACCCCAGACAGCGCCCACCGCTCCTCGAAGGCTTCAAGGGAGTCGGTGGACGCCGCCCAGAGGAACTCCGCTCGGATACGTGAGTGTACTGAGGATCGGAAAACGGCCCCACAGTCGCAGGACGTTTCATGGGCCAACCTCCTCTCTCTGGTTTTGTAAATGGCTGTTTTAGCCAAAGCTAGGAGGAGGTTGACCAGAAGATCCCGCGACTTTGTGGGGCCACGAATGGGAAGTGTATAGATAAAAAGGTGGGGGGAAAAATGAAGCCAGAAGCGTAATAAAATATTTGTGAGGAGCCGGAAAAGGGGCTGCAATCTGGCGCACTCTAAATACACGTGCACCAGGGTTTCCCTCACATTACAAAAAGGACAAGTGTCCGGAATGGGGGTAAACCGTGTCAAAAACACGCCCGTGCTCACAGCTCCGTGAAGGAGCCGCCAACTGATGTCCCCGACGGGCCTTGGGACCAGGGTGGAATACAGGCTGGCCCACCGAGGTTGCTCACCCTCCAAAGGTGGCAGGAGATCCCGCCACTTTGTATCGGGGCGGGACACCAGGGTGTGGGCGTGAAGGGTGTGAAGCGTAAGTGTATATAAATATTTCCGTGAAGCAATTTGAAAGCTAACCGGCTGCAGTTCGTGCAGCCGGCTTGCAGTGAAAGGGTGAGGGGTGTGTTGGGATCTATGGGGTGGGGGCCCGATGGAAAGGTCCGGCGGGCCTGGGGTAAGGGATGGGCGGGGTGTGCCCTCGCACAAGGCTCGGCTAACATAAGCCCGAGCAGCGGGGGTCAAGGCGGCCTTCACCTCCTGAAGTACGCGCCGGGGGGTACGGAGGCTGGAGAGCCCCATGCGCCGAGCGAGCATCAGGGGATCCAGCCAGTCTCTCCGGTCGTAGTCCAGGAGGTCTCCGACCCTCGTAACTTCCGCCAGGACCAACCTCTGGCGCACCGAGCGGGACTCCGCCACCTGCACACGGAGCTGGGGGTTGTGTAGCAGGGGCTCCGTGAGGAGATCTGCCCCCACGGTGGCCGCCACGGACCTGGTTGTTAGAAACAATTTCCAGGTCCGGAGGAGGTCCTGGTGGAAGACCGGCAGCCCGGAGAGGTCTCGCGGAAAACCCCTCGGAGAAAGATAAAAGAGCTGCCGGTCATATCGAAACCCTTGGAAACGGCGCAGGAAGGCGTGCGCCAGTATGCTCCACGCCGAACTACTTGCACTATAAAAGAGCCTCTGCAGGGCCTGGAGGCGGAAGACGCGGACCTGAGTGTACAGACACTTCAGGCCCTGCCCTCCTTCCTTCAGGGGTAGATGAAGAACTCCAACAGGGGCCCAGTGCATTCCTGACCAAAAGAACTCTAGAATCAATCTCCGGAGATGGGTCAGGAAACCCGGGGCCGGGGCCAGGGTGTTGAGCCGGTACCAGAGCGTGGACAGGACTAGTTGGTTAAGCACCAGTGCTCTCCCTCGGAGGGAGAGACATCGAAGAAGCCTCGTCCATCTCCGGATCCGCTCTATCACCCCGCCCTCTAAATTTTGCCAGTTCTCCGGCGGGGAAGGATGCGTGGCGGAAAGGTAAACGCCGAGATAGAGCAGTGGACCCGCACTCCACCGGATGGTCTGAAGTGCGGGTGGGAGGGAGCTCACCTGCCGCCAGTCCCCCACCGCCAAGCCAGAGCTCTTGACCCAGTTGACTCGGGCGGAGGAGGCTGCCGAATAGATGGCTTGGCATGCCTCCACTCGCGCCAAGTCACCCGGGTCCTGGACCACGAGGAGTACGTCATCGGCGTACGCCGACAGGACCAGCCGCAGCTCCGGCTCCCGCAGCACCAACCCTGTCATCCTCCTGCGGAGGAGACAGAGGAAAGGCTCAATCGCCAGAGCATACAACTGTCCGAGAGGGGGCACCCCTGCCGCACTCCTCGCCCGAAGCTGACCGGTTCAGTCAGGGTCCAGTTGAGCCTAACCAAACACTCCGCGGAGGCATACAGCACCCGGAGAAAACTCACAAACTGAGGTCCAAATCCAAACGCCTGCAGAGTGCTCAGGAGGTACCCATGATCTACTCTATCCAACGCCTTCTCCTGATCAAGAGACAGGAGGGACAACGATAGACCATCTCTCCGCCCGAGTTCCAAAAGGTCTCGGACTAGAAAGAGGTTGTCGAAAATGCTGCGACCCGGGACAGTATAGGTCTGGTCTGGGTGGACCACGTCCGCCATCACGGACCCTAGCCGCAGCGAGATTGCTTTCGCTACGATTTTGTAATCCGTGCTAAGGAGTGAGACGGGACGCCAGTTTCGTAGATCGCGGAGGTCCCCCTTCTTCGGCAGCAAAGCGAGCACCGCTCGCCTGCATGACAGAGGGAGGACCCCGCTCTGCAAGGACTCAGCCCAGACGGTGACAAGGTCTGGGCCGAGAATGTCCCAGAACGCGCGGTAAAACTCCACGGTCAGCCCGTTCATGCCCGGAGATTTATTGGTGGGCATGCGACGGAGGGCTTCCGAGAACTCGGCCAGGGTGAGAGGCAGCTCTAGTCGGTCTCGGTTGCCCACGCTGACCGTGGGGAGTTCCTCCCAGAGCACCTCGCAAGCGTCAGGATCGGTCGGGTCCGGGGAGAAAAGGCTTGTGTTGAAGTCACGGGCCCTCCCACACATCTCCTCCGGACCCGTGAGGGGGGTGCCGTCTTCCGCAAGAAGGCAGGTGACGTGTTTCTTGGCCCCCCTCGTTTTCTCCAGGGCATAGAAGAAGCGGGAGCCGCGGTCCATCTCCCGAAGGAGGCGGATGCGGGATCGAACGAAGGCACCTCGGGCCCGGTGGTCCTCAAGGGCCCGGAGCTCCTCCCGCTTCTCCCGGCACGCTCCGCAGAGGGACGGGTCCTCGGGATCGGCGGCCAGGCGCCTCTCCATCTCTAAGACCTCCCGTTCCAGCTGCTCTATCGCCGCATTTCGCCGTCGGCTGGTGCCCCGAGTGTAGTCACGGCAGAAGAGCTTGGCGCGCACCTTCCCGAGATCCCACCATCGCCGCACCGAGGGAAAGGCACGCCACTGCTCTCGCCAGGCCAACCAAAACTCCCGGAAGGACATCACAAAGCTCTCGTCCTCCAACAGGCTGTTATTAAAGTGCCAATAGGCCGGCCCTGGTCTCTCTGCACGGAGGGAAACCGTTACAGCGACTAAATGATGATCGGAGAATGGGGCCGGCCGAATGGCGGAGGAGTGGGCCTGTGAAAGATGGAAACGGGATAAGTAAATACGGTCCAACCGAGAGTGGTGTGACCGATGGGCCTCCACCCGGACAAAGGTAAACGTGGAGGTGTCATCTGGGTGATGGTCACGCCAGACGTCCACTAGGGAATGATGGTCAACTATCCCTTGGAGAATATTCGCAGCGGCCGGACTCGGTTCGGCCCCTGAGCGGTCCCGTTCCTCGAGGGTGGTGTTAAAGTCCCCTCCCAGGACCAGGCACTCGTGCGAATCCAGGGTGCCGAGAAAGTCGGACACCTGCTGATAAAATTGTGGCCGCCTGGAGCTCATTTGCGGGGCATAGATATTAACAAAATTAACCACGAGCCCCTCCATACGGACTCGAAGGTGCAGCACGTGGCCCGACACGGCCTCATTGACCCCTAGCACCTCAGGCCGTAGGTTGGGGGAGAATAGGGTTGCCACTCCAGCCTGCCAGGTCGCAAAGTGGCTAAAGTATACCCCGTCCCCCCACTCCAGCCGCCACCTGTCCTCGGCGGCCGGGTCTGTATGGGTCTCCTGCAGGAAAACTACAGAGTACCTCCCCTCCCGAAGGTAAGAGAGCACCTGGGACCTGCGGAGAGCCATCCTACAGCCCCTGGTATTCAGGGTCGCAATAATAAGAGGCGTCATACGGGGGGCTGGAGGGGTGGGGGTCTCGTATTGGCGGGGGGGTTCAGGGCCCCCGGCGGGTTGCACAGCAACCCATGACCCATCCCGTAGGTGAGTAGATCGCTGCGGAAGCTGCGGGCTCGCTCGTAGGCCGCAGCACCGCACTTTCCTTGCCCCCTGCCCTCCTTTATAAGGGCCTTTGTGGCCTGGAGGAGTTGATCAAAGTCCCCCCATAGCCGAAGAGCCAACTGTGCCCTATCGCGGGCGCCACGGGAGTGCTCTAGGAACTTCCGTAGCGCATGCCGCAGCTCATGGGGGGGTGGGGTTACAATTCCCAAGGTATTCCCTGATGGGCCTCTTAATACAGCCTCGTGGTCCGCTAAGGCAGGTAGACAGGGTGCGGACCACCGACGGGGCGTCTGACAGGCTGGGGTTATTAAATTCACTTCACGCCTTGGGGTGGAGGGGGATGGCAGGGGAAAAATTGCCACTCCTAACGGGTCGCGACTAGAAAGTGCAAAGACTGCTCCCTGGGGGGAGTCTGCAAAAGGCGGAAAGGAAATAACCCCAGGGGCGGCATTAACATTGCAGGAGGAGGGACCTTGGGCAGGGGCAGGGGTGGGGGCAGGGGTAAGGCTCTGGGGTGCAGGAGGCGAGCAGCTAAAGGAAAGTGCCTCCTGAGCAGAGTCAAGGGTTAAGGGGGAAGGGGAGGGGCTCCCAAGAATGCTAGGTGCTGGCTCCATGGTGGTTTTAGCGGTCACGGCATCAGGTGGTGGACCGCCTTCTGCAGGGTGCTCACCCGGAAAGGCAAAAAGGGGGAGGGAGCATGGGGAAAGGGAGGCTGGGGTAAGGCTGCCCAGCTCGAGGCCAGCCGGCAGCAAATCATCCCCTCCCTGGGTGACCGGGGTCAAATCTAGGGCCTCAATCTCCGCATACACGGAGGAGAGGCCAACTCCTGCCACCCCGGGGGCCTCTCCTCTAGGGCCCGCCTCAACGGCCGCCTCGGGGTCCACGGGGGGTTCGGGTAGCGTCCAGGCAGAAGGGGTGTCCTCAGAAGTCTCGCAGGGGAGGGTTTCCCGTGGAGGGGGGATTCTGCCCTCCAATGCCAGTCCGTCTTCCCCTCCCGACACCGGCGGATGGATCTCGCTCGCGGCCGTGGCGGGAGGCTCGATAGCAGTGCCTCCTTTCCTGGTCTTCCGGGGGGCTTCCGCGTCGGGTGGATGCAGCGGAGCTCGAGCCTTCCGCTTGCCTCGCTTCCCCTGGACTAGGGTCCAGCCCTCCATAGCATCATCTGGGGGTTGGCTAGCAGGGGTCGTGTCGGGGGGCGGAGGCGATGGTTTAGGGGTTCGGGGAGGTAGCGGTGGGGCAACATGAGGGGCGGGGGTTTCTCCTTGGGGAGGGCCCTCTCTTATACCCGATAATATCCTTGCCACACCCTCCTCCATGGGCTCTATTGGGTTGGTACTAGCAAGGGTGGAAACCCCTTGCTCGCCCGGGCATTGTAGGGAAGGTATCTCTTGGGCCCGGACGGGAGCAGCGATGGGTCGAGTAGGAGGAGGGTTGGTTTCAGGTACTGGGCAGCCAGGGGCGTCGGCAGCGACGGGGCCGATGTCCTGCCGGGTCTCGGGGGTTTCGGGTGCCCCTCCCCCCCGAGCCAAAGGGCAGTCTCTGCGGACATGCCCCGCTGAGCGGCAGAGGTAGCACCGGGCCTCTCCGGTAGAATAAAAGACCCGATAGCGGGCTCCCTCGTAGGGGACTAGAAAGGACCCCTCAAGCGCCTCTCCGTCACGTGCCCCTGCCGGTGGTAGAAGCTGCACTTGCCGGCGGAACGAAAAAATGTGACGGAGGGTGGGGTCCTTGCAGCCCAACGGGAGAGGGCTGATGACAGAAACAAGTTTCCCCAGGGTGGAAAGAGCGGGTAACAGGGCAGCATTGGGTAAGAAGGGAGGAACGGAGGTAAGGACGAGGCGAACGCCCAGGTCTTTTAACGGTTCTAGGGGGACAAACATCCCCCCTACCGTCAGGCCCCTCTCCACCGCCTCCTGGGCGGCATCCTCCGAGGCTAAGAAGAAAACGACCTTCCCATACATCTTGGAGGCCGCCACAATAGCCGTGGGTCCTACCACCTTCGCCAACGCCTGCACGTATGTCTCCACGTGGGGCGAGGCGGGCACCAGGAGGCAACGGACGCCGTGCTTCCTGGTCAAGGCGGGAAAAGGGCCTCGGCCGCTGGTGATGGTGGCGGAGGCGGGGGGGGGGCGAGATGACGAGGCGGCAGGCAGCGGGGAGCCCGCTGCCGCCCGGGCATACGTCCTGGGGGCCGGGGGAGGGACAATCGCAGAGCTGGTGGAGGGAAACGCTGGGAGGGGCGCCACGGTTGATGACGAGGCCGCAGCGGTGGGGGCAGCCCCTGCCATGGAGGGCTCAGTGGTTTTAGCGGGGCCCTTTCCTTTCCACCCGCCCCGGCCCTTCTGGCGAACCGGGGGGGGTTTCCTAGAATCTGGGGGGGTGGTGGGTGCAGCAGCAGCAGCAATCACCCTGGTGCCTCCTGCTACCGGTGCCCCAGCATGGGGGGTGATAAGTACCTTAACAATAGTAGTAGGGGGGGGACCTTGGGGGTTGGGCAGGGGTGGTGGTGGGAAAGGAACAACTAATTTTATTAAAGCAGTCTCGCCCCTCTCGTTCCCCGCCATTGTGAGCAGGGAGAGACAGGGAGACACCGGAAGGAGGAAGGGGGAGGGGAGAAGGCGAAATAGCCCCTCCTTCCGCTGGCTGCGGACGGGAAGGGAAAAAATGCCGAGGGAGGGGGGCTGGGAGGAGGGGGGGGAACAAAATCGGGGTCCAGTAAAAGGGGCAAGTTGTGGGATAAGCAATCCGGGGGGGGGGGGTGCAGACCCACACACGTTTGTCCAAAGAGTCTAGGTTGGTCGGTTGTTAGGTCCGGTCCGGTCGGCAAAGTTCAAAGCAAACAGCTGGATCCGAAGGGAGATGGCAGATTGCCAGCAGGGACAGACTGCGGGGGGGCCGTGACAGTTGTAATAACGATGGGGGGGTAGGGGCACCGATGGATCGGGGGTGGGGGTCTCCACGCCACACCCCCTGTGCCGCCACAAACGCAAGTAATCACAGTCAAACTCCCCCCCACGAGAGTATAATTCAGAAAGTTACTCAATCTTACGGCCTTCGTCACAATGATTTATATTATTTCTTCTGTCTGATGAAATCTCCGTCTCCGGCTGTGTTGCCTGTGTTCCAAGTCCTCCGGTATGTTAAGAATGTTGTAAGGTCCAAGCTGCTGGCAAAACGGCTGGGTCTGGGGGTTTCCCTCTCCCCCCTCCGGACAGCAAAATCGGCAATCTTCCCCCCCCTCCTCCGGGGGCTCAGCTGAGGCAAATAGCTGCGCCCGAAAGCAGGCGTGGGGGGGGGATGGCCGGCGAAGGACGTAGATGGAAAAAAACACAAAAAATTTAAAAAAAAATCAAAAAAGCGTCTGGCCCGGTCGGGGGGGGACTAAGGCAGGTGCAAAAAGTAAGAAAAATCCTGGCCAGGGGGGTTTAGGAAAGAATAGAAAGCAGATAGCTGAGGAGCAAGCAAAAGACGTTCCGTTTCCTAACAGGGAAGGTTCCAGAACAATCAGGAACCTTCTGGAGACAATTAAGACAGGCTGATTAGAACAACTGCAGCCAATCAAGAAGCTGCTAGAATCAATTAAGGCAGGCTAATCAAGGCACCTGGGTTTTAAAAAGGAGCTCACTTCAGTTTGTGGTGTGCATGTGAGGAGCTGAGAGTGAGAACGTGGACTGTTGGAGGACTGAGGATACAAGCATTATCAGACACCAGGAGGAAGGTCCTATGGTGAGAATAAAGAAGGTGTTGGAGGAGGCCATGGGGAAGTAGCCCAGGGAGTTGTAGCTGTCGCACAGCTGTTCCAGGAGGCACTCTAGACAGCTGCATTCCAAAGGGCCCTGGGCTGGACCCCTGAGTAGAGGGTGGGCCCAGGTTACCCCCAAATCCTCCCAACTCCTGGTCAGACACAGGAAGAGTTGACCTGGACTGTGAATTCAGAAAAATGGCCAAGCTGAGGGCTGCCGTGAAGCTCCAAGGTGAGCAAATATGCCAATAAGCACAGGACCCACCAAGGCAGAGCAGGAACTGTGATCATGGGTTGATAACATTTATAATGTGAAAACAGAATAAAGTCCAGACCAGAAATATTACATATACACACACAAACACACACTTGGTGCTTTATAGAGACCAATTTCACAAAGCTGAAAACAATTATGAGCCAAATCAGCTGGTAGGAAGAATTTAATCAGAAAAAAAGTGAGGTGATAATTGGGAATTGTTTAAGAACAACGTACTAGGTGCTCAAAAAACCACAATTGCACAATCTGGAAAGAAGGCCGTATTGGTTAAAAACAGCTGTGTTAGAAGGAAAGTGAAGGCAGCTATAAAATAATATGTATAGAATGTTTTAAATACTTTGTTAATTATAGCTATATCTAAATAAATACATTTTTATATATATATATATATATATATATATATATATATACATATATATACACACACACACACACACATTATATATACACACATACACACACAACACAAATGGAAGACGGGAATTTGATAGTAATGGATATCAATCAGAAGCTAGGAATTGTAGAATATTGAACCTGCAAGCAAAGGGACACAAGAAAAAAAAAATCTAGATCCAGCAGAATTAAGGACACAGATGATGTAATCAAATCATATAATAACACTGCATCCGTTCCACTAGTATCTCAGGAGGATGTTAAACAGCAGCTCTAATGTTAGACATTTTGAAATCTGCAGGTCCAGATAATTTCCATCCAAGAGTTGTAAAAGAGCTCCCTAACAATCTTGTGGGATTGTTAATACTGACTTTAAATAAATCCTGGAACATTGAATAAATTCCAGAAGATTGGAAAGAAACTAAAAGGATAAATGGGATGACCCAAGAAATTATAGGTCTTTCAGTCTGACTTTGATCCCATGCAAGATATTGGAGTGGCTCATACACGACTCAAGTAATAAAGAATTAAAGGAGAGTATTATAATATTAAGGGAAGATAATATGATAAATGCCAATCAAAATAGGTTTATGAAAAATAGATCCTGTCAAATTAACTTGATTTCTTTTGACGAGATTACGAGTTTGGTTGATAAAAGACAATGCTGATGTAATACACATGGATTTCTATAAGGCATTGAACTTGCTAGTGCATGATATTTTTAATAAAAAACTACAATGATATAACATTAACATGGCACATGTGAAATGGATCTAAAGATTGCTAACTTGTAGACCTCAACCTGTAATTGTAAGTGGGGAATCATTATGAGTGTATTTTTAGTGGGGTCATGATGGGGGACTCTATCCTGGAAGGCAGTGTCATTGAAAAAGATTTGGGGGTCATGGTGGATAATCATTTGAACATAAGCTCTCTGTGCAATGCTATGGCTAAAAGGGTTAGTGCAATCCTTGGATGAATAAATAGAAGAATCATAAGTAGGATTTTAGCTCTGTATTTGGCACTGGTGTGGATGCTGCTGAAATACTGTGTCCAGTTCTGATGTCCATAATTCAAGGAGGATGTTGATAAATTGGAGTCGGTTCAGAGTATAGCCATGAGAATGATTAAAGGATTAGAGAAAATGGCTTATAGTAATAGACTCTGGGAACTCTATCTATTTCACCTTGATTGATCAGTCGTTCAGCCCTCATATAGATTGGGACGATCACAACATGCCATCTGTTCTCTTATTCTGGCCTTCCTTCTCCATGTGCTGCTATGTCTTTTCACAATAAAATCTTCCTGTCTCTTTGGGAATCTATTTAGCTTATCAAAGTGCAGGTTAAGGGGTGACTTGATTACAGTCCATAAGTACCTACATGGGGAACAAATATTTGGTAATGAGCTATTCAATGTAGCAGAGAAAGGTGTTACATGATCCAATGACAGGAAATGGAAACAAGACAAATTCACCCTAGAAATACAGCATACATTTTTAACACAGAATAAATTACCTCTTGCAACAATTTACTAAGGATTGTGGTGGATTTTTCATAACTGGCAATTTTTAAGATTGTATGTTTTTCTAAAAGATATGCTCTTGGCATTATTTAGATAAACTATGGCCTGTGTTATACAGGAGGTCAGACTAGATTATCACAGTGGTCCCTTCTGGCCTTAAAAATCTATGAATACATGAAAATCTGAGGGAAAGAGACAGTCATAGCAAAGTGTAAGACTTTACTTAGATGTGTTTTAAACTAGAGTAGACAGCTACAAGACATAACTACATATAATCGTTACCTGTCCAAACAGTTTTGTTCCCAGCTACTATCTCCATTCAGAGAGTGAAGCAAAAATTTGCAGAGAACAATAAATATAGCATCATTAGGACTACAGTATAGCTCTCAGTACCCAACAGAATAAAAGGAGGAGGACTGGGAAGAACACTGAGCAAAGGAGCATTCTGGAGGGAGGTATTAGGACTGTGTAAAGAACAATGCTTCCTCATCTCTGGGAGCACCAAACTAGGCAGTGTCATTTATGATCTCTTTAAAACTCAGCCATCTCGCAAAACACCCTCCTTCTACTTGCTGGTGCATAGGAACAATGAAGGATGGCAAACGGCAGTGTCATAGTCCTACCTAGATCCATTTTCTTCTGGGGGGGGATAGAGCACTGCAAGCAGTATTATCCGCACTTGCTTGCTTGCACTCCCAGCACTAAGCAGCCAAATTATCTGCCTTGTGCGCTGATGGGGATGAGATCCTGTGAGGTCTCCCCACTCCCATGATCAACACAAGACCAGACTCAAAAGAGGGAAGAACAGGGGCAATGTATTTATCATGTTTTCTAAACAGTAGGACAAATCCTCAGCTTGTGTAAATCAGCTTAGCTTCATTGACTTCAGCAGGGCTACGCTGATTTTACACTCTGAGGCCCTGGCTCAGAATGTGATAATGGAAGGTGTAATACATGTTATCGTTGAATTATCTCCTTGCCATGTGCTGGTATTCCTCCTACTGTTATCATTGTACAGTGACTCATTTCAACTAGTGATGGATAAATCTCAATGAGATCCCAAACCCACTGATGTCAATTTCAAGGCTCTCATTGACTTCAGTGTTGCAGACCCAGGGCATTGTTTGGAGATTTGCTATAAAGTTTTAGTATTCTCCTCTCCACATCTAAACTGGCCCTTACCGAGTGGACCTTTAATTATAGCTCCATCTCTTTGACTCCTTAATTTGACCTTTGATTATAACTCCATCTCTTTGACTCCCACAATGTTCTCTCCTCTCCCCCCCACCCTTCTTCCTTTGCTGATTTTCTCACATAAGTAGGCTA
Organism: Lepidochelys olivacea; assembly: GCF_965140295.1. Classification (NCBI taxonomy): domain Eukaryota; kingdom Metazoa; phylum Chordata; order Testudines; family Cheloniidae; genus Lepidochelys; species Lepidochelys olivacea. Next base: position 31,990,625 of record NC_140412.1, read on the forward strand.
GCCAGTTATATTGTTTTGTCTGCTGGATTCTGGATAGTTTGTCTAACTATTTCATATGTGCTTGGGGGCTTCCCTAAATTGGAGTTGCCCTACAGTGCTTTGTTCATATTCTCCCCAGACACTAGGAAACATTGGCAGACCTGCCTAGAGCACTGAAGAGATACACAAAATATGGAAAGGTTGGAACAGCCCATGGGAAGGAAAGTGAAGGATACTTTAATGGCAAGGCTACACGACTGAATGTTGGGAAAACTAGATTTTGCGTGCACTTCTCTCACAGACGTGCTGCATGACCTCGGGTAAATTATACTACATGTATGAGTCTCCATTTCCCCCATCTGCTTAATGGGAGTAATACTGTAGTGAAATATGCATAGCAGCAGATTTCCAACCTTTTCCTCCTCTCCAGGAAAGGAGCTTGCTTTTGGAGTTGTATCATTTATAACTGAAGAGAAGCAAAGACTTCAGTAGGATAACATAAGCAGCATTGAGAAAAAACTTGAAGCCCACACTGCAAAAGCATCATCAGAAATGGGATGACTCATCAAGAATGTCTTTTAAAAACCAAACACCCTGATAAGTAAGTAGACAAGATGAGGATATATAATGGTTTGGTGCTCAGTATTCTGACCTATTGTACTGAAACATGGCCCCTCATTGTCAAGATTAAAAGTCGTTGGACACCATTCAGATGAAGCATCTCAGAATGATCAAAACCATTACACTGTATGCATTTAAGTTGAAATAAGAGATCCATTTTCTAACAAAACCGCTTGCACTCTCTCAAGCAGTCACCCAACACACTAAGGTGACATGGTCATCTATGTCAAATGCCTACCAACTTCCCTTGCAGAATTATCTTTGACTTTGACCTAAAGAAAACAGGAAGACCTAAAACATGACAACTGGATGGTGTCAACAGACACTCGAACCTTGCAGCCATTCCACCCCATAATGCAACAGATTAGGCTTGCCAGAACATCCTGGAGGGGTATAATGTGTTCAGTGACCCCTACACTCTCCAGGTGACAATGTGAGAACTAAACATAGGTAACATCAGATATCATTTGTATTTATATAAGCATCACATAGTCTATACAAACAACTTTTTATTTTCTCTGTAATATCCAGGGTTTGGTGCACTATATGCCATTAGATTAAATATGAGCCCAAAATTTGCAATGAGGTAAAAAGAACGAACAGAGAGTCTGATTAAAAACCTACCCCAACTGGCTAACAAAGAACAGTGGATTCTCAGGTGCTCCTTGAAGGAATGCTAGTGAAATTAATTGTTAGGCACCTAATCCTCAAGGGGCTGGCGATACAAACTAACAGAGAATAAGTTAGATAGAAGAGGGGTGCACATATTTTTTTAGTCAGCAATAAACCTTGGTTTAGGTTCTTTAATTGGGAATTCACCTACAAGCCCCTGCCATTTTTACCATCACTTTTCTGTAGGTGGTTGTACTTTGACTTGGAGGCATGGAATATACAGCGTAACCTCTCACCCCTCCAACTACACTGTCCTGCTGAACCTTGCTGTCATGACATGACCAAAGCAGCTTAGTGAATTGCTTCAGTCTGTCTTATCAGAAAATAGAAGGAAATGCTCTGAATTATGAGAAGTATTTCTGTGCCAGGAAAAAAGGTTACTATGACAGATTTTCTGGTCAATAATTGGGCATCAAAGGCTGTACACAAGATAATTTAATTTATAAGAGACAAGATCTTCTATTAAAAAAATCCACAAACCTTTTCAGTAGCTTTTCCTCCCTGTCAGTTGTGATCAAGCCTGTCAAAATTTTTGCTCAGTTGCTGCAATGGAATAGATCACATCTCCGCTGCAGTCAGTTCTCTCTCCCATGTGTATTTCATAATCCTTAATTCATATACTGAATCTAGTCACAGTTTATTCTTTCCCCATTGTGTCTTATCTACTTTCAAATAGAGCTCTAAGTATAACTGATTTTTTTTCAGAACAGTGGTTGAACCAAAAGTTGAACCAAAAATTTTGTTTTCAGTCAATTTTTTTTATTGTTGAGGTTTTACTTTTTTTCCTGCAAAATTGAAGTAAATTTTGAAACAAAAATGTTATTTCAAATTGAAAAATCAAAACATTTTGTTTCAAAAATGTTGAAACAAAATGAATTTTTATTTTGACTGAAAGAATTTGGCAAATTAAATCCAAATTCAGGTAATGTTTTGGTCAATTGAATCTGCACTTTTCGGCAAAAAAAGTTGAGAGAAAAAGTTCCCCCAGCTTTACTTATGAGGTCTGAGAGTTCAAACTCATAGGCGACATCTACACTAGCACTCTTGCCAGTAAAACCTTTGTCGGCCAGGAGTATGAAAAAAAAAATCACCCCGAAAGACATAAGTTTCACTGACAAAAGCGTTTGATGTGGACAGTGCTATGTCAACAGGCGACGCTCTCCCGCTGACATAGCTACTACTTCTTGTTCGGTGTGGTTTAATTATGCTGACAGGAGAGTTTTGTCCTGTCAGCCTGAAGTGGCTAAACTGGATACCTTACAGCGACACAGCTGCAGCAATACAGCTGTGCCACTATAAAGTCTGAAGTGTAGACATAGCCGTACATTGCGATCCTTTGAAATTCCAGTCAGTATTCTTAAGTGTACTATAAAAGGGTAAATTGTTTATGGATTGTACCTCCACACAACCCTTCCCACCCCCGCTGAATGCTAGTCAACTGCAAAGTTAAGGTAACATTTAAAAAAAAAACCTCTTATCAAGTCAGTTTAGAAATCACAATTCCTGAACTGACATAGCTTGCCAGTTATTTAAATCCCTTTTTTAAGACTGAAGCAAAATAAGCATTAAATACCTCAGCCCTCCAGGTGTCATCCATTATTAGCTTTCCTTCCTCAATAAATAATGGGCCTATACTTTTCTGCACCTTTCTCTTGTTCTTAATGCATTTACAGAACCTTTTTTTTTTTTTGCCTTTCATGTCTCTTGCAAAGTATAGCTCATTTTGTGCCTTTGTCTTTCTGATTTTGACCCTACGTGCTTGTGCTATTCTTTTGTACTCCTTGGCAATTTGTACATGTTTCCACTTATGCTCATTTTTGTCAGGTCATTAAAGTGCTCCTGATTCAGCCCTACTAGCCTCTGACTATTCTTGCTATATTTCCTTCATATTATGATAATCTGCAGTTATGTCTTTACTATTGTCTCTTTGAGAAATTGCCAACTCTCCTGAAATCCTCTTATTTAGATTTTTTTTTCCTCATCAGACCTCACCTACCTGTTCCCTGAGTCGGTTAAAGTATATATTTTTAAGTCCACTGTCCTTATTCTGCTGCTCTAACTCCTTCTTTTCTTTAGAATCATGAAATCTATCACTTCACGATCACATGCTTCCATGTTGCCTTCCACCTTTAGATTCACAACCAATTCCTTCCTGTTTGTCACAATCAGGTCTACAATGGGAGCCTCGCTGGTTACTTCCTCCACATTCTGAAACAAGAAGTTTTCCCCAAAACATTCCAAGAATTTACTGGACATATTGTGTTTTGCCATATAACCTTTGCAACAGATGTCTGAATAGCTAATACCCCCCCCCCATTACTACCAGATCTTATGTTTTGTTCTAGAAATGCCTCATCCATCTCCTCTTGATTTGGGGGTCTATAATAGATCCCTACTGTGATGTCACCCCTGTTTCTTATCATCACCCACAGACCTTCAACTGGTCTGCTTCTCATCTCTGTCTTTACCATAGAAGAAGTTTATATATTAGTGCTGTCAATTAATTTTAGTTAACTCATGTGATTAACTAAAAAAAAAAATCACAATTTTAAAAATGAATCATGATAAATTGCAGTTTTAATCACATTGTTAAACAATACAATAGCAATTAAAATGTATTAAATATTTTGAATGTTTTTTCTACATTTTCATATTTATTGTATTCTGTGTTGTAATTGAAAGCAAAGTATATTTTTATTATAAATATTTGCACAGTAAAAATGATAAACAAAAGAAATAGTATTTTTCAATTCATTTCATATAAGTATGGTAGTGCAGTCTTTGTCGTGAAAGTGCAACTTACAAATGTAGATTTTTTTGGTTACATAACTGCACTCAAAAACAAAACAATGTGAAACTTCAGAGCCTACAAGTCCATTCAGTCCTCCATCTTCGTCAGCCAATCGCTGAACAAGTTTGTTTACATTTACAGGAGATAATGCTTCCCTCTTCTTAGTTACAAGAATAATATACAAGAATAATTGTACAAATGACCATATAATCCAAATACTTCACAGGAACACAAAATGTAGGACTACAGTAAAAAGTCTATCAATGTTTTCACTGTAAACCCGCTTTGAAAGGGGTATATTGCTTGCCCATAAAGATCTACTCCCAAAGGAAATTTAAAATTAATTTGTATACTAAATCAGCAATAAAATTGGTAACCCTTTAAAGTACTGGTATAGTTTTTAATTTTTTTACAATTGTATTATAAGATCAGTCATAAGTAACTTCTATGGACCCCAATCCTGCAAAGATTTACATAGAAGTTTACTTTAAGGACATGAGTAGTTCCATTGAATCCAGGGGGACAACTTGTGCTTACTGTTAAGCACAGACATAAGTCCTTCCAGGATCTGGACCTTGAATTTCTATTTTTATTCAGCATCGACTAACTAGGTTGTCCTTTTAAATATTGCCAAATTTACTGTGCATTTATTTAAGAAATGAGAGTGCAGATTATATAGATTTTTCTGATGTTGGAAGCCTGTGCTCTACAAAAAATATACCTTGAATTAAATTTGAAACTAGTGAACTATTGGTACATGATAATTCCCTTGGTCCCACCTAGACATGTGCATGCATTAAGTGAATAAGTGCATACTCATATACCCATAATTCACATCCAATGTCAATCCTGCCCTTCCTGTTGTTTATTTCCTCACTTGTCTATCAGTGCACTATTTACAGACATATGATTCCTGGCTCTGATTCAGGGGCCTAGTGTAGGTAAGGTATAAACACCCCAAATATGACCTTTTATGGCACCATCATGGGGAAGGGGGACTGCATGGACTTCCCCCTCCATTTTCTCCTAAGAGTGCATGGTGTTCCACCAGGGGATAGGATAGAAAGGGAAGTAGGTGAGGCTGGTTCTTCATTATTCACAATCAAAGCTAGACCTCTGTGCATGGTAAAAATGCAAGTAAGATTATTAGTGCACGCACACACATTTTTAGTGACTACTAAGGTTACATTTCAACCTACTCCACCTACACAATCTTTGAAAGTATTGAAACAAAAAGTTAAGGGGAAAGTCTCCAGAATTCCTTGTCACCTTCACATTGCCTACAATGTTTTTGACAACACACTCCACCACAGCATTCACTTTCACTTCCAACACACACTGAAAAGAATCCATATGCCACCTTCTTCCAGTTTATTGTGTTGCATAAAACCTTGATGGTGACCTCATGGTATCAATAGATTAACACTTCTGACTATCACATAGTCCATTCATTTGATAATGTATTCTGCTTTAATATTGCTGAGGTCACCATTAAGGTTTAGCAAGAGAGACTGAGAGGCCAAACCCTTTGGAGATCTGATTGAGTTCAATTCATGCCACCTTCTGGGCAGATGTCTTTCCAACTATAGGCAAGCTGGGCAGCTGCCTAGAGCAGCAGACTTGGTCCAAACATCCCTCCATAATGATTGCCAGGTGGCCAGGCCACATTTGCATAGCCTCTGGGGCAGCACACTGAAGTGTTGCCTGAGGCGGCAGATTCTCTTGAGTGGCCTCTACATTGCAACACTCATCCCTTCACACACCATTGTCCAAAGGGATTTGCAGGATGGTTGTATTTATACCTCTTGAAGTCTAACTTTTCACATACATGGTTCTGAAGGAGCAAGTGAATGGTAAAGAGCTGTGGTCTCTGAGAAAATGCCGCGTATTTGAATAATGAATCTGTGGAACTCCCATAAACTACATGTGTGGTCCCTTTAGAAAAGTGTCATAGCAATACTGGTTATTGTGTATCTGGATATATTTCTCTGATACTGTCAATTAGATTTGAATTCCTTTTGGCAGAGACTACATCTTTCCCTATGTTTTGTACAGCACGGTAACAGGCTCTTATCTTCATCCCTTAGACCACTCCAAACAGGTTGGACCCATCCAAGTTTATATGCACTAGAGTGTTATTTCTTGGATCCCTTCTACCAGTCCACTGGTACAGCCTTGTGCAGCAACATACAATTGGAAGTAAACTCTCCCTTAGCCCACAGTCTGGGGAGGAAGAGCGAAAGATCTCATCTTGAGATCCCGTTTCTCCTGATTCCCTGCCAGCCTTTTCCCTTGCACTTCCTTCCTGTCCTTTAATTGTTCCTGGATGATGGGTTGATTGCTCTGATTAGCTCATCAGCCCCCTAACTAGGCTATTGAGCCCCCATCTGCCAATGAAGTCCATAGGGGAGGGTGAGAAGAAGGGACCTGGGAGGGATAACTTGTACCTTAGTGACCAGAGTGTTGGTCAGTTCTAGGCTCCTAGCACTGTGTCACAAGCACTGAGCAGTTTTCAGTACTTAACAGGCATTTTTCTCTTATAGTTATTTGCAAAGTCTATGGTGTGGGGGGGGGGAGTGCGGGAGGAGGGAATGAGGGCAATAGGTCAAAATAAATGGTTCACTACTAAAATAAATGCTCACATAAAATCATGAGTATACTAGAAGCTCAGGAACCATCCAGTAGAACAAGGATAGAAAATACATAATAAAATATATATATAATATAATTGTCATAGTCCTCATCAAACTCCCACTTTTGCTCATTCACCAGGCTGCTGTGTTTGGGCCCTCATTCTGGGTCCATGTGCTTTTAAGTTCCCCTTAATTACTGGGTAGGATTCAGACACTGTCTCTAGATTTGCTGGAGCACTTCTTGGTCCAGGGGCTCGTCTGATACTTTTCCTCAGAAGTTGTCCTAGTTCCCCCAGATCCAGTGCTGACTCCTCCCCACACCTGCCCTGACTCTCCTAGAGCTCCATCTTATTGGTCCTCTGGTTTACAGGTAACAGTTGACACAAATAGACACAGACTTTGCAAAAGGATTTCTAAACTAATTACTCTTTTCTTTAGACAGCACGGGTGAAACAACAAACATGTGCCATTCCATGGCACAGTTTGCTCACCAATCTTGAAAATTCCTTGGGATTTGAGTCAATGTCCTATTAGGCTTCCAGATGCCCTCCACTGGGCTGAACTTTTTCAGCTCATGGCTTCTCCTCTGAATCATGAGTCTGTCTCTGACCTCTGAGGTCAGCTTCCTTCAACTTTTGCAAGTCCTGTAGTCAACAGGTCCTCTCACTCAGGAAACCTACCCATTTGTTTCTCTCTGTGTTTTTAAAGTGCTTGTACAGCACCTATGCATCAGTCTTATTACCCTGTTTCCAGGCTCCTATTCCTCCTTCTTGCAGGCCAGCTGGATCGAGCTGGTTCCCTTATGCTTCAGCAAGCATATTATCCTAAGGTCCTGCCATCTGAATGGTTGGTTTTCAGGTTAATGGTTCTGCACTTTCCCCACCCTGGGAAAGGGACAGCACCATCCCTGATAACAGATATCTCATTCCACATACACTGAGGCATTCAATGATATAGCAATTTCATAAAATCAACCAGAATTAATAAGTTGTACAGAGACAGATGCCCCAAATCACCACAATTTACTACAAGTAATATAATTTATAAATCTACAGATTTATTTACTACTTGCAGATTTAGCTATATTTTCAGCATATAACTTTTAATTTCCTTTTTTGAAAGGAAATTCTAAAGTAATAATTCTTAGGTTGTCCTTCATATTATTTAACATTGTGCTTAAATTTATTCCTATACATTTGTGAAATAATATCCTGGGGAGAAAAAAAAAGATGAATTATCCAACTGCCTCATTTGTATATTGGGGGACATATCTACCAGTAATGTGACTGCATGTTCAAAAGGAGAGATTAAACCAACAAAACCTATGGTTAATTTAACTAAGAAACTAATCCTCAGGCACTGGGAAAGATTGTTTTTCTTTGACATTAAAGCTATGGTTCACAGCTCCTTCAATGCTGCTGCATATGAAAGAATTCTCTTCAGGATAAATTTCCAACAAACCATTGGAAGAAAAATTCTGTTCTTGTTAACATAATAGTAATTTAAAATGAACTTTTTTATTTTATTTTTTCAAACAGTGTGGCAAAATACCTTGTTCACCTCAGTAGGCTCAGTCCTTTTTAGTCTTGGAGACTCAGGTTTGGGGCTAGGCAAATCCTTACAGGTGGCACAGGGTCCTGTTACTCCTCTCCTCAGTTAGTCCCTTGTGCTTGTTTTCCTTCCCTTCTGGGGAGCGAAGGCAGCCTCCCTACTGGGAAGGTTTGGTGTCTTGCTGCAACCAGCCTACTGGCAGCTTCCCTGCTCCTCTCACTCTCCCCCTCCCTCCACCAGGGGAGGGTTTAAAAAGGTCCCAAGTATTTGGGAGTCAGCTGAACCTAATTGGTTCCCTAGCAACCCCTTTTCCAGCTGAACCTTATTGCCCAGTGGTTCTCTCTCCTCAGTGGATAGGGATGGGCCTTTTAATCCCCTGGGACTAATTACTACCCCCCTTTTGTCGCTGTTTGTTCTGGGTTTACCACAATAGCTATAGAACTTACCTCCTGCCCGGTTCTGGGGGCAGTCAGGGGAGAGGGGTGGATGGGGCAGGAGTCCCGGGGGGTGGGGGTGGGCAACGACCCCCTCGTGGGGTGAGGAGGGAACCCGTTGTTAAGATTTTGGCAGCTCATCCCTGGTTCCACCTTGTATTTAGCTGTGACACTCTGAGTAAGTTTCTCAGACCTGAAGAGTGCTGTATAGCTTGAAAGCTTGTCTCTTTTACCACCAGAACTTGGTCCATACACACCCTCCTTGTCTCTCTAATATGCCTATACAAAACATTTACATTTTGAAAGAAAAAGTTTGACTGTTTAATTAAGAGAGAGATTCCTCACCAACATCATTTACTCTGGCCTTCCCTCTCACGACATGCTTTGCATATAGGAGGCCAGCAACCTCCCTTTGATTTTCCACATGGAAAGCGTGGCCTATAATACATTACAGTAGTGCAACACATTGAAGTTCAGGAGTGGGGAATTGTGCTGAGGCTTCGATTGAGGGATCTGAGGAACTCTTGCTCAGAGGGTTGCCAGAGCATAGAGCTCAGGTGATATTGTACACAGCAATATTACTTAAGTGTAAATAGAAAAGGAGTACTTGTGGCACCTTAGAGACTAACCAATTTATTTGAGCATAAGCTTTCGTGAGGATGATGAAGTGAGCTGTAGCTCACGAAAGCTTATGCTCAAATAAAGTCTCTAAGGTGCCACAAGTACTCCTTTTCTTTTTGCGAATACAGACTAACACGGCTGCTACTCTGAAACCTGTCATTAAGTGTAAATGTAGCCTATTTAGGGTCGGAGGAAAAGGATGTTTGTGCTAGAAAGTTGATTAAAATGGCAGTGCTCTATAACCTCCTCTGCTTCTCTAAATTTGAAATTTTACTCAAAGGAGCTAGAGAGATCTGGAAAGGGGAGATCTTACTGCTATGGGGGAGGGATTAGAAGGGATAGTTACTGTGATCTGGGGATGGGGGACTTCCTGTGCAGGGGAAACTCTAAGAGAATTCTTGTTGCACAAGTTGAGCAGGAGCAGGGAGATGTTTTCACAGGGAAGGCGAAGAGAAAAGGGGTTACAGTATAGTGAGGTGAGTATGGAGCTGGGAGTGAGTGTGCAGTTTGTGACTAATTGGGGAATCTGTCAGTACAATATATAAATTCTGTGTGAGATTATGAACTCTTTGTATGTATCTTTACCAAGCTGGAACTACACTTTGAATGTGCAGGTTTTTGCCTTCTCTATTGTCTGTTTGCCTCTGAAATTCTAAAGGCTGGTGGCAGAAGAGCATTGTTGACTTAAAATGCTCAAACACTGAAATGTAATTTCTTTAAACAATGATATAGCTCACACCCATTAGAACTGGTTTGTCAAAGGAGAAGTCACTTTGACAACAACAGAAAATCACCTGGCAGGGGTTTCTGGTCAGCTGGAGAAGCCAGCTAGGAATTCTCCTGATAGAGGACACTGAAAGGTCGTAAAAAGGAAGAGCTGATGGATTTGGTGTCTTTGGTTATTTTCAGCAGCTTAAGCTTGTTGACCTATGAATCAGACTTTTATAAGCCCTGGCTGGGATGATTTAGTTGGTGTCATAAATATAAAGGGAAGGGTAAACCCCTTTAAAATCCCACCTGGCCAGAGGAAAAATCCTCTCACCTGTAAAGGGTTAAGAAGCTAGGATAACCTCGCTGGCACCTGACCAAAATGACGAATGAGGAGACAAGATACTTTCAAAAGCTGGGGGGAGGGAAAAACAAAGTGTCTGTCTGTGTTATGCTTTTGCTGGGGACAGAACAGGAATGGAGTCTTAGAATTTAGTAAGTAATCCAGCTAGATATGTGTTAGATTATGATTTCTTTAAATAGCTGAGAAATTAAGCTGTGCTGAATAGAATGAATATTCCTGTCTGTGTGTCTTTTTGTAACTTAAGGTTTTGCCTAGAGGGATTCTCTATGTTTTGAATCTAATTACCCTGTAAGGTATTTACCATCCAGATTTTACAGAGGTGATTCTTTTTACCGTTTCTTCTATTAAAATGTTTCTCTTCAAGAACTGCATTTTTTTTTTATTGTTCTAAGATCCAAGGGTTTGGGTCTCTGGTCACCTATGCAACTTGGTGAGGATTTTTACCAAACCTTCCCCAGGAAGTGGGGTGCAAGGGCTAGGAGGAGTTTGGGGGGAAAGATGTTTCCAAACAACGTTTTCCCAATAAACCCAGATAAACGTTTGGTGGTGGCAGTGGAAGTCTAAGGGCAAAGGGTAAAATAGTTTGTACCTCAGGGAAGTTTTAACCTAAGCTGGTAAAAGTAAGCTTGGGGGGGTTTCATGCAGGTCCTCACTTCTGTACCCTAGAGTTCAGAGTGGGGAAAGAACCTTGACAGTTGGGGTTGGTCCTGCTTTGAACAAGGGGTTGACCTGAGGTCTCTTTCAACCCTAATCTTCTATGATTCTCTGATTCTATGATAAGACCTAACAGCTCACTCTTGAGCCATTGCTCTATGGCAGTGGTGAGCAACCTGCGGCCCACAAGCAGCATGCAGTCCATCAGGGTAATCCGCTGGCGGGCCGCAAGATAGTGTTTACATTAACCATCTGCAGGCCAGTGGGAGCTGTGGGAAATGGTGGCTAGCATGTCCCTGCAGCCCTGCTGCTTCCCGCAGCACTACTGCTCGATGGTCATGTTAAGAAGGGAAAAAGGCAAGCTTGCTAAACTTGTTAAGGGAGATATAGTGATTTTTAACACAGTACCCCACTCTTTTGAGTGAGCGAGCAACATCTTAACTTCAATAGACAATATATATATATATATATATATATATACATACACCAACAACAAATAATGAGTAAGCAGCAGATGTTAATTATTCAGTTAGGAAATTGATATACTATGACAGGAAGACTGGAAATATACTGGAAAGCAAGATATATATCTGAGTCAGAAAAAGGGAACCACTTGGAATTCAAACTACAGGTACCCTAAGAAACTAGGGGTGTAACTGTGAGAAGCTGTAAATGGGCAATCAGAACCAGATAGCACTGAAATCAGTCAGTCATACTTTTTATCAGCTGCAAGCTCCATTTCCACAGACAGGGTAACTGTACGTGCAGTGTACTAACAATTAATTAATTAATTGCAGCATTATGAGGCAGAGGAAGTTTTGCCTGAATGAGCTCCAAGGCCCACAGGGGAAGGAGGAGCTAGGAAAGAGCCTTGTGGTTAGGAAGTTTGCTTTCTAAATGATCTGTACTGTCTTGTGCTTTATATGATTAAGCATAAAAGATCAGTGATGTTTGAATCTATGCAAAGTGTCTCTGTGTGTGTGTTATATGGTTCGCAATTGCCATGTGCCTCCTGAGAGTTACATGGTAAACCAGAAGGCTCAGGGGTAGTGGCTGAGCTCTGTTCAGGCTCTGGAGGCTTGAAGTATGAAGGGACCTTGTCATAAATATAAAGGGAAGGGTAAACCCCTTTGAAATCCCTCCTGGCCAGGGGAAAGCTCCTCTCACCTGTAAAGGGTTAAGAAGCTAAAGGTAACCTCGCTGGCACCTGACCAAAATGACCAATGAGGAGACAAGATACTTTCAAAAGCTGGGAGGAGGGAGAGAAACAAAGGGTTTGTGTGTCTGTCTGTAGTCGTCTTGGCCGGGGACAGAACAGGAATGGAGTCTTAGAACTTTTAGTAAGTAATCTAGCTAGGTATGTGTTAGATTATGATTTCTTTAAATGGCTGAGAAAAGAATTGTGCTGAATAGAATAACTATTTCTGTCTGTGTATCTTTTTTGTAACTTAAGGTTTTGCCTAGAGGGGTTCTCTATGTTTTTGAATCTAATTACCCTGTAAGATATATACCGTCCTGATTTTACAGGGGGGATTTCTTTATTTCTATTTACTTCTATTTTTTATTAAAAGTCTTCTTGTAAAACACTGAATGCTTTTTCATTGTTCTCAGATCCAAGGGTTTGGGTTTGTGGTCACCTATGCAAATTGGTGAGGCTTTTTATCCAACATTTCCCAGGAAAGGGGGGGTGCAAGTGTTGGGAGGATTGTTCATTGTTCTTAAGATCCAAGGGTCTGGGTCTGTAGTCACCTAGGCAAATTGGTGAGGCTTTTTACCAAACCTTGTCCAGGAAGTGGGGTGCAAGGTTTTGGGAAGTATTTTGGGAGGAAGGACGCGTCCAAACAGCTCTTCCCCAGTAACCAGTATTAGTTTGGTGGTGGTAGCGGCCATTCCAAGGATAACGGGGGTAATATTTGTTACCTTGGGGAAGTTTTGACCTAAGCTGGTAAAGATAAGCTTAGGAGGTTTTTCATGCAGGTCCCCACATCTGTACCCTAGAGTTCAGAGTGGGGGAGGAACCTTGACATGGTGGCACAGTGGTGGGATTAACCTGAAATCATTTTGAGATCCAGTTGAGATTTTTTGAACTAGAAATACAGATTTTAAAAAGGAATTTTTAGGAAGTCCAGAAGGCAGCTTTGAAACTGAAAGCAGCTTGGTTTCTCTCTGCTTTTAGAGTAACAGCCGTGTTAGTCTGTATTCGCAAAAAGAAAAGGAGGACTTGTGGCACCTTAGAGACTAACCAATTTATTAGAGCATGAGCTTTCGTGAGCTACAGCTCACTTCCTCAGATGCATATCGTGGAAACTGCAGCAGGCTTTATATATACACAGAGAATATGAAACAATACCTATTCCCACCCCACTGTCCTGCTGGTAATAGCTTATCTAAAGTGATTTCCAGCACAAATCCAGGTTTTCTCACCCTCCACCCCCCCACACAAATTCACTCTCCTGCTGGTGATAGCCCATCCAAAGTGACAACTCTTTACACAATGCCAAGCAGAGACAAAAGGGGATTATCTTGTGAATTGCAGGTTTTCTTGCCTGGAGGCAGGGTACTTAACTCCTGCAGGGAAATTCACAGTCTTCCAACCCAGAGGTTTTTTTTTTTCTTTTCTTCCTAAAAGTAAATAGGGGGTGTGTGCTCTACCCATTTGCCTGGAGACAAAAGTGGCAGGGTTTTTTTTTTAGGATTTTGATTTTTTTTTGTTTTACAAGGAGCACAGGTTTGAAAAGAAATTTTTTTCTTCTTTGGGCTGGGTAAGCAGGTTTCCAAGTAGTTGGAGGTTTTTTGCTTTAATTTGGGCCCAGAGCAGAGACAAGGGAATTGTCTTTTTCTGTAGGCTGACAATCACTATCAGAGAATAGGTATTCTATTCCAGCACAGCAAAATTTTACAGCCAAGTTTTGTTTGTTTATTTCTAAACCTCGGGTGTAAAGTTAGTTAAAAACAGAGAGGTTAGAATGGCCAAATCCTCAGCTCGACTACAGCTGGAATTAGCCAAATTTCAGGCTGAGGAAAAACAAAGGGAACATGAAAGACAGATAGAACTCATGCAGCTGAAGAAGGAACAAGAAAGGGAGGCAGAACAACACCAAGAGGCTGCCCACAAGAGGGAAATGGAGGCAAGGAAGCATGTGGAGGAGGAGAGGGAAAAAGAGAGGAAGCATGTGGAGGAGATGGAGAGGATAAAGGCCCAGCAGAATATACCAACAAACCCTAGCAATCCTTCTCCAGGTACCACTTCCCATCCCAGAAAGTTCCCCACCTACAAGGCAGGTGATGATACTGAGGCCTTCTTAGAAAACTTCGAAAGGGCCTGCCTTGGGTACAACATCTCTACTGACCAATACATGGTAGAGCTGAGGCCGCAGCTCAGTGGACCCTTAGCTGAGGTGGCAGCTGAAATGCCTAAAGAACACATGAACAAGTATGAACTGTTTAAATCCAAGGCGAGAGTCAGAATGGGGATAACACCCGAGCAGTCTCGTCGGAGGTTCAGAGCCCTAAGGTGGAAACCAGACATGTCATTTACCCGACATGCCTACCACATTGTAAAACATTGGGATGCCTGGATATCAGGAGCAAGTGTTGAATCTCCAGTAAATTTGCCCTTCCTAATGCAAATGGAACAATTCTTAGAGGGTGTTCCTGAGGAAATAGAAAGATACATCCTAGATGGGAAACCCAAAACTGTAATTGAGGCAGGAGAGATTGGAGCCAGATGGGTGGAGGTGGCAGAGAAGAAGAAAACTGGTCGCAGTTGGAGCGGAGACCAGAAGGGACCACCCCAGACCACACCCTATTACCGGGGGCCGCCCAAAGCCCCACCTACCTCCCAAAGAACCCTCCAGACCCCTTATCGTCCCACCACCCCGTTCTCCAGCAACCCTCCTCGCCCCAGTGACCCGTCAGCTGGACGATGTTTTAAGTGTAACGAGCTGGGGCATGTAAAGGCCAACTGCCCCAAGAACCCCAACAGATTACAGTTCATTGCACCGGAATCACACCAGAGGTCCACAGGCCCAGATACCTCCCAGATACCCTTGGAGCGGAGGGAAACTGTGAGTGTGGGTGGGAAGAAGGTCACCGCGTAGAGGGACACCGGAGCACAAGTGTCAGCTATCCATGCTTCCTTAGTGGACCCCAATTTAATCAACCCAGAGATCCAAGTGACGATTCAACCCTTCAAGTCCAACTCTTTCAATTTGCCTACAGCCAAGTTGCCTGTCCAGTACAAGGGCTGGTCAGGAATGTGGACTTTTGCAGTCTATGATGATTATCCCATCCCCATGCTGTTGGGGGAAGACTTGGCCAATCATGTGAAGCAGGCCAAGAGGGTGGGAATGGTCACCCGCAACCAGGCTAAACAAGCCGTGAGGCCTAGCTCTGTTCCGGAAACTTCTATCAGGACCCAGTCAGAGGTGATGGACCTGGACCCCAGGCCAATGTCTGCAACAGCAGTAGTGGATCCAGTCCCAGAGACCCAGACGGAACCAGTCCCAGAACCGGAACCAGCCGAACAACCAACACCAGACCCCGTGTCAGCACTGAATCCAGTACTTGCAACCTCAACACCAGAGGGACCCACCGAACCTGAACTGGCAGCAGCCGATAACCCTACACAAGAGGCTCAGCCGGAGCCTGAATCCCAACATAGTGCACCAGCGGAGAGCGGTTCACAGTCAACAGAAACAGCTCCATCCCCTATATCGCTTCCAGAGGGACCAAGCCTAGGTCCACAATCCCATGAGGAACTGATGTCTCCAGCATCAAGGGAACAGTTCCAGACCGAACAGGAAGCAGATGAAAGCCTCCAGAGAGCTTGGACGGCGGCACGGAGCAACCCACCGCCTCTCAGCTCTTCTAATCGATCCAGGTTTGTTGTAGAAAGAGGACTTTTATACAAGGAAACTCTTTCTGGGGGACACCAGGAAGACTGGCATCCTCAGAGACAGTTGGTAGTTCCAACTAAATACCGGGCCAAGCTCTTGAGCTTAGCCCATGATCACCCTAGTGGCCATGCTGGGGTGAACAGGACCAAAGACCGTTTGGGGGGGGCATTCCACTGGGAGGGAATGGGCAAGGATGTTTCTACCTATGTCCAGTCTTGTGAGGTGTGCCAAAGAGTGGGAAAACCCCAAGACCAGGTCAAAGCTCCTCTCCAGCCACTCCCCATCATTGAAGTTCCATTTCAGCGAGTAGCTGTGGATATTCTGGGTCCTTTTCCGAAAAAGACACCCAGAGGAAAGCAGTACATACTGACTTTCATGGATTTTGCCACCCGATGGCCGGAAGCAGTAGCTCTAAGCAACACCAGGGCTAAAAGTGTGTGCCAGGCACTAGCAGACATTTTTGCCAGGGTAGGTTGGCCCTCCGACATCCTCACAGATGCAGGGACTAATTTCCTGGCAGGAACTATGAAAAACCTTTGGGAAGCTCATGGGGTAAATCACTTGGTTGCCACTCCTTACCATCATCAAACAAATGGCATGGTGGAGAAGTTTAATGGAACTTTGGGGGCCATGATACGTAAATTCGTAAATGAGCACTCCAATGATTGGGACCTAGTATTGCAGCAGTTGCTCTTTGCCTACAGAGCTGTACCACATCCCAGTTTAGGGTTTTCTCCATTTGAACTTGTATATGGCCGTGAGGTTAAGGGGCCATTGCAGTTGGTGAAGCAGCAATGGGAGGGATTTACACCTTCTCCAGGAACTAACATTCTGGACTTTGTAACCAACCTACAAAACACCCTCCGAACCTCTTTAGCCCTTGCTAGAGAAAACTTACAGGATGCTCAAAAAGAGCAAAAAGCCTGGTATGATAAACATGCCAGAGAGCGTTCCTTCAAAGTAGGAGACCAGGTCATGGTCTTAAAGGCGCTCCAGGCCCATAAAATGGAAGCATCGTGGGAAGGGCCATTCGTGGTCCAGGAGCGCCTGGGAGCTGTTAATTATCTCATAGCATTCCCCACCTCCAACCGAAAGCCTAAGGTGTATCATATTAATTCTCTAAAGCCCTTTTATTCCAGAGAATTAAAGGTTTGTCAGTTTACAGCCCAGGGAGGAGACGACGCTGAGTGGCCTGAAGGTGTCCACTACGAAGGGAAATGTGCTGGTGGTGTGGAAGAGGTGAACCTCTCCATGACCCTTGGGCGTATGCAGCGACAGCAGATCCAGGAGCTGTGCACTAGCTACGCGCCAACGTTCTCAGCCACCCCAGGACTGACTGAACGGGCATACCACTCCATTGACACAGGTAATGCTCACCCAATTAGGGTCCAACCTTACCGGGTGTCTCCTCAAGCTAAAACTGCTATAGAACGGGAGATCCAGGATATGTTACAGATGGGTGTAATCCGCCCCTCTGAAAGTGCATGGGCATCTCCAGTGGTTCTAGTTCCCAAACCAGATGGGGAAATACGTTTTTGCGTGGACTACCGTAAGCTAAATGCTGTAACTCGCCCAGACAACTATCCCATGCCACGCACAGATGAACTATTAGAGAAACTGGGAAGGGCCCAGTTCATCTCTACCTTGGACTTAACCAAGGGGTACTGGCAGGTACCGCTAGATGAATCTGCCAAGGAAAGGTCAGCCTTCATCACACATCTCGGGCTGTATGAATTTAATGTACTCCCTTTCGGGCTGCGAAATGCACCCGCCACTTTCCAAAGACTTGTAGATGGTCTCCTAGCGGGATTAGGAGAATATGCAGTCGCCTACCTTGACGATGTGGCCATATTTTCGGATTCCTGGGCAGACCACCTGGAACATCTACAAAAAGTCCTTGAGCGCATAAGGGAGGCAGGACTAACTGTTAAGGCTAAGAAGTGTCAAATAGGCCTAAACAGAGTGACTTACCTTGGACACCAGGTGGGTCAAGGAACTATCAGCCCCCTACAGGCCAAAGTGGATGCTATCCAAAAGTGGCCTGTCCCAAAGTCAAAGAAACAGGTTCAATCCTTCTTAGGCTTGGCCGGTTATTACAGACGATTTGTACCGCACTACAGCCAAATCGCTGCCCCACTGACAGACCTAACCAAAAAGAAACAGCCAAATGCTGTTCAGTGGACCGGAAAGTGTCAGAAGGCCTTTAACAAGCTTAAAGCGACACTCATGTCTGACCCTGTACTAAGGGCCCCAGACTTTGACAAACCGTTCCTAGTTACCACAGATGCATCCGAGCGTGGTGTGGGAGCAGTTTTAATGCAGAAAGGACCTGATCAAGAATTCCACCCTGTAGTGTTTCTCAGCAAAAAACTGTCTGAGAGGGAAAGCAACTGGTCAGTCACTGAAAAAGAATGTTATGCCATTGTCTACGCTCTGGAAAAGCTACGCCCATATGTTTGGGGACGGCGTTTCCACCTGCAAACCGACCATGCTGCACTAAAGTGGCTTCACACCGTCAAAGAAACTAACAGAAAACTTCTTCGGTGGAGTTTAGCTCTCCAAGATTTTGATTTCGACATCCAACACATCTCAGGAGCTTCTAACAAAGTGGCTGATGCACTCTCCCGTGAAAGTTTCCCAGAATCAACTGGTTAAAATCGTCCTTGAGATGTGGAAAATATTGTTAGTCTTTATGTACTTGGTAGTATATTTAGAGATGCATGTGTCTTATTAACTCTGTTTTCCTAGAGCTCCAGGAAGAAATCCCAGCCAGTGTTTCACCCTAGCTGAGATTTGGGGGGCGTGTCATAAATATAAAGGGAAGGGTAAACCCCTTTGAAATCCCTCCTGGCCAGGGGAAAGCTCCTCTCACCTGTAAAGGGTTAAGAAGCTAAAGGTAACCTCGCTGGCACCTGACCAAAATGACCAATGAGGAGACAAGATACTTTCAAAAGCTGGGAGGAGGGAGAGAAACAAAGGGTTTGTGTGTCTGTCTGTAGTCGTCTTGGCCGGGGACAGAACAGGAATGGAGTCTTAGAACTTTTAGTAAGTAATCTAGCTAGGTATGTGTTAGATTATGATTTCTTTAAATGGCTGAGAAAAGAATTGTGCTGAATAGAATAACTATTTCTGTCTGTGTATCTTTTTTGTAACTTAAGGTTTTGCCTAGAGGGGTTCTCTATGTTTTTGAATCTAATTACCCTGTAAGATATATACCGTCCTGATTTTACAGGGGGGATTTCTTTATTTCTATTTACTTCTATTTTTTATTAAAAGTCTTCTTGTAAAACACTGAATGCTTTTTCATTGTTCTCAGATCCAAGGGTTTGGGTTTGTGGTCACCTATGCAAATTGGTGAGGCTTTTTATCCAACATTTCCCAGGAAAGGGGGGGTGCAAGTGTTGGGAGGATTGTTCATTGTTCTTAAGATCCAAGGGTCTGGGTCTGTAGTCACCTAGGCAAATTGGTGAGGCTTTTTACCAAACCTTGTCCAGGAAGTGGGGTGCAAGGTTTTGGGAAGTATTTTGGGGGGAAGGACGCGTCCAAACAGCTCTTCCCCAGTAACCAGTATTAGTTTGGTGGTGGTAGCGGCCATTCCAAGGATAACGGGGGTAATATTTGTTACCTTGGGGAAGTTTTGACCTAAGCTGGTAAAGATAAGCTTAGGAGGTTTTTCATGCAGGTCCCCACATCTGTACCCTAGAGTTCAGAGTGGGGGAGGAACCTTGACAGACCTAGAGGCTTGGATTCCCCTTGCAGCATTCAGGGAGCATGAGGGAAACCCTGGCACACGTATATTTAGAGTGTGCCAGGCTGCAGCCCCTTTTCTGGCTCCTCACTAATATTTTATTACACTTTTGGCTGCATTTTTCCCCCTCACCTTTTCATTTACACACTCCCCATCCATGGCCCCACAAAGTCGCGGGATCTCCTGGTTAACCGCCTCCTAGCCCTAGCTAAAACAGCCATCTATAAAACCAGAGAGAGGAGGTTGGCCGATGAAGCTTCCTGCGACTGTAGGGCCATTTTCCGATCCTCAGTACATTCACGTATCCGGGCGGAGTTCCTCTGGGCAGCATCCACCAACTCCCTTGATGCCTTCGAGGAGCGGTGGGCACTCTCCAAGGTTCTCTGCTCAGTGACCCCATCTGGTTCCCTCCATCTGACCCTTGATTGAGGGGAAGAACGAGAGACCCCAGCCCCAGCCATTGCCGCTGTGGATACCATCATCACCACCACCTAGGAGGGGCTCTTTCACACGTGGGTGCACGCCCCCCCCCCCCAAACTGCCCATCCCGCAGCCTTGCCCATCTTGTTGGGCACTCTCAGGAGAGGAATATTTGGTGACACTGGGCGTGGCACTAGGTAACTTGAGGGGGTGGAAGACCATGAGTGTCGAGGAAGCTGCCCCTCTCTGGGCCCAAGCAAGCCTGAACACTTCTCTCCCCTGAAGGCTGCTGTGTTATACCTTGAGTTTGCTTTTGTTTTGTTGCATGGTTTTGTTTTATCTTCTTTGGTGATTTGTGTAAGTGTGTTACGCAAATAAATTTTTTTCTGCTTTAAAGAAAAAAAAAGCATTCAGGGAGCAGCTAGCCAGATCTGTGACAGAGATAAATGAGGATGAAGGATGGTGACTGAAGTGAAGGGTAATGCAGTTGAGGAATGTAGTGGTAAAGGTGTGTAGGCTGTACAAGGAAAAAAGATATAACTCTAAGGGGACAAATGAGACCAGTGGAATGGACAACAGCTGAGGAAGAGAAATCAAGGAAGAAAAAAAGAAATAAAAATAAAGTGAAAAGGAAAGTATAGGTAATTAGAACAGAAAGCTCAGAAGAAAGAAGGGAGTGAGGTAAAGAAGGTAAAGCAGGGAAGAATATTTTTAATTAGTAGTTCTACCTTACTAACTTCTCTTCTTTCTTTTCAATAATCCTCAGAATTCATCAATGCTAATGGAGTTACAGCTGCTTAGATCAC
This sequence comes from Lepidochelys olivacea, assembly GCF_965140295.1. NCBI lineage: Eukaryota > Metazoa > Chordata > Testudines > Cheloniidae > Lepidochelys > Lepidochelys olivacea. The sequence goes on from NC_140412.1 coordinate 32,011,525, forward strand.
ATCTGAATTTGGCCCTGACAGCAATAAACTATGAAAGATGCCCCATAAATTCTAGTGTGTAATTAATGGGGTATCCAAGGGACAGAGCTTGACAATGAACAACAATTACTTTTTATGACAACTTTCTAGGTTTCAAAATTAGTTTTTATTCTGCACTGGACTGAAGACAAAACCTTTCAAGTATTTTCCATAAATATGGAATTGTGTCAAAACATCTGTTTTCATATTGAAAAGGTCAGGATTTCAATTCTCCTCTCTCTCTGGAAGTGACTAGAGACTCCATTCTTAACCTCAAAAACCTTCCCATTAAAAACTTTGTTGTAATCGGTATGTCTCTATGGAACATTTTGGTTTTGATGAAACAGCATATATCAGCCAAAACATATTTTGCCAAAAATGTTGTGACCAGCTCTACTGAAGAATTACATAGCTATCCATGGATAAAATTCTGGATCCACCTGGCTTTGATCATTTACACAGCTGGCTGCAACAAAACTGGGGCAGTTTCCAAGCTCCTGGTATGTGAGCATGAGTGTGTGTGTGTGTGACAGAGAGAGAGCAAACATGCAAGAGAGCATACAGGGGAGTGCTCCTGACAATTTCCCTATCCTTTGCACAGTGAAGAACTCCTGAGAATTGGGGAAACAGTGATGCTGGTGACCCCAGCTAAGCCTTACAGTGTAGGGGCAGCCTGACATCATCTCTCTGGGACTGCAGGGAGCAGCAGGGCCACGTATAATTTCTTACCGTTATTAGTTCACCCTTTGGTTTGAAAACTTTTCAGGACATGCGACAGGTGGCTGCCTATACAATTTTGCTTTCCTCTTTGTCTTACTCTCCATCTGTGAAGACCAAATGGAGCTTTGCATCATCTTTATCAATACCTTTTTAGCTGAGAGAGAGCGAGCGAGCGAGAAAAATAATAAAGAGACATGGCTGCTTAACTCCTCCCCATTTTTTATTTGCCTACTCTCAGTTGAAATGTTATGGCAATAAAGAATTATGTAAAAATATTTCAAGAATAATAGCTCTTGAGTTGACAAATATTGTTTTGCTTTAAATAGCTTTTATAAAGATAAAAGTATTTATTATTTATAATGTTTTATAAAAAATTGCAATAAATACATAGCAGGACAAAAATTAACATTATATATCTATATATGTATATTACCCTTTAACAGCCCTGCCACAACCAGGGTATAACTATGATTGTTTGATATATTTCTGGATACAACCTGCTCTCATTACACTGACTACAAAGCTATGATCAGCATTGTATTTATTATTTTGACTCTTTAATGTCATGTTCTTACAGAATACATTTTTGTAGTGAAAGCAAGGCATATTACAAGTGTTCTAGATGTACGATGATGACAATAAGCACGCTTCTCATTGTTAAAAAAGACATTGTGGAGATAAACTACTGTTAGGTGGCTAAACAGAACAACAACAACAACTATTCACAAATATGTATTGTATTTAAAACTACAAATTCTCTTTGACAGTATTCACAACCAGTGTTATTGTTCATGCCAGAAAAATCTAATTAGCCATCTTAAAATTGATTGGATTTCCTTCCTCTTGTGTATACAATTTTTATAATCCAATCAGGGAGCAGAAACAATATCATATGACATAGGTGACCAGTAACATAATTAATGAATAATGAACAGTTGAGGTCTTCACAGACAACCCTTAGGCTGAAATGTTATCTTAAAGAGTTTGTCAGTAATGAATACATTTGCAAAAATAATTCATGGATAACACAAACAGAAAAAGAACTAGATTCATTGACTAAATTATTCTCTCTGAACAGGTTTCAGAGTAGCAGCCGTGTTAGTCTGTATTCGCAAAATGAAAAGGAGTACTTGTGGCACCTTAGAGACTAACAAATTTTATTTGAGCATAAGCTTTCGTGAGCTACAGCTCACTTTATCGGATGCATTCTCTGAACAGTGCACCTATCTGGGTGCTTACTACTCATTACTCAGTTATTTATTGCTTACTAATACTACCCATTGATAAAACTTCTACTATATCCATTTTAGTTTTCCTAGGAAATATAGTGTGTTAAAAGAGTTTGTCCAGTTCTACTTTCTGTATACATTGCTTCAGATGATTTTGGTATTTGATTAAATGGCCTTGGTGTGAGTATTAGAAATAATCAGCATCATGGTTGTTATTCCAATACTCTTGAGGCGCCCATTTTCCAGTTGTAAATCAATATGGTTAAATCTTTATCATCACTGTCATCTAGGAATTTATTCACAGTCTTTAATAATTGCATTATCTGTCCAAATGTGTATTATTCCACTGACTCAACAGTTGATATATCATATGCGTGCTACACCACAACAATCTGTTTGAGGAGATTTGGGAGAAATTTATGAAATTAACAGCTGGGCAGAAATCATGAAGAACTGGATCAATTCCAGTGACTAATGGTTATAGACAATATGTGTAATTTCAAGAACAGTTACTTAGATATGTAATGAGAAGTCAGCTCTTGTACAAAAAATAATGAATAGCCAAGTAATTAAGTGGGTAGTTCTTTTAAAAGCAAATGTTTGGGAAATTTAGTCGGTCCTGCTTTGAAAAGTGATGGTATCAATACAATACAGTTTTGGGATTTGTAATGAGAATCTTTGACTGGAAAAGCACAAGTAGATGGCATTGAAGAATTTCTAATTTCCACATCTTTCACATTTAAAATCAAGTAGTGTTCCTGTGAACTGGATTGGTTCAGTATCTGTGATCTGGAGTAGAGAAGCATCATTTTTGAAAGTGTCCTTGACATTTACTCCTGAAGATGAATTATGAAAATTGATTTAGGTTTTCTGATACATTATTTCTAAACCATCAAACCTTACCCCAAAACCTACTCAGTTTAATGTATAGCGCTATTACCGCTTTGGGGAAAGGATAGGAAATACTTTAAATACAAATATGTTAGATTTATATAAACTATTTATGCACAATGAACCAATGAAATACAGCCAACAGTGGGGTGGACAGCAACAGCCAATCAGTGGGTAGCAAACAGCATAACAACGAGGGGAAAGGGAAATTTTAGCCTATTCATTGAAACAAATCAATAATCTTTCAAAAATAAAATTCCATAAGATCTTTAACTGGCACACAAAAAAGACAGACGTCCATTTTTAAAGTCTCATCTAAATGATTCTGCTTATTAAGCTAAAATCAGTTGAATTTATGGACTAGATAAGGACAAAGTCAGCCCTGCAGGATCTGAATGTGTGGTTCCACAAAACTAAGATTGCCAATTTTGGTTGGACATATTCCTGGAGGTTTCATCACATGACATAATCTTTAATTAAAGATTAATCTTTAATTCCTGGAGACTCCAGGGCAATCCTGGAGGATTGGCAACCCTACACAAAACTTCAAAGCTGTTGCTTCTTGACCTTTTGTATGTCTGTGGGAAGTACTCTTGACTTAGGTCCCAATCCTGCATTGAATAACTCATGTACAGATTGCTGTGTCCATGTAGATTTCCACAATGTAGGATCAGGACCTTATGCAGACCATATATAATACATAATATTTTTATTATGATACAGACAAAAATAAGTTTTTAATAAAAATATAAAGTGAAGTACATTATTCATTCTATCATCAACATTTGTTCACTTCTTGATTAATAAGAAAACTGAGAAAGAGAAACAGCCACAGGAAATGAAGGGAAGAGGCAAAACACAGCATGTGGACAAAAAAATGCCTCACAGATTGTGGAAATTTTCATCAGACATATAGATCTCCTTGAAATAAATGGCTTTTTGATTAAAACAAAATTTTCAAGTTTTGGTAAAAAAGATGGGTTTAATAGTTTTCCAAACCCAGAAATTTTCTCCATTTTTTTTAACTGAAAAAAAAAATAGTTTTTGGTTCCAGATTTTAAAAGAAAAAAAGAATCTGGAAGTTTAGGGGAAAACACATACTATTTTTCTCCAAAGTTTTCTGAGAGAAAAAATGGCACTTTTCAACAAACTCTAACAACAAAAACATCCAGCAGTGTCCCACCAGGTTCCCCAGACATCATATCCACAGGAGTTTCAAAGACTAAAAATAAGGAACCTCTTCTTTTAAAAACGACTCTTTCAAGAGTTGCCTTGTCTCTTTAATCCACTCTACCAGGTTTTTATCCTAGGAGATATGTTCTTACATAAGCCAGGATGGGTAAGGAATGGTGCCCCTAGCCTCTGTTTGTCAGAGGGTGGAGATGGATGGCAAGAGAGAGATCATTTGATCATTACCTGTTAAGTTCACTCCCTTTGGGGCACCTGGCATTGGCCACTGTTGGTAGACAGGATACTGGGCTGGATGGACCTTTGATCTGACCCAGTATGGCCATTCTTATGTTCTTATGAGATGTAGGTCAATTCCAGTGCTGTAGTATTAACATTTTAATCTTCTCAATCCTTCTTTAACTTCCCTGAATCACCAGACTGCTGGCAACACTCAAAGTGGGAATCAGCTGGGTTAATAATTGATGTACTTTTTGCTGAGTGCCATTCTTACACCCTGATTGGTCCACCAGGGCAGCAATTCAGTGTCCTAATTTTCAGATGTGGTGCCTAAGATCATGGTGCCCAAAATGAATATTTAGCTGGTTAACTTTAGGTACCCATGTTTGAAAATTAAGCCCATATATTGGGTCTGAAAATAGTTATTTTAAAGAAGCCAGTATAAGAAGCTCCAAAGTACTGTTTCTGTTTATATCTTATTCAGTCTTAACTGCTAGGTTGTCCACATCATCAAAATATTTTTACAAATATTACAATAGATAAAAATCCTTCACTATAACATCTTCTGATCACCATTCAGTTCTTCACTGCCTTTATTCAAATGTTTTATTCCATAAGAACATGGATATAAAGAAACTGTCTTTTTTGAAAGAAGCAATGGGACCAACTTAATAAGAGAGGTTAGAATTATGGTCAGAATTAAGAGAGAGAGAGAGAGAGACATGCTTGGTGAAATGCACGCTAATACATCGGGGGGAAAATAATCCAGAAATCACAAATACTCAATGGAGGGAGAAACCTGGAAAGTAGTGATGCCTAAATAGACCTGGGAGTGATAGTAGATAGAAAATTAGATACAAGATTGCATTATGCCCCTGAAGTAAATACGGCCAGGTTTGTGCTGAATTTTCAGAGATCTGCAATCAGCAAAATGATAATGTGTCTTACTACATTTCTAGTGAAAGCACACATGGAATATTGCAGTCAGTTCTGAACCTCTTACTATCAAAAAGATAGAGACAAATTGGAATGGAGTTCAGAGAAGAACAAGAGAAATAATTAAGGAAGTAGAGGGAGTAAATTAAGAGGAAAGATTAAAAGAGGGTTGGCTAAAAAATGACAGAAGATGGATGGATGAATCTATGTGACTGTGGATCCTGTGACCCTAACACTGGCCCAGCACCCATCTTACTTTCATTGTGGCTTCATAGTTAGCCCATGCTGGGCCAGGGTGGAGAAGCATTCCATGGATCACACAGGTTGCAAAGGCAGGCATGCATTTTTCCAAGTTCATCCTCAGTGCAGTTCCTAAGTGGTGCAGAAGTCCTTGTAAGGACCTTCTACATGGAGAGTGAAATTTCACTCTTAAATTGATGATATAGCTTTCTTTCAATGTAACTTTTTTTTCTGTCTTTCCAACTGTCTGTTGAAACATGGTTTATCACTAGGACAGGTCTTCACTACCCATCGGATCGGTGGGTAGTGATCAATCTGTTGGGGATCGATTTATCGCATCTAGTCTAAAGATGATAAATTGATCCCCGAACGCGCTCCCCGTCGACTCCGGAACTCCAGCACACAAGAGGCGGAAGCGGAGTCATCGGGGGAGTGGCAGAGGTTGACTCACTGCCATCCTCATGGCCAGGTAAGTCGACCTAAGATATGCCGACGTATCTTAGGTCGACCCCCTCCCCCCCCAGTGTAGACCAGGGCTAAGAAAAGTAATAATTTAGAAGGTCTGTTAATAATGTGAACATGTACCAGGACAGAAATGAGCATTTAAGGACTTAACTCCACAATCCTTACTTTCTTTGCATAGTCCTGTTAGTATATAGGTCTGTTTGTTAGCCTTTGATAGAATTTTGGGTTTGACTTTTTGATACTCTTCTACTAAAATGTGTAAACAAGGGACAAAAATACTGATGTTGCTTCTGCCTAGTCAGCTGGATTTGTTAGTACAATGGGAACAGATAAGAGCAGTTAAAGTGTTACTTGAGAGCACACTTTAAGATTGCCTCAACCCTATCTCAAGGCAAAGTCAAACAACCAGTCAGGAGGAGCAAAGGAGTTTGGGTTGGGGGAGGTATAAAACACTAAAAGACCAAAGAAATGCCCATCCCTGGCTGGATCACAACCTCACTCCTTACCCCTCCCATGGGGTACAAAAGGGGTGGGGTGAAGACCCCAGAACCAAAATGGAACATGACCCTAAGTTGTAAGGGGTGGGACTGTGGGCATGCACGGCAGGTATATTTAGGCCTGCTAAGAAGGAGGAGGTGGGATTTAGAATAGGGAAGGGGGAACGAAGACACAGGCAAGTCTCTGCGACATCAGAGCTGGGAAGGGGGTTATGGGGTAAATGCTCTGCGGTGTCAGAGCTGAGAACAGAACACTGGGAAACAGACTCTGCTGGTGTGTAGAGCTATGGATATGCTTTTTTGGAACTAACTCCAATAAACATTGAATTGCCTGCACTTTAGACTTCTGGTCTTCTGCTTTCTCTCTGTGTGACAAGAACCAGAGGAGAGGATGAAGGGAAAGCCCTCTAACAAGTCCTATTGATGAGTTAGCACTACCTAGCATGAGCAAGGATTGCAGAGTAGGACACTTAAAAAGAGAAAGAATAAAAAGGTACAAAACAGGAGTTTCTATTGCCTGGTGTTGATGTATTTCAACTACTTCTCTTGAAAAAAGTGTCCACCCGGTTTCATGGGAAATTGCAAGGTTACACCCCAACATAAGGGGTCAAGAGTCTGTGAGTTAGCTTCTTTTGCATCTTCCCAGTTCTGGGTTACTCCAGGGGCAGGACTGGTGAGCCCTTTGTAACTTGAGAAAAGGAGGGCTGTCTAAGATATAGAAGCCTTTACCCACTCCACTCTGCCCTGCCCTAACATTCCTTTCTCACACCCATAGCATGCCCCCTATACCATGGTTTAAAGGGGGGTGTTGGAAGACAAACCGTGGCTGTCTATCTTAATTTTTACCCTAGGGGAATTTTCCTACATCCAGATGCAGGGCTTCTGGGGTTCCTTTAGGCTGCTCCACTCCTTTATATCAGGTCAAGGAAGCTAAGGGAAAGTGAGAATCTCATCCAAGATTTCTAAGGAACCATCTGTTTTTATAGTAGTAGCATATAGTACAGAGCAGTCTAAGGCTGGCAGTAGATCTAATATTGTTATATAATCTTTCACTAAGTAAAGATCACCAGGATATCTAATGAATTAGCTAAATTTTAAAGCTGCTGTATGCCATTTTCACATCTACACACATCTTGGTATTAAAAGAAACTCAAATAATATCCTCAATAAATGTAACTGACTTGAGAAATTAATACTGAGTACAGATATGTATTAAGAGTAAACACTGAACAAAATCCACTATTAACACACTACAGAGACTTTGCCAAAAGCGAGGGCACTAATGGGATGTATGTAATTTTATATAGAATATAAGAGCATAATAGCAATACAATATTTAGTGATATTTTAAGGGTAGTTTAGATGTTAGATTTGATTTGAATTCCAAACAAAAAATTCTGTTTGTTTGTTTTTTTCTATTACAATAATGCCCAGAAGCCCCAATCAGGGTCATGGTCCAATTGTGCTGGGCATTGTACATACACAGATTTGGACAAAATTTGGCAATGTGGATTTGGAGAAACATTTGCAATCTCAAGAGGAAATTATTTCACCTAACTGTATAATTTGTATTATGACTACTAAAGGTATTTGGGTTAGGTTATAAGCTAAATTTAGGCAATAAAATTCAGACAAAGGAAAAATTAAATATTTTAAAATGTCATGACACATGATGTGAAAGAAGGTGCTGCCTCCCAGTTAAGTTCGCCTAGATACTTATCAATCAGGTGTGGTGCAAGAATTAAATGAATCCCAGATGATGGATAAACAAAATGAGTAATGGGTAATTTACAGACTGTGATGAAAGTTTTGGCCTGGCATAAGTAAATTTCTGTATCTAAGAAAACACGTTATGCTCATCATCAGTTCTATACCGTCTACAGCAGTCTAATTTTATTGGAACAGATGGTATATGAATCCCTTGACAATGGCTATCCAGAAGTTAGTGGAATCACATATGTATATAAGTGATGTAGTGGAGTAGGAAAGCAAGACCAAAAAGTGAATATACAGCTAATTTTCCCCACTCCTTAATTCTGAGTATAAGTAAATGAACTTTAGACAGTGGATTAAATTTGTCCTAATTGTGTCTTGTTAAAAATGACTATTTAACAGGAAACTTCTCTTTGTCTGACTTGGGTTTTTTATATATGTAAAAAGTTTTTGAGCAGTTCTAAACATGTACACTAACTCACCACTTCCAGACAGTGGAATTAAGTACTCAGAAGGAAAACTACCTTTAAACAAAACAAAAAGAATTGTACTGGAAATACAGATGAAGTAATGACGAAGATGAAGACAGAAATCTCCTAAAGGAGAAATCAACACTATGGATACCACAATAAATGGAATGACACTGCACTCCCATTAAAAGACACATTTTCCACAACTTATTGCCCAGGAAATGTGGTAATATCAATATTCTCCAAATGTGAGACTATCATCTCCCTGTGATGAATGAATTAGTGGGGAAGAGACTCGAAGAAAAAGTTTGATGAAATAGAACAGGAATAACTAAAAAAGAGCTGTAAGTAATAAATTATGCTTGTGATGAAAATCGTTTGAAGATACTGAGATGTATACACTGAACTTTTGTCTTCAAAATACAGTGAAACAGAAAATGCTTTCAAAGTTGTTTACACTGTAGCAGAGATTGCAGTGGATACAAAGGAACGCAAAGAAGACCAAAGGAGAACTGCTTCAATCAGCAAATGCATTGAAAATGCGACACATGATAGGAAAGATTACTGAAGAAGTAAGAAACAGAATGAAAATGCTGTGAGACCATTGTTAAAAAAGGACTCACATGGCAGTTATTTGGCCCAAGTTTACATTAGCATTTGTTTTCAGACAAAATTCTCATTAACTTCAGAGGATTATGCCCATTGCTGACACTAGGATCAATCTCATGAGCAAGGTGAACAGGATTTAGCCCAAAGTAGATAAAGCATGAGAGAGTCTGACTCAAAGTCCACTGTGGTCAGTGAGAGTCTTTCCATCATCTTAAATGGACTTTGGATGAAGTCCTAGTGTGCTTGCTCTCTCTCTCTCTCTCTCTCTCTCTCTCTCTCTCTCTCTCTCTCTCTCGATATTAAAAAGGAGTGGGCAGTGTAGTCATTGAAGCTTTAACTGGCACTTTTGTGAACATTTATTTGCATTAATATGGAGGATTCCATATAAGCTGTAGCGTGATGGGGGATGTGCTGCCTTATATATTTCTCTATATTGCTGCCTTATATATATATATTCCCTTATATTGCAACATAGAGAAGAACCCCTGTGTTAATGGCAACATTTCACTGCGTACATCTCAGTACCTTCCAATAATTTTCATCTCAAGCATAAATTATTACAGTTCTTTTGTACTTATTGCTGTTCCATTTAATCAAAAACTTTCTTCAAGTCAATAAAAACCTCTTCGCCCCTAGTTCATTCATTACAGGGAGATGAGGACACCTCTACATGTTACGGATAGGGGATCACTGCTCTGTGGAAAAGGCTGTGGTGTCCTCCCCAAAATATAGAAGATGCCCTGGGACCTAAAGGCATCCAGGGGCATCCACATGTTGATATCAGGACCAATAACTTGAATATCCTGTAAAATCAAGATTTCTCCTCCTTCAACCTTTTCCTGGCTAGGGCATATTTCAGGTTGCTCCTGCTTCTTTTTTTCCAGAAAACCTCCATCTGCTACTTCCCTAATTTGCTCCACAAACATACACTATTTCTGGAGTCATTACTTGCTACTCACTCCCTATGAGACTGAATTCCTCCCCAGCTGCAATGACAAGGAATTTGTGACAGGTTTCAGAGTAACAGCCGTGTTAGTCTGTATTCGCAAAAAGAAAAGGAGTACTTGTGGCACCTTAGAGACTAACCAATTTATTTGAGCATGAGATTTTGTGAGCTACAGCTCACTTAGAATCATAGAATATCAGGGTTGGAAGGGACCCCAAAAGGTCATCTAGTCCAACCCCCTGCTCGAAGCAGGACCAATTCCCAGTTAAATCATCCCAGCCAGGGCTTTCTCAAGCTTGACCTTAAAAACCTCTAAGGAAGGAGATTCTACCACCTCCGTAGGTAACGCATTCCAGTGTTTCACCACCCTCTTAGTGAAAAAGTTTTTCCTAATATCCAATCTAAACCTCCCCCACTGCAACTTGAGACCATTACTCGTCGTTCTGTCATCTGCTACTATTGAGAACAGTCTAGAGCCATCGTCTTTGGAACCCCCTTTCAGGTAGTTGAAAGCAGCTATCAAATTCCCCCTCATTCTTCTCTTCTGCAGGCTAAACAATCCCAGCTCCCTCAGCCTCTTCTTATAACTCATGTGTTCCAGACCCCTAATCATTTTTGTTGCCCTTCGCTGGACTCTCTCCAATTTATCCACATCCTTCTTGAAGTGTGGGGCCCAAAACTGGACACAGTACTCCAGATGAGGCCTCACCAATGTCGAATAGAGGGTAACCATCACGTCCCTCGATCTGCTCGCTATGCCCCTACTTATACATCCCAAAATGCCATTGGCCTTCTTGGCAACAAGGGCACACTGCTGACTCATATCCAGCTTCTCGTCCATTGTCACCCCTAGGTCCTTTTCCGCAGAACTGCTGCCTAGCCATTCGGTCCCTAGTCTGTAGCTGTGCATTGGGTTCTTCCGTCCAAAGTGCAGGACCCTGCACTTATCCTTATTGAACCTCATCAGATTTCTTTTGGCCCAATCCTCCAATTTGTCTAGGTCCTTCTGTATCCTATCCCTCCCCTCCAGCGTATCTACCACTCCTCCCAGTTTAGTATCATCCGCAAATTTGCTGAGAGTGCAATCCACACCATCCTCCAGATCATTTATGAAGATATTGAACAAAACCGGCCCCAGGACCGACCCTTGGGGCACTCCACTTGATACCGGTTGCCAACTAGACATGGAGCCATTGATCACTACCCGTTGAGCCCGACAATCTAGCCAGCTTTCTACCCACCTTATAGTGCATTCATCCAGCCCATACTTCCTTAACTTGCTGACAAGAATACTGTGGGAGACCGTGTCAAAAGCTTTGCTAAAGTCAAGAAACAATACATCCACTGCTTTCCCTTCATCCACAGAACCAGTAATCTCATCATAGAAGGCGATTAGATTAGTCAGGCATGACCTTCCCTTGGTGAATCCATGCTGGCTGTTCCTGATCACTTTCCTCTCATGCAAGTGCTTCAGGATTGATTCTTTGAGGACCTGCTCCATGATTTTTCCAGGGTCTGAGGTGAGGCTGACTGGCCTGTAGTTCCCAGGATCCTCCTTCTTCCCTTTTTTAAAGATTGGCACTACATTAGCCTTTTTCCAGTCATCCGGGACTTCCCCGGTTCGCCACGAGTTTTCAAAGATAATGGCCAATGGCTCTGCAATCACAGCCGCCAATTCCTTCAGCACTCTCGGATGCAACTCGTCCGGCCCCATGGACTTGTGCATGTCCAGCTTTTCTAAATAGTCCCTAGCCACCTCTATCTCCACTGAGGGCTGGCCATCTCTTCCCCATTTTGTGATGCCCAGCGCAGCAGTCTGGGAGCTGACCTTGTTAATGAAAACAGAGGCAAAAAAAAGCATTGAGTACATTAGCTTTTTCCACATCCTCTGTCACTAGGTTGCCTCCCTCATTCAGTAAGGGGCCCACACTTTCCTTGGCTTTCTTCTTGTTGCCAACATACCTGAAGAAACCCTTCTTGTTACTCTTGACATCTCTGGCTAGCTGCAGCTCCAGGTGCGATTTGGCCCTCCTGATATCATTCCTACATGCCCGAGCAACATTTTTATACTCTTCCCTGGTCATATGTCCAACCTTCCACTTCTTGTAAGCTTCTTTTTTATGTTTAAGATCCGCTAGGATTTCACCATTAAGCCAAGCTGGTCGCCTGCCATATTTACTATTCTTTCGTCTCATCGGGATGGTTTGTCCCTGTAACCTCAACAGGGATTCCTTGAAATACAGCCAGCTCTCCTGGACTCCTTTCCCCTTCAAGTTAGTCTGCCAGGGGATTCTGGCCATCCGTTCCCTGAGGGAGTCGAAGTCTGCTTTCCTGAAGTCCAGGGTCCGTATCCTGCTGCTTACCTTTCTTCCCTGTGTCAGGATCCTGAACTCAACCAACTCATGGTCACTGCCTCCCAGATTCCCATCCACTTTTGCTTCCCCCACTAATTCTACCCGGTTTGTGAGCAGCAGGTCAAGAAAAGTGCCCCCCCTAGTTGGCTCCTCTAGCACTTGCGCCAGGAAATTGTCCCCTACGCTTTCCAAAAACTTCCTGGATTGTCTATGCACCGCTGTATTGCTCTCCCAGCAGATATCAGGAAAATTAAAGTCACCCATGAGAATCAGGGCATGCGATCTAGTAGCTTCCGTGAGCTGCCGGAAGAAAGCCTCATCCACCTCATCCCCCTGGTCCGGTGGTCTATAGCAGACTCCCACCACTACATCACTCTTGTTGCACACACTTCTAAACTTAATCCAGAGACACTCAGGTTTTTCTGCAGTTTCGTACCGGAGCTCTGAGCAGTCATACTGCTCCCTTACATACAGTGCTACTCCCCCACCTTTTCTGCCCTGCCTGTCCTTCCTGAACAGTTTATAACCATCCATGACAGTACTCCAGTCATGTGAGTTATCCCACCAAGTCTCTGTTATTCCGATCACATCATAGTTCCTTGACATCACCAGGACCTCCAGTTCTCCCTGCTTGTTTCCAAGGCTTTGTGCATTTGTATATAAGCACTTGAGATAACCTGTTGATCGCCCCTCATTCTCAGTATGAGGCAGGAGCCCTCCCCTCACAGACATTCCTGCCTGTGCTTCCTCCCGGTATCCCGCTTTCCCACTTACCTCAGGGCTTTGGTCTCCTTCCCCCGGTGAACCTAGTTTCAAGCCCTCCTCACTAGGTTAGCCAGCCTGCTGGCAAAGATGCTCTTCCCTCTCTTCGTAAGATGGAGCCCGTCTCTGCCCAGCACTCCTCTTTCATGGAACACCATCCCATGGTCAAAGAATCCAAAGCCTTCTCTCCGACACCACCTGCGTAGCCATTCGTTGACTTCCACGATTCCACGGTCCCTACCTAGGCCTTTTCCTTCCACGGGGAGGATGGACGAGAACACCACTTGCGCCTCCAACTCCTTTATCCTTCTTCCTAGAGCCACATAGTCCACAGTGATCCGCTCAAGGTCATTCTTGGCAGTATCATTGGTGCCCACGTGGAGAAGCAGGAAGGGGTAGCGATCCGAGGGCTTGATGAGTCTCGGCAGTCTCTCCGTCACATCGCGAATCTTAGCCCCTGGCAAGCAGCAGACTTCTCGGTTTTCCCGGTCAGGGCGGCAGATAGATGACTCAGTCCCCCGGAGGAGAGAGTCCCCGACCACCACCACCCGCCTTCTCCTCTTGGGAGTGGTGGTCGTGGAACTCCCAACCTCAGGACATAGCATCTCATGCCTTCCAACCAGCGGAGTCTCCTTCTGCTTTCTCGCCCCAGACATATCATCTGGTCCACTCTCCGCAACGATACCTGTGGAGAGAACATGAAAGCGGTTAGTTACCTGTGTCTGTGTTACTGGAACCCGGACATTCCGCTTACCTCTTCTGGAGGTCACATGTTGCCAAGCTTCTTCACTGGCCTCTTGGCTCCTCTGTGCAACCTGCTCTATATCTGTAGAGCTTTGTGCCCCTAGAAGCCTATCCTGAGTTTTGTCCAGAAAATCCTCAGTTTCTCGTATGCAACACAGGGTTGTTATCTGTTGCTCCAGACCTTCAATCTTCTCTTCCAATATGGAGACCAGCTTGCACTTTGTACAGACAAAGTCGCTTCTGTCCTGTGGAAGAAAGACAAACATGGCACATCCAGTGCAGGTCACAACAGCTGAACCCCCCCCCTTCCATATCAACTTCCTACTATGAGCTTCCTCAGAGCAGTTTGCAAGACGTAAGCCTCACTGGGCTCACTCCAGGCGAACTCCCAGGCAAACTCCTGCTGTGAGCTGCTCTGCTGTCCCCCGCTGCTCAGCTGGTTCGCCGCCGCTCAGCTGGTTCGCGAAGCTCTGGCACTTCATCGGATGCATACCGTGGAAACTGCAGCAGACTTTATATATACACAGAGAATATGAAACAATACCTCCTCCCACCCCACTGTCCTGCTGGTAATAGCTTATCTAAAGTGATCATCAGGTTGGGCCATTTAACCTGGATTTGTGCTGGAAATGGCCCAACCTGATGATCACTTTAGATAAGCTATTACCAGCAGGACAGTGGGGTGGGAGGAGGTATTGTTTCATATTCTCTGTGTATATATAAAGTCTACTGCAGTTTCCACGGTATGCATCCGATGAAGTGAGCTGTAGCTCACGAAAGCTGATGCTCAAATAAATTGGTTAGTCTCTAAGGTGCCACAAGTACTCCTTTTCTTTTTTTAAGGAATTTGTGGTAAATGTGTGTAGGATATACTCAACCAACATGTTAGAGAAAGCCAAAATTTGGTGTATGTACCACATGTTTCCCTTAGGTAGCTGGTCCACATAAGAGAATAAGAATTTATTACTGCTACCAGCTAACACATTTATTCAATTAACTCAAATGGTAAAGTCCCATGTATTTGCCAATCAACATCTTGGGTTCATCATTGCTGATGAAAGTTACAAGGTAGTCACTACGCTTGCAAATGTAGTGGCTTTGGAGGGCCCCTTGATTTGCTGGAATATGTTTTGGCCACACTTCAAACCTTTAATTTGTCCTTTGGCTGAAGGAAATCCTATTGTACCTGAATTGTCCTTCAAATGTAAAGGACATTCTTTCCTTTTATTTCTCTCTATTACAAAAAAAAAAAAAAGCAGCAGCATGTGTTTAAACTCCACCCAAGTACTCAGAAAGGGTCCTTTCCTTTTCCCTGTCATATATAGACACTGAAATTATAGATGGAAGGGCAAACTTTCAAATAAATATTTTCAATGCCAAAAAGCCTTTTTCATGAATCTCTCATCTAAAATATACCTCCAATGCCAATATTCAGGCCAGATCCTGACTTCAAATGGAGCTATGCTGAGTTACACTTACTGGGGCTCTGACCCATTCATTTTTAAAGATATTTATGGATATTCATTTGCCCTTATTAATTTTATGTGCCATTTATCCATGCCCTCCTTGCAAAAATAATTTTGTAGATAACTTCGGGATCCTATGGAGAATTTCAGCTAACATTCTTTGCTATACAATATTTCAAAAGGCATCATTTACCACAAACATATTTGGAAAAGAGGTCAAGTCCCCATAGAGTCAAGAATGTTACTATCCAGTTCACTGTGGCTTGAAAGCATAATTGAAAGAGGAATTTAGTAGGTCTACTGAGCCTGACCAAACTGATATCCATCCTTATCTTTCAAATAATTCTATCATGTAATCTAAGTGTAAATTTCTTTTTAACTGGCTCTTTCATGATTGGGCTTCCCCTTGGGCTGCATCTATGCTAGGCCATCAGAGAGATGGCACTCTGATAATGCATTTGAGGAATGTATCAAAGTACTATTGCTCTGATAATTCCATATAGCATGTTTGAGATGCAGTGTAGTGACAGCTGGCTGGGGCCAACTCTAAACACTGAAGTCATTTAAGTCTTCTTTACTTTTTACTGACTTTCAACATTTAATTACTTTTAATTATTGAAAAAAGGAAAAGGTTAAAGAATTGGTTCCAAATCAATAATGTGCGGGGAAATACAATTAGATACAGATGTGAAGCATGACGGACTCACTTTTTCATCAAACACATGCACAAAATTGAAGTTCAATTCTGAAAATTTCTCAGGAGAGCACTCTGTTTCCATCTTAGCATGCTGACTAGATTTCAAAGTTCACCAGCTTTAGTTATCCAACCAAATGGATGCTGCTGTGGTTTAATAGAGCAAGCAAAAAGTTGGGCCAGTCTGATGCAATTCAAATGCAATGAATAGCTGATGTTCAGCAGGCACTTTTTGAAAACAATCAGAATTACACTGTGTCTTCTCAGTTAAGGTGATCTGAGGGGATGAAGTTCTGTCTCTGCTTCATCCACCAAACAATGCACAAGACAATCCTAATTCAGTGACTGGCCTGGGAAGTGTGATGGATGATGATAACACTGTTGACAATGCTAGTGGTCGCAGAAGGATCATATAAGAGTGTGAATGCCTATGTCCTCATCCTTCTGCACACCAGTGGAGCTGCACTGAGTGAAATACTGTCTCCACTTCTGAAGAAAGGGCTGGATTGATGCATAAGCACTAAAGACCCACATCTAGGGCCTCATTACTTACATTAATGTGATTAACATCAGAATCCCAAATTTAATAAAAAAAATTGTTATTTTCTAGTCCTCATTTTTTGGAGAAGAGCTTGAAAAGAATGGAATGGAACTGATGTAATGCTCTCTTCCTGAGTCTGCAGACAGACTGAAATCATAGTTCAGAGAGGTGTTAACAGCACCATTAATTCCACTGAGGTGATCAGTCCAAAGACCCACTGCTCTGTACAGGCCAGCAGTATCCTAGCAAAGAACTCTATGCATACTTTTACACTTGGAGCTGGGTGTGTGATTGAACATGTTAAAAATAGCAGGAAAGCCATGGTAGCATGGGCACCAGCCAGCTGGGGCATGGGTTAGCCAATCTAAGTACAAACCCGTCCCATGGGAATGTACTCAGGGCAGAGAAACCCAAGCCACTGCCCATGCTATTGCAGGTACACTACTATTTTTAGCACACTAGCTTGATCAGAGCTGGCGTATGTCTTCTTGAGTTGGGAATCACTTCTCCAGCTCCAAGTGGAGATGTAGTCTATGGCAGGAGAAGAGTGAAGCAGGCCCAGCCTATCTACCCAGTCAAACAGATACAGTTGAACTGCTGGGGTCAATATTGAGGGACTACCCTCTGCAGTTCTGCTGACCTGGCTCAGTTATTTCAATTAACTAGTCACAAAAAGCATTGCTGAGAGATTGGATATTTTAAAAACTTTATTTAGAAAAATCTACACACATTAAATTAACTGAGAATTTTGACGTGGAGCTGATGCTGAGCTTATTAAAGCCAAAGTTAAAATGGATATTAGTGAAGTTTTTTTTCTTCCATTCCTTGGATGTGGATTATTTGCTAAAGATAATTTTGTGCTCATCACTCTTTGTAGGATGGCCCAAGAAGGCTGGATTCTTCTGAAGGCTACAGGTAAGGTTTAGGAAAGGATAGCCTGAATACCATTGATGTACATCAAGTAACTGTCTGGCATGATCTCTTAGACAGTGGGCTGAAGAATACAGTGGCAGACCAGGTAGGCCCAGTAACATCATGACTTAACAGGTTGTTGTTTTTTTCCAAGCGCTAACAGCTTTGTGGGCTTTTTTTTAAATAAAACCCAAACCAAAATATTTTCCTGCTTTTGACCTCACAGTCAAATCAGATGCATGTGAAAACAAAACAAAACAAAACAAAATGCACCTGTTAAAAGTTTTCCTGCTGTAGCAAGTCAATCAAGAGCTTCTCCCACTGACATAGCTTCTGCCACTCATCTCCGGAGATGGGTTTTTTATGCCGATGGGAGAGCTGCGCTGTTGCAGTGCTGTACATAGACATGTGTATAGACATAGCCAAAGTCCTGTTGTCTGGCCCCTCCTAGGCTCTCTGCTTCAGAGGACTTCTGATGCTGTTGACAAAATACAAATTCCCAATCTGATCTTTCACTTCCAGGTCCTTTCCCTGAGGAAGAGTCTCCCTGCAGCTCTCCCCCTCGCTTGTTTGTCTTTTATCTCAGTAGCTTGGAGGCAGCTGATTGGTAGGGGCTAAAGGTAGGGGCTAAACTCAACTCACTTAAAGGGCCATGGTACCCTGTGACATTTACTGAGTCACGTTAATTGGATGTCATATGTTGGAAGTCTAGGGCCAGATTGTCCACTTGATCTTTGAATGGAGGGGACAAAAAAAATGAATCCCTTGCTTGGGACTCAGGCAAGAGGCAACGTGACTTTATCCATTCCCCAGCCCCTCATGAATGCCCTTCTACCGTTATCCAGATATGTAGGTGGGGAGAACTCGGTCTGGAAGAACTAGGGTGTGGAAGAACTAGGGATGCAAAGGTGCTCTCCATACATCATCTCTCTATCTCCCACTATTCACTTGGTACTTCCCTTCCAAACTGTTGGACTCCATTTAGATTGGTTCTCAGACATTGACTGGTGGGGCACTGTCCCTATGTCTCTTTAAAATGTTCATCTCAACCGAAGGGCTTTGTTTGCTTAACAATGTTGCTTTGCTGTGTTTAATTTATTTTTTATGAACATACATCACACTCTAAATTAAAATTTGATACAGGCTGAAAATGTCAAGAGTTAAGACATAGTGTTGTACTTATTCTTTGCACAAGACAATTATTTTATTATCTTATTTCTTTCCATGGAAGAGTGAAGGATAAATCAGAGTTCAAAATGTGGCCATATAATAAAATGTGAGAACATATATTTCCACAGTGTTACCATGGGTAGGCATGTGAAAGATCATGTAATTCAAGTTCCTAAACGCTGAGGAAGGGGAAACTGAGGTAGAGTCAGGGTCAGATGCTAAAGGTTAAGCAATGAGTGCATTGATGTAAAATTACTACATTGTGATACAACAACAAATGCAATGCTGGTTTTTCTTTGGCTGCTGTGAAAGTCTGTTTGACTCACATCTAAGTTAATAAAAGAAAGCTTAGAACTACCAAGATCAGACATGTGACAGACATTTAAAAACATGCTCACTAAAGGTCATTGAAAATAGCTAGGAAGATCATTTTCAAGTCTTTATTTTCCATGTGTTCAAACACAATATCATTGCATCTGGAACATTAACAGCTTTATAGCTTTTATCACATACAAATGCTTCAGGGTCTCTATTATTTACCACTGCCAAAAAAAAATGATTAACAGGAACAACACCATTGTGAGAAAGAAAGATACTGTTAAAGTGGGGTACCACAAGGTATCCTTGCCATGTGCTTGATTAAAGATTTCACCAGTCATTGGTGCATTCTATAAAGAAAATAGAGTAATGCATTTTTCCACATGATTTTCTTCCTCTGCAAAGGTGTTTTATTTCAAGATATTTTAGTGTAATTGCTGATAATGCCAAAAATCTTTTAAAACTTGAAACTTCTTGTAATACAGTAGCTCCTACTGGCTAACCCTGTAGACCTTACTCAGACAAAATTAACACAAAAGTCAGAGTTTTGCCTGAATAAAGGCTGCACGATTTGCCCATTCAGGTATGCTTTAATGCCTCCTATTAAGCACTGTAATGACAATGAGACCAACTAATATGGCTTAGGAGAAAGATTGTAAATGACTTAAGGCCTTTGAACTTTGGGATTGAACTTTAGAGGAAGGCCTAAAAATCACTTAACCAAGGTCATACATACTAAGAGGAACATGGTGAATGCTGGAAAATTTGCTTTGGGATGTGGATTCTAATTATACGTTCTGAGATTCAGTTCAAGGGTGCCAACTTTCAAGATTAAGACTGTGGTGAACGATTACTAGGAAACTCTAGCTAACACAACTATTAAAGCTTGACAGAGAAAGGCAGTTCTGTCTGATGGAGGATTTTCATATTTCAAAATTTGTTTTTATTAATATTTGGAACAAAACCAAACATTTTGAAAATATTTGCGAAAGGGTATAGAGCACCAGACCTCAAAAGCCCTGGGAACGTGGGCTGCTGAGGAGACATGTGGGTGTGCTAGCAGGAAACCAGGCAGGTTTCAAAACCTGTGTGGCTGGCAGGGCCTAGAGAAATTTCATTGAAGTTGAACACTCTCTGCAAAACATTTTTATTGTAATTAACTGGCATATTTCCCTGCAAAATATCATTGGGATTTTTCCAACCATCTCTAATGAATATAAAAGCATGAATAGCAGAGATGCTTTGGAAAATTTCAATTAAACTTTTTAAAACAGAAATTTTTTTTAATTGAAACTGAAAGGTTTCATGGAAAAGTATTGATTTTGACTATATTTTCTATGGAAGATTTCTGAGCTGCAGGGTGGACTCTGGTCAACACATGAGCAGGAGAGACTTAAGTTAAAAAAAAGACTCTTTGATCCAAAAAAATGAATGTTTTGACACAATTCTGGTTCACAAAAAGCTTTTGGAAGGTTTTGCTTTTCTTCCAAATACAGAATGTAAACAAATAAATACCTTGACAATTTTTGCAAAATGGGATTTTCCAGCCAGTTCAAATGTGTGTCTCTACTTCATTTTGTTATTGGGTTTTTTGTTGTTTTTTTTTTTTTTTGCTATCTTAACTGTGCTTATTTTCCACCCTAAGCTACAGGCTTAATGGATGTTAAGCCTATTTAACCTCAGGCTATGGTGTTTTTAGAGTTGAGGCCTCTCCTTCCACCCCTCCACCCCCACGAACTTGATACAGTTCTGTGGTGACCTAGAATCCTATTTTTGACGTCTCCGACTCAAGGAATATTTCCAACACACCTCTGAACAACATACTAACCCACAGAGACCTTCCTACCAACACTACAAAAAGAAGGATTCTGGGTGGACTCCTCCTGAAGGTCGAAACAAAGGCTGGACTTCTACATAGAGTGCTTCCGCCGACGTGCATGGGCTGAAATTGTGGAAAAGCAACATCACTTGCCCCATAACCTCAGCCATGCAGAACACAATGCCATCCACAGCCTCAAAAACAACTCTGACATCATAATCAAAAAGGCTGACAAAGGAGATGCTGTCGTCATCATGAATAGGTCAGAATATGAACAAGAGGCTGCTCGGCAGCTCTCCAACACCACTTTCTACAAGCCATTACCCTCTGATCCCACTGAGGGTTACTGAAAGAAACGACACCATTTGCTCAAGAAACTCCCTGAAAAAGCACAAGAATAAATCTGTACAGACACACCCCTGGAACCCCAACCTGGGGTATTCTATCTGCTACCCAATATCCATAAACCTGGAAATCCTGGATGCCCCATCATCTCAGGCATTGGCACCCTGACAGCAGGATTGTCTGGCTATGTAGACTCCCTCTTCAAGCCCTATGCTACCAGCACTCCCAGCTACCTTTGAGACACCACTGACTTCCTGAGGAAACTACACTCCATCGGTGATCTTCCTGAAAACACCATCCTGGCCACTATGGATGTAGATGCCCTCCCTTCACCAACATTCCACACAAAGATGGACTACAAGCCGTCAGGAACAGTATCCCCGATAATGTTACAGCAAACCTGGTGGCTGAACTTTGAGACTTTGTCCTCACCCATAACTATTTCACATTTGGGGACAATGCATACCTTCAAATCAGCGGCACTGCTACGGGTACACGCATGGCCCCACAGTATGCCAACATTTTTATGGCTGGCTTAGAACAACACTTCCTCAGCTCTCGACCCCTAACGCCCCTACTCTACTTCCGCTATATTGATGACATCTTCATCATCTGGACCCATGGAAAAGAAGCCCTTGAGGAATTCCACCATGATTTCAACAATTTCCATCCCACCATCAACCTCAGCCTGGACCAGTCCACAGAAGAGATCCACTTCCTGGACACTACGGTGCTAATAAGCGATGGTCACATAAACACCACCCTATACCGGAGACCTACTGACCTCTATTCCTACCTACATGCCTCCAGCTTTCATCCAGACCACACGATCCATTGTCTACAGCCAAGGTCTATGATACAACCGCATTTGCTCCAACCCCTCAGACAGAGAGAAACACCTACAAGATCTCTATCAAGCATTCTTACAACTACAGTACCCACCTGCTGAAGTGAAGAAACAGATTGACAGAGCCAGAAGAGTACCCAGAAGTTACCTACTACAGGACAGGCCCAACAAAGAAAATAACAGAACATCAATAGCCATCACCTTCAGCCCCCAACTAAAACCTCTCCAATGCATCATCAAGGATCTACAACCTATCCTGAAGGACGACCCATCACTCTCACAGATCTTGGGAGACAGGCCAGTCCTTGCTTACAGACAGCCCCCCAACCTGAAGCAAATATTCACCAGCAACCACACACCAAACAACAAAAACCCTAACCCAGAACCTATCCTTGCAACAAAGCCCGCTGCCAACTGTATCCACATATCTATTCAGGGAACACCATCATAGGGCCTATCACATCAGCCACACTATCAGAGGCTCATTCACCTGCACATTTACCAATGTGATGTAAGCCATCATGTGCCAGCAATGCCCCTCTACCATGTACATTGGTCAAACTGGACAATCTCTACGTAAAAGAATAAATGGACACAAATCAGATGTCAAGAATTGTAACATTCAAAAACCAGTTGGATAACACTTCAATCTCTTTGGTCACTCGATTATAGACCTAAAAGTTGCAATTCTCAACAAAAAAAAAAACTTCAAAAACAGACTCCAACGAGAGACTGCTGAATTGGAATTAATTAGCAACTGGATACAATTAACTTAGGCTTGAATAAAGACTGGGAGTGGATGGATCATTACACAAAGTAAAACTATTTCCCCATGTTTATTCCCCCCCAACCCTCACTGTTCCTCAGACGTTCTTGTCAACTGCTGGAAATGGCCCACCTTGATTATCACTACAAAAGTTTTTTTTCCCCCCCACCGCTCTCCTGCTGGTAATAGCTCACCTTAAGTGATCACTCTCATTACAGTGTGTATGGTAACACCCATTGTTTCACATTCTCTGTGTATATAAATCTCCCCACTGTATTTTCCACTGAATGCATCTGATGAAGTGAGCTGTAGCTCACGAAAGCTTATGCTCAAATAAATTTATTAGTCTCTAAGGTGCCACAAGTACTCCTTTTCTTTTTGTGAATATAGACTAACATGGCTGCTACTCTGAAACCTGTCATAAAGGAGTCAATCCTGAATTTAGCCTTTGGCTGTACAGTTGATGCTGTCTCCACAAACTCCTGCCACCTGGAAGAGGAGGAGACATTGACAACGGGACCTGACCTCTGATCCAGTCTTCCATTCCTACTTACCCATGTATGGATCAGGATCTCTGAGGCATAAGACAAGTGTCACTAAGACCTGAAGAAACAAACAACTACCCCCCACTAAGTTTAATGGAGATTTTTTTTTCTTTATTCTCTTTTTCTGTTTTCTCTTTTGTGTTTGGTTGAGAAATTGATTTAAGAAAATGAGCAGTTTTGTAAGAAACCTGAGAATGTTTTGTTTGCAGTCATGTAATAAATTGTAGTCTTTCAAGATGACAACGCTTGGTTTGTAACTTATAATTTTCCTGTAGCCAGGTCAGAGGTGAAAGTAAGCCGGTACGCCCTGGTACTGCGTATCAGTAAGAGCCGGTAAACCGTACTGGGGCAGCCTGGCTTCCCCAGGGGGCAATTTAAAGGGCCTGGGGCTCCCAGCAGTGGCTGGAGCCCCAGGCCCTTTAAATTGCCTCCAGAGCCCTGCTGCTGGAGCCCTGGGGTAGTGGCTGCAGGGCTCCGGCAGCTATTTAAAGGGCCTAGGGCTCCCCAGCTTCTACCGCCTGGGCCCTTTAAATAGCCACTGGAGCCCTGCCACCACTACTCCAGGGCTCCGGTGGCTATTTAAAGGGCCAGGGCGATAGAAGAGGGGATCCCCGGACACTTTAAATAGCCCCTGGAGCCCCGAGCTGCTGCTGCTACCCCGGTCGGGGGGGCACTTACCTTACAGGGTGGGCTGGGGCTGGCTCTGACCCCCTCAACCCCACCCCTTCCGCCCTAGGCCCCGCCCCTTCTGGGGGCCAGAGCTGGCCCCAGAGTACCGGTAAGTCACTGGACTTACTTTCACCCCTGAGCCAGGTCAATAAAGTAGAAGATTGAAATCACAGTGTGGTTATTGGGAATTTACACCTTACACGGTGAGAAAGGATTCTATTCTTTGTCCTCCTATTTTCAGCAAGAATTTCAAAAATAGGTAGTTAAAGTTAAGCTCTTAAATCCATGTTTAAGCCAAACAGTGATCGGAATTTGAAGAGTGCTGGGCACCTAAAAGCTGCCACTGAAATCAGGCTGCTAATTTAGGTGCCTAACTGTGAACTTAGATAAAGTAATAGAGTGATAAAGTAATATCTAAAATGATCCATAAGCCACGACAGGGTAACCCCAAGCCCTCACCTTAAAAATATACAGAAGACAAATATAAAATCCTGAGCTAAATAACTTTCAGGAAAATACAATGCTGGTTTTATTTAGCAATTTAATTTAATTATGTTCTGAGGGTCAGACTCATTATTGCTGCAAGGTGTAAATTACATCTCCCCGCAGCAGTTAATTCCCATTTTCCCTGCCCTACCTCCATATATCATGAAGAACTCATCCCAACTCACTCGCTCCTGACTTCCTTCTGCAGGTTTGCCCAGGGAAGCTTTACA
The DNA here is from genome assembly GCF_965140295.1 of Lepidochelys olivacea. Classification (NCBI taxonomy): domain Eukaryota; kingdom Metazoa; phylum Chordata; order Testudines; family Cheloniidae; genus Lepidochelys; species Lepidochelys olivacea. The sequence continues at coordinate 32,036,334 of NC_140412.1, forward strand.
TAACTGGTAAAGGATTCCAAAGGAGCTACTAAAGGGATGGGCTGATTCAGTGCATCTCCTAAGTGCTCTGGGCATATGCCCTTCCTTTCCAGAGCCTCCCACTTTTGCTCCATGATTCCCTCGGTCAAAGTGATTTTGCCCTTACTTTGTGCCACTACAACCTCTTTCTCAGTGCACGTTTTGTCTGTCTTTAGCATCCTACCAAACTGTCTTTTCTGGCTTATGCCAGTGCGCATCCATCAGTGAGTCTGGCCCCAGGAATAAAGTAATTGAATTCTTTTCAAGTTAAATCTACAAGCAAGTAACAAATCTCCAATTAGATGGGGAGGCTCAGTGCAAATGTGACATGGATTTATTTCTTGTTGTCATAAATATAAAGGGAAGGGTAACCACCTTTCTGTCCACAGTGCTATAAAATCCCTCCTGGCCAGAGGCAAAACCCTTTCACCTGTAAAGGGTTAAGAAGCTACTCGCTGGCACCTGACCAAAATGACCAATGAGGAGACAAGATACTTTCAAGGATGGAGGGGTTGGGGGGAAAAAGGGTCTGTCTGTCTGTGTGATGCTTTTTCAGGGAACAGATCAGGAGCAGCTCAGAACTCCTGTAAAAAGTTAGTAAGTAATCTAGCTAGAAACGCGTTCAATTTCTTTTGTTTAATGGCTGGTAAAATAGCTGTGCTGAATGGAATGTATATTCCTGGGTTTGTGTCTTTTTGTAACTTAAGGTTTTGCCTAGAGGGATATGTTTTGAATCTGATTATCCTGATTTTACAGAGGTGATTCTTTTACTTTTTCTCTAATTAAAAGTCTTCTTTTAAGAACCTGATTGCTTTTTCATTGTTCTTAAGATCCAAGGGTTTGGGTCTGTGTTCACCTGTACAAATTGGTGAGGATTTTTATCAAGCCTTCCCCAGGAAAGGGGGTGTAGGGCTTTGGGAGATATTTTGGAGAGCAAGATGTCTCCAAGTGGGCTCTTTCGCTGTTCTTTGTTTAACACGCGTGGTGGTGGCAGCATCGGGTTCAAGGACAAGGTAAAGTTTGTACCTTGAGGAAGTTTTTAACCTCAGCTGGTAAGAATAAGCTTAGGCGGTCTTTCATACAGGTCCCCACATCTGTACCCTAGAGTTCAGAGTGGGGAAGGAACCTTGAAACTTGTGGTGAAGCTTCATGGTACCATTAGAATGTAAACTGATTCACTGGAATTTGTAACTCTTCCTCAGTTATTTCTCCATGTGACACATGTACATGCCCTTGCAGAACTCCCTTGCCTGAAGAGAGGCCTATTTTTATGAACTTTCTTTTGACTTGGAGATAGAAAGTGGCAACTTCTGTGAAGAAGAATTAATTTATTTTAAAAACCCATGTAAATGTCTCTAGGAAAAATTCATTATAGCTACAATTCACAGCTGTCAGAAAATGGCCCATGCCCCTGGTAGAGAAAACAAAAACTGACAGGTTCTAACACAATTTCTGGGTATTAAGTGTACTATTTAATTCCTTTCTGTTCAGAGTAACTGATATTATTTCAAAAGATAATAAAGACCAAGACTGTTATTTTGTCTCTTATGCAAAAATAAAACAAGGGATATTTTTTGCAGATGATCCAAGCTTAATAAAAGGAACAAAAATGTAGCTGTATGGAAGGAACACACAAATCCTTATGTGTAAGAGGCAGGTTGTGTTCTGAGTAGTACCTTACTCTATGTGTTGTTCCACTGAAGACAGGAGCTATTCAGTGTGAGTAAAAGAGGCAGAATCTGGCCCTTAGACAGAGAAAAATAGTAATCACCCCTAGACTGGAGCATGTCTGAAACAATTTCACTCTGGAAACGTGAGCATATATTCATGAATGAAATGTTATTTATCATTCACTCAGCACTATTAAAATCTTATCTAATTCTCCTTGAAGTCAACAGGACTCTTTTTCACTCACTTACATGGAGCTAGATCAGGTTCTTAATTATGATATTTTTTTAAACAAAGCTGTCTCTTATCCTTGATTTTCAATTCTCTTAAGTGTTTGAATTTCAATATTTTTCAAAAGCTTTGTTTGAAAGTTATTGCATTTTAATATTTTAGGAGATCGTTTGTCCTAAATTTGATATTTCAACAAAAAAGCATATGCAAATATGAGAAACTTGTTCCTGAAAAAGCATAGTGAAAGGAAAAAGAAAAACAAAAAAACCCCTCAAATTGAACATCAGAGAGAGCAGTCCAGAAACTGTTTCACTTTTAATTTCCTGTCATGGAATGATTATTCATATTTACTATAATATTACAATCCTACATTCCCCATTTTTTTACTGTTTGTTGTCTGTCTTAGCTAACTAACAGTCTTGAAATGTTTTCTGTATGCTTTTTCAACTCCAGAAACTGCTGAATAACTACACAGTTACCCACTATTTTTATGATGTTCAATATTTAGTTTAAACTTTCATTTGTTGAATGCATGAATGATCTTTCACTTTTACAAGAGGGTGATAACAAAGACTACAGGAAGTAGATAGGGGATATCAATAAGAATTTTACAGCCCTAATGACCCAAGTCATTTCAAAGTGTGATATCAGTGAAAAGTGAAAACCCACGTACTTTTTATATTTCATATGCTGAAAACCACTGTTCTGTATGCAATGATTGACCAGATAGAGTGAGTCATATATTTGTAGTAATATTTATAATGACAATTTTAAGTTCATTAGCTAATTCATCAGACCACACTAAAATTAAAGGAGAATTTGTTGGGATATTGATCACATTATGGTCTATAGACTGTTGCACTCTTAAAATATCAGCTGAAGTAGTGGGTAACTCGCTAATGACTAAAGGCTGTTTGGTGGCCAGTGACAATAATTATTGGTGATCTTGATGCCCGTTCCAAATAAACAGGTGAAGTATCCAGAACACAAAAAGTACAACAGGACCTTGCTGTCAGTCTCATTGGATAATCCACAGCTTCAATGAGCATAGTGTATGAACTAGAATCTCCACTCAGAGGTAGTTCTCTTAGGTTTAGGTTAAGGCATGGCGGTGGGTCAGCATGAAGCTTGTGTTCTCCACTGTCTATGCCACATCTGTTTTATGGGCAAACAGAGGACCATCAATGCAGAAGCTTTCACATTAATACATATTTCTATGCTAAAATAGAAGGAGAATATCTTAGCTATGATTACATTCAATCCTATTTACAGCTAAGGTCCATTGTATGTTTCATTAGAACCCCAAAATAATGTTGTTTCAGTTGACACAAATGTATAAAATGTTGTCAGAAATGCATTTGTCCCTGGAAACCACTAATATAAATCAATATTCTAGAATCAGCGTAACAATCGTCTGCCAGATTTTTTGCTATAATATCTTCTGTTTCTTAAATTCAACTGCTATGTGCTCAAACACAAGAGGGAAGCCGGTTGCTTAGTGGGACAGCATGGCTTAACATAATGATAAACCATTAGCCCTGCAGTTACATTATGAATAACTATTTAAAAAATGAAAGCCTGTACCTATGCATTGATATTATTTCAAATGGAAACCGAAGAGTAAACTATCTGTCCAACATGCCAATTTTCCACTTTCTGATGTTCTAAGAGGCCCAAATAAAGCTGGTAACCTTTTCACATTGGATGGAATAAAGATCTCTCTACTCCTAACTAGAGCTGTGCAAATAAAATGATTTTTCAGTTTGCTGACCAAACCGACAAAAAAGACACAAAAATTTGTATCAGTGAACCCGAACACATTTTTGGCGAACCAAAACAAAAAGTAATAATTTCAGGTCAAACAACATTTTGTTTAACCCGAAACAAAATGTTTCCTTTTGGTTGAGTGGTGGTATATTTTTTGTTTTTTTTTTAAATAAAATTGAAGTAGAGTTTGAAATGAAAATCTTTTCTACTAATAAAAAATGAACATGGAACATTTCATTTTTTTTCCCCCATCCAAAACCATTTGGTGAATTCACAAGTTTTTGGCCAAAAAAAAAAATCCCTCCCTCCCTCCCCACAGTCTTCATATCCTTCTCCTTACCTCCCTGAAAGTCCCCCCACAAGTCACCTCATAATGTTTTCCTATGGCCTGGCAAACTCCACCCAATCAGCTCCCTTATCTTTCCAGATCCTGCCCTGAGCCCAGAAGTTCTGTCATTTTCACAAACTGATCTGGCTTACCACAAACTGAATATTTTAAGGCATGCAGTGAGCTTTGGGACATTTGGTCATAGGAAGAAGTTGAGAGGTCACTGGAGAAATCCTCAGTATGTTAATATGGTGTTTGGCTGTACTTTGGTATAAGAAATTTTGTTAGTTACTATTCACACATTTCCACATTTAATTTGTTCAGCTGCTTAATACAGCTTGCTTATACCACAGATAAGTTGTAAATGTATGGTGTGACCTCTTATTTAACAGTAATGGCCTCAGAGGTTTTATATTAGTCATGATTATATCCAACTGTGTTTAAATTAATAACGAAACAGACATGGTACTGTTTATTAATGCGCCTAATGGTCAGACTGGTTTCCTGCAGTTTAGACTATTTCAAAGCATGCTGTGATTTACCAACTTCAGAGTCAGGAACTGGAACATGTCCTTGTAACCTGTTTTTATCATTTCCTTTTTGCAGGAAACTTTGACTGATCAGTGAGCTACAACAGGAAAAGGCAACTAACTGAAGTTTTGTTTTTCATTTAGATCAATGATCAAGTTTGCTGGCACAAGCCTCTCTTTCTAATGCAGAACATGTCTGTAAATAGAAATACTACAACCACCATCTTAAATTAAACCAACAGGTAAAAATCATAGTTTTATCTTCCTCGCCCATATTAATCAATATTCTGTAAATCACAAACACCTTTAATTTCATATATCTCAGCTTTTCTGCAGAGACTTTCAGGGTGTTATGCAAAAAAAATCGCACAACACTCCTGAGAAGAATTGCATTATTTACCATACTCTTTTTTCACAAATGTATAAAGTGAGCCCCAGCAAGGATAACAGCTTGTTCAAAGTCACACAGGGAGTCCACACAGTGGCAGAGTCAAGAGTCCGGATTTCCAGGTTAAGACTCTAATCACAGTCCTTCTCCTCCCTTAACCTCCTCCTGTTGCTGCTCCTCTGTGTCCCCCTGGCACTTGCTTCCCTTGTGTAATTCAATCATACTGGACAGATTCTGATCTCATTACACTAGATTTACACCACTGTGGTTCTATTACTCCATTTACGCCAGGGTAAGTGTGAACAGAATCAGGTCTCCAGTGTTATAAAGGTGTGACACACAACGGTGCTAGTAAGAGATTGCTCTTTAATTCTTGGCCCCAATCACATGACCTACAAAGGGCTCTGTATCTACTGCATGGCAGAAATCAGTACTGAAATCACTGATGCCAGAGAATCCGGATACACAAAAGTAATCCTTTACTTCTTGACCCCATCCACATGATATGCATTAGGGTTACAAAATGTATAGCCCTATCAGATGGAAGGGGTCAATATACACAAAGAGACAGCTTTGCGAAGATATTTCGTTACCTAAATATGCAGAATGGTGTCTAATAGGATTTATAGAAGTGCTTAAGCAGGTTAGGTGCGTAACTCCAATTGAAAGCCAATTCAAGTCCAGTAGCTTCTGTTATACTTTGGTCTTCATTCTCCACTGCCTTGGATCTTGGGTTCTCATTTTCACCTATGCAAACTGTGTGTAAAATGCTGCCATTCTGATTTGCCCAGGTGTAAATAAAGCTACAAGGTGCAAGACAGTGAAAAATCGGGCCTTCAAACATTACAAATAAATACACTCAGATCTCCTTTTCTTAAGCTATGGCTATTTAAGCAAGTTGTTGAGAAAGTTAACTTCAGACAGAACTTTTTTGAATGATTGAACCAGAGTGTGTCATAAAATTATGCATGCATTGTTGTCTTAATAAATGTAGGATCCAATTACATAAAATGATAGGAACATAAAGTTAAAACCATTTAATGAGAAAAAATGCTTTAAAAGAGTTTATGAACAAACAAGCACAAAATATTTAAGTCTCCTCTTGTAGTTTGTTTCTTCAGAGAAGTTATTACAAGGAATATTAAAGAAATATATCACAAAACATATAATATATATATATACATATAACAAAACCTCACATCTAATAGAATCTTTCACTAGCCCCACAAATGCTTGCTATGGTGTTAAGTTTCCCATCTGTCTTCACTTCTGATTCACTGGGGCAGAACTCATGAGGGCATGTCTATGTGGAAACACTCAGGAAAGTTAAGGTGAATCAATGTAAGGTGTGAAGTCAATATTCATAGATTAAAGCTCATTAATCCCCATATGGATGCTTTCATTCCAGAGAAGTGGACTTAAATTCACAGTAATTTAATCCTTCTCCATTTACAGAAAAAATCCTTTTGGGATTTAGGAGAGTTAATTGTCTTAATCAATCTCCTAACTGCCATGTAACATCCTGACATCCTTGGTTTTTCAGGACTATTTTGTCACAAGGACAGAAATAGTAATTAAAACTACTCAGTGGACTTGACATTTTGATGGGATATTATGAAGGATAGGTAGTTAGTCCCAAAACCAATGGATAAGGAACATATACATTCTCCTTCATAATTTGATATACTTTAAGGGGAACGTATATGGGTTTTATCAGTAACTAATCCTGGCCAACCCTCCAGGTGTGCAGAGGCTGATTAATTGGCATCTCAGTGTTAACCCTTTAAAAGCATGTTTTGGGTGAACATGCCATCATAACAATGCTCCAAAGTAACAATTCACATTTGTTTTAATTAATTAGTTAATACATTTCACCCATTTACTATTTAAAATAATTTTAGAACATTATAGTGTTCAGATTCTTAAGACTGTTTGCTTCAATTAGGTTAGTTTTCCTTCTTTATTCAATATTTGGGAATGTTCAGACGAAAGTTTCCATTTGCATAAGTGTTAAATGTTGCTCTTCATACGAATACCAATAATCTCATGTGGACAGAGCATTTCTGCATGGAAAAGAGGAAAATTTAAAAAAAAATCAGAACTGTCTCAAATGTTTCAATTGTATAATCAGAAAAAGACAGTGTGATAAGTGACCAAACCCACACTTCTAATAATGGATAGATAAAGTGAACAGGTCAGGTGGGAATTTTTTTGCACAAACTGTTTGCTGAACCATAACAATGGGTGAATAAAAAAATTCAAAGGATTTGCATCATCACTGGATTTTTCACTTTTTGGCTTGTATAACTCCAGTGATTTCAATGTTTTATTGAGAACTGGGGATCCTATTACCTCCATCATCTGTTAAAAGTGAGGTTTTTAGAAAGTGCAGCTCATCTATAAAATTCTCCTCATATTCCTCCTCTGCACATCTGCAGGTTATATGGCAGAAGTTTGTTTTCAAGTGTAGGTAGTAAAGTATGTATCCAAACACTGTGGATAATTTGTGTATTTGTGTTTTACAAGGTATATTTGGATTTTAAAGGGTTCCAGGCACCTTTAATGTATCTAGAAAATGCAAATCAACTTATTATGGCCCACAGAAGACAATGGCAAAATTTCCATTGACTTCCATGGGAGCAGGATTGAGCATCTAGACAACAAAAATAAGCAAAGCAGCTTCTCTAATCCAAAAAGGAGAGAAAAGACTCCTATTCCAGCCAATGATCTCAGCCCTCAACATATCCATCTCATTCCTCAACTCCCCTCCCCCACTCAAAAAGCATAGCTAGATATAGAGTTTAAGGGGTGGTCCTAAAATTGAAAGATTAGGCCTATTGTGGACCAAGACAAGGAGTGAATTACAAAGATTCAGAAGCTATTAAGAAAAGCTTCTCAGGAGTACCAAAGTACCTTTAATTATGGCATATGTGGCAGTAAGACATGGGTATAAGGTACAAGGAGAGGAAGGTTAACCCAGTGGTTTAGAGTACTAATTTGGGATTTAGAAGACCTTGGTTTGGTTCCTTCCTCCACCATACATTTCCTGTGTAACCTTGAACAAGTCACTTGGTCTCTTAGGCCCTGATCCACAAAGGTAATTAGGCTCCTAACTTCTACTGATGTCTGTGGAAGTTAGGAGCCTAAATACCTTTGTGGATCTGGGCATGAAGTTCCCATCTGTAAAATGGGAATAACTATACTTTCTAGTTCACAGTGATATTATGAAGATAAAAATATTAGAGACTGTGAGGTGCTCAGGTTGTATACACTGAGGGCCATGTGAGTACCTTTGATAGGTACATAGGTTGCTCCTCTAATTTCAGCATTATAGATTTTATCATTTGAGAGTTTCCCCACAACACAGAATAGTATGCAAATACAATAGGGCAGGTCTATGTTAGAATATTTATTTCAATCAAAATACAGCATTAAAGGCAATTATAATAAAATTAACCATCAAATTAAATGAAATGTTAAACAATAATAGTTGTGTTTTCCTGTCAGAGGGGAAAATAACATAACAATATTTCAAATGACAATTAGTTTATATGCACCTGAACCCATTATACTTGATATAAAGTGACAATTGACAGCAATTTGTATTGACAGACCTTGATTGAATATAATTACTTTAACTAGGAAACATTCTGAATAAATTAATCACAGTGTAATGCCATTTCAGTGTTACAGAGCTCCAATATTCAGAAAAAAAGAAACCATCACATTTTTAATTAATACATTTTACCCTTTTGTTTACAAATGTTGAACTATGTTTGTTAAATTAATTGAATTTTAGCTCTTCAATAAGTGATACACTGGATGTTAATTAGGCATTAAGGCAGTTACAACACCCCTATTATTTTAATTATATTCAAACTGAATTGTGAAGACTGCATGTTCTATACCAGGACTATAAAGTCTATTATTGGGTCTACTCATACGTTAAAAAAAGGATCATGGGACTTTACTTATCTTTTTGGTAGGAAATTCTGAGGTACTGTACCTTCAGAGTACAAAACAGTTTGGAGACATTTCCTAAAGCATTGACTCATAGTGTTACATCCTGGAACACGACTTTGACAATTAAGAATTATAATATATTCTTATAATATAGGAGTCATTTGACCTTTTCTACAGGTGCCATTGTGGGGTTAACCACACACCCCGAGTATGAGACAGCACGTAGTTGTGCTGCTCCACAAGCAGATAAGGGACTGAATTGCAACTCAGAACAATTCCGTTCCTGTCTCCCTTGCTCCAAAGGGGGAAGTAATCTTTGTCATCCATTCACCTGGTGGAGTCTAGTTCTATCTCCACACCAGCAGCACTCTGCTAGCCAAGATATTTGGCATATGGAGTCAGGGCTTGGCTCAGTCATCACTCCTGCCTACCCCTCTCCCCACACACCTGCCTGGGAAGGTGGAAGAGGATGATTATCTTACTATTGTAGGAGTACCCTGTTCAGGCACATGTGGTGAACCACAATCTCACCCACATTTTGCTATTAATTACCATAGCCAATGGAACATGGTGGATATCTCGCTAAGTCACAGTAACATTATTTCAGCAAAAGTAATATTCAAAATAGTTCATTCCAAAGGTTAGATATAAGGGAACTGAACTGCCACAGTTCTGGGGTGAACTGCACCTCTGCCCCTGTGCAGTCTACTCAAGGGCACCTCTTTGGGACTCACCCTCCAGCCATCACCTCTCTAATGGCAGGGAGCTGTGTCCTTCTCCCTTCAGACCGAGGATTTAAGTTTGCAATTCACTGTGATTATCCCTGCAGATCTGGCCTTAATCCATCACGTTCTATTTGCTCTTTCTCAAAAGACAGTGACAGCATTTGTCAGTGACCAGCCTATTTTCACAGAACACAGTATATTTATTTTTAGGGCAAAAACATTAGAGAAAATCTATCAAAAAACAACAATCTACACATATGCTAAGCTTATCAGGTGTCACCCATCTTCCATGTGGAAATCCTGGCTGGTTCCACTCCTTCACCACCTTCCTGCAGGTTTTGCCATCTTGGTTACAGTCCCATGTCAGCATTTGGATCATGAGGGACATTCAGCCATTTCAGGATGACTCTTTATACCACAAGCTCTCTCTTTTTGTCTTCTCACCTCTTGAATTTGATCTCAACCAGGGGCAGTACTTTGCTGAAATTGTTTACCTTGCCCAGGATCTGCAGAAAGTTCCCACCCCACACACACTGATTTTAGTTTTTAGGGAAGCTCAGTACCCCCCACTCCCACCCCCACATGGGATTAGATTACATCCCCACACTCCCAAGACCACAAAGATACATATAACATTTATAGATACAAAAGTTTATGACTAAACCCTGTGGGCACAATGCAATATAATAGTCTATCCACATTTCCAAGACCTTGCATTCGTCACACATACCAGCAATTCCACTTCTAAACAGGCAAATGACACAGGAGTTAAGAGCATGGCTTTGATGTCAGATAAGGCTTTTCATTCCATATACTGTGTACTTTTGGGCACAAAAGAAGTTTAACCTATTTATCTTTTTTCTTCCACCTGCCACAAGAAAAGGCCTTCAAGTTCAGAGGAGCTAAATGACCACCTAAAACGAATAACAGTGTTTATCAATCTATATGACAGCCCCTAAAGAGATCAAGAATTTTTCACACCAAGTATTTATTGCAGCACCTCTTGCAAAACAGATTATGTCTCAAAGCACTGAGTTAGAACCCAATCCTGTCATGTTCTGAGCTTTTTCTATGGAAGTGGAGGAGGCTCAGCACATTGCAGGACTAGGACCTAAATGACCATTATATCCTTTACAATCACAAAGCACATTTGGCAGGGATAACATCTGAGCTCCTTTATTTCATTCTTGCTGATTCTTTTAAACGGGTACACTTTCTCTCTCTCCCTTTTTCTTCCCTTTTGAAAGAATTTGCTGTTTAATTCCAAAGGAGAGCATAATGTGCTCTAAATAAATTGAGCATAATACCAAGTTACCTTATGAGAGATACTGTTTTTCAGAGTTGTTGTGTATGGGAAGTTTTGGTTCTGAACCTTTAAGTACTAAGGGCCAAGATGCTTTATTATCTGAATATACTGGATATTGGAGTTCATCCTGACTAGAACTTGCCAGAAATGCAGAAAGAGGACAAAAAACTTAGGTTAAAACAAGCCCAATCTGAATCAAGAAATAGGCAAACTATTAGAACAGAAACCACGTAAATATAAAACTACAAATGCTTCAAATATACCAAAATAAGACTTCTGTCAACAGACCCACATAGATAGATCAGCACTTCCTCTCTCATTCTACAATCTATCTATCTAGATAGATAGATAGATCAGAATCTCAAAGAAACAAAATCTTCTTTGAAAATTTATTTTTTAACATCAGCACAGGGGAAAAAATAACGCAAACTCTCCAGAGCAGACAAACTACATTGAACTAAACATAAAAATATAAAGGAATATTATAGATATCTCAAAATACCTAAAAATAGGAAATCCCCAGTGTAAGGCTGAATAGTGGAAGAATTAATCAGAATATTCAAATATTATACTCCACATACAGAAATTATACAGCAATATTATCTTCCTTCATGAGTCCTTTATATTAAAATCCAGGTAATACCCCAACATGTTTGAAAACTAAAGACTAAAAGATCACTACTAGACTAAATATAACCATTATAATAAACAATAAACCCAGACCAAGTGTGATTTATGGTAGAAAACCTCACAGAAAATAGCTGACTGCTGTATATATAAACAGACACATATAACATGGGAAACTCAAAAGCAAAAATAGATCCAATAACAACATCCTGTAATGAAGACAAGGCTTTTCATAGACTTAAATTGGAGAATTTACAGTGACTGTCACTATTGGATGTTTTTGTGGATACAGACTAATACGGCTACCCCCTGACACTTGATACCATGCAAGGCACTAAATTTAGCCGTATGGTGTGGAAATCCCATCAACCTCAACAAAAACTCGCACAGATACGGACAGACATCATCGTCCTCTCCAAGTGCAAACAGATGGACATTGTACCAAACGGACTGAAGGTAAAAAATCCATTGCAATCAACATACTGCACTGGCTATGGTGAGAGACTGTGCCACACACTCTCAAAGAAACTGAGGAACCACCTGATCAGCATCTGCGCAGCAGACAGGAGAAGATCAAGAATGAGCTCTCAAAACTGGAGACTCTCATACAAAACCAACCTTCCTCACAAACTTCCACGCGGCTGGACTTTACAAAAACTAGAAAAGCCATTTACAACACACACTTCACTTCTCTACAGAGGAAAAAGGACAGAAAACTATCAAAACTCCTATATGCACAGGGAGCTACAACAGTGGTACCCTCAACTCACCTAACAATAATGTTACTCTATTCAACCACACACTTAGACCAGCAGAAGAGTCTGTCCTATCTCGGGGACTCTTTCTGCCCCACCACCCCTAAGAATATGACACAGTTCTCTGGTGATCTGGAAGCCTACTTTCATCCTCTCCGACTTAAGGAATATTTTTAACACACCCACTGAACAGTGCACTGACCCACAGGAACCCTCCTACCAACACTACAAGAAGAAGAATTCTGTGTGGACTCCTCCTGACGGTCGAAATGACAGACTGGACTTCTACATAGAGAGCTTCCGCAGACATGCACAGGCTGAAATTGTGAACAAACAGCATTACTTGCCCCATAACCTCAGCCGTACAGAACGCAACGCCATCCACAGCCTCAGAAACAACTCTGACATTATAATCAAAGGGGCTGACAAAGGAGGAGCTGTAGTCATAATGAACAGGTCGGATTATGAACAGGAGGCTGCCAGGAAACTCTCCAACACCACATTCTGCAGGCAACTATCCTCTGAGCCCACTGAGGAGTACCAAAAGAAACTACGCCATCTGCTCAAGAAACTCCCTGCTACAGCACGGGAACAAATCTACACGGACATACCCCCAGAGCCCCGACCAGGGGTATTCTATCTGCTACCCAAGTTCCATAAACCTGGAAACCCTGGACACCCCATCATCTCAGTCATCAGCACTCTTACAGCAGGATTATCTGGCTATTTGGACTCTCTCCTCAGACCCTACGCTACCAGCACTCCTAGCTATCTTCGAGACACCACCGACTTTCTGAGGAAACTACAACGCATTGGTGATTTTTCTGAAAACACCATCCTGGCCACCATGGATGTAGAAGCTCTTTATACCAATATTCCACATGAGGATGGACTACTAGCTGTCGAAAACAGTATCCCTGATGAGGCCATGGCACACCTGGTGGCTGAGCTTTGTGACTTTGTCGTCACCCACAACCATTTCAGATTTGGGGACAACTTATACCTTCAAGTCAGTGGCACTGCTATGGGTACCCGCATGGCCACACAGTATGCCAATATCTTTATGGCTGACTTAGAGCAACACTTCCTTAGCTCTCGTCCGCTAGCACCCCTCCTCTACTTGAGCTACATTGATGACAGCTTCATCATATTGACCCCCGGGAAGGAGGCACTTGAAGAATTCCACCTGGATTTCAACAGTTTCCACCCCATCATCCACCTCAGCCTGAACCAGTCCACACAAGAGATCCACTTCCTGGACACAACAATGCAAATAAGTGATGGTCACATAAATACCACCCTATACCAGAAACCTACTGACCGCTATACTTATCTAATGCCTCCAGCTTCCATCCAGGACACATGACACAATCCATTGTCTACAGCCAAGACCTAAGATACAACCAAATTTGCTCCAATCCCTCAGACAGAGACAAACACCTACAAGATCTTTATCAAGAATTCTTAAAACTACAATACCCCACGTGGGGAAGTGAGGAAACAGATTGACAGAGTGAGACAGGTACCCAGAAATCACCTACTATAGGACAGGCCCCACAAGGAAAATAACAGAACACCATTGGCCATCACGTACAGCCCCCAGCTAAAACCTCTCCAGCACATTATCAACGATCTACAACCTATCCTGGAAAATGATCCCTCACTCTCACAGACCTTGGGAGACGGGCCAGTTCTCGCTTACAGACAGACCACCCAACCTGAAGCAAATATCACCACACCACAGAAACATTAACCCAGGAACCAATCCCTGTAGCAAACCTCATTGCCTGCTCTGTCCCCATATCTACTCTAGTGACACCATCAGAGTACCCAGCCACATCAGCCACACCATCAGAGGCTCATTAACCTGCAGGTCTACTAATGTTATATATGACATCATGTGCCAGCAATGCCCCTCTGCCATGTACATTGGCCAAACCAGACAGTCCCTATGTAAAAGAATAAATGGACACAAATCGGACATCAGGAACAGTAACGCATAAAAGCCAGTGGGAGAACACTTCAATCTTCCTGGAGATTCTATAACAGGTTTGAAAGTAGCTATACTTGAACAAAAAAACTTCAGAAACAGACTTCAAAGAGAAACAGCAGAACTAAAATTCATTTGCAAATTTAACACCATTAATTTGGGCTTGAATAGGGACTGGGAGTGGCTGGCTCATTACAGAAGCAGCTTTCCCTCTCCTGGAATTGACACCTCCTCATCTATTGCTGGGATTGGACTACATCCACCCTGATCGAATTGGCCCTTGTCAACACTGGTTCTCCACTTGTGAGGTAACTCCCTTCTCTTCATGTGTCAGTGTATTTATGTCTGCATCTGTAACTTTCACTTCATGCATCTGAAGAAGTGAGGTTTTTACCCACAAAATCTTATGCTCAAATAAATCTGTTAGTCTTTAAGGTGCCACCGGACTCCTTGTTGTTTTTATGGATACAGACTAACACGGCTACCCCCTGATACTTGACATTATTGGATGTGTTTTTAAGAGAAGCTTTTGTTCCTTAGCAAAAGTAAAAACCATTAATGTTTGGATGATATTCTACAAAAATTACTCTAATAGTGAAAGAATGAAGATCACCTTATCATTCCTCACAGCCACTACCCGTAATATGGGAGTCTGGAATTTTGATTTTTGAGACACTGAAACTTGCATTGATTAAAGCAGATTGGAAGTTTGTATTGGTTTGTTTTTCTAGCTATGTTTAGCAATGGATTCTCTGTTCATCTGATTTACAGATACATCTGGTACCATGAACTATCATTCCACCTCCACAGAAATTCATATTATTAGTTGGTTTAAAATAATTAAAAGTCTGTGCAGCTTCAGCTACACAGGTGTTCTTCTTTGTTTTGCTTTGTAAATAATAAATTGTCCATGGTTTACTTCTAATTAGATTTCTATTGCCTTGAGCATGTCCTTCAGCAAGTGCAACCAGCGTACTGGGAGACTGTAATGAGCAATACTCAAACTGATGGGCATACTACCGTTAACTGTTCACAAACCTTGGTGTGAGTGAAATTCTGGACATACAAATGTTCCTGTGAAAACATTTCCAGTCTAGGCCTATTTCATTCCAGCAAGGAGATCATTCTCAGAGCTGTAAAATGAATTCTGAGTATTTGAATAAAATGTGTGAATACTCATTTTGATGAGTTCAGGGAAAATCCATAGCTCAGATATGTTTGTAAAAAATATTGTGACATGCAAGTCAGATTCTTTCGATCCTCATACGGGATCTCATGATCATGTTCTTTCAGGACCCAGTTTCACTAACAGAAGGAAGCAGCATTTGTCTGGGAAGTGGGATCCAGGAAGATTCCTTCAGTTCTTCAAGGCAGCAGAGGTAGGACAGGTCAGAGTTGTGCAAAGGAACTAAGCAAACTCATCTATCAAATCTATCTCCCTGTCAATGCAGGATTTTTTTAGATTTTGAAAACCAGTTATTCTTTCACTTATACAAGTTTTACACCACTGTAACACCATTAAGGTCAGTACAGTTATTCTTGATTAAAGGTGGTGTAATTGAAGGGAGAATCACATCATTGATCTCAGACAAGCATGTGTGCATGGTTAACATGGATATAAACCTTCATTGTAACTGAATACGCTAGTAAATATTAACAAAAGTTGTATTTTTGCCAATAAAAATTAACCTTCCTGGTGCTTCTTCCTGGATGAGCCAGTGGACCTTTTTTTTAAAAGAAAGAGATATGCCCTTTGGTTTTCCATAATGTTAAGGGATGCCTTCCCATTGAAAGACTGTGAATGGCTAGCCAACTACAAAAGCAGTTTCTCCTCCCTTGGTGTTCCCACCTGAACTGCTAGAAGAGATCTCATCCTCCCTGATTGGAACTAACCTCGTTATCCCTAGCCTGATTCTTGCTTCCATATTTATACCTGCCTCTGAAAATTTCCACTACATGCATCCAACAAAGTGGGTATTCACCCACGAAAGCTTATGCTCCAATACATCTGTTAGTCTATAAGGTGCCACAGGACTCTTTGCCGCTTTTACAGATCCAGACTAATATGGCTACCCCTCTGATACTAAACATTATTATGTACTGCTGATTATGGCTTCAGGAGCTTGGAGGATCTGGGCCTGCATGAAGCCTGAAACCAAGTCAGTGTATTTTGCAGAGCATGAAGAAGTATGTTGCTGCTCCCTGTATTCCTTTTAACCTGGTTGTATTAGTCAGTATTTCAATCATGAGCAAACTGGAAACTTAACTTATTATTGTCAAAATCTGAAAATGAGAAAGACTTTGCTTAATGTATAGTTGTGCTGCTTGTTCTGGAAAAATAGCAATAGTGAAATGGTCAGACACTAGCTTTCCATACTTCAAAAATTCTCACTGCGTGCCCAATAAACTTGGTTTCAGACATAAATTCAGAATGCTGATACAAATGATACATGCTCACCCAGTTACATGGCACTGACAATCCTGTTCACTAAAATTACTTACAGGGAATCAGACATTGATGCACCCTATCAAAAGTGTTATTTACAAACTCCTAGGATTATTATTAAACAACATCAAAGAATATAAAGAAACTCAGAATAAGCTACCCACTAAATATTATGCAGGTGCTATTCTACTTGTGGTTAAAAACCATCACCACAGGCAATGCCAACAATACTCAGTATCACATTAGAATTTGTAACTATATCCAGATACAAATCAAAATTGCTGTAGTGATAAAGCTGCCACCCAGTGACATTAGTTACTTCCTGGAAACTTAACTAAAACTCAAAAGCTTTCAATGACTTGTTTATAAATCAGGCTGAATACAGGCCTAAGTGTGTTTTTGAAAGATCATCAGACTTACGCCTTTAAGGGCAACTCCTTCCCCATCCTGTGTGATTGTGAAAGTGCCATTTGGAATGGAACTGGTGTGATTCTACTTGCAAAGAAGATCTTGAAGTGAGATGACCAAGCAGGGGATGCACACTCCCTGAATAGCAGCAAACAAGGTGCAGAGCAAGGGCAGGCTGGGAAATGGGAAGGGATGGGGCATCCACCATTACACAGATCCTCATATCTGCCCTCTGCTAGACAGCTGTATAAAAGACATAGGAAGGTATTGTTGATGGGGCAAGGCCAGATGGATATAGAAAAGTAGTGGGAGATAGATATATTAGCTCCAGGCTAAACAAATCCCTGGTACCAGGATAAGTGAAATGGCAGCTGCTCCAGGTCAATTAAGACACCTGGGACCAATTAAGAACTTTCCAGAAGGCAGGGAGAATGCTAGGTTGATTGTGATACCTGAAGCCAATCAGGGGCTGGCTGAAACTAGTTAAAAGCCTCCCAGTTAGTCAGGTGGGTGTCCATGTCAGAAGCTGTGGGAGGAAGCCTTGCTGTTGGAGAGACTGAGTAGTACACACCATATCAGGCACAAGGAAGGAGGCCCTGAGGTAAGGGTGAAGTGAAGCTTAAGGAATTGAGGGCTGCTGTGGGGGAAGTAGCCCAGGGAATTGTACATGTCATGTTTC
Source organism: Lepidochelys olivacea (assembly GCF_965140295.1). Classification (NCBI taxonomy): domain Eukaryota; kingdom Metazoa; phylum Chordata; order Testudines; family Cheloniidae; genus Lepidochelys; species Lepidochelys olivacea. The sequence goes on from NC_140412.1 coordinate 32,054,163, forward strand.
TAAAAGGTCAGCTACCATAGCTGATACTATTAGGGTCCCTGGGCTGGAGCCCAGAGTAGAGGGTGGGCCCCCAACCCTTTGCACCCTGATTAATCACTGAGACTGGGAGACAACAGAGACTGTGCAAGGACAGATAACTTCTCCTCACCTCCCTTGCTGGCTTATGATGAAAATGGCTCAGTAGACTGGGACCCTTGTCTCTAGAGAGAGAAGAGTTACTTGGAGGGTCACAGTGAGCCTCTGAGGCTAGCGAAATCCACCAGGAAACACGGGACCCACGGAGGCAAGGACAGAACTTTGTCACAGTATATAAACAGGTGCTGGAATGAAATAGCACTTCTCAAGTGGCTCTGCAGCCAATTCACAACTTGCAGGGGAGAATTCCTCTCCTGCTTTCCCTGTACATCTCCCAAGCACTCAGCCTGGCTACTTAGGCTAGACATTCTTTCCTCTGAGAGTGGTATTCCCAGAAACAAGTTTGGGAGGAGACTCTTTGGATTCATTTACCTGCTTAATGCACCACAGAAAATTAATACCAGAGTGAAAAAAGCTACCTCTCAACCAAAACATGACCATTTGTCTATGTCTGTGTTTTCTCAATTAACAGTTTTATACCAGCTCATTTTGTACAGTGAATCTCCATCTCTCTGTCCAATCTATACACTCTAGACAAGAAAAATGACCTACAGTGCACACTGTTGATTTTTGTTTATTTATTTAAAGGGCTTTGTGAATTATGTTGATGTTGTACTGAACAAAGGGTATGGATGAATTTCTGCCATAACTCATTGATTGTTTGGTTTGTGGTGAGATTAGCTTCACGTACAAACAAGCTACACAAAAGGGCAAGCCTGTACTCTTTACTCAGACTCCTCTGAAATTCAGTGGAAGGTTTGGCTGAATAAAGGTGGATGGATAGAATGTTAAATATTATCTTATATAAGAGATTTTAATTTCACCTTCTCATCTTCCAGAACCACTTCAACAAATATGGGGAGCAGTTCATTTCATAATTCTGAAAGATTTGTGGATGGCACATACAGAAATTGATACATTATCTACTGAAATATATCTTGCTATATAAAAAGAATGCACTTCACATTGAAATAGGCTGCATGGTGACTACAATTAATAACAAAGAGTGAAAAATATTCTTTTGAAAAAAAATCACTCATTGGTATATTAACTATTTGTTCTAATTGAAAATGCCTTCACATTTAGAGAGAGTTCATCACGTATGGATGGATCCTGCACCCACTGAAGTCCATTACAAAACTCCCATTGACATCAATAGATGTATGATAAATCCCCGCTCCCCTCAGTGTAGCTGATCACTTACTGAATTAGGCATCATCCTTGTTTAGCATCTGAATAACACCACTACTGGGCTAGAGGCCTTATCCAACTCTTAAATGAAACCAATGGGAAATTTTCTTTTGATTGCAATGGGAGCTGGCTCAGGACTTTAATGCTTTAGAGAGGAAAGACAATATAAGATCAAATTGGAGTGGCTGGGTCCTGAACAGTTTGAAAATTTGGCAAATAGTCTGCTGTCCAAAGAGCTTCCAAATAATCATAGAATCATAGAATATCAGGGTTGGAAGGGACCTCAGGAAGTCATCTAGTCCAACCCCCTGCTCAAAGCAGGACCGATCCCTGACTAAATCATCCCAGCCAGGGCTTTGTCAAGCCTGACCTTAAAAACTTCTAGGGAAGGAGATTCCACCACCTCCCTAGGTAACGCATTCCAGTGTTTCAACACCCTCCTAGTGAAAAAGTTTTTCCTAATATCCAACCTAAATCTCCCCCACTGCAACTTGAGACCGTTACTCCTTGTTCTGTCATCTGCTACCACTGAGAACAGTCTAGAGCCATCCTCTTTGGAACCCCCTTTCAGGTAGTTGAAAGCAGCTATCAAATCCCCCCTCATTCTTCTCTTCTGAAGACTAAACATCCCCAGTTCCCATAGCCTCTCCTCATAAGTCATGTGTTCCAGTCCCCTAATCATTTTTGTTGCCCTCCACTGGACTCTTTCCAATTTTTCCACATCCTTCTTGTAGTGTGGGGCCCAAAACTGGACACAGTACTCCAGATGAGGCCTCACCAATGTCAAATAGAGGGTAACCATCACGTCCCTCGATCTGCTGACAATGCCCTACTTATACAGCCCAAAATTCCATTGGCCTTCTTGGCAACAAGGGCACACTGTTGACTCATATCCAACTTCTTGTCCACTGTAACCCCTAGGTCCTTTTCAGCAGAACTGCTGCCAAGCCATTCGGTCCCTAGTCTGTAGCGGTGCATTGGATTCTTCCGTTTTAAGTGCAGGACTCTGCACTTGTCCTTGTTGAACATCATCAGATTTCTTTTGACCCAATCCTCCAATTTGTCTAGGTCCCTCTGTATCCTATCCCTACCCTCCAGTGTATCTACCACTCCTCCCAGTTTAGAATCAAATTCTATTACAGAAAATAGTGGGAAATACCATTTCCCTTTCCCATCTCTGCTCACTTGTTTTGTCTGCTCTTTTCTTAGCCCTTTGTCACAAATCTCGATTACACTTGTACTTATCTTCCTCTTATTCCTCCGGTGTCTGTGTTCCTTCTCTTCTTTCTTTCTGTGGCTATAATACATTGTCCCAATAACATTGTCAACAAGTGTTAAAGATCTTGTAATCCTTACTTCAAGTTATGTTTACTCTTTCTAAGAGTATACTCCAAAATAAAGTATTTGGGATGCACACATGTATTTGTGGCTGACAGCCTGGGTGTACACTAATGGTTGTATATATCAAACGTGTTTCTTTTTCAGCCATGCTACAGCTGAAAGGCAAGGGTGTGACATGCCTGTTCTTGGACTGACATTCATGCTTCATGATATAAGTGCTGTAACCCTTTGCTAAATTTTGCATAAATTTCTGAAGAAGAGCTCTGAGAAGCTCAAAAGCTTGTTTCTTCCACCAACAGAAGTTGGCCTAATAAAATATATTACCATAGCCATCTTCTCTCCCTCATATTTTGCATACACAGTTTTCATTTTCTTATGTTTTTCTATGTTGTTTATATAAGATGTCTTTTTTTAAAAGACTCATTATGCTTCTTTCAAAATCAAATTCTTAAAGATATTTCTAAATAAGTAATATATATTACAGTTATTTGGAGAAGTGATTATCATTATTGGAATTTTCTCTGTGTTGGCAAGGTAAATATGTACAGGTTTCCTTTAGATTATGAGATTAGGATGATACCTGTCCCAAACTGCCTAAAATAAATTACATAGATCTAAATCTTTGGAGAATTCCCAAACCCACAGAAGTAGCTTGCGTGCTAATGTTTGGAGACATGTATCCAGCCACCTTCCCTGTGGCAACACCTCCAAGGAGGCTACTGCCCATCTGTTACTCTCCCTATAGGCTAGATTAATTCTCTCAATCAAAATGAACTTTTAATGTGAAGTTATTTTATACCTAAGCGAGAACCAGAAGAACATGCATTAGTAGGAAATAGGATAAAAATGTCTCAACTTGTGCAAAACTATGCCTTCCCTCTACCATTCTCCCAATGGGACTATAATTAATTGGGTGCAGTGGTCATTCTTAAAACTTGCCAGTTGCCTTATATAATTAAAGGTACTTTCTGTTCAGACCAGAAGCAGGATTATCATTAATTAACCATATAGGAGAGGACTAGAAATTTCCCAAGAAGTACCCCTTGCTACCATAATCCATACAGAGGCGGTTCTAGGGTCAGATGAGCAGGGCAGTCCCTTCCAGGGGCCGCCATTTCACTATGTTGGCTGGCTTCTTCTTTCTTTTCTTTTTTTTCCTTCCCCATCAGATTGGTTGGCTGTTGGTAGGGTTCTTTTTTGTTCCCCTCAGATTGGCCAGCTGTTTCTGCCCTGGGGTGAGGGAACCAAAAACATTTTATATCTGGCCTGCAAAATGGCTAGGGCCACTCGTGGATTAAGAAGTTATTCATTTTGTGCAATAATGATGGTTTGAGATGTATGTGTCTATGAGTGCTCCACTGTACGTATGCTTGCATCACTGAACTCGTGGGCAGAGAACTTCAGTAGCAGTGTGTCCATTAGGCCTATAAATGCGCTGTCTCTCCTCATACCCTGCCATGAGGCTAGTCAGTGTGTGCAGGCTAACCCCCCCCCCCAACCTTCCCCACCCCGTTCTCTACTGCAGAGTCATTGACAAGAAGTCCTCTCAAGTAGACAGGAGAAGGGTGGTTGAGGAGCACCCATAGGGGACACATCTCCAAGAACCATCATTACTCCACAAGGTGAATAACTTCTTCTTCAAGTAATATCCCTATGGATGCTCCACGGTAGGTGAGTCCTGAGCAGTATCCCCTCTGGAAGGATGGGATTTCCGAGTTGGGTCAGTTACAGATGACAGAACTGTGGAGCTAAAGATGGCATTGGAGGTGGAGTCCCCAGCGATGTCATGCATTAGTAGGACCTCAGTTACACGGTGGTCCCTTGAGTGCCAGAATACTGGCAGTGCTGACTAGCTCGGAGCCACGGTGGGTGGAGGAGAGAGGGGGGCAGGATGAAGATCTCGTCCACACCAGTTGTTCAGGTACCAGATGAGGAGTTGGTACAGATGGGACTTTGCGTACCGGTGGCACCTGGGAGTGTTTGCTCCCATCCTTTTCCCTAGGTGCCGTTGACTTGGTGCTTATGCCCATAGGGTGGACACAACAGCAGTACCTGCCACTGTAGTCTTCCTTGAGCCATGGTACCAGGCTAGGCCTGTCTCAGTGCCAATGGTATGAAGGATACCAAGCGTGCAGGGGATCATTTGTAAATGGCTCTTGGTTCACTGTGCGAACGTCTCATTTTCTTTTTGATTTGTGAGAGGGGTGAGCATCTGATTTCTTCACCCCCTGGCCCTTGGATATTATGGGCTGTGGGAAGACTCACATCTTCATGGAAACTCTTAGTGTGGGTCCGGAGAAGGTCTGAGAGCTGCCTCCATGAATATAATCTTTTGCCTCAGCTCTCTGTCCTGGAGAGACCAAGGTCTAAGCTGCTGGCAGAGAGTGCACTTTTGAGGAACATGTCCTTTCCTGAGGCAATGAATGTACCGTGACTGCATGTCTGCAAGGGTGATAGCCTCATTGCAGATGAGGCACTTCTTGAAGCCGGGAGAACCAGACTTGCCCTGGTGGAGGGAGGGCGTGAAAGAGCTCACAACGAGAAGGGTAGAAAGAAAGTACACTAAGTATATTTTGTGTTTTATTTTTTGAAATATAAGGATAAAAATAGAAGATACTAGACTAACTACTACTAAAAACTTGGCTCTAGACTTCAAAGAAAGTATGATGCAATAGTTATTAATGTATCACTAATAGTGCCATCTCTAGCCAGGGACAGCTGAAAAGGTAAAGGAGGTGAGCCTGCACACGCTGATTAGCCTCAGGGCAGGGCATGAGGAGAGGCAGCGCATGTGCAGGCCTAACAGACAATGCTATTGAAGCTCTCCAATCAGCAGTGCAGGGACTCAAGCAGCACATCTATAGTGGAGCACCCATAGGGTCACTACTTGAAGAAGAACCATAGTTTGGTCACCTATAGATAGAACTACTTTAATGAGCTCTACACGGGGGCAAAACTTCCATTGACTTCATTGAAATCTGAATTTCACCCTTTCAGTCAATCTGGAAACTTTAGCTACTTCAGAAATTGATGGCTCATGTGGTAAATTGTGTATCCATGGAAGTACAAGATACCAGTTAGAGCTGAGTGAATATTTGCTTTTTAGGTTTGATGGCCAAAACAAAAAATCCACCCCTACCCCGCCTCCAAAACTATTTTCCTCCAGTTTTTCTTGCTGAAACAAACAAACAAAAAACTCATTCTGATGAAACAAAATGTTTTGAATGTTAGTTTGAAATAGCACTTCATTTAGAAAATTCAAAACTAAATGCTGAAATGGTTTGTTTTGACATTTCCAAAACTAACCATTTCGACATTTCTGAAATTTGTTTTCCAGGGGTTTTGTTGTTCTTTTTGGATGAATTCCCTGAATTCAAACCTGAATTTGGCAAACAGGTTTTGTGCCCCTGGAAAATATTTTTTGACATATTTACTATTTGCCCTCCCAAAAAAGGGTGCTCAGCTCTTATACCAGTTCTCCTGTCTGTAGTGACTGCCTGTTTGTTTCTGGTTCATATATAATGTATTGATTTCTACCTACATAGCACTTGACAGCATAGAGCTCTACTACTTGAGTTAAACAAAAATCAGTGTTAGATGCTAGCGACAGAGGTGGGAGGGTATTAAAATAACTTCTTAGATTTATTTGCTTTTTTAAAAAATCCCCTTTTTTGCATTCCTCTTAGGCTTTGTCCATCTTTCACTTACATTCTGAGAGAAAAATTTTTATTTTTGTGTGAGCTAATGATAATCCTAGTGAGGAAAATCACACAAATATGTATGCTAATGGGATCATAGGTGCTGACTCCATGGGTGTTCAGGGGCTGAAGCACCCTCAAACAAAAAATAGGGGGTGCTCAGCACCTAAAGGACTGGCCAGGGCTGCTGCCCCACCGCCCATCAACTGTTGAGTGGGGCCACCCATTCTTCTCTGCCTCCTCTTCGTCTCAAGGCAGGACGGGGCAAGAAAGGAGCGAGCAGAGGGTGAGAGGTGCTCCAGAGATGGGGAGGAGCTGGTGTGGGGCACCCACCAGCAAAACCAAAAGTTATCACCTATGAATGTGATCCTAACAGAGAAGACTAAAAGAAAGTCACCATAACCTTCAGAGAATATTAATTAGGAAAGTGTTCATTCATATATAAGGCTTTGTTTGTTTTAATAATAAATAACACTTCATACTTATATTGTTTTATGCAGTGTAGTTCTAAGATATTGGTCTCATGATATTAGAGAGAAGAGGTGGGTGAGGCAATATCTTTTGTTGGACCAACTTCTGGTGGTGAGAGAGACAAGCATCCAAGTCACACAGAGCTTTTCTTCAGGTCTAGGAAATGTACTCTGAGGGTCGCAGCTAAATGAAAGATGGAACAGATTATTTAGCATAAATAGTTAGCACAAAATCCAAAGGACCGTTCAAGGTAGAGTGGCCCTTTTAACACCACTGCAGTGTAAGACAAAAAGGGGGTTTAGCGGGTTACAAATTAGTAGGTGGTGGTAGTGGTTGAAGTTGTGGTGGAAATCTATGAGGAAGTTTAAGATGTCTGTCTAGGGGATGAAAATATCATTGATGTATCTCAGGTAGTAGGCATCCTTCAATCTCGAGAGACCATGGGTATCTGCCCCTGAGAGGTAAAGAATTTATTCAGTTGGTTTTATGGCAGCCATGGCTGTGGCTGAAGAGACACACTTGAGAGAGACGATGTCTGCCATATCTGTCACATTTAAAGGTGATGTTTTGACCCTTTGCACTCTGCCTTCTGAGAGCTTTTTTCTCCTCTGTGAAGCTGGACTGCTTCCTCTCATAACTCCAGAGACCTTTGTTAAGCTCTTGTTTCCAAAGGCTGCGGTCTTGAGTGTGACCTTCCCAGTTGTTCACATCCATGTGCATTTCTTTGAGGTCTTGCTTGCACACATCCTTGAAACACAATTTTGGGCATTCTTTTGATCTTTTTCCAGAGGCCAATTCGCAGTAGAGGATGTCCTTTGGGGTGTGCCCATCATTGATTCAGCACACATGCCAAGCCAGCAGAGGCATCTCTGTTTGAGGAGTGCTTGCATGCTGGGTATGCTGGCCCACTTGAGCATCTCAGTATTGGTGACTCTGTCCCTCCATGAGATGCCAAAGATTCGATGAAGGTAACACATATGAAAGCTGTTGAGCCTCTTTTCCTGATAAGTATAAGGTCCATGTCTTGCTCCCATACAAAAGTGTGATAGTAACACATGCACGATACACACAGATCTTTGTGTGTTCTGTCACTTTGTTGCTTTGCCAGACCCTCTTGCTCAGTCTAGATATTGTTATGGTGGCTTTTCCAATGCGGATGTTGAGTTCTGTTTCAAGATTGACTGTGATAGTTGACCCCAGGTATGTGAACTCGTTCACCACTTCAAGTTCCTCAACTCCTTGGCACACTGTTAGACTTATTTAGGTTTATCATAAGCCCGAAGTCTTGGCAGGCTTTGGGAAAACTGTGCATGAGGTTTTGGAGATGAGCTTCTGTGTGTGTTGTCACTGCTGCATCATCAGCAAAGAGGAGGTGTTGCATAAGGGCCTCCTGAGTCTTGGTTTTATATCTGAGTCTTGCAAGATTGAACAGTTTTCTATCAGACCTTGTGTACAAGTAGATTCCCTCAGCTGAGGAACCAAAAGCTTGTTTCAGTAGCAAGGGGAAGAAGATCTCAAACAGAATTAGGGCAAATACACGGCCTTGTTTAACACCTCTATGAATCCGGAAAACCTCGAGACTGAGTTGTTGTATTGAACTGTCCCATATATGTTTTCATAGAAGGATCAAATCATGCTGAAGAGCTTGGGGGGAAGTCCAATCTTTTCTAGACACAAATAGTCCACTTCTACTGATGAGGTCAAAAGCCTTTGTGAGATCGATGAAGGCTATGTAAAGGGGCTTTTTGGTTCTCTTCATTTCTCTTTTAGTTGTCTCAGTGAAATCATGTCAATGATAGACCTTTTTTTTTTGTTGCCTCCATTTTTTTTGTAGTTGTTTGCTAAAAAATTCCAAACATTTTTTGAACCAAACTGAATATTTTCCCTAATTTTTGTTTGCTGGCCAAACCAGAAAACCAGTTATTCACTGAGCTATACTAGTGAGTTTTTCTGGGATCTCTGTAGAATTTTTACTAGTCCCAGGCATATGAATACAACACTCAGATGTCCCTAAAAATACCATTGCTTATTATATTTAACTAAGGGCTTTAGAAGTTGATATACCCCAAAATATTGCTTGGTGCTGAAGTGTGGTGAAGCAGTCTACAGTCCTGAGGTCCTCTAACTACCTTTTAAAAGGTAGGTGAAAAGTCCTTCAGAGTAGCAGCTGCTTTTTAATAATAAGTTACCTGTTTTTATCAATGGCTCAGCTACTTCACTGTTTAGTTCCTTCTGAAGCCTCAGGTGAATATCTCCTGTTACTGATGATTTTTTTTGTAATTTAGTTTCTTGAGCTGTTCCATCAGTGGAATTTGTGATACCGCTAACTCTGACAGTAGCTCATCTTCATTGCCTGAACAGTGTAACCCCCAGGTAGATATTTCCTCGTCATTGTCTGTGGAGACAAATGATGTAAACTAAAAATCATAAAGCTCCTCTGCAGTTTCTTTAAACTCTGATTGCTCCCTGTGTTCCACAGTGGTCTAATGAAGATTGATCTATGAGAGGAAAACCACTCCCAGTAGGCTATCAGCATTGTTTTGTGAGGTCATTATGGGATTCTTCCCATTCCTTACAAGCACACTTAGTGCTCAGAGAATTTGCCACTCAACTTACTGTTAATCTGAAGTGGACTGAAAGAAAAACTGATCACAGGAGCACTCTGCCTCTGACACCGAGTAACATGGACTGAAAAATGAAACTTCTTGTTTAAAGGACAAGAGAAAAAAGTACATGATTCTTCACTTCCTGATTCTCCACTCAGCCTCATGCAGGCCTGTCCAGATGACACCAGAGTGGCAATAGTGATCACAATGGAGCTCTCAGACACCAAAACTCTATTTACTGGAGCGTATGTCCAACTGGCATGAGAGACTGGTCAAACAGGAGCAGAATTGGCATGCAGACAGTATATTTAGACCTAACCTCTCTTTCTTTTTAATATGTATTCACACACTTATTCTGTTTCCACTCTGTTGCTGGCTTCACACTTCCTTTGTTCCCTTTTACACTTTTTCTACCTAAATCACTTCCCTCATCCCTCACCAGTAACCTTATCACACCAGTAGAATTACTCTAGAATTCACAACTTTCCATGTCCCAAGATAAAAGCTTGTTTCATTGGTAGGATAATAGGGGAAGAGGAGACATGGGTTGCATTCCTGGTTTGGCTACTGATCCCATGTGTGACCTTGAGCAAAGCAATTCGCTTTATGTACTTCAGTTTCCCCTCCCATTCTTTGCATCACCTATTTAAACCTCTTTGACCGGAGGGAGTGTCTCTTACTATGTGTTTGTACAGGGCCTAGCACAATGACACCCTGATCTTGGTTGCAAGCTCTAGGTAACACTGCATTATAAATAGTAAATAACAACAATAAAGTAAATCCTCGAATAGCAAAAAATAGCAATTCTGAAAAAAAAAAGAAGCTACAAAACACAAACACAGCATTGTTTTTACTTCCCAAATGGAATTCTTTTCAAACCAAACTATTTTAATATGGACTCACTCTGTCACACAGTCTTAGAGCCTTAGATAATAAAATGCATTAAAGAAATTTTAAAAAATTCAGCAGCTGGGATCAATTTTAGAAATATTTTGTGAGGCAGGTTCCCATCCCCAAATCAGCTATTCCTGTTTTCTGCAAGAAATTTAATATGCTTCTCTAAGCTTCAACTATTTTACTCAGAATCACTTTTATCACATGAATTAAAGCTACACTTTGCATAGATATGAATTGTCATTCCACAAGAAATTATTCTGGACAAAATGCTTTGCATTTTCCAAATGCGGAGATTGAGAAGCTTTTAAGTGTAAGCTGCAAGGCAGAAAATGACCTTATGAATCTCTCTATTCAGAACTCCATGACATCCTGAAGGAGTTCAACAGCATGCAGATGAGAGCTGTAAAAAAGAGACAGTTGATTACAAAGCTTTTAAAGGTTACCATGAAAAACAAATATATAGTCCATTTATTTTTAAAAGTACATGGGCACTTTCAATGCTGCAGAATGCCTTTCTCTTGTTGTGCTTCATATAGCACTGCTATTCTAGGCAAAACATGTCAGGCTATAGAGTAAAATGCTGAATAAATAAGTTTTGACACTCACTTCAAAATGTGTGGGGAAAATTTATGAAAATCATAGTTGTAGTTATTATTTCACAGTTCAAACCATTTTATTGCCATAATGTAAGTAATTTCTGTCTTTTCCAGAAAAAGATTATGCTTTATTGCAGTTCCACTGTATGTGTGATTATAAGTATGTGATTTGTCTTACAGAACACATTCCAAGGCCAAAAGGGACCACTGTGATCATCTAGTCTGACCTCATATGTAACAGAAGCCATAGGACTTCCCCAGAATAATTCCTACAGCATATATTTTAGAAAAAAAATCCAATCTTGATTTAAAAATTGTCATTGATGGAGAATCCACCATGACCTTTGGTAAGTTGTCCCAATGTTAATTGTCCTCTCAGTTAAAAATGTACACCTTATTTCCATTCTGAATTTATCTAGTTTCAACTTCCAGCCATTGGATCATTTTATACCTTTCTCTGCTACACTAAAGGGCCCATTATTAAATATGTGTTCCTAATATAGGTACTTATAGACTGTAATCAAGTCATCCTTAACCTCTTTGTCAAGTTAAATAGATTGAGCTCTTTGAGTCCATCACAATAAGGCATGTTCTAATGCTTTAATCACTCTCGTGGCTCTTCTCTAAATCTTCTCCAGTTTATCAACATTCTTCTTGAATTGTTGACACCAGAGCTGGACATACTCTTCCAGCAGCAGTTGCACAAGAACCAAAGACAAAAGCAAAATAACCTCTCTTCTCCTATTCAAAATTTACCTGTTTATTCATACAAGGATTGCATTATCCATTTTGGCCACAATATCACACTGAGAGTTCATGTCCACCTGATTCTGACACATACACCCCAATCTTTTACAAAGTTATTACTTCCATGGATTGTGTCCCCCATCCTGTGAGTATGGCCTACATTCTTTGTTCCTAGATGTATTTATTTTCAATATGGCTAAATGTAATGTATTGTTTGCTTGCATTCAACTTGCCAAGTGATACAGATCACTCTATCAGTGGGCTGTTCTCTTCATTATTAACTGCTCCCCCATTTTTTGGATCTTCTTGTACCCAATAGAGATAACTTTTGCATTTATTTTATTTAGCAGCAACAGAAGGAAACTACAGTTCTGTATCCCTCTGAGACATTGTCTTCAGCAGTCACCATAAGGCTTGAGACCTATGAACTTTGGCACAGATAAAAGACACAATGCTCCTAAGTTTTGGGGAACTGGGAATAGAGTTTAAGAGAAGTTTGTACATAATGACAGCAGGCAACCACAGAAATATTAACTACCACCAGCTTTTGGATATTTTAGTATAGAAACATCTGCAGATGTCAGAACACAAGAGTAAGATGGTAACTAATTGATGTATATGATAATAAATTGTGTTCATTAAAATACTAATCTACAGGAGAAGAGCAGCCCTACATTAGTAGGGTGAGGAAATACAAATAAGGAAGAGGGGAGAAACTCCTACTTAATAGGCATTAGGCATAATGGTGTCGGTGTAACCTATTATAAAAGTTGTATCCCAGCCTCTGGACTTGAGGAGGGAAAAATATAGCTCAGGGGTGCGGGGCAGGGTGCGTGTGTATGCCAGAATGATGGCTACTGGCATAGGTGATGAGGAAGATAATGGCTAACATTTCAGGCTGTTTTTCAAGGATAGTGTGAGTAATTGGATGTTCAGATGAACATTCTCTACTATCTCTATCTACTTTGCTGGGTTGCAATGTTTGTGACTTTGCTAAACCTATTAATAACACTATTGCAAATACAGAAGGGTTCGCAAAGTGTGAGTGTGGTAACTGTGCACATTGGGTTCCCAACTGAAGAGTAATTTTAATAATACTGGGCCTGCTCTTGGAACAAGAACTTGTCAGACCTCAGAGTAATAACTGGGAATTCTTCCGTGAACAATATAATTGATACACAATCCATAGATCAGGTAACATTCTGACAACTTTACCAGTGATGGTTTTATGTTTTTTTCCAAGTCATTGATAAAAATGTCAAATAGCACAGGTCCAAGCAAACCAATTCCTGTATGAACCCGCTAGAAACATACTCACTCACTGAGTATGCATCCAATTAAGTGAGCTGTAGCTTATGAAAGCTTATGCTCAGATAAATTTGTTAGTCTCTAAGGTGCCACAAGTACTCCTTTTCGTTTCACTCAATGACGATCCCCCATATACAATTATATTGAGACCCATAAATTAGCTAGCTTTTAATCCATTCAGTGTGTTCCATGTTGATTATACACTATTCTAGTTTATCAAAATGTTGTGCTGTACCAAGACAAATGCCTCATAAAAGAAGTCTAAATATGTTATATCAGCACTATTACCTTCATCAGCCAAACTAATCATCTCATAAAAAATATATTAGGTTAGTCTGACATGATCTATTTTCCCTTTTCCCCTCTAACCCAGATAATTTTTTAAACCAATATTGTCATCTTCCTCATTTGTAGGATTGTAACTTTGGAGGCATGTAGTAAAGTGTTGTGAGCTCAGAGCTCACAAAAACTACACCGGACTGTGGCTGGGCTGCTCATGAAAATATTTCCTATGAGTTTTTGTTCTCATTAAAACCAGTTGCCTCACTTCTGTTCATGGTCCTTGTGTTCACTTTTCAGAAATTTCATTCAAGCAATTATCAAACTGGCAGGAATGTTCCGCAACACAGCTAATTGTAAGTGATTAGTACAATATATTCATAGAACGTGAATTTTCAGTATGTAATCATGACTATTTACAGAAATTCTGGTTTTAAATTGACAACATCAACTGGAGTATCAGCTTCTAATCAAAAAATTTTATAGCTGCTTTTGTTAGTAACTCCTAAAATCACCAGAGCAGAAAGACTGTAAATAGTAAATAGTAGATCAGTAAATATATTTTTCTCCATTTTTCCTGTGTAGTTGCATATTTGAAGTCACCTTTTTTCCTGTAGTCAGTTTCACTTTTTTGTTGATGATGAACTACATCCATCTCATGCATTGCTCTAGCAAAACCATCCACATAGACTTCCCTAGGTTCTGACAACTGAAATAAGGTGAAATTTCCTTTTAAAATTTCACAATGTATTGTCGTGTGTTTTTCATATCACCACAAGAGGCACAGATACTAACTTTGATTTGTGATGATGTTTCCTATGTAAGGAATTTTGGTCCGAAGAAAAATTTACTCTCCCCCGCCCACCCAAAAAAAAAAAAAAAAGTACTATGTTTACCTCATCTCCTGAGTTAGTTTGTCCATAGTTCAGGAAAGCACTTGCACATGTGTTTAAGATTAATCATGAATTAGGATGATTTCTTGCATCAGGGCACCACTAAGTGAAATAGTCAGCATATATTAAGTTACTCTCTTCTTGCTCACCTCATCATCAAAGAATGATGCTTTCAGATCCACAGTTGTAATTAGTTGTATTTGTGGTTACAAGTAGCCTAACTTGCAGTCAAAGAAATGAAAAATCATTAGAAACAGAGAAGTATATTTTCACAATGTTGCAGATGTGCTATTCCCATTTTAAGAGTATCAGTATTATTTATGAATAATGTTGGTTAATGATTTTATATTTTCCAGTGAGAGAAAAAAGGATTATAGTGACATGAATTGGTCAGTGCTTTTGTGTACTATTGTCCTCAGTTGTTTGTCATATATCCTATATTACTAACATCTGACTTTATTTTTATTTTGTAGCACACTATGCTTTCGTAGCAGCAGAATCAGTTACAACTCACCTGTCACGGTGTAGTTCAGAGCCATGATATGTAGCAGAAAGACAACTGTCAGTTTCCTAAGAGATAAGGATCTGTTTGTTACCAAACATTTAATTTGTAAAATCATGAAGAGAAACTGCATCATTTCAAATACATTCTACATTTTAAAAACTAACCAGATACAAATTTACACTAGCAGCGGTGTTAGTCTGTATTCGCAAAAAGAAAAGGAGTACTAGTGGCACCTTAGACACTAACCAATTTATTTGAGCATAAGCTTTCATGAGCTACAGCTCACTTCATCGGATGCATTCAGTGGAAAATACAGTGAGGAGATTTATATACACATAGAACATGAAAAAATGGGTGTTATCATACACATTGTAAGGAGAGTGATCACTTAAGACTGGGAGTGGATGTGTCATTACACAAAGTATAACTATTTCCCCACGTTTATTCCCCCCCCCCCGCCACACTGCTCCTCAGACGTTCCTGTTAACTGCTGGCAATGGCCCACTTTGATTATCACTACAAAAGGTTTTCTACCCCCCACCCCCCTGCTGGTAATAGCTCATCTTAAGTGATCACTCTCCTTACAATGTGTATGGTAACACCCATTCTTTCATGTTCTGTGTGTATATAAATCTCCTCACTGTATTTTCCACTGAATGCATCCAATGAAGTGAGCTGTAGCTCACGAAAGCTTATGCTCAAATAAATTGGTTAGTCTCTAAGGTGCCACTAGTACTCCTTTTCTTTTTAAGTTTACTCTCCCTCTCTCATGCATCTCTATTGAGGAGATCTGGAAGATCTGAAGCTTGTCAGAGAGAACAATGAGTTATACCGTCTAATCAGGCACAGGATTAGCAGGGCTCTATGGGAACCCAGTCCAACTGCTAAATGGAGAATAATTACAATAACAGTATACACTTTTCTAGTGCCTTTTCTCCAGGGACCTCAAGGTCCTTTACAACCATTAGTTAAACATCACAATATGAGTTTGAGGTAAAGTAGATAAGTCCTACCGTACACCTTTTACAGATGGATATACACTAATTGTATGGGCCCCATTACTGTAATATTTGAGCCCATCACAATCTTATTTGATTTAGCCTCACAATACTCTGTGAGGTAGGAGAGTGCTATTATCCACATGGCGATGTGAGTCAGAGAGAGATAAAGAGCTAGATTCACAAAGAAACCTGGGCATGGTGACCCTGTATGTTTCCACATCTAACTTCTAAGTGACTAGAAAATCACTGGGATTCACCAAGTCTGAATTTGGCACTTTGGGTCCAATACAACGTATGGAGAGAGATAGGAACTTCAGAATAGGATTCACAAAAGCCAGCATGCTAAGCAGCTCCTCACTTTAGCTACCCAGTGGGGAGATGCTAAACCAAGGGATGTGCACTCAGCCCCACCCTCTCACAGAAACAGGCAACAAAGACCATTCCACAGGGCAGGTCTGTCCTAAGGATTAATGGGGCCCTATGCAGTATTATTAAACTGGTGCCCCTATGCCTGATGGCAGCCTGGGCTCACGTGTGTATTTTAGATTAGGGTGGTCTTTTGAAAGATTTATTTTAAAAAGTATGTCTGAAGATCCAAGCATTTAAGGCTAAAGATGAATACTCAGTTTGTGCATCTAAAAATGTATGCAAGGATTTTTTAGAGATGTGATTTTATAATCTTCAGCAACACACTAATGAAATATTTTTAAAGCAAATTTTAAACTAAGGTTCTGTAGACTAACATGTTCTGAGTAAATATGATAGTAATGCACTGCTGTTTTTGTCAGTAAATTCAGAAACTGATAGTATATACCTGGGGATTGGCAAATGCCTGTTAAATGGCTTCATTGGCTCTTTAACAGTTTCAGTGTTGTTCTAATAGGTCTGGCAGGCTGGAAGCCTTTTTCACTTTTAAGTACTAGATCCCCTCTGGAGGAAGACTTGCCAGGCTGCAGTAGCTAGCTGTGGTGGGAGCCTGCAGGAAGGGTCAGAACAGGGATAGGAAGAGGTGGAAGGGTGGACACTAAGACCCAGGGTTGCCTCAAATTTTCAGGTGCCCGATGCAGCCACATACCTTGTGTATGTCTAAGAAGGGGCCTGCCACAGAGAGGCACCTCCCTCTGTTTGGGATTCTCAGTATCAAACCCTTTCTTGGCATTAGGTGCCTACATCATTCTGGCAAGAAGCTAGGTGCGAGTAGAAGGAAGAGCACCTCCCATATATCTTTTATCCCAATAGTTAGGGTGCTTACCTGGAATATGGGAGACCTGCCCCCCCCAATTCAATTCCCTCCTCCCACATGAGGGGGAGACAAGATGTGAACGTAGACCTGCCACCTCTCAAGTGAGTGCTCTACCCACAGGGATATGAGATATTCCGATGGCGAATTTAAACAGTTCAAGAATTCAGTCTTCCTGCCCCAGTGGTCTCCACCACCTATGGAAGTGCTCTAACCATCAGGCTACAGAGTCTCATGCTTGCATTATCTCTCTCTCTGATCTAAAGTTTTGTGCATTATTTATCCACTGTGAAACAGCTTCAACAGGAGAAGGGGCTGCAGTGTGCATGCTGAGAGGCAGAAACATAGGTGCCTAGGGAAGTGTTGCTGCAAAAATGTAGGCACCAAGCATCTTTAGGCACCTACAGAATGTGGGAGCAGCTTACTGGGGGCTTTGGGAATCCCATTGAGACCTGATTCTAGGAGTTAGTTGCCTAAAGTTTTTAAGTCACCAAATTAACTTACCCTAGGTTACACAGGAAGTCTGGGGTAGAACAGAGAACTGAATTCAGGTCTTTCACCATGCAGGCTACTATCATAACCACTGGACCATTCCTCCTCCCTAGGATTAAATGAATAAACAGAGATAGAGAGGTTGTACAAAGTCAATGGCAGAGCTAGATAGAAACCAGGAGTACCAGTGCCTTGGTATAAACAGTAGGCCATACTACCTCCTTGGGTAGACCTAAGGTTAGTGTACAGGGTGATGGGATAATTTTATCTATACACAGAGAAAAATAAGCCTAAAAGTCACACATCCAACCTGGAGAGCCTGATGTGCAGGCCCTAGGTTTCATAAACTGACTAGATTCCCCATCTTCCTAGCTGGAAGAGTCACAATTAATGCTTGAATGAACATGGGGAAAGCTGAAATGGAAAGCAATGGAGTGGAGAGCAAAAAAGAGAGACTTTAAATGCTTAAGATTCTATCTTTGGGGATATGATTTCCACAGAATATCAGTTCACAACAAAACCATGAAACAAATCAGAAGAGACAATTTACATTTAAACTAATGCAACCTGAATGTTAGGGATATGGAACAGGTTAATTTCCTTTTTATTTCCATCTGCCAGAATATCTGTGTAAAATTGAATAGTGCCGTCCATCACCATATTATCTGAGCATATTCCACATACAATCAACAGCAATAGTGAAGTCTCCAGTGGGCTTCAAGGAGTCTCTGTCACTTTCCCTTTTGGGGGATAAGAACTCTGCTTGGGGTAGGGATATTCTTTTTGATATTTTAGTGTTTACCTCTTTTGTTCATGATGCTTTGTCAGTGAGAGTAAGAGAACATGAGATTATATGGGTGGAAGGGAAGGAAGGAATAATAATCCCTACCTCTATCCTTCATCTAAATGAAAGTGTTGGTTTGAAGCAACAACTGCTTTCTTATTTTGAGCTAATCTCAGATCATCCTAAATTTGTATTGGAAGTAATGAGTAACAGTCCTTCTTTCTGATTGATTGAGTCATCAATACCTCTCTATTTATTTTTATCATGCTTTTCCAAACACTAACAGCAAACAGATTTTCTCAATCAGAATTTAGAGTAAGAAAAATTATCAAAGCAAGAAAGAACATAAGTAAAAACTCCATGGGGATGTTCCAAAGTGCACTGAAGCCAAGAGAAAGACTCCCATTGACTTCAGTGGGCTTTAGATCAGTAACTATAAGAACACACACTGTATGCAAGTCTCCTGTGGAACAGTAAGTAATAAATTGAACATGAAATCAATACCTGTCTCTCTGTCAAGATTAGCCTAAAGAACTTTAAAAGGTAAAGTATGCAGAAAACGAAGATATAAGAATTGCATGGCTAAATATACCATACTTTGTGGGATAGCTTGTGTCTGCTTTTGACTTGTGTATTTGACAATCCTAATTAGTGCACTGTATGCTAGAATATTTCCCATAAACTTTTCAGAGTTCTTTATTAGGTTAACAACCTTAAAAATACATCAAAGTAGATATTACAATCCAAAATGGACACAGATGGACAAAGTTCCTATTTAAGGAAATTGTTTGGCAGGTCTTAAAACATATATACTTTAGCTTACCTGAGACGTTTTAGGAAATCAATTTCAGTTCTCTAGGTTTTACTCAAATTACTATAGAATCCTATCTGTTTTATCCCTATTACATTTGATAGAACTTTTCCATAAGTGATATGTAGGTAACATATCACTTGGTAGCTCCCAATATACATTTTAACCTTTAGTCCTCTGTGGTACATTGTTCCTGTATACTATAGACCTCTTTTTTACACTTGAAACAGGTGAACAATTCTCTGAGGTGTCTCAAAGATTGCTATGTTTAGAAATAGAGGACCTTGAAGGGCTCCTGATGTGTCTGTTGCTGAGAATATAAATTCTATATCTTCATAATTGGAATGAGGTTTCAGTACAGATATTTTTCCACACAGTTATACATTGTTTTCCCATAAGGGAGGCATAATGCCATGTGTTATTTTTATGGCTAATGCCATCACCTTCTAGGGTCAAAGGCCAGAGTGGTATATCACTTAATATACAAAAAAGTATGTGAACAAGTAATCTACATGAGTTTATGCATGATATTTTAAGTTCTAAATTATTAAATAGGATATGCTACATAGATGTGTATAAAGCAAGTCTTTAAATCTGTTTATAAAATTTAAGATAATTTATGTTTTTTACAGCTTTTCTCACTGAGAGCCAAATCATGGTACTTACTTCTTTACTACAGTAAAGGACTTCAAATAGAAAAAAAAGGTGAGGAAGACAGGAAAAACAAAAGTGGAAATTTAAAAAAGCACTAAACACAAGGCACATTTCCCTAGAATCCAAACTCAAGTGTTTTAATGACTGCTGCTGGAAAATCCTCCCTTTAAATGACAACTATGCACCCACAAAAATAAAGCAAGGAATACTTCAAGAGATGAGCTCACTTTCAAAAAATAAACTATTAAGAACGAGCTCCTGACTGCAAGTGAATAGCTGGAGATAGGCAGGGATAATGTAGGCATACCAGAAAGGAAAAAGAGAAGGAGTACTAGTGGCACCTTATAAACTAACCAATTTATTTGAGCATAAGCTTTTGTGAGCTACAGCTCATTTCATCGGAAAGTATCTGTTAGGACTGCAAGTGAAAAGAGATTAAAAAACAAATCACATAATGAGTGTTGATTGGCTACATCCCTGCACCCTTCACCATGCCCCAGACTGAGAGGTCTCACAAAGTTCAGAACATTCTCAGCACTTCCTTTTTCTTGTAAAATCCACAGGTTTATCATCTTTAACTCCTGATAGATTTTTTTGTAATAGTAATTGAAAAAGATTCTGTGTATGAGCTAGCAAAGGAAAACTGTAACCAGAAAACAAGATCACCTACTCTTGGTAAAAAGTCCCCAAGTTCAGCGTAGTTCACACTGAACATAGAGTAAAATGCCACTATCCATCCCTCTGGTGCCTTTCCTGAGATGGCAAATTACAAGGGAAGTGCTCTACTTAGTCACAGTCGGCATCCAACATGATAGCACCCACCAACCGAAAGCAAAGCTGGATAGACAAAATACACAATAAAATATACCCAGCGCATAACCAAAAGTCTCAATAACATTCTAACAGATCTGTGCCTGATGGCATCATTGGCTATACATCTATGGCATGTGAGACCTCAGACCAAGAAGCCTGATTCTGCTCTCACCTGGGTATGAAAGAGGTTTAAGTGAAGAATCAGGCCCAATGGCTTTCAATTTAAAAAGCAAACATACAATAACCAAAAACAGCACTGAAACAGAACAGCTAAACTAAAGACCTGATCCAAAGCCCATGAAAGGCTTCCACTGACTTCAGTAGGCTTTTGACAAGGCCCTAAATCCCAGTTTACAACATGTGATTAATTATGAGTTGGTTGAGTTCAGGATCCTGACGCAGGGAAGAAAGGTAAGCAGCAGGATACGGACCCTGGACTTCAGGAAAGCAGACTTCGACTCCCTCAGGGAACGGATGGCCAGAATCCCCTGGCAGACTAACTTGAAGGGGAAAGGAGTCCAGGAGAGCTGGCTGTATTTCAAGGAATCCCTGTTGAGGTTACAGGGACAAACCATCCCGATGAGTCGAAAGAATAGTAAATATGGCAGGCGACCAGCTTGGCTTAATGGTGAAATCCTAGCGGATCTTAAACATAAAAAAGAAGTTCACAAGAAGTGGAAGGTTGGACATATGACCAGGGAAGAGTATAAAAATATTGCTCGGGCATGTAGGAATGATATCAGGAGGGCCAAATCGCACCTGGAGCTGCAGCTAGCAAGAGATGTCAAGAGTAACAAGAAGGGTTTCTTCAGGTATGTTGGCAACAAGAAGAAAGCCAAGGAAAGTGTGGGCCCCTTACTGAATGAGGGAGGCAACCTAGTGACAGAGGATGTGGAAAAAGCTAATGTACTCAATGCTTTTTTTGCCTCTGTTTTCACTAACAAGGTCAGCTCCCAGACTGCTGCGCTGGGCATCACAAAATGGGGAAGAGATGGCCAGCCCTCGGTGGAGATAGAGGTGGTTAGGGACTATTTAGAAAAGCTGGACATGCACAAGTCCATGGGGCTGGACGAGTTGCATCCGAGAGTGCTGAAGGAATTGGCGGCTGTGATTGCAGAGCCATTGGCCATTATCTTTGAAAACTCGTGGCGAACCGGGGAAGTCCCTGATGACTGGAAAAAGGCTAATGTAGTGCCAATCTTTAAAAAAGGGAAGAAGGAGGATCCTGGGACCTACAGGCCAGTCAGCCTCACCTCAGTCCCTGGAAAAATCATGGAGCAGGTCCTCAAAGAATCAATCCTGATGCACTTGCATGAGAGGAAAGTGATCAGGAAAAGCCAGCATGGATTCACCAAGGGAAGGTCATGCCTGACTAATCTAATCGCCTTTTATGATGAGATTACTGGTTCTGTGGATGAAGGGAAAGCAGTGGATGTATTGTTTCTTGACTTTAGCAAAGCTTTGACACGGTCTCCCACAGTATTCTTGTCAGCAAGTTAAGGAAGTATGGGCTGGATGAATGCACTATAAGGTGGGTAGAAAGCTGGCTAGATTGTCGGGCTCAACGGGTAGTGATCAATGGCTCCATGTCTAGTTGGCAGCCGGTATCAAGTGGAGTCCCCAAGGGTCAGTCCTGGGGCCGGTTTTGTTCAATATCTTCATAAATGATCTGGAGGATGGTGTGGATTGCATTCTCAGCAAATTTGGGGATGATACTAAACTGGGAGGAGTGGTAGATACGCTGGAGGGGAGGGATAGGATACAGAAGGACCTAGACAAATTGGAGGATTGGGCCAAAAGAAATCTGATGAGGTTCAATAAGGATAAGTGCAGGGTCCTGCACTTAGGACGAAAGAATCCAATGCACCGCTACAGACTAGGGACCGAATGGCTAGGCAGCAGTTCTGCAGAAAAGGACCTAGGGGTGACAGTGGACGAGAAGCTGGATATGAGTCAGCAGTGTGCCCTTGTTGCCAAGAAGGCCAATGGCATTTTGGGATGTATAAGTAGGGGCATAGCGAGCAAATCGAGGGACGTGATCGTTCCCCTCTATTCGACATTGGTGAGGCCTCATCTGGAGTACCGTGTCCAGTTTTGGGCCCCACACTACAAGAAGGATGTGGATAAATTGGAGACAGTCCAGCGAAGGGCAACAAAAATGATTAGGGGTCTAGAACATATGAGTTATGAGGAGAAGCTGAGGGAGCTGGGATTGTTTAGCCTGCAGAAGAGAAGAATGAGGGGGGATTTGATAGCTGCTTTCAACTACCTGAAAGGGGGTTCCAAAGAGGATGGCTCTAGACTGTTCTCAATGGTAGCAGATGACAGAACGAGGAGTAATGGTCTCAAGTTGCAGTGGGGGAGGTTTAGATTGGATATTAGGAAAAACTTTTTCACTAAGAGGGTGGTGAAACACTGGAATGCGTTACCTAGGGAGGTGGTAGAATCTCCTTCCTTAGAGGTTTTTAAGGTCAGGCTTGACAAAGCCCTGGCTGGGATGATTTAACTGGGAATTGGTCCTGCTTCGAGCAGGGGGTTGGACTAGATGACCTTCTGGGGTCCCTTCCAACCCTGATATTCTATGATTCTATGATTCTATGATCACTTTGGAGCTAAAAGAGATACCCGTATTTGAAAACTGAGGCCAGTTTTAATAATAGGAGTTTTAGCATTTAGAGAGGAATGACTAGTGGACACTGATTCATCTACTGATCTTAACACTACAACTGCTTTAAGGATAATCCTGTGAGACCTATCTCTATCTGACAAGGATCAGGCAAATTACACCTGTATCACGTGGTGTAAAAAATATCTGACAACAAAGGGCAAATTGAGCCACCCAAAACCCTCAGTTTGGAAGAGAAACCCACTGGCAAATGAAACCATTGACCATTACGACCTACAGTAGAACTTCAGAGTTACTAACATCTTGGGAATGGAAGTTGTTCGTAACTCTGAACAAGATGTCATGGTTGTTCTTTCAAAAGTTTACAACTGAACATTGACTTAATACAGCTTCGAAACTTTACTATGCAGAAGAAAAATTCTACTTTTCCTTTATTTTTTAATAGTTTATGTTTAACACAGTACTCTACTCTATTTGTTTTGGTTTTTTTGTTTGTTTTTTGTCTCTGCTGCTGCCTGATTGCATACGTCTGGTTCCAAATGAGGTGTGTGATAGGCTGGTCAGTTCGTAATTCTCCTGCTTGTAACTCTGAGGTTCTACTATATGTAATAAGTAAGGCTATGAGTCAGTCATGAGTATTTTTAGTAAAAGTCATGGACAAGAAACAAAATTCATGGGCCCCTGACCTGTCTATGACTTATATTATAAATACCCCTGATTTATACCCTGGGGAGCCGCTGCTCCAGGGGGGTGGGGTCAGTGGCACCTGCTGTTGGGGGCCATCCCAGGATCACCGCCGGGGGCTGCCGAGCAGCAGCTGCTCCAGCCGCCCCCCAGGACCACTGCTGGAGGAGTGAGGGGGGCTACTGATTGGGGTGGGGGACCAGGGAACTGCTGCGGTGGGGGCAAGGCCAGCGGCACCAGATGCCCAGGGCAGCCTCAGGACCACTGCTGGGGGCCGCTGAGCAGCACCTACTCCAGCCACCACCCCCGTCCACCAGGACCACTGCTGAAGCAGTCCCTGGGGCCAGCTGCACCAGCTGCTGCTTGTGCTGTCCCTGGGGACGTTTAGGTCTGTCACAGTTCTCCAACAAAAAACTTCAAAAACAGACTCCAATGAGAAACTGTAGATTCGGAATTAATTTGTAAACTGGACATCATTAAATTAGGCTTGAATAAAGATTGGGAGTAGATGGGTCATTACACAAAGTAAAAACTATTTTCCCATGCTAATTATTTCCCCCTACTGTTACTCACACCTTCTTGTCAACTGTTTGAAATGGGCCATCCTGATTATCACTACAAAAGCTTTTTTTTCTCCCGCTCATAATAGCCCACCTTAATTGATTGGTCTCATTACAGTTGGTATGGCAACACCCATTTTTTCATGTTCTTTGTGTATATCTATCGTCCTACTGTATTTTTCACTGCATGGATCTGATGAAGTGGGTTTTAGCCCACGAAAGCTTATGCCCAATTAAATTTGTTAGTCTCTAAGTTGCCACAAGTACTCCTTGGGTTTTTTTGCTGATACAGACTAACACAGCTACCACTCTGAAGTAAGTAATTAGTAAGTAGATGGCACTTCATAGAAATAATATGCCAGCATGAAGGTTTTGAATTATAGCTTTTGAAAACTCTCTTTAAGATATAAAACAAAAAAAATCCCCTGAAGAAGAAAAAGTTCAAAAATAAAATATTCCTGTCATTGCATTTAGATAATGTTTTAAATACTTTTTTACTAAATTAACACATTGTAACCATAATGCTACATTTTAATATCAATAACATTCACATCAAACTCTGACAGCCAACACATGTTTTCTTCATGAGATGCTGCTCCTGTCAGAGCAGTCTTTTTTCTTTTGTGAACTACAAAGGAAATATAAATAACATGATACACTCTTGCCTAACAAAGGTGAAAATGAAAGATACTGAAAGTGTTCAAATGTTCTCGTGTGCTAATAATTTGTTTTGAGTCAAAAATAAACAAACACTTTCTATACCATTCACCTGATATATATTTATTACAAAGTTTTGCAGGAGCAATTTCCATTCTGATGTGTTCTTTCACAGATTGTGTTGTCAAAAAGTGAAGGAGAATGGAGAACTGAGGATCAAGAACAGATCATTTACAGATTGAGCAGGATAATCTATTCATAAAGTTAAAGAAACATACCATAACTTTCACAGCTATTATAAGGAGAGACGCTACACTAAGTAGTTTCCATAAGAAGATTCTATGAAATCACATCCACAAACTTTCATCCTTATAAATGCATACAGATTTAAATCAAAAGGAGACAGACAAAAGACTATTTGTATTGGCAAAAGACATGAGGTCTGAAAACACTGGTTAGTTCATACACCGGAAAAAAAAAAGAGTAGTAAATGTCTGAAAATTTATCTAGATCCACCTTAGATGGACAATAGTATACTGCAAACTTCAATCATTTAGCAATTATGCTAACTTTTACTCAAAAAAACAAAAAACAGAGACCCCTTTTCTAAGATATGTTGCTAAAAGCATGGTCAATATATACTACTGAGGATAGATGGGATGGAGAACAGCATTTTTGGAGAAACACACTCACTTTCAGATTCACACATCCATAAATCAAAATAAAGTTTAAGAAATACATTTGGCCTTAAGCATCTACTTGTGAATCATTCAAATATAAATTGTATGTAGCTGAGGCCTGACCTGGCATGACATGAGTAATTAACACATGGAGGGAGACCTCATTTCTTGAAGGATAATATTAGGAAGGTAAACAGATCATTAGTTTGAAAAAAGACAATGTCTGAGCCAGCTAAGATAAGAGGGAGAACATCCAGGTAACCATTTATTGACAAATGGACATGGTAAATTAGGAATGTAGAGATGAGGTAAAGGGTAGGTTGAGCATGGACAGTATATGGACAGAGCATATTGCACAGGGATTGGTACCTGCAAAGTAACCAAGCCAATCCAAAAATTTGTGATTTAATGCATAGTAAATGCAATGAGATGTGTAAATGTATATAATGGGAGAGGGTTTCTGTATAATTTTGGGTCTGTGGTATGCCTGCCCCCTACACTTGAGTCTGATCAACATAGTGTGGTGTTTCTGTGTGCCAAGTAAAGGAACCCGAGTGATGAAATCTGGAGTCAAACTGAGTTTTTGGATCCCAGAGAACTAGGTGAAATTTTCTCCCAGAACTAGACAAGATGTTCTGGATAAGCCAAGTGGAAGAAGTGTTGGTGGGAACCCCAACAATGTTAACATCCCAAGCACTGGTTTTGGAATGGATGGTAAAACAGGAGTTACCATAACAGGTCCTAATACATGTCCATGCTATTATATAGCATTATTGATATAAAGGTCATTGTGACTTAATATCAGATCCTTTCAAGAAAAGTATTTTTGCACACTGTGGTTATTTAAAAAATGATACTAGGATAGAGATAATTAGGTGCTGGTGGTATTTTTTTGTTGTTGTTGTTTGATCATTCATAGTAACACCAAGAAAGAACAGAAATGCCATGCTCTGTAGGTGCTAGTACCAAACAAGCTATTTAAAGGCCTTTCACATGTGAAATATACAGACATAATTCTGGATTCTCCATAAAATACATGCATTAAAAGTTATTGTGCTCTCCATAAATCCCACCATCTCAGGGACATTTTTCCATCACAAGCCCTAATTTGGTATGAGGTTTTATAAGTCCAGTCTTTTAAAGTGTGTGCAGCTGATATGCTGCTTGCAAGTGATCACCCGAGATGTATTTTGTTTGTTTACATGTTACCAAAGCCAGAATGTATTATAGCACATTTATTCACTTGGACAGTATTACAATGCTATAATTCTCCAGGTTTATATTTTTGGTTCTGTGTCAAAACTGGAGGGTCAGGGTATATCTACACTGCAATTAAAAACTCATGGCTGGCCCATGCCAGCTAACACAGGCTAGGGATACGGGACTGTTTACTTGTACTATAGACATTTGGGCTTGGGCTGCAGCCTATGCTCTGGGACCATCCCACCTCACAGAGTCCTAGAGCCCATATTCCAGCCTGAGCCTCTACACTGCAATTAAACAGCCCCTCAGCCCTAGGCAGAGTCAGCTGGCAGAGGCCAGCCCTGAGTTTTAACTGCAGTGTGGACATACCCATAAAGCCTGATTTTTTCTCACATCACTTTTACAGTGCTGTAATTCTACTAGTTTCAGTGGAGTTACTCCTGATTAATACTGATATAAATGAGAGGAGAGACACTTCTTTAGAATTTAAGGTGAATTGAGCTCTCTGTATGGGGAGCGGAAGAAGCAATGGAAACTGCCGGCTGCTTGGTAGCGCCAAGCTACTTTTTCTTTCTCAGAGAGGGAGTCAGTTATGCTGCACCTCTTGTAGGAATTCAAAGTTCTGCTCCCCCATTCTGGTATCAAGAGACATAGCGGTGTGCCCTCTTCTGGTCAGTTCTGCACTCAGTGTGCCTGAATGGGATCAGCATGAGCTGGACCAGGCTGTCAGCAGAAAATTGGGCAGTATGGTTTACTGGCCCACTTTGAATCTTGCCCATGTGGTACTTGTCTTCCTTTTGTTCTAGCATTGATCCTAACTGAAAACATGTTGGCTCAGGGAAAGGGTCTAATTTTAAGACAAAGGCCACAGATTTCAGAAGCTTCCAAGGTAGGACATCAGCTTACAGGCATTGAAAACATGAGTAACTACAAGTGGCGACCTCTCCTAAGAAAGGTTTCCTAACTTCCAGGCAATGTTGCTGGCAACTGATTGAACTGAAGCTTTTAACTCTGAGTCACTGGAAAAATGTAGAAGCATTTCTGATTTGGAAGAGGGGGGGAAAGGAAAACACCACAGAACATGACACATTTCTGATGCCCTGATAAAGGAGAACAAGATGTCAACAAAATATAATAGACATTTAAAAACCCCCTAAAGTCCTTGCTGTTTCCTTGAAGATGAACGGATTTTGAAAAACTTGACATTTCTTCCTGTATTTTTACTAAAAATTCAAATGTTTGAGAATCTTGACTCAAAGTTTTTATTTCTATTTTTCACTGATCACTGACACTTGTCTTAGCAACTGCCACATTTTATTTTTCAGAAGGGTTTTGCTGTTTCAAATGGCTCCAGTGAAAATACAAGCAAGAGAGGAAATCCTTGCCCTGTTGAAGTCCATGAGAGTCAGCAATGACTTCAGTGGGGCCATGGTTTCACTCAATGTACCACTTGCAAAGTCTCACATTAAAAATTATTCAAGCGAGACATTCATTTAAAATACTTAGAATTATTGTGAATATCGTGTATGATCTAGGAATAAGTGCATACATTTCATTTTAGACATAGCTGGAAAGCGTATTTCTGAATTACATAAGCGAGTAAATAGATTTGATAAAATTAAGGAACCAGAAGCTATGAATGTCAAAGGCTCCTATCTGGAAAGAGCTGATATGAGGTCATAGTTTCTTAACAGACAATTAATAAGATTTTTTTAACATGCTGATAATGTTCTTCTATTACATAATTTTATTTTAGGAGTTATGTGTTACATACACAAATAATAACGGTGGGTTTCTTTTTCTTTCTGACTTTTTACAAAGCTATCTATTTTTAAATGATTTTAACAGATTCAATCATTTTCACAGTACATGGCTAGTAGAAAACAAGGGCAGGCCACAGAGTTGCAGACACAGATCTGAATTTGACTGATTAAGAGCAAAACATATTTTATTGTCTTTATCAATTCTAAACCCTGAAAAATGGAGAAAGACCCGTATTTGCTTTGTGGCTGCCAATGCCCCCATAAAAACATGCTTAGAGACCAGTGAAATATCACTGAATTTTTGAATACTTCTCATATTAAAAGTAGGAGGTTGTTCAGATTTTTCTGAATCATTTCTTTATCCTTGTATATTCTTAAATAGATAATAACAGAACTTTGTCTCCAAGGATTTTGTCTTAAAATTAAGGGCCAGATGTTTCTGTTCTGAAATTGAACCTGCTGAAAGGGAAAACTCCACTGTAAGTCCTACACTCTACCTCCCCACAAGGTCTCTGCTCCTGCTTTGTAATAGGAGGGATTTGTGGAGACAAGGTAGGGCAGGGCATTGCATTATGTGGATCACTAAGATCCATGAGAGAAGTGGAGGGCTGCCATATGGTTGAGTAAATTCCTGTCCGAGAAGGTCATGCTGGCTGCATGCCAGATGTCAAAACAATTGGTAGGAGGTATGGTCCGGCAGATTTTCTGACAGAAGAAGAAAAATCATTTAGTTAGTCTGTATGGACCCTTCAGGGGGAGGGAAAGTGGTACTGTTCAAAATGTTTTGTCAAAATTAGATTTAGAAGAAGAACAGAGAGGAAATTGATGAAAGTTGTTTTCTGATTAACTCTAAGTGGAACCAAAAACTTGGGCTTAACTGG
The DNA here is from genome assembly GCF_965140295.1 of Lepidochelys olivacea. NCBI lineage: Eukaryota > Metazoa > Chordata > Testudines > Cheloniidae > Lepidochelys > Lepidochelys olivacea. The sequence continues at coordinate 32,083,679 of NC_140412.1, forward strand.
TGTGTGGTTGGAGGGCTGACTACTTAGGCTGATACAAGAGCTTTTTCAGCTCCTCTGTTCTGTCAGGAATACAGCATTAAGAACATTGCCCCACCAACCACTCGTTGAAGCCAGGGAAAGATTGAAATTAAACTTATCTAAATTAGTAAAAATGGAGCGGTGATGCTGAGTCCTAATGTTAAGATACATATAAATGTGCAATTGTTTATAAGTTATAAGGATTTAATAACTAATAAAGACAGTTTAAAGTGGTCACAGCTAGAAATAACAAGATGGTGGTTGTGGAATAATCCGGCCTATTGAAAACAGGCAGGTTAAGGAGTGATAAAGGTCACTCCAAAACCTGAAGGGAGGGGTCACTCGAGCGTGGTGCAGGTTTTCAGTCAGGTTCAGCTTTGATTGACAGAGGAGTTCAGCAGCTGTGATTGGTTCATAAGAACAGACTAATCAAGGAAGGCTTAAAGATGATTGGTGGATGGGTATGCTAATGAAAAGGATTGAGGAAATAACCAATCAGAATAGGTCAAAACTGTATATAAGGCAGAGAACTGACTGGCTTGAGTCAGTCAAGATAAGAACAGGTGGAGAAATAGGAGATGAAGAAAAAAGATTAGAAGAGAGCTGAAATAACTGAAGAAGGTAGGAACTGTGGCAGCAGCAACAGCTAAGAAGTGACATGACAGAATAGAAAGACCATTTGACAGAGCAGAGGGAAAAGAAGATGGCAGAGAAGTGAACATCATGGTCACAGTATGAGGAACCAATAGGAAGTATGTGTATGGATGCCTGGGATAATAAAGTTGGATGTTTTTGTGTGTGTGTGTGTGTGTGTGTGTGTTATTACTAACTGTACAGTTTTAATGTTTAAGAATTTGCTGTCAGCATCCTACATGGGACTGATCACTGTATGTAGAATGGATTCAGAGTAGCAGCCGTGTTCATCTGTATCTGCAAAAAGAAAAGGAGTACTTGTGGCACCTTATAGACTAAGAAATTTATCTGAGCATAAGCTTTTGTGAGCTACAGCTCACTTCACTTCGCATGCATCCTATGAAGTGAGCTGTAGCTCACGAAAGCTTATGATCAAATAAATTTCTTGGTCTCTAAGGTGCCACAAGTACTCCTTTCTTTTTTTGTATGTAGAATGTAACCATTTAAAAGCTATTTCCAACTGTATAGTATTGCAGTATTGGGTATTTTGATATGCATACCTGTTCAAATGGAATTTATATTTGTTTCTTTATATGCTTTTAAGGTTTATTGTATCAGAGAATATTGGTATATTGAATAAAGATTATTTTGTTTTTCAAAGAATTACTGTCTGAGTGTCAATCTTTCAATTACAAAAGTGTATACATGTCCTCCCAAAAGACAACAGAGTTAGTCTATCCTGGGGAAGTTTTCCAAGGGTTAGAGTGAAACACTTAATTAAATTCTGGCAATTCCTCTGGTGTGGCCTACCTTTCACCTACCAAAACAGACAAATTGACAAGTCACTGCTGATATAGACAGGCTTTTGTGAGGGTGTCTTGAGTCTGATTTTGGGGGTCACAAGACCAGTGGTATCAGTCATATCACTCTAAATTTAAATCCCCTACTGATGTTAATGGAACATCCATTATGCATTGTGGGGAGTATATATACCTGCATTTATATAACAGCCCTCAATTGTAATAAAACATGGAATTCAGCCCTATCATTCAAATGAGTTTGAAAACAGATTTAGGTAAAGTGGTCAGTTGTTGCCAGGGAGTTAATGGGTCAAGCTGTGGGATGGACTGCTGATTCCAACTATCTATCAGTACATCCACCCATCCACTTTACAACTGATTACTGCCTAAGAAGGAGCATCACAAATTCTCAAAACAAAAATCTTAGGATTTAAAATATCATATTCAGTTTGTTATCCAACAGAGATTTAGATATCATTTAAGTGCTTAGTATTCCTCTGTGTACTAAAGTGTATCATCTTTATCCTTTCAAGGCAGGTTCTATTCAACTGTTATTATTTTTCAGTATTTGTACATAGCTTACTACTAAAGTTGGAATCAGTAACATCAATAAATAAATATTATTCTTTTCATCTATTTCCCATGGATATGAGAAGACTCACTTATTTTAAATAATAGGATTATTTATAAAATTAACAACTTTACTCAAAAATAAAGTTATTCAAAAATGTTGGTGGAGGCAACTATGACAGGTTCTCCCCCAGGGTGCCAGCTGAAACTGGGGTACCACTGAGCCCCCCAACCAATGAGCCTGGGCTTCCTCTCACGCTGTGCTGCTGTGACAAGCTGCAGACCTGATCCCGGTCCTACACTTCCACCAGGATCCACACAGGTAGGGTCACACCCAACTGCAGTTACATGCAGGCTCTCTGACCAGCCACTGCATGAACCAACAATAGAAAGGCTACAACCAAGATAACGTCCAGCTCCCCAGGCATGCACCCCCTCTGGAGTACCCAAAATTATACTGTCCTTCACTGCACAGGAAACTTTACAGTGTAAGCTCATAGAGTTCACCTCTCCCTCAATGTGGAGAGGAAATACACCAAACCTGTGCTAAATTAAATTGAGATTTTTTTCCTCAGAAACCTCACTTAAAGGCACACTAGGTTTAATTTAAAACATAAAACAGGTATATTACGTACAAAAGATAGATTTTAAGTGATTATAAGGGATAGCAAATGGATCAAAGCAGATTACCTTGTAAATAAACAAAGAGGCAAACTAAGTTTAACATACAAGAAAGATAGGAATTGAATTAACAATCTCTCACCCTGATTGATGATGCAAGCAGGCTGAAGATTCTTAAGGGACAAGCTGCACTTGCTTTACAGCTTGGAATCCCCAAGTCTTTCATACTCAGGATAGAAACCCCTTTAGCCTGCGTCCAGCACTTCCCCCAGTTCAGTCCTTGTTCCTCAGGTGTTTCCAGGAGTCCTCTTGTGTGGGGAGTGAAGAACAACAGATGATGTCACACCCTGCCTTATATAGCTTTAGCATATGGTGGGAACCCTTTGTCCCAAACTCAGTGTGTGGAAAAACACTGACATCCCAAGATGGAGTCCAGAATCATGTGGCTTGGTTACATGCCCTTGCATACCTGGCTGAGTCATAGCAGTCATTACTTACAGGCTGTCTGGAATGTTCACAGGAAGGTTAAGTTCTTCCAGGGTCCATTGTCTTTGCTGATGGCCCATCAGCACTGTCTGGCTTTTTCACTGTTGTACCAGAAAGGCTAGTTGTGGGTGTCAACCAGAGTAAGCAGGATTGAAATACAGATACACAGTCAATATTCCTAACTTTAGATACAAAAATGATACATGCATACAAATAGGATAATCGTATTTAGCAAATCATAACTTTTCCAAAGACACCTCACATCACCTGTTTTGTACAAAATGCATCATCATTATGCCATAATCATATCATAATAATATCCCTATGAAGAATACGGGGTGCAGTGTCACAGAGACAATGAGGGAAGACAGCCAAACTTGAATTTTTCCAAAGCAAGCTGTTGTTATTTAATATTATCAAGGGATCAAAAGTACTGTGTTTGGCAAGGTGGTAAGGCTGCTGATTGCATAGTCATTAAAGGAACTCAAAGCTACCCATATGATATCCTTCCGGGATTTGTTAGGGTGGAACTTCCTTGGGTTGTCTGTATTTGATTTTACTACAAGCAAAATTCCTGTATGGATCAAAGACCAGAGTCCTGATATGTGTGTTAAGCTGTTAGAATTTAAGATTTCTATCTTTTTTTTTAAAATTTCTTCATGAATGTTGGCCTTACTGTTTGATCTTTCCTCCCTCCAGGGTATTTAACTGTTCTAAAACCAACTCCATGCTACAGTTCTATTGGGAATTTTTTTTTTTTTTTTGCTGGTAATATCTTTGTTTGATGTTTGTTTGAAGTGCACTCTTGTTGTTGTATTGTCTGTCTGAAAGAATCATTTAATGAATAAATCCCACAGCTAAACCTTTTCAAATTATGCTATTAAAGTAAGTTTTGAAAAGGGAAGAACTCTTCCCCACCCTCCCACTATATTCAAATAAATTTGAGGTTCTTATTCAAATAAGTAAAACAAAGCTTTCAGAGTCAGGTATACTGGTGGAGGCTATGCCATAGGAGACAGGTCTCTGTTAAGGGTGCGCAGAGGTGTACCAGAAGGCAGTGGTTCTCAAACTTTTTTTTCCACGGACCAGCTGAAAATTGCTGAGGTTCTCGGCGGACCACTTAATGATCTTTCCAAATGTCATTTGTACCATTAGCTAACTATTGTAAAGCACTTTGAATAGAAGTACTTCATAAAAAAACTTAATAATAATGAACTTTTTTGTTCTACAAATAAAAGCACACAACTGATATTTTAATCTCAGTAGTCTTACCTTTCTAAAGCAATGGATGTGCCCTCTCTCCCCCACCACAGCAGCCACAGAACTGAGGCCAAGGCCACCACCTCACCTTACATGTGTGTCTTCTCCAGGGTACAGGAACCTAATTTGTGGAACCATGACTTTGTGCACCTTAGAGAGAACTATCCACGGAGCACCAGAATGGAACTTGTGGACCACAGTTTGAGAACCTCTGCCATAAGGAAAGCACTGGGGGGCATTCCCTCTGAACTCCCTGGTGTGTTGGGTTGAGTACAACATACTACACCCCTTTAACCAAAGCTTGATAGTACACTGGGAGCTTGGGGGAGAAGGGGCTCTGTTTTTTCTCACCCCTGCTCCGTCCCTTTGGGGAGCATCTCAAGAGTTCTAGTCATCTGAGCACAGGAAATGCAAATCTGATCTCACTAAGGGCAGAGAAGTGCCTTCCTGCCTCGTTTCCTGCTGCACATCTGTATAAGGGCTGGCCAGAATCTAGCCCGAAATCATTCTCTTACAAAAGAGGGGAGATCAGTACAGAAAGCTCTGCCAAGCGATAGTCTAAATAATACTTAGTTCTGACATGAGTGCTGAGGACTGGACTAAATGACCTCTTGGGGTCCATTCTAGTCCTATGATTCTAACTACTGCAACCAATCTGATTTTCTGTCAGAGAGGTTTTAAAAAGTAAAATCGTAGGCCAACCCCCCTGCATTCAACCTCTCAATCACAGGAAGCAGAGACTACATAAACTGCACAAATCCAACATGTATACATGGAAAGAGGGAATGCCACTCCTGAAGCATTATACTTCTCTTTGGGAGGTACTAGGGTGGAGAAAGGAATCCTTCTTGACCCTAGCAGTGATCATTAGCTTGTAATGCTGATGCATGGGAGATGATTATTTCCAACCCTTGTATTGTGATGGACATAGGATATCTTGACTTTAGCAAAGCTTTTGATACGGTCTCCCACAGTATTCTTGCCAGCAAGTTAAAAAAGCATGAATTGGATGATTGGACTATAAGGTGGACAGAAAGCTGGCCAGATCATCGGGCTCAATGGCTAGTGATCAATGGCTCAAAGTCTAGTTGGCAGCTGGTATTAAGTGGAGTGCCCCAGGGGTCAGTCCTTGGGCTGGTTTTGTTCAACATCTTCATTAATGATTTGGATGATGGGATGGATTGCACCCTCAACAAGTTTGCAGATGACACTAAGCTGAGGGGAGAGGTAGATACGCTGGAGGATAGGGATAGGCTCCAGAGTGACCTCGACAAATTGGAGGCAGGGGCGGCGAGTTGTATGGCCCGTGATGCCCAGGTTTGAGCAAATTTACAGCCCAGGGAGCCTGGATCCACCAATGTTCTGGGCCGGGTCTCTCCCCTGGCCCTGCCTGCCGCCCCTCTGCAACTCCTCTGAGCGTCTCTGCCTTCCCTAGGTGCGCTCCCTCACCAGCTGCTGCCCGTTACAAGGGGAGGTGCCAGGGGGCAGGCTGAGGCAGCTGCTGTGCTTGCGGAGGGAGGAGGGAAGGAGGCACAGAGCAGCCCTCCCCCCCCAGCAGGTGACTCCAAGTCAACTCCGAGGGTGGGGGGCTTATCCTGGCTCGACCTCCTGAGTAGCACCCTGATGGGGGGTGGGGAGGACTTGGGTGAGTGTTGTGCCGTGGGAGGGGAAGGGTCCACCGTCCCCCAAAGCTCGCTGTTGCTGGTGGGGACAGGGCTGGGAGGAGCCCTCCTCTCTGGCCCCCTCGCCAGCTCCGGGGCAGCCTGCCTGCTGCACCCCAAACTCCTTATCCCTGGCCCAAACCTACACCCCCTCCTGCACCCCAACGCTCTGTCCCAGCCCAGAATCTGCATGCAGCACCCAAACCCCCTTCCACACCCCACCCCACACGCCCTCCTGAACCCCAACCTACCGCCCCATCCCAGAGCCTGAACCCCTCCCACACCCAAACTCCCTCCCAGAGCCTTAGGCAGGTGCGGGGGCGGGGCAGGACTTGGATCCATTCTGGGCATCACCAAAAATTATACAAACCTGCTGCCCCTGATTGGAGGATTGGGCCAAAAGAAATCTGATGAGGTTCAACAAGGACAAGTGCAGAGTCCTGCACTTAGGACGGAAGAATCCCATGCACCGCTACAGGCTGGGGACCGACTGGCTAAGTGGTAGTTCTGCAGAAAAGGACCTGGGGATTACAGTGGATGAGAAGCTGCATAAGAGTCAACAGTGTGCCCTTGTTGCCAAGAAGGCTAACACATTTGTGCTGCATTGATAGGAGCATTGCCAGCAGATCGAGGGAAGTGATTATTCCCCTCTGTTCGGCACTAGTGAAGCCACATGTGTAGTACTGTGTCCAGTTTTGGGCCCCCCACTACAGAAAGGATGTGGACAATTTGGAGAGAGTCCAGCAGAAGGTAGCAAAAATGATCAGGGGGCTGGGGCACATGACTTTAGAGGAGAGGTTGAGGGAAATGGGCTTATTTGGTCTGCAGAAGAGAAGAGTGGGGGAGGAGGGAATTTGATAGCAGCCTTCAACTACCTGAAGGGGGTTTCCAAAGAGGATGGAGTTAGGCTTTTCTCAGTCGTGGCAGATGACAGAACAAAGAGCAAGTTGCAGTCGCGGAGGTCTAGGTTGGATATTAGGAAAAACTAATTCACTAGGAGGTGGTGAAGCACTGGAATGCGTTACCTAGGGAGGTGGTGGACCCTCCATCCTTAGAGGTTTTTAGGGCCCAGCTTGACAAAGCCCTGGCTGGGATGATTTAATTGGGGTTGGTCCTGTTTTGAACAGGGGATTGGACTAGATGACCTCCTGAGGTCTCTTCCAATCCTGATATTCTGTGATTCTATTAAGGTGAATGGCAAAAGTCATATAGACTGACCTGGAGCAGTATCAGGTTCAATATGTAAACCATCCATTGGCAAGACTAAATACAACAGTGAACTGTGCGAGCTGTTAACACTTAGGTGCATTGTAGAGAAATGGCTGTTTGAAGAGAACTGTGCTAATGCAAACTAGGAACCTTTTAGTTCACACCTGCACTATTCACATAAGGGAGTAACAGTGCAGCACTTCTGCGCACACTGCTATTCATACCCCTTTAGTTCAAACTGCAGGGCACTGTAGACAAGACTTAAGAAAGGTTAAGTCCTTGTTTGGTCTAGCTCTCAGAGAGGTTTCATTCTGTCCTCTGTTCTGGTTGTGTTTATTGATATAGATGAATAAATACCATAAACTGAAGTTTCTGATAGCAGCAACTTGCTTGTCTGTGTTTTAAATTAATCTTCTATACAAAGAGACTATAAACAGGCATGCAATGCTATTAATCATGCTGACCTTTCTAAATAGTAATAATAATGGTTTAACCCATTTTTTTTCTTAACACAGGATAGGAGACAGAAAATAATTATTTTTCTACAAGCTTTTCAAAACATTTTGTAACTGTTTCAGTTGATGCTGAAAGGAAAAAAAACATTTATTCTAAATGAAAACAATAGTCCATATATAAGTAGTTGTTCTATGTAAGTGTGGATATATGCACTGAATGCTATGAATTTGTCAAGGAATATTTTCCTTTTCATCCAGTCTTCCAGAATTACAAATTAAAGCCATTGTTAGGTTAAAAATAGTTTGGAGTTTCCCATCTCTGAATAAGATTCACTTATTTCCCATCTGACTAACTTAAAGTGAGCTTAGCTTTATCTTGGATGCCTCCAGTAATGCTTCCCCCAAACCCCATGTTCAAAAATATTTGTTGTTTTCAGTATTGCTGTGTGAATAACTTAAATTATTCCATAAGTACTTGTTTGGATTTTTAAATACATTTGGTCCAAACACCTTTCATATTCACTTTTCTACTTCATAAAGTAAATTTCCAAGCATATGAAAGATTTGAAGAAATCTAATTTTAGAATCACACACATACACAGGTTCTGTCAGGGAATAGAAACACTAGTATGAGCACGGCTATGGTACTCGCATGGACCCACAGTATGCCAACATTTTTATGGCTGACTTAGAACAACGCTTCCTCAGCTCTCGTCCCCTAACGCCCCTACTCTACTTGCGCTACATTGATGACATCTTCATCATCTGGACACATGGAAAAGAAGCCCTTGAGGAATTCCACCATGATTTCAACAATTTCCATCCCACCATCAACTTCAGCCTGGTCAAGTCCACACAAGAGATCCACTTCCTGGACACTAATAAGCAATGGTCACATAAACACCATCCTATACCGGAAACCTACTGACCGCTATACTTACCTACATCTCTCCAGCTTTCATCCAGACCACATCACACAATTCATTGTCTACAGCCAAGCTTTAAGATACAACCACATTTGCTCCAGTCCCTCAGACAGAGACAAACACCTATGAGATCTCTATCAAGCATTCTTAAAACTACAATACCCACCCGCTGAAGTGAAGAAACAGATTGACAGAGCCAGAAGAATACTCAGATGTCATCTACTCCAGGAAAGGCCCAACAAAGAAAGTAACAGAGCACCACTAGCCATCACCTTCAGCCCCCAACTAAAACCTCTCCAGCACATCATCAAGGATCTACAACCTATCCTGAAGGACGATCCCTCACTCTCACAGATCTTGGGAGACAAGCCAGTACTCGCTTACAGACAGCCCCACAACCTGAAGCAAATACTCACCAGCAACCACACACCAACAACAAAAACACTAACCCAGGAACCTATCCTTACAACAAAGCCCGTTGCCAACTCTGTCCATATATCTATTCAAGGGACACCATCATAGGACCTAATCACATCAGCCACACCATCAGAGGCTCGTTCACCTGCACATCTACCAATGTGATATATGCCATCATGTGCCAGCAATGCCCCTCTGCCATGTACATTGGCCAAACCGGACAGTCTCTATGCAAAAGAATAAATGGACACAAATCAGATGTCAAGAATTATAACATTCAAAAACCAGTCGGCCAACACGTCAACCTCCCTGGTCACTCCAATGAGAAATTGCAGAATTGGAATTAATTTGCAAACTGGACACCATTAAATTAGGCTTTAATAAAGGCTGGGAGTGGATGGGTCATTACACAAAGTAAAAACTATTTCCCCATGCTAATTTTCCCCTACTGTTACTCACACCTTCTTGTCAAGTGTTGGAAATGGGCCATCCTGATTATCACTACAAATGTTTTTTTTTCCTCCCGCTGATAATAGCCCACCTTAATTGATTACTCTTTTTATAGTTGGTATGGCAATACCATTTTTTCATGTTCTCTGTATATATATATATATATATATATATATCTCTTCCTACTGTATTTTCCACTGCATGCATCTGATGAAGTGGGTTTTAGCCCATGAAAGCTTATGCCCAAATAAATATGTTAGTCTCTAAGGTGCCACAAGTACTCCTCATTCTCTTAATATGAGACGTTACTCACCAATCAAAACTAATCAGCACTGTCTGAATGCCCCATAATGAATACTGGGAAAGAAAGTGTTTACAAGCATTTCATGGAGCTAAAAATATTCACAGGTCCCATGTCTTAAAAATCTTATTAGTAATTGCCACACAGCCCTGGTAAATCTCCCCTTCCTGGACACTCACCAGGCTTCTGGGTTTGGATTTCACAATGTTGGGCCCCAAGTGTTTTAAGTTTTCAGAGTCTGCGTGGAGTCCAGGCCCTGCCTCTGGCTGGGGGTTTATAGACAGATCCACTGTCTAGCACCCTTTCCTGAGAGTTAAGATCTTGAAGTCCACAGAACTAGACCCTGATATACCAGTTGCTTTAAATACACTCTTCCCAGAGCTCCAACATTGTGGGCACTCTGGATTACATCTTCAGGGACACTTGATAGGTGTAACTATAGTCTTACAAAGCTTTCTAAACACATTTACTCTGTATTTTGAATAGCACTAAAGAGATAAAGATCCAAACAAAAAATAATAAAACCTACATGCATTTCCCTTACTCAGTTTCCTCACCACTCTTCACTTAGGTCAGAATCCCCTAGGGTGTCCAGGATGATTCTCCTGCAGCTCATGGCTTCTCCTCTGAGTCATGGAGTCAGTCATGTGCCCTTCAACAACCTCCTGTCTCTTTTGTCAGGTTATCAAAGTCCCTCAGCAGGCGATCCATTGCTTAGTTATCTCCCACCTGGAGTTCAGACTTCAAACATTGATTTGCCCCAAGTGGCAGCCATCTCTGTGTCCACGGATGTTCTATTTAATGGACTATCATTAAAGTTTAATAACTCTTCACTTGGCCCTGTTCCAGGAACAAGAATTTCTCCTGCCACATGCTGTAGCTTTAACCAGAATTCACTATCTGTACATAGACAAATCATAAAAATCATCACAGCAATTTAGATAAGGAAATTTGATTTTTAAGAATAATCTATATGACTTTTAACCAAATAGTGTTTTCTAAACTAATCTGCCACCTGATTCTCTTCATTCTTACACCAAGTTAATAACATTGACGTTGGTGTAGTTACTCCAGATTTACACCAATGTGAGACCAAACTAAGCACCGTAATTTGCTTTTTACTAAATTGTTTGGTTACTATTTGCATAGAAACATCCCCTTATTGAGCTTTTCACAAATTTAATGGTCTATGTTATAGATTCATCCAAGGCCAGGAGAGACCATTGTGATCATGTAGTCTGACCTCCGGTATAGTAAGGGCTATAGAACTTCCACAACAATAATTCAGGAAGCATATATTTTAGAAAAACATCCAATCCAAAAAATCCAATGATTTTAAAATTGTCAGTGATGCAGAATCCACCACAACCCTTGGTAAGATGTTCCATTGGTTAATTACTGTCATCATTTACACCAATTACTCTCACTATTTACACCATATTTCCAGTCTGAATTTATCTATCTTCAGCTTTTTCTGCAAGATTGAAGATCCCATTACTAAATATTTATTCCCCATGTAAATACTTATAAATCAAGTCACCGCTTAATCTTCTCTTTGTTAAGCTAAATAGATTGAGCTCTTCAAGTCTATCACTATAAGGCATGTTTTCTAATTCTTTAATCATTCTCATGGCTCTTCTCTGAACCCCCTCCAATTTATCAGTGTCTTTCGACATGATATGATGTCATTGATATGACATGATGCAGACTATGTCAGAAACATTCTAGTCCTACTCCCTTCTAGCTATCAAATCTGAAGTAGACTATGATGAAAGTGAATAATATTAAACTTTTTAAAAAACATAAAATATGGAAAAGTTCTGTTTTATCATAGCTGCAATATTTTGGGCTCTACTGGTCTTGTACTTAACTTACAAATACGCAGCAATATAATGATTCATGTCATATTTGGTCCAGTCTTCACACTCTTACTCAATCCACTGAGGTGAATGCAACTACTTGTATGAACAAGAACTACACATATGAATAGAAGTTTGCAGGATTTTTCCTTTAATATATCTTCTCAATCTTTTCCCTCCCAATCCTACTATTTTACTGGTGAAGGAGGTAATACTATTATAAACTATTATTTCAGTCACTGTCATGTGTAATTTCTATTATATTGCTATGAACTGGGTGGAACCTTGTTATGAGTTGAATGAAAACCCCCACCTAAGAAAAAAGGAGCACATGAACTGCTGTAATAATTGGGCCTACAGATTTTCCTTGCTTGTGAGCTCCACTATAAGAAGTGAGGGGAATTCGTAAGATGACGGAATAACCTGTAATAAAAGTTGATCAGGAAAGGTATAATGCAAGTAAGAAAAACTGAATTAGTCCAAAAAAAAGGCCTACTGATACAACTCAAGGGCAGTGTTAAGGTCATGCGTGTTAAACAAGAAATGTGGATTCAAAAATTAATGAATCAAAACTGGTGTGTCAGAAACTAGGTCTAATTGATGGACAAAATTATGTGGGCATGAGGGATTCCACCCACCACTCCCCTTTGGGGTCCTTAAGGACAGACTTGGGGAGATAAACTGGCTACTGGAGCAAGTTTCACCATCATTGCTGCCACCCCTGTCATCTCCTGGCATCCCAGGCCTTCATCATCCTGATCCTGAGAGATCTCCTGAACAGACTGGGCCAGCGAGAGGGACCCAGATGCCATTGCCACCTCTACTAGCTCTAGCTGAATCCCAAACACCACGTGGGATGAAACTGGATGGGACTTTAACAACAACTGCAACAACAGTTCCAGCCCATCTCAGCTAACGTCTTCTCGTTTCCCCAAAAGGACCATTATTACCACCTTTGATAAGAGACTGTCGAAGGTGTTTTTTTTTTAAATTTTCCCTCTAAAACTAGCTCCAGCTAAAGAGATAGGGAACAAGGGAAATTGTTAAAATGAAAGCCTTACTTAATACTTTACACTTCAAATGCTTGAACTGTTTTTCCATCTTTTCTTTATTTTCAATACAAGGTTAAAAGGATTTTTAATGGTGTGTTTGCCATGTCCCGCAGCAGACTGAGGTCTCTGTATAAAAAACCGTGGACCTTGTTGAACACTGTTTAATGTTGGACAATGACTGGGTTATGGTAACATCTTTGGCCCCTCTAGTCCATGTAAATTAATACAACAGAACCTGCCCATGAGTATGGGATTCAGTAAGTGTATGTGGGAGGGCAGTACAGAAAAAACTGGGAAAGTGAGACAGGGAGAGACAGCCCAAAGGAGCAAGCTGAAAGCACAGTGGCTGACTCTGGAAGAAACCTGGGGACAATTTTTGTGTCAGGATGCAGGCTGCAAAGAGGATTCTTAGCACTGTGAGCAAAAGAAGCTGTTTCTTGCTAATTGATTTCTTCTCTGCTCAGAGGCACAGAACTTTGTACATTCTTTGTAAGTAAACTAAACTGAATCAAAGAAAAATACCAGACTCTATCAATTTCTACTTCTAACTGTAACATCCCCAGGGCTCTGAAACTTTGACCAGCCACTCAGGTCAAAAAGGGGCAAAATTATGCTTCTCAGTGACATTAGATTAATAGATAATTTTATACCTCTTACTGAAGTGGTTCTTATTAACAATGAACTCTTGAGCCTTTTTCTTTGAGCAGTGAAGTTCTTAATGTGCTGTAATTGCTTTGACCTTTAACAAGACATTCTTCAAGAATGCTTTCACTTTTCTGACATTCCTTTAAAATACACAACTTGCAATATGTCTAACTGTATAACTATTCCAGCTTCTGTTTGTACTTCAGAAACATGAATAAAGGCTCAAGAACCTATTTTTTGGCTGAGGCATGTGATACCAATAGAATTACGGACATCTGTAGTAAAATAAATTATGGCAATTGACTTCTTTATTCAATGTTGGTTGATGGATAGGACTGAAGTGGAGATGAGAGACATGAACTGGAAGATTAAGACATCCATTCTAATATTCAGGAGTTATATCTTGGATGGTCGCATAGGCCCTGATTCAATAAAGTACTGAAATATAGTCCTAACTTTAAGCATAGTGAATATCCCACTGACTTCAATGGTCCACTCATGTACCTAAAATTAAGCATGTGCCTCACTAAACTGAGGCTTGATATATTTTCTCATAACTTTATTGCTGGCTTATGCATTTGATATTTGTCCTATTGAATTAGGGATATCTATGGTATACATGTGGAAGTCAGTCAGTTCCAACATATTACAATTCTATCCAGAGAATAAAGTCCCTCTTGTTCCATTTAAATATTTCCTTTCATCCTTGTTAGAGTTATTTTATTATTTACATGCACCTAGGGACAGACTGAACCTGGTCCTTGGCCATGTTATATTAATTTAGATGGAAAAAAGGGATGCAAACAGTCAAAGGGGTTAATATGACCCTGTTCCTGTCCAATATTAAACAGTTTGGTATACAGAGACCTCAGCCTGCTTAGTACCATGGCAAACAGTATTGAAATACTTATAAATGTTTTATTAAAAACACATAAAAGAAAAAGACAGTTAAAACATTTAAGATGTAAATTGTTAAGTATTCGAACAACATTCCTTGTCCCCTTTAGCTGTAGAGAACTTTTAGAAGGCGGGAAAAAACACAACCTTTTCTGACACTGTCTTATATGATAACTGTCGTTTTGGGGAAAAAAGGGGAAGAGTTAGTTGAAACAGCCTGGAGCTGTCATTGTGGCTTTTGTTGTTGAAGTCCAATCCTGTTTTCTAGAAGACAAAACAAACATGCACAGGAAGGGAAAGAAAAGAACAGCAAAGACAGAATATGCAACTTCTCTCTTTGGTGTTCACTCTCACCTGCAACCTCAGGGCTGGCAAAACACATGCACAGCACACAGTCTTATCCGCCACTCCGAAGCCTGGCAAACTTGTATCAGCATCAAGATGTTTGGGCAGCTAAATGCAGTGCCCTTTCTGGTCACCTGATTATGACACTGTTGCAAAATATACAGTCTTGGCCAGCTAAACCAGACACTAAATAGAAGGAAACAGGAGAGAGGCAGGAAAGAAAAGAAATGAGGTAGAAAAGGAAAGGACACATGGAGCAGGGGATGGTTGGGATTTAGCTGGATCCAATACAGGTGGTGGTGTCATATGTGTTCTTTTCTCTGGTCTGGTCTGGTTGGAACATCTCTCAAGATTAGGATGAAGAAGGTGTGGAGAAGTGGCAGTGGTGCAGCTATGAAAAGCTTCCCCTTCTCTTGTCTTTCAGTCAGTCAGTGTCACACTAGCCAGCTTTCCCCACACTCTCTCTTCTTCAGGACCCCAAAAAGGAGTGACAGGCAGAATAGTCCATCTTCTCATGATTTTGTTCCCCAATTAGGCCTAATTTCTGAGGCACCAATTTTGGTTCATTGACATCCAATCCCACCCTTTTTTTTTTTTTTTTTTGTTTACCAGGCATGATTTTAACAGTTTTTTAATTATATTAGTAGTATTTTAATTATATTATATTGCTAATTCAGTCTGTCTCCCTTTTCCACTCCCCCACCCTCAGCATTTATTGTTATTGGTTATTGTGACTTTTTAAAAAACTTTTGCTCAGTTTTCACTGTTGAGCTCACAATTAGGGCAAATCTGTAGGCCCAATTACAGCAGCTCTTATGTCACCCACAGAGAAGCCTTGGGCAACTTCAGTCTATGAACACCACCGCTCCCCGTACTCTATTAGCAGCCACTGGCATTAGAATCTCCCACTCCCGCAATGTCTTTCAGAACTGGCTGGCCATGAAAGAATGCATGGTGCACCATGGTAAATATTGTGGGAGAACTCTCACTCTCCCTGTAGAGCAACATATCCCCCTGAGCACAAACCCCAAAGGAGTAGAATTAGTTAGATCTGCATCCAGAAAACATTTATGATTGAGTAATGTGGGGAAATTTATATTGAAACCATGAAATATGAACATGCCTTAAATACTTCAAGGGATTTTGCTTTGTGAAGAGATCGTTTCAAGGGTTATTTTATGCCATGAATTTTTAAGCATTTTCTAGCAGACTTCACAGAGAATTCTGCTTAAAAACAAATTACATGGTATGATCTTCGATGAGTCAATTCCTGGATAAAAAGTATGATTTATATGGACTTTCTCACAACCAATCTATAAAATATTTTCTGGTTTTGTTTTGAATTAACATTATCTTTTTTGCTACTGGATCAGAGATGGGGCAGTGTCAAGAGATTTTGTAATGATATATTTAATTTTATTTTTTTTTTGGTTTTGACACATTTAATAAAATGTGGGGCTATTGGAACTTTGTTCAAATCTTTCAGATGGTATTTATCTTTTGTCATTCTGTTGAGAATCTCTTCTTAAGTTTCCCCTTTTTTTCATTGATGCTTCATAGATTATGTAACATTTACTTCAACATCCTGTGTGGCTTTCTATAGAGCCAGTGTATTTATAGTCACTATATTGAACAGCTGATAAAAACAGGCAGTAATGTAACCAAATGGGAATTTCTTCTGTCCTTTGTTCAGTGTCCCGTTGTTCAATAATTTATAATATCTGATATGAAGGAAAACTAAAATATTGGATCAAAGATGTGAGTTAATCATTATGGATTAAAGTAAAATGACAAAATTAAACTACTATATCTGTGCTCCACATATGAAAAGATGTGTAACAAAATGGCTAAAACATTTACAGTAGAAGTACTTCTTTAAGGGGAAGTGTCCTATATGGATTGAAAAGGGAAGCTCTAATTTTGACTCTGAGCAATCTGAATTCTCTCTCTAATCTTAAACCTGCAAGCATACTGGAAAATTTTCTCAGTGTTTTAACATCCATTGCTATATTTCCTTATAATTTGTACTAATAAGACCTAGGGATCAAGGCTTTTGCCTGAAAGGGATATTTAGGCATTTTACAATTTCTGGATGAAATGGGAAGATTTTTTGCAGCATACATTGAACTTAATGATTTTAGTAAAGATTTGAGCTCACATAATAGCCCCAAAAGAGATTAGTGTATACATACTTTTTTTTTCTCTATGCCATTGAAGAGTTACATACAATTTTATTTCAAGAGAAAGTATTGAGTTCTTCTCCTTTTGTCAACAGTATTCAAATTAAATTCAGTGACAGCGGAAAGATGTCAATAAAACAACTGACAACAGGTAGGGAGATCACTTCTCCGTGTTGGGTTTTTATCTCCTCATTCTTTAGATTGAAAGTCTAACTTTAATAGATCCTTACTACAGAGGGAAAAACTAAACTGTGAAGGTCACTTGCATGCCCCAGCAGGGAGAACAATTTTTCTTTAAGTATATGTTGACATTTAGTGCCTGAACTATTTAATTCTTTCAGGCTTCAGGAAACTGTGATTGTGCTTTTCAGAAAGTGTTATCACTAGGATGCGCTGTGGGGATGAGCACCTTGGAAATGCCAGAAAATAAATACAAACGAAAGCACTTTCAAGGACTATTGTGAGCCATCATTGCTAAAAGAGCAGCAAGGTTCTGTTTTATTTTTTAATCCTAACCATGCTTACTTTGATCCTATTATAGACCCATCAACACTTTCATCTCAAGCAGCTGCACATGCAAAAGCAGAATTTTCAGAAACTATTATATTTAGTCAGTACTAGAAAATCATGAAATTTTTTAATTCACCAACAAGTGCAGTTTCAGGGAGATTAAAACTATCATAAATTCAGCTCAAAATTGGCAAATAGTTTTGGCCAAATACAAAATGAGAAAAAGTTCAAAACCCAGGCAAAAAATGGTTCATTTTGACATTTCCTAAATGTAGTGTTTTGACTTTTCATTTTGAAAAGGATTTCAAAAGTTAGCTAGATTTGTTTGAAATTTTGTTTTAAAAGGACAAAATACACATACAAAGTGTAAAGAAATGAAAGGTTGAACAGGTTGAACAAGAGATTTTGTTCAACCGGAAATGTTTTCCTTGTTTGTTTTTTTCCAGCAAGAAAAATTAGAGAATTTCAGTACCAGTTTGAAACAAACACCCCAGGATCTTTCCTGGAAAAATCAGTTATTCACTCAGTTTTAGTCAGTACAAGTAATGCCTAGATATATTAGTTATAAAAGCTATTGCTAGGGTTGAAAGACTTGATTTTTTAAGTTCAGTTTTAGTGTAAGCTGAAGGGGCAATGTCCAGAAAGAAATGTCAGAGAAACAGGCGGAGATGCAGGAGTGGATGGAGGAAGACCATCCTGGGGCACAAAGATAGATTTCAGAGTAACAGCCGTGTTAGTCTGTATTCGCAAAAAGAAAAGGAGTACTTGTGGCACCTTAGAGACTAACCAATTTATTAGAGCATAAGCTTTCGTGAGCTACAGCTCACTTCCTCAGATGCATATCGTGGAAACTGCAGCAGGCTTTATATATACACAGAGAATATGAACCAATACCTCCTCCCACCCCACTGTCCTGCTGGTAATAGCTTATCTAAAGTGATCATCAGGTGGGCTATTTCCTGCACAAATCCAGGGATGTGAGAAAACCTGGATTTGTGCAGGAAATAGCCCAACTTGATTGTCATGCACATTGTGTAAAGAGTTGTCACTTTGGATGGGCTATCACCAGCAGGAGAGTGAATTTGTGGGGGGGGGGGTGGAGGGTGAGAAAACCTGGATTTGTGCTGGAAATGGCCCATCTGATGATCACTTTAGATAAGCTATTACCAGCAGGACAGTGGGGTGGGAGGAGGTATTGGTTCATATTCTCTGTGTATATATAAAGCCTGCTGCAGTTTCCACGATATGCATCTGAGGAAGTGAGCTGTAGCTCACGAAAGCTTATGCTCTAATAAATTGGTTAGTCTCTAAGGTGCCACAAGTACTCCTTTTCTTTTTTTAAAGATAGATTTGTGAGCCATTAACACAAGATGGTAATTGAAGGCAGGTGAACAGATAAGATATCGTATCCTGTGTGCAGACCTGAGAGAGGGGAGGCAGATAACTTACTAAAAAGGATGAACCAGAGAGATAGGAGGAGAGCCAAGAGAAGAAGGAGTCATGAAAGCCTGGGGAAGACAAGATGTCAAGAAGGGAGGTATGACTGATGTGGCCATACTTGGGGTAGAGATCAATGAGAATGGAGTAGTGAATCTTACATTTTAGCAGGAAGGGATGATTGGAGACCCTAGTGGGATAGTTTATTTGGAATGAAAAAGGCAAAAACCAGAAAGAAAGGTGTTAGACGTGGAAACTAAGGCAACAATTGCAGTTGGCTCAATTGAGTCTGGAGATTAGTGTTGGAATTATACATTTTTTTCAAATAAAAAGGCTTTTCCATAGTCAATGACCTTTTTAGAAATACAAAATTATTTTTGTCAAAAACTATTGATATAGACAAAATCTTTCCTTTTCACAAAAGGAAATCATGCCTCACCTCCTCCCACCCACTCCTACCCCCACTATTTATTTTAAAAATATGGGTTTTGGTAAATGAAAAATGTTCAAAATCATTTTAATAACATTCTTAATAATGTTTTCTATAAACACTTCAAATAAAAAAGTGCTTCACAATTACCATGCCCACATATATAAATATATTATTTTATCTCCAGTAAAGCTGGTTGAAAAAATGTGATGGGCAGTAACTAGAACTGCAGTTAGGGTCAGGGGATTGGTTGACTGATTGAGTGATTTATGAATGAGGATGGAGGAGACCTGCTCATGCTTGTATTGTGAGGGACAGTATCAGAAGAGAGTGAGAGATTAAAAGGTAAAGAAAAAGAAGGTCTGTGAGTGGGGCAAGAGGAGTCAGGGTGAGATCACTGAGAGAAGTGAGAGTGTTGGAGAAGGGGAGATGCAAAGTATCAACAGTGGTGAGAAGGGAGAAGGAAGAGGGTGTGTTGGGGAGGAGGAAGTTGCAGCTATATTTCTTTCACGTCTTCTTATTTATCTCACCATTAAACTTCTATAATACGTAGTGTTTTTTACTTTTTCTGAGGGTTACAGTTGCTGTAGAAACCAGTAAGGGTCAAATTTTGAAAGTGCAATTTTCCCCCTTAATAGCAGTTCCGTATTTAACCATTTCAAAAGTTAACAGTATTAACCATTTCAAAAGTTTTTGTAGGATTTATACAGGCATGGATAATTGTAACTTTAGTCATTTCCTAAATAAAACTATTAGTATGGGTAAGACTTTATACTTGGGATTGTGGATGTGGCCACTGTACTTGGTGTCCATGTGTTACTGGAGCCTCTACATTTGAGAAAAGCACTACAGATGATTTTCACCCTGAGCTTGAAACTGTAGCAACAGGAGCTGAACCATTGCAGGTTAACGCAGAATCATTAATTCAGTTCATAGAAAGAAAAGGCTTTAACAGAGAGGTATGCCTGACTAATGCATTGACCTCACATCATGCCTCCCAAAAGTTTCATGGTTTGCACACAAGGGCATCTCCAGTCATGCAGCATATGGAAGCTGAGGGTGCTCAATACTCCTCAGGAGGCACTCAGCATCTCACAGAAATGAGCCTTTTAATGGTATCCGACATGTCTACTTGTGTATGAAGAAGTAACTCCTTCCACACTCATCTAAATCAACCAGTGTAGTAGAAAGCAGTTTTGGTCCCTTGTCAACAGCCCATTCTATTATAAATCTTTCATCGGAAAGCTATTAAATAATGCTTAAGGAGGCTAGTATTTAGAAAACTGGCATCTTCCATATACTGCCTGCTCAATTTTTTTTATCTAAATGTGAAGTGTGCACATGGTGCTAGAATGAATTGCTTCAATTTTTTTCCCCAACATATATTATAAAAGAAGAAATCAAAATGATGATATATTCTTCTCTGCTAAAGATAGATGTTGTAATAGCAAGGATCAGATGCAGATTACAGGTAAGACAACATGCTGACAATATAGGGGCACTGTAAAACATGTTAGCCCATTCTAATGTATGTATTTTGGACAAGAATCTCTAATGATTCAGTTAAAACCACATGCAGAAAGAAGTTGAGGATTGAACCAATTTTTTCAGCTTTCAAGTATAATAATCCTCCAGGTTATATACAGAAATAACTTTTTGGGGTGGAGGACTTGGTGACATAGAGCTGTGGTTCTCACACTTCAGCCCATGAGCCACTATTGAGCTACAGAGAACTTCCATGTAGTCTTCTGTCCCACGAGTGAACACTGAGGCTTTCTCCTAGTTGATCCACAGCGTAGTCCTTGTTGTGCATCCAGAGGCCTTTTTACCAACCAAACTGAAATCAAACAAACCAAAGCCACTACTCTGTGTATCTTCCTTTGTTGGGCATTTCTTCTGTGTAAATGTATATGAGGCCAAATTAGCAAATTATATGCAAACTAAAGGTGTACAAACAGGCAGACAGGCATAACCAGACTGCAAAGCAGCCAATAGAGATCAGCACAATGAAAGCTACAGGCAAAGAAGGGGTACTTGATACTAATAAATATAATGCCCGATATCCAGGGAGAGGAAATCACTGAGTTTCTGAGAATTCACCCTCATCTTCACCCTGAATTGGACAAAACACTGGTTAAACCAGCCAACTGTATTAGCATAATTCAATGAAGTACAGATGCTGAAATAAGTAATTTCAACCTATTGGAGGCACCACAGTCACTACTGGCTTACTATCCCATACTCTCTCTTCATTCCCTCACAAACATGTTGACCAAGAGGGATGACAGAACAGAACCCAGCCAGATCCCAGAGGAAGATGAATAACCACTCAACTCCAACTCTGGGTATCATCTCAGAGAAGGAAGAACTATGCCAATGACACTTCAGGGTCATGGTACTGAAAAGCAACTAAGGAATCAGTTGTAGACAATTGGGGCCCAATTCTTTACTGGCATCTTGTATAATCATTTAAAACCTGTGCAAAGTGGATGTAAAATACCACCAAATCAGAGTGCAGCCCACATAGCATATGATGCCCCTAATTTTCCTCTATTGCAGACAGTACATGATCAGCCAACATCTCCAGTGAATGCCAAATACCACATTTGTGATCTGGTGTTTCCATCTTGCCTTAAACCCTATGACTAAACCTTCAACTGACTGGGTTCAAGGAAATCTGAGCTATTGCTAGGGTTGGATGACATCACTTTCTCTTCAACATTCTCTAGAAAGAGGAGAAACTAGAAAAAAACAACTTGTTTTGATGCTGGGTTTTTTTTTACTACTTTCTTGCCAAAGGCCTAGGCATTGTTTCTCCCAGAGAAAATGGTTGATCTGACTGAAAAATTTTTACCAAAACATTTTTTTAATTGATTTGTTCAGCTACATGGAAATTTTTTGTAGAAAATGTTTGATTGATTTTGGGGGATGGAGTGGGGGAGGTTGAATAAGCATAAACCAGAAAAAATAGTTTTTCAATGAAAACCTGAAAACAAAAAGACAAACATTTTTTGTTTTTACTATCTCTTCCTCCCTGCCCCCCTCCCCGCCCAGGGCAAAAAATAAAATAATAAGGATTTTCCCAATTCTAGAAACAAGACTCTCCTCATGAAGGCAGAAATTGAAAATACTCAGTATGTATTTATTTATTTATTTTCAACAATGTATTGGGGCTGTACAATATTCAAATATGAACACAGCTCCTAACCAGAGTTTGGATCCACTGCCTTACCTTTATGTAAGGATGGATATGGGTCCAACTGTTAGTTAGTATAACCTTGAGCTCTTCCAGAATTTGCAGAATCTCACTGAGTGGTACAGGTTGAAACTCTAGCAAATAAGGCCCGATGTTTGTTCATTCCAGAATCAGAGATCTCCTGACACCACCGTTAGTGCTATGACAAGCACTAGAAACAGAAAATTAGCAGGGTAGACTTGCCTTTGCAGGGGAAAAAAGGTGGGTACAAAATTTTCATTGCTGCTTAAGAAAAAAACACCAAGTATTTCTATATCTATACCAATATCTCACATTCTGTACTTGGTCAGCTGGCTGGTTTCATTTCTGTCTATTAGGCCATAGTATGTTAGTATCTTCTCCAATAAAGCTGCACATTTCTTTAGAGATTCTCTGCTTGCTTGAATGATGTTCTTTGTGTGAATGCTCACAGTATTTTACTTGATATTAATTAACATGATGTTTGTGAAAATTAAGCCATACTGGGTCAAATTCTTCAATTCTTAATTGTGTTAAAACTCCAATTAAAAACTAATGGTGGGAAAGAGCCTGCTTGAATAAGGACTGCTGAATGACTCCCGTTGGAATTAAAACTATTAAAGAGTGCGCAAAAAATTACTGCTCTATGAATATTAAAAGTTACAACTGTGCTAATAAGCAGTTTTATTCTAGAAGTCTTAACTAATGTGAACATCAATATAGGTGGTGTGCTGGCATATCCAGTCAATTAATTTAGAATTGGGTTATTGCTGTACTAATGAGTTGACGATTCCACTGCCTTTCTTAATTCCCCACTCTGTTCTTTTAATAATAGATCTTGGGCCTGATCTTTATTCAATGTAAGTCAATGGCAAAGCTCCCATTGGCTTCAGCACAAGTAGAATTGAGCCCACAGTACGGTCTGCTTTTTGTGACAGCATTAGAAAGGGACTGTGAATTTCTCATATATGTATAAACGATTAAAAACCTAATGGCAGGAATTAGAATGCTAATGGGTTTACAAGACATTTCTATTTTAGTACAGTAAAGAGGGAGAGGAGCTGTGGAGAATATAAACAGGTTACATATGACTCCATCAACTACTGTCAACACCCTAAAGAGGTTGACACAGTAACTGGGAGTTACCAGGGCAAAACGGAATTTCCAGCCATTCCCCCTTTGCTGTAGCCCTTGCCTACAGAGTAGCCTTGGGAGGGAATGGCATGAGAGTTGCTATAACATCTCTACACCATTGGAGGATCCTTCTTTGCTGGGATAATTCCCCCATGGCTGGCTAAAGCTTTGGAACCACAACACAGCATCTGCCCCTTCCCATTTTAGGACACTAAACTACTCTACATATTTGGAAACGCAGTACAATTATTATCTAATTAACAATGATATGGTTCCATATTTGTTGCATATTGCTTTTTCTCCCATGTGTATGGAATTTAAAGATATGGGATGAAATCCTGATTTACTGAAGTCAACAGGGGTTCTCCTACTGACTTCAAAGAAACCAGGATTTCACCCATGAACTAAAAAACCTTCACATGCATGGAAGTTCTTCTGTCAGTGCCTACCACTTGTTAAAATATTATAGTTTTGTAAAGTTAACAGAAGTTTTTTATGATATCGCATTGCCTATAACTATCACAAGTAAATGATTTTAGCAATTTCCATCTATCACCAATTACAATCAGGAGTATGAACAAATACTCTATTCCAAGTGATTGCAGAATCCTCTATCGACTCCCATTTTCCCTGTTTAGTCTATCAAAATATTTACAATTGATACATTCTGGTTATGAAACTCCATACTATTTGAGGGAGCAAGGATCTCCCAATACATGAAGACCTAAATAATACTGAGATTCCCACTCAAATCTAGAATACTTTTTGGCTTTCAGTGCAAGAGTTCAAAGACTCCGGGTTTGCCCTCTGAAGGTCAATGGCAAGAAAGGTGGATGGATGCTAACATTCCAAACAAACTTTTCATGATTGACCCAACTGCAAAACCCAATGCTTATTCCCTCCCAAGGAAAATATAATCTACTTTGAACTGTACCCACACATCACATGGCAGATGTGGCTACCTCCTCCATAAAAGAGGTACTGAAACACAATCCTATTTGTGGCTGAAGAAACAGATTTCAAACTGTGGAAAATCTTGTTAACTAATGTTCCAAACAATCATATCCTGGTGGTATGTCTGCCATCCACTCTGCAACACCTGAAGCAATCAATTGGATCACCAGCTTAAACCTGAACATCTAACATTAGTTGTTTTAAGCCATAAGGAATAAGATGAATCTCTTGCTTTTTGAACAATGGCAATAATTGAAACTGGCTGTTGAAGAGGTTATTGAGAGTTCTTTAATGTTTAGCATTCCTATCACATTTTTTCCCATTTCAAATTACAATTCATATTTTTTTAGAGTGTTCTCTGCTGTTTTCAGTAACCACGTGGAAATGGTGACTAACCAGATACGAATCTTGCCTTGACTACATTTCTATTCTGTACTATTCTGGTTCTTATACCATGCCTACTCCACATGAAGGGTCAAATCATAGTCCCTTTATACACAATGGGAGCTTTGCCATGGACTGCAGTGGAGACTGCAGGCCCAAATTCTATGAGACAGACACTTTCCAAAGGTCTAGTTAAGATAGGTATATTGTTGTATTTATTACGTTTGCTGACAAATTCATTTAGAATTTGCTAAAATTTTATACAAGAATTTTATTTGTAAGTATTTGTAGCACAGCATACTGTATGTTACTTCTGATGTACTGAATACTGAAACAGTTTGTGAGTGGAGGAAAGTACCACAGATGTGTGTCATTTATTTAGGATCAAAAAGCAATTAGAACAAAAAGGAAAATGTAATTCTCAGAGAGAACACTTGTGGCATAACAAGGATATCACAGAGCTAATAAATGAAAGTAATATAGATTTCCTGCATCCATTCTGGCCCTTTTAAAATATTTGGATGAGACTGCAAAGTCTGAGGCTTATTCAGATACAGCGTGGTTTGAAGGCTTTGCATCTATCTTTTCATATTAAATTGCTCCCTATAGAAATATGCTTAGCATTCTAATTATACAAAGGAGCATGATTTCTCAGCATATAACCAGAATAACTTTAATCCTCTTCTTTCAAACTAACACCCCAAGAATGTTGGGGCAATACATTATTTAAGCTGATGTGTTGGTTTTCATTAAATGTAATCATATAATTTTTGAGGTTTGATGAAAAAGGACACCACATTCAACATGGATCAGAATTTGACCTATGGTGAGAAATGCTGCAGATAACATGGAAATCAAATTTGGAATAAGTATAATTTGAAGAGCAGAATTTTTTATAAAGTGATGAAGAAAAAAAACCACAAACTTGTTCCATAAAAATATCAATTTGTGGTGTGTTTTTCTCTCAACACAAGAAGTTAGACAATACATTTGAGAGATATTGTGTAGTTTTGGTACTTATCTGACTAGTCCTTTCAAAGAGGACAATTGGAAAGTGCTAGTTTACACTCCCTTTACTGATGTACAATGTTTAATCCGAAAGATCCTTTAAGCAAACTAAAGGATTTGTAAACCTTCAAAAAAAAAATCTGCAATATATGTCCCTTTATAACTAGTGAATATTTTTCCTCATTACCATCCTCCCTAAAGCTTCATGTATACTGTGTTACTCACAAGAAGTGAATTATCTTTTGTGAAGTGGGGGGAAAGGGGAAAACAAATGAAAATCACAAATTAATGGCATAAAAAAAAAGACATCCACATGCTAAAATTGACAAGCTGCATGTTATTATTTCAACCCTTCACTTTCTATACCCCTTCCTGAAGCAGTTTGTTATTCTCAATCACTATGTTACATCTACAGTAAAACTAGACTTCAACCCTGCAACTGATAGTATGCAACAAGCCACTGGGGCTCCATGCAGGTGGATTGCTGCACCTGCAGAGATCCCTATTGACTTTCCTAATGCCATCAGTTGCAGGACCCAGGCCTTGCAGAACAGGAGCCAAGTAATGTGAATTTGTTACATCTATTACAGCAGTGTAACAGGGCCCCACTGGACTAAGTGCTGGACAGACTGTATAGAGTGCACAATACTATATGAATAATAATAGTAAATCCAATATGCCATATGCACCAGAGTGCTGAAACTGTGACACTTCTTTACTTAGCATTAATGATTTAAGAAGTCAGAGAAATAACCATATTAATTAAACTACCTGATACGCTTTAGACCCTGACCAAACTGGCCTCAAACCTAGCAAAAGGGCCCACATTTTCAAAAGTCCAGCAGTGTCATGCCCTTCCCCTGGACATCAGTACCAGGTGTGGAACAAGATACTGATATGTAAAATAATTTAAAGTAAATATATTCCCATTATTCAGTGATTTGTCGGCAAAACCTATCTTTAAGCAAAACTAAAGCTTTAAATGATGAATAGCCTGGTTGAAAGCACATTAAAGCCAACGGAAATCTTTCATTGGCTTCATATACTTTGGATCAGGGCCCACAGCAAAAAATTTCATAACAAGGACACATTGTTGCATGCACAGTCCAGTAGAATACATATTATAATGTTGCTCTGGATATTTGGCTGAAACAACATCACAATCCTTTGGATGCTTAATAATAGCTATCCTCTAAAGGTTACTCATGCTACCCTAATTGCCTGTTTTGAATCCATGTTTGCAGTTCTCAGTACTCACTGTGTGGGGTGCATTGCAAAATATAAAAAATCAGGAGACTTGGCCGGCTCTCGCCATGGTGCTGAGTGGTTGCTCTGCATAGAGCTGGATTAGTGGAATCCCCACTGGATTCAGCACAAGCATTTTAACAGCCCTTGTGTTTTAAGTGAATTGTCATTGGACCGGAGTTGCATGCCAAGCAAGTTAGATGTAACAATTCAAACAGCACAGTTTAAAAAGCACAGCAGGCTCTCCTTGGAAAAATATACTGCAACCCCTTCATCCAGTCTACACTGGTACAGGGATGGCAAAAGGGGAGAGTGGCTCCTTTAACAGTCCCCCCATGAGGGACTGGGAGAGAAGGTTCACCCATGGGGTGGGAAAGGCATCACCTGAGTGGGTGGGTGGACCTGTGGGGTTCAGATAAACCATTGACCCCCATGTACGTATGGGAGGGTATGCAAACCCTATCCCTCCAGCCTGAGTCCCCACTCAGATCTTATTAGCAGCTCTCACCCTCCCACCACTGGCATTAGCATAAGACAAGGTTTTGTGGTCTGCTGTGGGAATTGCACTAGTGATCTTTTTAGGGACTGGGAAGGAATTTTTCCCCTCACCATCAGAGTGGCTGGGATGTGGTTGTCTTTTTTAGCTTTCCCCACAGCAGTTCCAGGGCACAGTGGGATAAGTCAGGATATAAGGATGAAAGTTATCAGAGCTTAGCAAGTGGCTAAGTGTCCAGTGCAGGTACTAGTTCCATAGGGTGTCTGATTCCCTGATAAAATGGATTTGGAAGTGGACTTAGAGGAACATCATCTACCAACGCTGGGGAATGGGGTGAGAGCTCCTGATGTCTGATATAGTAAGAAGATAGCCTCATTAGCCCAGCCCTTTAACCATCATATGAAGAGTTCCAAGCAATGGTCTGGTTAGCAGCTGGGGAAGGGTGGGGAGCTGACAGCAGCCCTCCACCAGGTGGAAACAATTAAGAAAGGAATCATAACCAGCATGGAATGCCTTATTGCATTCAATAGTTTTCAACTGAGTTAAATTAATAAAGTCACTGCCCAATTAAGCCACATCCATCATATCTTGTCTTTCTTCCTGAATCTGGCACAATAACACCAGAGGTGAGGGTCACCCTGTTGCAGTGTAAACAATGTTTTTGATTTGTCACCATAGGATACCATCCATAGCACTATAGTATAAAACAGGCATGTGATATTTAATATGGCAAGGTTGGTACTATGGTCTTTTAAGTGTACATGGACAGAGAAATCTTTTGGCCTCAAATCTTTTCCAAGCCACCCAAATGACTAGTAATAGCTACATCTCACACCTTCAGTCATCCACCTTCCAACTTCCAGGGCCAGATCCTTAGCTATTGTAAATCAGCATAGCTCCACTAAAAACAATGACGTTAACTTGATTTACACCAGCTGTGGATCTGATCCACAGAGACTAAGGGAAGCACCATACACAGATACAGGTCACCTGCTGACCTAATTCTGTACCCACAAGATAAATGCTCAATCATATCCTAAGGTGGGTGAGGTAATATTTTTTTATTGGACTAACTTCTGTTGGTGAGAGAGACAAGCTTTAGCGCTTACACAAATCTCTTCTTCAGGTGTGGGACACTTACTCAGGCTATGGCTACTCTAGAGAGTTTACAGTGGCACAGCTGTACTCTGTGTAGCCACTCTATAATTACTCCAGCCCCCACAAATGGCTGTAGCTATGTCGGCGGGAGAAGCTCTCCCACCAACATAGCGCAGTTCACACTGGCGCTTAAATCAGCATACGTTAGATCACTCATGGGGTGGTTAATTCACACATCTGAGTGACATAATTTATGTCAACTAAGCTGTAGTGTAGTGATAGCCTCAGAGTGTCACACCTAAATACAAGGTGGAACAGATTGTTTAGCATAAGTAGTTGTCAAGGTTCCTTCCCCACTCTGAACTCTAGGGTACAGATGTGGGGACCTGCATGAAAGACTCCTAAGCTTATTCTTACCAGCTTAGGTTAAAAACTTCCCCAAGGTACAAACTTTGCCTTGTCCTTGAACCCTGCCACCTATGCTGCCACCACCAAGCGTGTTAAACAAAAAACAGGGAAAGAGCCCACTTGGAGATATCTTCCCCCAAAATATCCCCCCAAGCCCTACACCGCCTTTCCTGGGGAAGGCTTGATAAAAAATCCTCACTAATTTGTACAGATGAACACAGACCCAAACGCTTGGATCTTAAGAACAATGAAAAATCAATCAGGTTCTTAAAAGAAGAAAGATAAAAGAATCACCTCTGTAAAATCAGGATGGTAAATACCTTACAGGGTAATCAGATTCAAAACAGAGAATCCCTCTAGGCAAAACCTTAAGTTACAAAAAGACAGAAAAACAGGAATATACATTCCATTCAGCACAGCGTATTTTACCAGCCATTAAACAAAAGGAAATCTAACGCATTTCTAGCTAGATTACTTACTAACTTAACAGAGTTTCTGAGACAGGTGCCAGCGAGGTTATCTTAGCTTCTTAACCCTTTACAGATGAAAGGGTTTTGCCTCTGGCCAGGAGGGATTTTATAGCACTGTATACAGAAATGTGGTTACCCTTCCCTTTATTTTTATGACAGTAGTTAACACATATTTCAAGGAACCATTCAAGGTGAAGTGGCCTGTTAACACCCGACCAGTCATAGGGAGAAAAGGATTTTTGTGTAAGCTCAAAAGCTTCTCTCTCTCTCATCAACAGAAGTTGGTCCAATAAAAGGGTATGTCCACACCCACTTGTTTCTCTAATATCCTGGGACTGACATGGCTACAACACCATGGCATACGACCATCTCCTAAAGCATTTTCATATACAGTACCAAAACAGCAAGGTTTGTAGCTGCAAGCAGATATAGTTAGTGGTGGCCTAGGGTAAAGCATGTGCTATATGGTAAGTGCGGTTATGCTACAGGTACTAATTGTCTATTCTTTTTCATCTGTGGAGGGCACATTTTTTCTGCAGGCACAGCTAATTAGCAGCATAATTAATCTCCTATTTAGCATACCTGGCCAGTCTGACCCTTAAATTAAGCCCCCCAAAATGTCCTTGTAGCCATATTTCCTTCCTACCTTATCTTCCTCAGGGAAGCAGGACTCCAGGAAGCCTAAATCTGTATCCCAGAATTAGATACATTTTTTTTCACATTTCAAAATCTGTTTGATGAACTGAGTGTACAGAAAAATGTACATAAGAAAGAAAAAAATAGGAAGACAAGGTTAGAATAATAAGTCCTGTGATAGGGCCACCATGGTAGGAACTTAAGATAAACAGAAGTTGAAGGCAGAGCTGCAAATCAGAAAAGACAGAAATGACATACATCCAACACTCCCAAAGGCACAGGCCAAACAGACTATCCACCATGAGTTGACAAGTGGAGCATCAAATCTGGACTTTGCAACAGTATGAACAAAATCCTAGATACTACAACATGTAACAATTGAGCTCACTGTGCATGCTTTGAGAAATAGCTCCAGTGCATGTGTTTGTGGGTGAAAACCAGCATGTTCTTAATAAAAGAAGGTTAGTCTCTGTCCTCATCCTACTGTAGGAGAGTGGATTCACCTCTTGTGCACCCTCCTCATGACTAGGCATGCCTTTGCAACTCTTTCCTCTCTAGCAATTCCTGCTTACAGTCCCAGGACAGTCTCCTCACAACTCAGCTCTCCAATTGGGACATATTTTAGTTCCTCCCCTTCCAGAGTAACAGAAAGTACAATCTGATGTCCTTACATCTGTTCCTCAGCCTCAATGCTTAGCTCTGTGGGGTCCTAACATCCTTCTCTCCGAAATTTAAACTGTCCTCATTCCCTTCTATTAGGGGGCTTCATGACACCTATCCAGTTGCTGCTATGGGAACGCAGACCCATCCTCTACATTGCTTTCCAGTCCAGGCACCCTATGATGAGCCGCCAAGGTTTGCTCCTTCAGGCACCTTGCCACTACTTTGATGGATGTTTTCCTACTACTACCCTTTCTTCAGGATTTTTCCCCCAGTTCCTTCCTGGGATCTTTGTAACAATCATGACCTCCCAGGGCTTTGCCGCTGAAGTCCAGTTTCTTCCCTTGCATCAGGATCAGCCACAGGAGCTTGCTCCAACCTGTACCTTCCAAGTACCTTCCTTGCCACAGGTTTCCTTACTGGCCTACAGGAGACTTCCTATTCACCACAGGTCTCTTTACTACCAGGGGAGTAACTAAGGAGTTCTTCCCTCTCTCTGCAGCTCCCTTCTGACCTAGACCTTCTCTCTTTATAGCATCACCCAACTCTTCCCCAGCTGGGCTTCATCTTTAATTGGGGATGGCCCACTCTCCAGGATCATCCAGGTAGGTTAATTGGCCTCAGGCTCACCTTAACCCTTACATCACCTTTGTGAGGTAAATACCTCATCACACATATTGTAATATTTCACTGTATTATGTCCTCCTCTATAACCATGCAGAGGTGTTAACTGTCTGCCATACACTTTCAGTCTCCTCAAAGATTCTCAGACTCATGTAGACAATCTCTAACACCATATGGAAAAAAGTCCCAATCCTGTGAGATTCTGTGTGCCCTCAATTCCCAAATATGCCCACTGGGAACTCACTTTTCAAGGGAATAAATGAGTTCCCAAGATTCAAGGAAATAGAGAATTGAGGCCCAGAAAATGATAAGTTCTCTGTACCTGCGGCCAGGGTATTATGTTAATTTTGAAACCTCCCTAATATTTGTACAGTGTTGCTGGTTTAAAATGTTAAGAAGTAGGCAGAGTTTTTGACAAAAAATAGTTGCACAACATGCTCTTGACATTCAGTGCAAAAGTCACCCTCCTATGCAGTTTCAATAAATGTAATGAAAGTCATGCTGAATATGCAGAGGCATTATTCACAAATATGAAAATATGAATCATACCCTTGTGCTCACAGGCATTATTGCAAGTGAGCTGGAATGAGTAGATATGACATTGTTACCAAGATAATACCTTGAAGTCTAATCTTATTTATGAAAGCTTCATTGTATCAATTAGCAAAACTGAGTTAGCCAAATATAAACCAGCACCTTATGATATACCGTGGAAAGATTATTATAATACATTTCTTTCCTCCTATAATAACAGCATTTTTCCTTTTTAAATAGGCCAGTAAATATTCTTTAAAGGTGGAAATGCTTTGAATGACCCTTCTCCTCC
Source organism: Lepidochelys olivacea (assembly GCF_965140295.1). Classification (NCBI taxonomy): domain Eukaryota; kingdom Metazoa; phylum Chordata; order Testudines; family Cheloniidae; genus Lepidochelys; species Lepidochelys olivacea. The sequence goes on from NC_140412.1 coordinate 32,115,998, forward strand.
TCCTCGTTGTCCATGCAACATAATATTAATCCACAGATTCCCTGTAAGGAACAAGTCTTAGGCAATATTTATTTAATTTCATCTGGAGGATATTATTACAGTACAATGCTAATGCAAAGTGGATTTATTAACTGGATGCTTTGATTTATTTTGAAGATCAGGTAGTTGGTACAGTGTATGTAACCCATGTGTCTAATAGGGAGATATCTCTTGAAGAGATCTGTAGAGAAAGGGGAAATTGGGAGGGAAAACTATTTTTTTTTTATTTTAATTGTATACTCTGAATGTTGTTTGGTTTTAGCCAAACTGTTTTAGTTAACCTGTGGCAACCAGTATGGTTCATCATCTCTTCTCTTATTTAAATGTGATGATGGGGAAAGAGTCATTTATATTTTGCTATGATCAGTTTTTGTGTTTTTCTTGTAACAGTTTTTTTTTTTAAATCTATATACTTAAATTGACTGGTTGGTTAATTAGTTAGCGAACTAGCTAACTAAGTGATTTCAGCAGAGGAGGAAGAGTCTCCATGGATTGCAGTTGGAGGTTTCTACAAGCAAGAGTGTTGCAGTGTTTTTGATGCAACAAACTGTATAGATTTTGCTGATTGAAGACTATAACTCAGACTCAGGTGAACACAACTTAAGCTTTTGGGAACTCTGAGTTACTTCTCACTGTGTTTATGTGGGGACTGACCTATCTAGATTTAATTTATTTTCTTTATGTATGTTCATGTATATGTGTGAAGATAATGTATGTGGATTATTAAGTAGCCATGTGATATTGTAGAAATTATTGTTATTTTTTGTTGTTTCTTTATCTTTATAAAAGTTAATTCCTCTTGTTCTTTTTGGACTTGAATGTGTAGAGGTTAACCTGTGCAATCCTTGCTGAAAATCTTCAATGACTAAATTCTGGGTCTCCTTGTGCTTTTCTATGGAAATTGTTTTTAAGTACTAGGAGAAGGGCAGTAAATTCACTTTAGCCAACCCAAAGTTTCCATGTAAATGGAACCTTTATCCATGGATGGATAAAAAAAATATTTTGGGGGGGCGGAATAAAAATTCAGATAGTATAATTCAACTAACAAAATAAACTTTTTCTTTTTAAAAAATCAGTTTAAAATAAAACCTTAATTTAATACAAAATATATTAAGGTTTAAATTTATTTTAATCTATTAAAACATTTAAATAAAAAAAAAATGTTGAATCCACAACTGAAGCTCTACCAAAAACTTTGAGTTAAAGGCTGATTTTCTATATGAAAAAAGAATTAGGGGAAAACATCTAACTATTGAGGTCAAGCTTTATAAATATGGCACAATAGATCATATATTGTATTAAGGGCTTGATCCTGTGGTGGACCCAGAGACTATGCTATTGGGTACAAGAGACTGGCAACATCATCCCAGGCATTGGGACTCAGCCTCTGACTCCAGGAGACACCATTATGTATCTCATCAGGTCATGGACTAAGCACACCCTTGGTGGTCTAGTACTCCTATTTTATACCTTCTCCCTACCTGGGCTCTGATTGGCTCAGTTATCAAATTATGAATATTTATGACTCCATCCACCATGGAAACCTACTCTCCACCTCATGGAAAAACACTGATGTGCTCTGTAACCAGCAGCCCTTGCTTCTGGATGGTTCTGGGCACTTCGGGTAAATAGCCTTGCTCTGTCTCCTTGTATGTGTACACGGACAGAGATACAAACAAACAGAAATCTGTTAATTTCTCAACTGCCTCCCTCTCTGTCCCTAAACAAATAAAATGCTGCAGCACAAAAGGCATGCAGATTACACAAGCAAATGCCTTGGGTTGTGAGTTCTTTTGTTTTTCTGGGGATGGGGAAGTTATGTAGCAAGAGAGATGGAACAGAATGTGGAACCAGAAAGGAATAACACTGGTGTCAAAGCAGGACACTGTGGAGGAAGGAACAATATTCTTGAGAGTGGAACCTCTAATATTGACTTCAACAACTGGGAACTGGAGGGGGCATGGCTATAGGTTGTGTTGGGTTTTTCTTAAAGCCCTATTTGAGAATATTTTCAAGAAATTCCTGTACCTCTGAGACAAAAAGGAACACATTAGAAGTATGATCAGTGCAACAAAGAGATTTAAGGCCTGGTTATCAGAATGAAACAACATTATGAAAAATGCTTCTCAAAAGGCAGAGTCTTTGAAGAAGATAATGTGGACATGTCTGAACAATCTGGTTCAACTGGTTAGTGAACTTGGTTTTGCACCATTCTTATGGCCTGCTTACCATGTCACAGTATGCTAGTAAATGATGACTTAGATTATTGTCATAAATTTGTATTTTTGGTGGATTACTTATTAATTTCATATTTTTTTCAAAATATCATTATGTTGTGGGAGTATATATCAATTACATTTTTACAGTTACTGCTGAACTTCTGAAATTTTTTTATTGCTCACTATAATCAGACATCCTTGGTGAAGATTTCCTGTTTAAAAGTAAAACTGTATTAAGTATTCATGAATTTTAACATAAAAAGTCAAGCTGTTTGGTATATTGCTAGAGATAAAGTTTTAAATAAATGTATATAATCCTTATGGTTTGTTAATAATTTGCCTTGTGAAACTTGGTTTAGAATAAAATAATACAATGTAAACAGTGGGACAAACAGCTGAAATAAGAGGAATCTTTCGTTTACAATCTCATTTTTTTTTAAAGCAGTGCACTGAGTAATGGTGATTCAGAGTGGGGACTTTTTTTTCACAGTCCAGTAAGGGATTCTGAACATCCATCATCTGCAATGCCTTCAGTTTGCTGCCTATTGCTGATGCTATTGAAATTTGGAAAAAACATCAAGAGACACTGAAGAAATATCAAACAGCAAAGTTAAATTGTGGGCAGTAAAGAAGTGGGTGGATCATTACTCCACTTCATTTTCTTGCCAATATTTCCAACCCAAAGAACCAGGGTAGATGCCTAACTGCTGAAGATGCTGCTGCTGCTGTAGCTGCTATGACATTGGCAACTCATCAATCATACCAACCATAATAAATTTCAGAGCTGGAAGTGAACTATTCGAGCTGTACATGTTTGCTGATGAGGCTTTAAAGAAAGTCACACCACAGTGAATGGGTGGAAGTCACTAGCTAAGCTAAGCATTCTGGAACCTGAGTTTGTTGAAGTGCTAAACCAGCTTTTGACAGCAGTAGCCTCTTCTGCAGGCAAGGAAAGAATATTTCCTTCATTTGGACGACTTCAGTAAAAGTTCAGAAATCATTTGGGAGTTGAAGAAGCAGGAAAACATTTCTTTCTCTTCCTGTCTGTGCATAAAAATGAGGAGGGAGGAGATGAGATCTGTTAGTTTTAAACATTTGAAGGACAGTGTAAGTAACTTAGGAGACCATTGTATCATCTTCAAGAGACTTAAGCAAATAGGAACTTTAAGAGCCAGTCACTTTCACTTAGGCATATTTAAAATTTTTCTCATGCTGACCTGAAATAATCAATGACTAATTGGGCATGGCTGGCAAGACTGGCAGGGAGCTGTTGGTAGGGGAGCCTTGGCCCTCCTACTCCACTGCGTTCTGACCCAGGGCCCTTTGGGGCTACCAGTGATCTGGAACCAAGGATGCTTAAGGCTGCTCTACCTGGGCCACTTCTTATCTCCTCACCCTACTTCCTAGGGCCAGCTCAGTCCCAGACTTTCCCCAGCTGGAGTAGTCCACATCAAGAAAGTAAAAAGGGATTTCCAATGTCCATGGTTCATATGTAGGGGAGAGGGGAATGCTGCCCTCTCTAACTGTTTCTGGGGTGGGTCTTCCCTGCCCTCAGTGAGGGCCCTAGAGATGTCAGCCTTCCTTCTGCTCTGCGCTGCTGGAGCCGCTGGTTGCATGTCTGCTCTCTTCCAGGTCTGCCACCAAATAAGCTGTTTCCCTGTCTTTTAGCCCAGCGGTTCTGAACTCGGGGTACATGTACCCCTGGGGGTATGCAGAGGTCTTCTAGGGGGAACATCAACTGCTTTAGTTATTACCTAGTTTTACAACAGGCTACATAAAAAGCACTAGGAAAGTCAGTACAAACTAAAATTTCATGCCAGACAATTGGTTATTTATACTGATCTATAAACTATACACTGAAATTTTAGTACAATATTTATATTCCAATTGATTTATTTTATAATTATATAGTAAAAATGAGAAAGCAAGCAATTTTTCAGTAATAGTGTTCTGTGACACTTTTGTATTTTTACGTCTTATTTTGTAAGCAAGTAGTTTTTAAGTGAAGTGAAAATCGGGAGTATGCAAGACAAACCAGCCTCCTGAAAGGGGTACAGTAGTCTGACTACAGCCTATGTCAGCAAAACTTATGTTGCTCAGGGATGTGACTATTCCCCTCTTCTCCCCAAGTGACATAAGTTACACTGACTTATGCACTCGTGTGCATGGTGTTACGTCGGTGGGAGAGCTTCTCCTGCCAACATAGCTTCTGCCGTTCACAGAGGTGGGCTTTTTCATGCCGATGGGAGAGCTCTCTCCCGTCTGCATGCAGCATCTTCAGCAGACGCACTGCTGCGACTCCCCTGTATCAGTACAGCTGCGTCACTGCAGCACTGCATATATAGACAGGGCTTTAATTCCTCCACCAGATGAAACCCTGGCTGTAGGTGTGGCAGGACAGTGCTGGCTGGACCCAATGTAATCCCTTAACCTCTTCCTGCCCCATGTGGGGTTTGTATACCCCGTCAAAGTATCCAAAACATTTAAGATTGTTGTGTTTAGCAAGAAAATTATTTGTATATGCTGTTTTGTGTGTTTTATTAAATTCCAGTTACCATGATAATACACTTGACATGTTAATTATCTAGTAAATAACCCCCAATATATCATTCACCATTTTCTAACATACTAAAATGTACAATTAATAAGAAGCTGAAAATATTAAGCCATATAATTTCTTAAATGTGTATAGTTAAAGTGTACCCCCATAGGTAGCAAAAAATTTACTAAATCTAGTTCAAATGTTGTATTTAGTTGTAAATCAACATGTTTAAATTGTTGTATCAACCAATGAGAATGCACCTTTCTTCAAAAAATAAGCGATGTACAAATGGAAAAGTTGATTAAAACTGATAATTTAAATGAAGGCTTTCCACTTGGTGATTTAAATCACTGATTTAAACTGCCTTGATTTAATCCATTCCACCTGCTATATTCACACATACACACACACACATACACACACACACACAAAGAGATGTTGAAAAATATTAATGACAATGTAGAGTTGACAAAAACAAAGAAATTCAAAAATAAGGCTTACCTAAACCCATTACATCTAGTTATTGCATCTCATATGATATCAGAAGTGACCCAATCAGAGTTCCCATGGAGGTCTGTAGCAATTAAAATATCTTTAATGTTTTCAACTGGAATAGCGTACTTTCACCTGGGGTACTTCATTTTTGGGTAATTGTGTATTTGAGCCAGCTTTGTCATGTAAAAAAAACAAATAAAGTGAATGTGGGTATGCATGCCTCATATTTAAAAGAAAATGAAAATACTGATGTGTGATCCATCTTAAAAGATATGCTTTATTTCCCCACTAGATTGTAGCAGCAGTCATTACATGCAATTTTTTTAATTCCAATTATTAATCATTAATAAACTATTGTAAGTGTAGTCTGCTCTATGGTAAGAGCTCCATCCGAAACTAATAATAGTCTTCTGACCCAATAAGTTTACAATTTAAAGATGCCATGGAAACAGACAAAGAACAAGACAGAGTATACAGAGAATGGCATGAAGAAAAGAGCTCTAATGCGGCACACAAATTGTGGGGGGTTTGCTTTATTTCTTCACAAATTGCAGGTAGAAGGAGTTTGGTGTATATTAGCAGGGGCTTTGGAAGTTATTCCAAGTTAATGAGGCAACAGAAGAGTCTTGAAAAAGTGATCTCGGTGCAAGTTTTCCTGAGCAAGAACTGAGTGAAAACTGGATTCTGGAGCTGCCTGGAAGACAATGCCCATAGTAAGAAGTGCTGTGGAGCCACTTCGGGGTGAGCACTGTTAGGGAGCTTATTCCTTCACCCACTTACTTCCCTGGTCCTTCTCGCATGAACAGAGAGCAACAATACCTGAAGTCCAAAGGTGCAAACAATTCGATGTTTATTGGGGTGAACTTCCAGCAAGCATGATTCCAGTTTCCTTCCTTAGTATCCTCCTTCCCAGCTCTGACACCACAGAGCCTTACACCTGTGTCCCTGTTCCCATTCCTGCCCTTAGCCAAACATGATTCCAGTTTCCCCACTCCCATTCCCTGTTCCCATCTCCCCCTTTAGCAAAACATGATTCCAATTTCCTTACCCGCATTCCCTGTTCCCATCTCCCCCACACACACCCACCCACCCACTCCCACTCACTTCCTCATTGACTGCAGGCTATATAGTAAAACTTGAAAAGGAGTACTTGTGGCACCTTAGAGACTAACCAATTTCTTTTTGCGAATACAGACTAACACGGCTGTTACTCTGAAACCAGTAAAACTTGAGTTCTGCTTAGCTATACCTTAACCAATCATTTTCCTGAAATTTAACTAACCAATCCTAACATATTGTAACATGATTATGTAACCAATTATATCCCACCACCTTAAATAGTTTACACCCAGCAAAATTAATTATACAACAGACAGGAACAATCACAGAACCAGACAGAGATTATACAAACAATAGCAAAGTGGGAACTTTAATGACAAGACCATACAGAAGTGAGGATTTCACATCCCAGCTATTGATGAGTGAGTTCTTGCCAGACAGGATGCTATCAAACTAAGTTTCCTTTTGCATTTTCTAGGCACTTCTCTTTCTCTGGAGGCGATAGGCATTATCAGGACAGGATTGTATTCCTAACAGCCCAATAGCACCTGATTTCAATGTGACTAGTTTGGAATGTGAGGATGTGACTGTTTGCTTCCTAGCTTATGGCTGCCTCTGCTGCTTAGCCAAAGGCCTTAGCCTAACCACAGGGCCTCAGACTGTCACAGTAAGAGAAGGCCCTTACACCGGCAGACAGTGATTTTGATTCTTTCTTTTATACGTCTATAACTAGCCAAGTGATAAGAATACACCTACATTCTTAGAGTATAGGCCTTTACAGACAGGCCTGAATATCTATATCCTAACAAGCACCAGGAGACATTTTGCCCTAAGGAGGCAGAATGTCTCCCAATGCTTTTGGAACACAGCTGCAAATGCCCTTATACTGCTTTTCTGTGCATTGGGGAGGGAAGTGTAGCCACTCCATCACTCTGCCTCTACTCCCACCCCACTCATCTTTGTGTCACCAAGACAGAGCACTCTCTGCATCCTCCTGGGAGAAGGCCCTGGAATTCTGATTGACTCTTAGGTAGGTTGCATAGACTTTACTATGCATTGCCCAGCCTCATGAATTGTGCAGATGCCCCTGGTCATGATGCTGATGGTGCCATGCAGTGAATCATACTGGGGGATAAGGAAGTCTATTGCAGGAGGAGCAGAAGAGGAAAAAGAAACACATAAGGAACATTTGGGGCCTGTATGAAACATGGAAAGAATATGAAGGCAGGAGGTTGTTTGGGCAGGGATGGTGGCCTAACATCCACTAAAGTCTTTGATGAGAATCCTGAAAGTAGAAATTATACACTGTACTGACAGGTCCATCTGCTAACAAAAAACTGGCCATAATATGCCTAAATTTGCTCCTATGATTCAGTCATCCAGTCACTTGTATCCATTACTTCCTCACTCCCAGCACACACTTTCCTTGGAGTGGCATCAGTATCATGCCTGTGATCTAAATCTTGAAAAGAGGAGAATGTGTCTGGGGATTAATTAAAATGTTTATAGTCTGAGTTTCTTGTATTGCTTAAAAGGACAACAACAAAGAGCCATCTCTGGGGATAATATTTTGTTTTTCTTTTAAAACATTGCTGTAGATACCAGCTACAATCAACAGAGGCATCCCAAGGGCAGCCACTAATATCTGAATTACTGAATAAGAAAAACGTGCATTTTCCAAATCAGCTCTTTCAATTTGGCTTTTGATTTCTATTGAATTTGTATTGTAGTTCAATTGTATTGAATCAGTATTACTTTTTTTCATCTATTGAGTGCATTCTTATATACTATCATTTAAGTACATTTATGATAAAAGTATTTGCATTTGGGAAGTCACATGAAGACAGTTATCAGACATGATTATTGATTTTTTTTTAAATTCTGCTATGTAACTATCAATCTTTTTTTCCAGTTGCTTCTGTTCTTTTCTTATTGGTTCTTTTCTCACATGGCCAGATGCCAGCTCTTGGAGCATAGGTTTTAAATGTGTTCCATCATCTTGAAATTTTCTTCTCCATTGTTCTTGTCACAATGAAGTATATTATAGCTACAATTGTGCAGATTTTAGTGGGAAACTCTCAGGTGTTCCTTATTTATTACTTTGAAAGGGACCAGTCTCCTGCTAAAGTGCTTCTTAAAAAAACGTTTATCCCTTCTTAAAACAATCAAGGGCCTGATTTGCAACCCCTTTTACTTGGAACTGCTCTGACAGGGAAAGGGAAGGGTGATATTGTAGTTCGGAGCCCTCGGTTCAGTTTCCTGCTCTACCACAGATTTCCTTTTTTACTTTAGGCAAATCACTTACGATTTTCAGAGATTTTTAAATAATTTAGTCACTTAAAGATGCAGATAGCACATTTGAAAATCCCATTAGATGCCTTAAGTGCCTATATTCCTTTGAAAATATGGCCCTTTAAAGACTGAGTCAATGGAGTTGGATCAAGCTATTAAACTCTGTGCTTCAGTTCCCTATCTGTAAAATGGGAACAACAGCATTTCCTTACTTCACAGTGGTGTTGTGAGAATACATTTGTCAATATTTGTGAGGCACTCTGATTACTGGGAAGAAACAAGTGTAGTTCGTAGTTTAAGTAATATAGTAATAATCAGTGATTTCAGTGGGGTTATGCTGATTTACATCGACTGGGAATATGGATTTAATTAATGACTATGTCTTGTCCAGTGCAATTTCACTTGCTTTCATTGTAAGCAGAATTAAAACTTGAGCATCAGACTGATGGTGCGGGATCCGAAGTTCAATACTGTTGTTCCATCAAGCAGAATTAATGGTTACTAGTTTAATCACATGGATAGCGCCAGACTAAGGAACATTGAAGTCAAAATGAAACAGTGCTGAGTCACACCCTTCTGTATCCACTAGATTAAAATCTGCACTCTCTCACACCACTTTCCCCTCTCCTCCTGCCCAGAGGCATCTTCAGCAGTATTGTAACAGACCACGAGATATGTGACACAAGTAACCGTATGCTAGAAGTAATAGCATGTGCTTTACAATAGTTTACAATTTAGAGTTAGTCCAGTGCAAAGTCAACGGATGCAAAGTCAGCTACAAATACCTGCCCTCCCCCCTCTCCCCCCCCTACACTAGCATAACATTTTAGGTCTGAAGCAACAAGGTAATAATTAGTAATATTTCCACCTACTTTAGGAACAAATACAGTAATATGGCAGCTTCCGTCACTCTAATGGGGCAGTGTGGGTGGCAGCTGCTTTCACTAGAGGAAAGGCTCTCCCCACCTCATTTTTGGCCCTCAGGGTAAGATGACAGATCCTTCTGACTGAAGTTAACCATAAACTAGGAACATCAATGAAATTACTTGGCATCTTCACCATAGCAACCAAGGGCAAAGTCTAAATCACAGGTTTTTGAAACTGAGGCCAAATAAATAAAAGCAGAAGTTTTCTGGGGCTTCAGAGTATCAGACCCCAGCAGCTAGTGGTCAATGGTAGGAATGAGTTATTTAGCACAACTCTCTTGCCTCCTGGAACGAACCGCTTAGTGTCTGCCAGCCCCCTTCCTGCTGGATTTATGTACTGGAATCCAGGGCCTATTAGCAGTTAGCCAGGAAAACTTTCCTTGTGGGATGCTGACATTTGTAATTGCTAGTTGCTGTTGTGAGGTCTCAGGATGCCTGAGAGACAGTTTTAATATTCAGCTTTTCTAGCACCATATGTAGGACCATCCAGATTGCCACAGTCCCCTCAGAGCCCAAGCATAGCGTCTTCTTGTGACTGTGAGTTTTATCCAGGCCTAAGCCAGTCAGGTCTGTCATGTTGTAACAATTTTGTGCAGCTAAATCATGACTCTTGGATCATGCTCTGAGAGTGCTCAACCATTGTGCTATTAAAAAAACAAGAGATGGAATTTTAAGTAGAAATCTATTGACCCAGTTCTGCAACCCAATTCATCGGAATATTTACTAACACAAACAATTCCACTGAAGTCAATGGAACTGTGAGTAACAGCTGCAGCATCAGGGTCATGATACATATTATCTATTTGTTTATAAAAATCACGGGATCGGAGTGCCAGTACAGAGTATTAGCTTTTCCAACTCAGGGTTATTTTGCCAAAGCAGGGCAGTCTAAAACAGATTAAACCAAATGTCCTCAGGAAATCTTAATTTAGTAATAATTGGTATCCCTCAGAGCTGATTCTCGTTATAATAACCCTATCTTCCTTAACAATTAGAAACAGTGCCACTTAAGTAGGATCCCTTGAAGATCATGCTTTCATTTATGTATTGCTTCTGTAAACCCAAAGTGCATAACAGTGCATTTCAGTGGATAAATACGTAGTCCTTGGGTGTTTCCTGTATCCTAGTGCAAAAAAATATTGAAAAGGCTTGATGTGCTTTTGTTGTTGTTGTTTTTTCATTATCACACTCTTTCAGACACCTAGCAACTGGAATCTCTGAGCTGAAAAAGCTTCTCATTAAAACACTCCTAGATTTTTTTTCAAGGCTCCTTCATGGAGGGTATTTTTTGAGTTTTGATCTTTTCTCCCAGCAGGTTGTCTACACTCGCTTGCTTCCTCCCTTTTTTTATTTCCCCTTCTCTACTTTTAATTCCCATCTGATTTGCTCTAGCTGGTGCAGCACCCCATTCCCTCTCTAGCAATTAACAAACAAGCCTTAATTTGTTGTTTTTTATTTTTTTGCTACATAGGGACATTCATTAGCCTTTCCTTTCTGAGGGTATTATAACAATTTTTGAAAGAAAATAAGAAAGGAATTACATCAGTTAGGGGCCAGACTACATATTATGCACGTGCACCATAGTAAGGAATAGTGCATAAATGCACGATCCCAGGCACAACCCCTCCTAAGGCCCCCCATTGCACTGGGAGGAAAGGGAGGATAAATTATCACTGCCATTTAAAGTGTGTGGCATACTCCCCTATACACTCTGCACAGCATCAGTTATATCAGCTGGCTGGTGTATAGACAGCACCACCCTACTCCACCCTACTCACTCTCCACTGAGCTGCTTCTCTAGGTCTCAGAGCTGTAGTTGTCCCTTGTTCTCATGCTGACTGTGTGTGGAGGAGTCTCCTCTAGCTTCTGCACTGCTGCATCAGGCTTAGGTACAATATTAGCCTTAAATAAATAAATAGAAATTGCTATAATAATGCTAATTAAACCATCATCATCCATGGAGCTTTACTGAAAAATCTTCTGGAACTATCCAAACATTAAAATGAACATGATTATTCGAGATACCATAATATTTTGTATTGCTAGCTGACTGTCCACAGACTACACCATAAAGTTATAATTAGCACTGATCTTGCAGATTGTACTGCACTGACCCACAGTATCAGTACCTAACAGGCTCTGCCTTGAATAATTCAGCTTTTTCTGGACACTCAGAAATGCCTATGGGCAATAGCTTTTCATGAGACTTCTTGTCCTTCATCCCTTGGACACAGGTTATGTGTCAGCTGCCTTGTACTGAGAGAACTAAGGAGATTATTGCTAGGACAAGTATAGTCAGAATTAAGAGGTGGAAAAAAACCTAACATTCTATTAGTACACTGCAGTATTGAATGACATAAGTCCTTTGAACTTCTTGGGATACTCACACTATTCAAACAACAGGTGAGAGGAGGTGAAAGCCTTTTTCTATAGCTTTGTATGTTTCTGTTTTGTGGTACATTTAACAGGACATAGTAGGTGGCTTATGCACTAATGAAAAATAGAGATCAGATGCTTTGCAAAGTTTAGAAGAAAAATGTCAGTACAGTAAGTACTGACAAGATACCTTGTAAGATCTGAACATGGGGCTTTCACATTTCAGCCACGAGTATGGTTGAAAAGCAGAGATATGCACCACATAAACTACTGAAAATTAGATTTTATAGGGAATCATTTATGTCTGTTTCCATCACACACCAGCCAGTGTGCACTAGCAGATGTGCTATTGTATTCCTTCCAGGTATTCTACTACTTGTATTTAAAAGGTTGTTGTCACTATAGCTAGAGAGGCGGGGGTAGGTCTGTTGACTACAACAGACGTAAGGACTAGTGTAATTCTAGTCACTTCACTCTACTAAAATCAAATGGAGATACACAGTGTACATGAGACCTGAATCAGACCCCAGGAGTTATTGTGGGCTCTGACTGGCTCTCCTTTCTTAAAGTCACAAACAATTTCAACTTCTTTAGTTTTAAAGGGAAAAGCCTTCCAACTATCTAATTGGGGGGAAAGGAGCTTTCTTATTCTAACAAACAATTGTTTTGTTTTATAGCTGTTGTTTCCCTATCCATTAAACAGAATATGTGCATATCCAGTAATTAATTGGATGCAATTAGACAGTTCATTGAGGTTCTAGAGATATTACCATTTGTAGTGATATTTCCATTTTAGCAACAGGAAATATCTCTGAGTCCCATAATCTCTCTAAAAGTGGACATTTTAATATATCCTCCATATAAACATTCACACCAGCACAATGACTGCCTAAAACTCCTCCCTAGTTTAGTGGTCTTCGTTTACAGAGAGCATCTGAAAAGGAAATATTCCTAAACTATAGTCTGATTCCCATCATGATATATGGAATCAGAGCTCTTCTTAAACAGGAAGTGCTTATTAATGAAAACTAGAAACTGTAAACACATACAAATAGACTTAGAGCTTGTCTACGCTGCCCCACAGTTCAGACTACAGGGAGGTGAAAAGCAGTATGAATATATTGTTGCTCTGTAACTCCCCCATATACATGTTGTGGGAACAAACAAAAAGGTTCCTAGTTCACTTTAACAGAGTCTTCTTGACACAAGACTACATTAGTGCAAACTAGGAACCTTTTAGTTCACATCCACAGCGTTCACATAGGGGAATTACAGCACAGCACTTCAGCACTGCTATTTGCACTTGCATAGTCTGAACTGCAGGACAGTGTAGACATGGCCTTATACACAGCCCGAGTTCCAGCATTCTCTCCCTTTTTTACCAGGGACTCTGTGCATCACAAAAAGACATTTAGTGGCTGAAGAATATATATTATTGCATATTATGCATATACTTACCCATCTCCACCATTTATTTTCTATTCCTTGCAGTGAGGTTGGTGTCTTTGGCTCTCCAGTCTAAGGTAGTAGTACCAGTCACATCAAAAATATAGGGTAGTATAGAAACCCTCAGAAAAGTATTTTAAATTTCTGAGAACCAGCTCTCTGAATAGAGAAATTTAATTTAATTTAATTCATAGCATATTTTCTCTATGGGTGAAGTTTACCCCAGTGTACAGGCCCTATGCAATACAATAAAGGCCAAAGTATTTAGGGGCCTAGAGATGCAGCTAGGTATCCTGTGGGGAGAGAAAGAGGAATAAAAACATGTTGTTTTTTGTAAATTTTCCATTTTGGTTTTGATTTGATTCAGTCTTGTTCTTTGCTATGGACCCATTCAGTGATTTATAGCAAAGAACATGACTGAATCAAATCAAAACCAAAATGGAAAATTAGGGAAAATGGGTCCCTAATCCCTTGGATACTGGACTAACTTAATTTCTGATTTACCTCCATTGATTTCAATGGAATTATTGCAGGGATTATTTCTGCCCAGTTCGTTGTCACATACGCTTGCCGTTTTGCCTGTTTGCCAAAATTGTCACCAGCAACCGAAGTAGCTTACAGTGAGGGGTGGGGAGCGGGGGCAAGAACAAGCTCTTTTCCCCCCTACCTTCCGTACTTAAGTGGAATGCACTAGGGAAAAACCATTTTTAGTTTCAGCTGAGGGCAGCAGAAAAGGTTAAACCACCGCTGCTGACCGTACTTCAGTGGGAGTTGCCTTTGTGCTAGATCTTCTTACAGTTCCAAGTTTGGCATGTAGCTGTAGCCACCGGATGCTGCTGTTCAGTTTTGCAGAAAGGTGGATGGCTTTTTGTATCAGGTTTTAGCATTATGTGCTACACATATGCCACACAGGATTTTACTGGAAAATAATAAATAAAAATGTTTGCTCTTTCCTAGATCACCTGAGGAATTTGTTGGGAATATGCTGTAAGAAATATTATAATGACTGTTTTGCATAGCTATAAATACTCTTATTCTGTTGTCTTTATTTATTGTAATTCTTTAGATTTAATTGGAAGGGTCTATTCTAGCTCCAGGCAGTTTTAAAACAACTAAAAAGTTCTATAATTCAAACCGCAGAAAGTATCAATGCATCCTTAGTCACCATGCAGAACAACGATAATATTCTCCTGCAATAATCATCATTTCTCTCCATTCTCTTCCGTCTACTCCTCACTCCATCGTCTCCTCAACCACCGCCAGCATGCACTGCAGCATGCCCTGAAAGTCCAGCACTATGAGCCAGGGTGGAGCAAGTATTCTCAAAGAACGCTCTGCCTCCGCCCTTCTTCCTTTTAAATCAGGGAGCGGTTAGCTTGAACATTTCTGCTTATTAGAACCGGAGTAGTACTGGCTGGGGAGAAGAGCGGTCTCTCAGCTAGGCCGGTTCCAACCAATGAGAGCCTTAAACTAACACCTGGAAGCTGCAGTGAGTGTAGATTACTGAGCACAGGTGTACTGTGCTCTCTATGGGGGACAGTCACCCCTGTGCAAAGGACCAGCAGAGGATCCCTGCCTTTCATAAGTCCCTACAGTAACAATCTAATAAGATTCCCACACCAAAAACCTAGCTAGAAATGGTGGGTGACTCCTCTTGGTCAGAAGCATCGATATATTTTTGCCAGCACTTTAGTTTTGAAAATTTGAGTGACATGTAGAAGTATTTCACTTTCTGTGCCTCCAGATATTAAAGACAGCATCAAGTTAGCACAGTGCTGGAGGTCTTCTAGATGCATAAAATCAATATAATTTTATTGGATGTTAAGTGTTCCATTTTCAGACTCTGAGGATAACCATAGTTACAATACCTTTCTGCCAATCCACTAGGGTGTTGTCAGCTCCAAAGATCACAGAAAATCTTTATCTGTGATCTTATTTTTTCCTTTGCTCCATTGTTCCTTTTAGCCTTTGAATTTTGTGCTCCAGCACTTGCCAAGAGTGAAACCTTTAAAGATAGGAGCAAGTTTTTGAACAGTGTGGCAGCAGGATATACATTATACATACAAAGAGTCCTATGGATGCTGTTTTGGGAGATAGACTCTGACTCCTTGTAGTGCACTATAAAGTGGCAGTTTAAAATATTTTTGTTTGTTTTTAAGGTCAGCAAGGATTTCACTGTTAAGCCAAAGTTCCCAGTTCCCTCAGCCTCTCCTCGTAAGTTATGTGTTCCAGTCCCCTAATCATTTTTGTTGCCCTCCACGGGACGCTTTCCAGTTTTTTCACATCCTTCTTGTAGCGTGGGGCCCAAAACTGGACACAGTACTCCAGATGAGGCCTCACCAATGCCGAATAGAGGGGAACGATCACGTCCCTCGATCTGCTGGCAATGCCCCTACTTATACAGCCCAAAATGCCATTGGCCTTCTTGGCAACAACGGCACACTGTTGACTCATATCCAACTTCTTTCCCACTGTAACCCCTAGGACCTTTTCTGCAGAACTGCTGCCTAGCCATTCGGTCCCTAGTCTGTAGCAGTGCATGGGATTCTTCCATCCTAAGTGCAGGACTCTGCACTTGTCCTTGTTCAACCTCATCAGATTTCTTTTGGCCCAATACTCTAATTTATTTAGGTCCCTCTGTATCCTATCCCTACCCTCCAGCGTATCTACCACTCCTCCCAGTTTAGTGTCATCTGCAAACTTGCTGAGGGTGCAATCCACACCATCCTCCAGATCATTAATGAAGATATTGAACAAAATTGGCACCAGGACCGACCCTTGGGGCACTCCACTTGATACTGGCTGCCAACTAGACATGGAGCCATTGATCACTACCTGTTGAGCCTGACAATCTAGCCAGCTTTCTGTCCACCTTATAGTCCATTCATCCATCCCATACTTCTTTAACTTGCTGGCAAGAATACTGTGGGAGACGGTGTCAAAAGCTTTGCTAAAGTCAAGGAATAACACGTCCACTGCTTTCCCCCATCCACAGAGCCAGTTATCTTGTCATAGAAGACAATTAGATTAGTCAGCCATGACTTGCCCATGGTGAATCCATGCTGACTGTTCCTGATCACTTTCCTCTCCTCTAAGTGCTTCAGAATTGATTCCTTGAGGACCTGTTCCATGATTTTTCCAGGAATTGAGGTGAGGCTGACTGGCCTGTAGTTCCCCGGATCCTCCTTCTTCCCTTTTTTTAAAGATGGGCACTATATTAGCATTTTTCCAGTCATCCGGGACCTCCCCCCATAGCCATGAGTTTTCAAAGATAATGGCCAATGGCTCTGCAATCACATCCGCCAACTCCTTTAGCACTCTTGGATGCAGCGCATCCGGCCCCATGGACTTTTGCATGTCCAGCTTTTCTAAATAGTCCCAAACCACTTCTTTCTCCACAGAGGGCTGGTCACCTCCTCCCCATGCTGTGCTGCCCAGTGCAGTAGTCTGGAAGCTGACCTTGTTTGTGAAGACAGAGGCAAAAAAAGCATTGAGTACATTAGCTTTTTCCACATCCTCTGTCACTAGGTTGCCTCCCTCAGTCAGTAAGGGGCCCACACTTTCCTTGACTTTCTTCTTGTTGCTATTATATTTGAAGAAACCCTTCTTGTTACTCTTAACATCTCTTGCTAGCTGCAACTCCAAGTGTGATTTGGCCTTCTTGATTTCACTCCTGCATGCCTGAGCAATATTTTTATACTCTTCCCTGGTCATTTGTCCAATCTTCCACTTCTTGTAAGCTTCTTTTTTGTTTTTAAGATCAGCAAGGATTTCAGTGTTAAGCCAAGCTGGTCGCTTGTCATATTTACTATTCTTTCTATACATTGGGATGGTTTGTCCCTGTAACTTCAATAAGGATTCTTTAAAATACAGCCAGCTCTCCTGGGCTCCTTTACCCCTACATCTGGAGTACTGTGTCCAGTTTTCCGCCCCACACTACTAGAAGGATGTGGAAAAATTGGAAAGCGTGCAGCGGAGGACAACAAAAATTATTAGGGGACTAGAACACATGACTTTCAAGGTGAGGCTGAGGGAACTGGGCTTATTTAGTCTTCAGAAGAGAAGAGTGGGGGGGGCGGAATTTGATAGCAACCTTCAACTACCTGAAGGTGGGTTCCAAAGAGGATGGAGTTAGGCTGTTCTCAGTGGTGGAAGATTACAGAACAAGGAGTAATGGTCTCAAGTTGCAGTGGGGGATTTTTAAGTTGGATATTAGGAAAAACTTTTTCACTAGGCAGGTGGTGAAGCATCGGAATGCGTTACCTAGGGAGGTGGTGGAATCTCCTTCCTTTGAGGTTTTTAAGGTTAGGCTTGACAAAGCCCTAGCTGGGATGACTTAGTTCGGGATTAGTCCTGCTTTGAGCAGGGGGTTGGACCTCCTGAGGTCCCTTCCAACCCTGATATTCTATGATTCTATAATTAACTGTCTCAGTCAACACAAAACTTGTAAAATGAATGGAAACAGTAAGAGATGCCTAGAGTTTTGTTCCTATTACGATCTCCATGTAACAAACTCATTCTTCCAGACAAAGCTGTAACACGTGTCTTGGAAACATCCCAGATCTGGCCACTGGCATCAACTGGATCTTATCATCACAAGGCATGCCAACCTTAACAGCATCCTCATTACCCACAGTTATCAAAGTACTGTTTGTGACACAGACCACACTCTGTGGTATGCAGCAAGGTCAAACTTCAACCAAAGAAAATACACAGATCTAAAGTAAAGGGATGTCCTCGTATTAACATCAGTGCCATAATGGACCAAGAAAAGTCACAGCAGTACAAGAACATACTACAACAAGCCCTTGACTCCAAAAGGCTAAGAGCAGAAGAAAAGAATTCAGTGTACAGACAAAGTGATCAGAGTGATAGTCGGCAAATATTTTAGTAGTTCCATTGTTTTTAGACCTTTGTTGGTGACTTAAAAACAACAACAACAACAACAACAACAACAGAAATCCCACTTGCCTTCTTCTGTTTACTTAAGGTTTTTCCTTTCAACTGTCCCACCACTGACTGGGAGAGACATGCAGCCTTCAAATACTCAAAAGGCTGCCATAAAAAAGTTGGAGAAAAGTTGTTCTCTCTTCCCAGCAAGGGCAGGACAAGAAGCAATGGGATCAAACTGCAGAATAGCAGATTTACAGTAAATCTGAGGACAAACTTCCTAACTGTAAAAACAGTAGGACAATGGAAAAGACTTCCTAGGGAGGTTGAGGAAGCTCCGTCACTGGAGGTTTTCAAAAGGAGGCTGGATAGCCATCTGTCTTGGTTGGTTTAGACACAAAAAATCCTGCACTTTGGCAGGGGGTTAGATTAGATGACCCTTGCAGTCACTTCTAACCATATGATTCTATGAGTTTATGACATTTATTGTCAACCCTTGAGCAAGAGGAAGGTGACTGTTCCTTGTAAAGAAATTTCTTCCCCTGAGGTTTTAATACCTGCTACAAACATGGCTATAATGATTTAACAACAGAGGTATTTCGTTCTATAGCATTTATCTTTCATTAATAAGTTATTTACCAATTTTTCACAGTTTTTTTAAAGATAAGTGATTTTAATTATAAAAGTCGCTGGTCGGAAACCTGGCACTACATGTTACACTTTTTTAAAAAGAAAGACAATAAAAGCTTGCATGATTTCATGCCATTTTAGTATGTATGAATGTATTCTGTAACTCCTACAGAGCAGATTAAGTTTAGTATTGACCACACACAGTGTTAATGTCTATTCCATTAATGTTCACTTTAATTATAACTACCATGAATTCAGACAAGATTTAATCAGTTTTACTGAGAGAGTCTAAGCGGGATATAAAGATTTGCTTCTGTCAAGGTAAAGAAATAAGTTAGGAGATAAAAGTGACCAAGTATATACAATTTATGTGGGATTTCTTAAAGCTTTTATAAGGTTCTTCAGAAGATATTAAGAGAAGAAGTAACTAACTGTGGGTAAGACACAAAGTGCTTGCCTGGATTAAATACAGAACTATGAATCAAAGAGTCGCAATAAAGAATTGCTTTTCACAATGATGTAAATTAAATAATAAGATAACTGAAGTCAGTGGGATAGACCATCTTACACCCTCAGTCAAATCTATAGGAAGAGGCTCTGGTGATCCTGTGACATCATCCCATTGGAGTTTGCCAGAGGAAATGGGTGTGAGTCCTCCCCCCACATTGGGTAAATCTCCCAGGGGATGTGGAAAAACTGAGAAGTGAACAGAAAGAGGCAGAGAGAAAATATAGGGTTAAAGAAGGGGGTAGAGTGACAAGACAAAGGGAGAGTGAGTGGTGTGGGTGGAAGAGGAAAAATAGTGAGAAAAATTCTAATAAAAAGGCCACATTACATACATTGTATGGGACAGTATGTATGGCCGCTTGTGCCAATCTAACTTTTAGTGGATGGGTGTGGGAAATCCCAGGGAAAACTCTTATCAAACCTGCAAAAATACTGCAAAGTGTTTCCAAAAACTAAGACTCTAATGAACCCATTCCTAATTATTATTGATAATCTGTATAGTGCCTCCATGTGAATGAAACTTTGTAACTATTAGGCTCTTAAATATGGTACACAGGAATTCAAGGGGACAAAGCAGTGAACAAGTAAAAGAAAAGAAGCACAAGTTACCCTTGCAGACAAGAATACAAAATAGAGCTGGAGGAATGGTTTTGGGGGAAAACAATAATTCAGGTTTAGCAAACATAGCATTGTGACATGTGACACTGACATCAGCAACTGCAATTGTGTGGTACCAGTGTTTGAGAAGAGCTATAAGACAGGAGCTATATGTAACTTATGAGGTGACATAAAAATCAACCTGGACTCAATTTCTTTATAACACCAGAGCTCATGATCATGAGCCTTCTGAGTGAACCTGGTCTGATCTGTGTCCAGCTTCAACACCTTATTGCCATGAAGTCAAGTGAAATGCAGAAGTGCCAGCTGAGTTTTGGGATTCATTAGAACGCTAGTCTCAGAGCAATCCCCCATGAAACAAATCCAAAATATTGTTTTGCATGAACCACAGATGACAAAGCCTGACAACTTTTGCACAATGCTATTTGGAACAGGGGAAAAGTTTGGATTTACCACCTTTAGCGGATGAAATTCAAACCCAGATATCATCAGGTTCAGCCATACTCCAAGTGATATGCAGAATTAAAATAGTCTTGAACTTGTGTCTCTTCATTCGTTATACTTCAGCACAATGATAACCATTAAATAATTGCAGGAACTAAGAAACACCAAGTATAATTAAACACTATGAAAAGTCATTTACCTCCAAATCATTTAGTATATGTCTCTCTAGTTATGAAAAATTGGGAACATTCAGTGTTCACACTCTCACTATTATACTGTACTTCAGTGAACTAGAAAAATCCTTGAAGTGTACACAAACAAGAGTAGTGGATGAATCTAGACTTTGAGTAAAAAAACCTGTCCTTTGTTATAAAGATATGGTATTTATCTTCAATTTATAAATATTTCAGTAAGCAGGCAACCTATGCATGATAGTTAAAATGTAACATAATGGTCCCTGTGTTCCCCCCAGTTTGATGCCAAACAGGTATGGCACAAGCAGAGGAAGAGCAGATTTCTTTATACTAACCCTGTACTTCAGTTCTGACTTGGAGGAAATACATCTAGTGTTAGGACAGATCAGTGTCTACCAATGGTGTTCTTGGAAATGCTGCTGAGAGTGAAAATAAAATATTCTAATAGGATGAACTTGAGCTCTAGTTTGGAGTTCTTACGAGGAACCTGAGTCTTGCACAAGGTGACTCTACGCTGAAGTGACTTTCATATCTTGGTTTTGTGAAATGGACATCTGCCAACACAAACCAGTGTTAATTATAGCAGTGTTAATATATATTATAGCCTGAAGAATCTTACATACTCTTTAGACTCTCTCACTGCTGAAAGAACTCAGGATGGAGGAGGCAGGGAGGATAGCAATAGTGAAAAATAAAATTTAGAAAGTTACAATGTTGGGTTAAATTCATGCCTGGTTAAACAGTAGTTCCACCAAAGATGACTTTAACCCATTATCCACAAAAACACAGACTTGCAGTATTTATTCATACCGTGGCTCTCTGATACCCTAAGGCATACCCCTGCTAGCCCCAGCCAATTAGAGAAAGGCATTAGTGTAGATATGTAATCACACATGGAATGTACCACCTGTATTAACTCAGTTCGAGCCCTATCAGCAATCCATTTCAAACAACATAGCTACCAAACAGCCTGGTAGTGGTAATGACTTTGGTCAATAATAAACTAAGCCAAATTGGAGCAAGTTTCCCGGTGATATAACATTCCTCAATCCATTGCCAATAATATAAACTATCCACTCCACAATATCATTTATATTTACAGGAGTCTGATTAGGGGACTGGAACACATGAGTTATGAGGAGAGGCTGAGGGAGCTGGGATTGTTTAGCCTGCAGAAGAGAAGAATGAGGGGGGATTTGATAGCTGCTTTCAACTACCTGAAAGGGGGTTCCAAAGAGGATGGAGCTAGACTGTTCTCAATGGTAGCAGATGACAGAACGAGGAGTAATGGTCTCAAGTTGCAGTGGGGGAGGTTTAGGTTGGATATTAGGAAAAACTTTTTCACTAGGAGGGTGGTGAAACACTGGAATGCGTTACCTAGGGAGGTGGTAGAATCTCCTTCCTTAGAGGTTTTTAAGGTCAGGCTTGACAAAGCCCTGGCTGGGATGATTTAACTGGGAATTGGTCCTGCTTCGAGCAGGGGGTTGGACTAGATGACCTTCTGGGGTCCCTTCCAACCCTGATATTCTATGATTCTATGATTCTATGAGTGCAACTGTTATATATCTAGCTTCAACATAAGTCAATCAGTGGACCCCTATCTCCCGCACTTGTGCATGCATGAGCAAGACCCCCTAAGTAAAAAGTAGGTATCAAATACGGCAGGGCCTAGAGGCCCCAATCAGAATCAGGGCCCCATTGTGCTTTTCACTGTACAAAGATGATAGTAAGACAGTCACTCCCCCAAAGACCTGACAGGTAGAATTTTTCAGAAATGCTCAGCGTTAGCATAACTGCTCCCACTGACATCAGTGGAGTTTGACCATTGACATTAATGGGAGCAGAGTTACACTGACATTGAACACTTTTGAAAATCCCACCCTACAAATTTAAAACAAGATGCACCCCGTGATGGTAACAAAAAAAGAATCAAAGGGAATGGTGTTGGGGGAGGAGAACAAGAGCAACAAGGATGGCAATATGTGGTTAGGTAGTCTAGCCATGTGCCCAACTGGAAGATTTGAGTAGTCGATTCACCCACATGATAAGAAATATTAGTGTTCTCAGTAATCTCTAATAGTGATCTGGCTAGTCCTATATAGCTGTTCTTTCCTCTAACTTTGTTATTTGTTCGGGGGGAGAGGTGAGAGAGAGAAATGCTTTCTTTTGGCCTAGGAGCTTGTATACCAATCTTCAATCTCATTTATGGCCAATTTAACAAGCAAATGCTGGCAAACACTTATTTACTTATTTACTCTGCAGTGGTGTGACTGTGCCACTCTAATCAACTTTTTGTCTTCTTGGCATTATCTTCAATAAATAGGAGTAGGGATGCTTTGTGTTTTTGTGAATAGAAGTTACATTTTAAGTAGTTTACAATTTTCCTTTTGACAAATGAAAATGGTTGTGACCTATAAAGTATTTTTTAAATGAAGTCTCATCTAGCATGCTGGGATTCACTTGAAAACTGATTGCAATAAGCCAGGAAATTAATACAAGAATCTGAATCTTAAACTACTTCACCATTCCGCCTTTCATCAATACATTTCTATAATCCACCATAGCATGTATCATTAAAGGTAAGGAAAATGCAACTACAATTCAAATGGCTTAAAGTACTCTCACAATCACCATTTTCATTTGGGATATCACATTTAATGATCTCTAGAATAACTGAAATGTCCTGTTGATATTCGATATGGTAAGTGATTGGACACTTATCTAAAAATAAATTTGTTGAACCAAACGAAATGATAAAGCAATCAAAAAAGCACATGTTAAATTGTAATTACAGTATGATAGGCATTTGCTTAACTGTATTGAATAGCTGAATAAACAGAGGTTTTTATGGCCAATAAGTGGTCAGCTTTCATGCATACAGAGTAAAAGAACAAAATTAAGAAAGTTATACTCTGCTGCTGAAACTCATGTAGTAACCTCATGGTAAATGATAAAGTACAGACAATCTGGATACAGACTTGATTTTCACGACCAGGTGAACTTCCAAAGTCTGAAACCACATGAGAGGAGGCTCTATGTAGTGACCACAGTATCTACAATAAGAAATGTGCTATGTAGGTTGTTTGGTCATGATTTAAAGCTGCAGACTGCAAAAGTTTCTGGAGACACAAATGTTTCAGAACATCTAACAGTGATCCAATACAGCATAAATCTCAATCTTACTCATGGTGCTTAAAATAAAGAAAAAAAAATGCTGTAGCAAAATATAACCTTACTGTAAATTCAAGAAATGTCACAGTTCTGCAAGAAAGTGCACTGGAAATCTGCCCTTTAACTAAAAAAAAATATGACATTTTCAGGTTGGGGAAAATAATTTTTGAGGTGCTTTTTGACACATTGCTAAAACATGGTGCCATTTAATTCTCTAGCCATTACTAAACTATGTACTCTTCAGTGTAGAGCAATGTCTTTCTGGGGACAGCGATTCAGTGACGACACAAAGAATACAGTCACATTTACCTTTAGACCACAAGGGGACTGGTGCTAGTCTGAAAGGATCCATCTGTCTTCCAAAATCTTCAGAGCAGATCTTTTATCCTGATGTGACATCAGATAAATCTTTCGGCAAGATTTTTTTGGCTTGAAATAAGTTTTCATGAGGAAATTGTCTATGTTTGCCAAAGAGTTATACCTTTAGTGTGATGACCATGGACAGATCATAACTCCTCTTGTAGTGCTAACTAGAGTTAAACCGTAAGCAGCACTGCACCTATTGTGAGGTCTCAGATATCTATGGTCAATTGCTCTCCTGTAGTTCCATCATTATGTTTCACAGGTGAGCCAAAACCATTTTAATCACATTTATAGAAACCAATCCCATCCAGTACAGGAAATAATCACAAGAATCTAAATTGAGTCTGTGAAGAGTTGTTTTCATGACAAAAGAAGTATTTCAGCTACTATGGTGGGTCCCAATGTATATTAGTTTTACACCAGTATTCCCAAAATACAGTAATTATACTATCACATGGCAGACCACTTTTTAAAAAGAAGCCCATTTTGAATCCCATAGGGCACTGCACAGTGTGGTCGTATTTTCAAAGTGAGGCACGGCAAGGACCAGAAAAGGTTTAGTTGTATCTTGTAGAAGCTACACAATCCCTTGGACTCAGTGCATCACCTCGGTATGAAGTGAAAGAGAAAATACAAGACAATAATGATCCTGCACCGTACACCTTGTAGGGTGCTTGGTAAATCCTACCAAACCAGAAGGATAATTTTTGCTCATTTTGCACAAGAGTAAGTGATGACATCATGAGTGCAAAACAGCCATTCAGATCTGGAAGCATTTAACAATATCACCCATTGTTCACAGGGTGAGTGACTGAACGAGGTACAAGGCAGAGAGAACTAGGCCCAGAATTTTCAATATGAGTGGCCATAGAAGGGGCAGAGGAATAGAAATATCTCCTGGGTTTGGGTTGTGACACTCTTTGACCAAAAGTATTTGGTCAGTCATTCTCACCCCCAACAACCCTATTTCATTGTGTTTGTATTACTTAATGCTTGCCTGCACACAAAAGTGTGTAGTTCTACACCAGGATAGTTAAAGTGTAACAACATGCCTAGAATGGATGCTATATAAAAGGGGTTTATACTAGCTTATTCCAGTAAGACACGGGTGGGGATCCTTTTTTCTATCACAGGCCATTGGCCCACAGAAAAAAATCAATCGTGGGCCACACACAAGTAAAAAGCAACTTAATTTAGGGGTTTTTTGAGAGAGAAATATAAAACATTCAACTCATCCACCTGGGCGGGCGCCAAGGCTTGGGGCTTCCTGCGCTCACAGCTCCAGGCCCATGGGGTGGGGCAAGGCTCGGGGCTTCCCGTGGCAGGGTGAGCCAGCGCTTGCGGCTCCATCCTCACAAGCGTGTGCCAAGACTTGCCAGGGGCCAGATGAAATTAAGCAATTAACAGGATCTGACCCGGGAATTGTACATTCACCACCTCTGCTGTTGGAGAAGGTAAATAATCCGTACTAGCACAGAAACCTTTATACCAGTAAAACTACACCACATTGGGGGGGGGGGGTTGTACGGTTATAATTATATCAGCTTGGAAAACAAACATATACTTGTACAGTACAAAACTGTCTGTAGACAAGGCTTTAGTACTCAACTGTTCAAGGTACAAGTGAGTTCCTACAAGTTTAAGACGCTTGGCAGCTTGCAGGATTAATTCCTTGAAGAACTGCAGCAAGCACCAGATGTGTGCTTTACAGAGAACCCAGGGGCATTGTTTACTTGCACACGGACCCTAGAGGAGGGTAAAACAAATTCAGCAATGTTCAGAGCTAACAGTCTTTGAAGCTACGCCCATGTTTATGTCTGATATAGGCAGGTTTAGATAGGGACATCTCACTATGGGGTGGGGTGGCTCTGCACTGCTCCGGGAGAAGTTCTAAGAGAGGTTTTCCCTTAGGAAGCATAATCTGTCCCAGAGCTCCAGGTGCACCTGGAGAGCACACATGCTGCATCCCTCTGTACACCCAATCAGCTCCACAGCTGGATGCAGAAGTGGAGGCGCCACGGCACCACATGCCCACAGTCCAGCCTTGTAAAGGGAAATTAACATCCCCACGAGCACACAGACACAGCAATCCTGGGCTCCCCAGAGTATAGCTATCATAATGAGTCGCACCATAACTCCCAATCACTGCAGCCACCACTGAGAAATGGAGCAGGAAATGAAGGGAGAGGGGTAAATTTCATCCCCCAGAGATTGTTAATAGGTTCAATAAATTTAACCAAACAAATACTGAAGAAAAACTTCAGACAGAATCTGGGGATTCGGAATATACATTAATAACCCATCTCAGACTTGAGCCTGGACACCATGCTAGGATTCTACTCTCATGAAAAGGGCCATGGTATCTTTGATGAGCACAGTGGTTCAGGAACTCATATTTTAGGTCTCATTCAAAACCCCAGCATCATGCTGAGGCAATGGTTTAATCTATTAAATCATTGCCTATTTAATCAAAAACATTTTCTGAATCTCCCTTTGTTCCACTGGAGCTCAGCCATAAGCAGGCTTAACACAAGGTAACAGTTTGTATCTTTTCTTAAGATTTGGCTTCAAAGAGCTTCATATCCTTCAGTGTTCTACACCAGACATCGACACTTGATTGAAAATGATGAACAGAATACCCTATTGATGTATTTCTAAGACATCACCTGAATTATTTTATGCACCCTGGATTCACTATAAATATAGTGTAGAGCAAAATTATATTAAATACCAAACCCCACATGCCTATTGACTGAGAGACACTGAATATGCCATGTGACCATTTTCCACTCATTTTCCCCCATTTTCCCCTCACTACCCCCATTTTCCACTCTGGAAAGATCGCTCTATCCTGATTAATTATAATTTTAATTAAATGAGATCTAAAATGGTTGAGACAGGATCACTGGGGTGCAGCCTGGGACTGCTGTGCCCCCTTAACTCTCCAACCCGGGCTGTCTGTCACAATGTTTTGCTAAACCCTCCAGGCACAGTGATCACTCAGCACTACAACTTGTGGAGCCCCACACCCAGCTAGATTGCATGAATGCTCTCAGAGCCACTCATGAATCACACAGAAAAAGGCACCAGCCAAATCTCCCCAGCTCCCAACCTTGTACCTTAGGAATATACCACCTTGCACTGCTCAAGATGAGCAGTGCAATTTTGTTAATTGGTTCATCACTTCATCAATGGAAAGTGGATATACACTAGCCTTTGTAAACCTGAGCAGATTCACAAAACATTTCAGGCAAACTCACTGGTAAAGATAAACAGTTAAACAAAAGATTGACCATAAAAGATAGATTTTAAGTGATTATAAGTGATAGGCAAAAAGTCAGAGTGCTTACCAAATTAAAATAAAATATAAGCACGCAGTCTAAACTCTCAACCCTATTAGACTGGGTAACATCTAGATTAAGCAGTTTTTCCCACCCCACTGGATATTGCAGTTCATAGTTCACAGATTTCACCCTTGAAACCTGGCACAGTCCCCTCTGTTGGAGTCTTCAGTCTTCTGAGTGTCCTTGTTGCTTGCAGTTCAGGTGGGGAAAGGAGAAAGGCCAAGCAATGAGCCCTGGTGTCCTATTTTATACCAGGAATCCATGTGCTTGGAGAACACAAGTCCAGGCATTTCTGGAGGGCATTGCTGAGTCACAAGATGAATCAGTACCCCTGGGTGTCTCCTGTGAGTGAGTCATTGAATTGTAATTCCTCTGCTGGACAATGACTGGTGATGTCTGTTCAGCACCCATCCAGGCGTTGGTTACCTCTTCCCTTTTCATTGTCTCTGGAGAGCTAGTATCTGGGTGCTTCCCAAACCCACAGACAGTTTAGTGAAAACCATACAACACAATTCTTTAATTTCATATGCAATGATGATATACATATTTAGATAGAAAAATGACTTTCAGCACATCTTAACTTTCCCCTGATACCTTACATGACATGCTTTATATGCACGATCACAATTATATATCAATGAGAAATATGGGGGTTACAGAGCTCTCCCCTGAGGTATAGCGTGTCACAATGGTAATCTAAAAACATTCATGGGTAGTGTAGACAAGTGGCGTCCTCACAATGCCCCCTAGTGGTCTCAAGGCAGCCCTGCACACAGCCCCTCACTTCAGTTTCCCTTCTTGGATCTCCAAATCAACACCGCATAGGGTTTTTCCAGTCCAGTCACAACAGCCCTCCTTAGGGTCTGATCTATTAACTTAAAGTTCAGAAATGAAAATAAAAATCTTCCCTCCAGCCAGCTACAGCCCAAACTCCCCTGGTCTGGTTATAGTCCTTACTGCCCTAGCGGACTACCCCCCACCCTTCCTATCTGGAGCAATTCCTCTCGTGTTGGGGTCTTGCCTATAGGCACTAATCTCATCACAACCACTTCCCATCTTGCTACAGTTATCTTCTCCTCTTCATAGGAAATTGTCTGATTCCCCTCAGGTAGGGCTCATTCTGTAATCAGGGTTGATTTGGTCCAGGCTCTTCAGCTCACCCTGTTACAAGTAGATCTGACCTTATGGATGCAATTCTGAATCCTGACCATTACCCTTTATTTAGCAGTGTCATAGCTTCAATGAATCTCTTGAGGTTTGGGATTTTTTTTTAGTTTTTATATCTAAGCAACAGATATCTATCTGAAAGAAAAAAGTCTAAAAATATACAAACAGAAGAATTTCAATTATTAGATATCAATGGGCAACACCAAATATGCTTTGATAATCAGGAGTTGAGGTAATTGGGTGCAGCAGACAGGGAGTAAACAGAAAAAGGAGAAGAGGCATTTCATTAGAAAGGGAAGTTTGGCTGCTGGGATTAAAAATAGGGGTTAGATAATTGGGTCTTTAAGGGTACTTTCCTGTTCAAATACTGTAATATCAATTAAAACCCTTACAAACCCAAGAAAAAATGGATGAAATACCAATTAAAATGTACAGTGCACCATAATTTTCTATTTACACCATAGAAAATACTTATTCCCAAATTAAAAATCTGAATATGTAGGGACAGAAAATCAAAATAGTAAACATCAGTTCTCAGAATTTAGCATGTAAAATATATATTTCCTGTTTGCTTTAATACTATTAAGTGTGCTGAGAGGATCACTTCAAATAACTATCATCCCTCTATGCTAAAATGATTTCTAGAAGCTAAAGCAAGTAGCTGTAGGGATAAACTCAACAACATGCAAAATTCTCAGAATAGGTTAATGTATTCCAAATTCCCTAACATGCTAAAATAAGTCTCCTTCTCCTTTGCTGGTTAAGTCTCAAAGGTACTTGAGCTGTAGGTGTCACTGAACCACTCATGCTTTAAAGAAGTAAGTACTGTGCCAAGAGAACTTGATGCCAGATCCAGGATACTTTTAAGAATATCTCATCTATTCTAAAATAAGTTGTGTTGGTGTATGAAAAGGAAGATGACCATTTATATCATTGTTGCTACCACTGTTCCACAAGTCCACTAAATGCAAAGTATGTTGTGTAAGGTATCAATGGAAAAGTTGTGATCTGCTAACTATGACATCACATTTATATACATGTATCATCTTTGTATATGAAGTTTTGAATATTTGATATGTAACCTCAAACATGTTTTGTTCTTGGGTGATACCCACAAAGTAGATTTACATCTAGTCTAGCCCGTCACAGAATCATAGAATATCAGGGTTGGAAGGGACCTCAGGAGGTCATCTAGTCCAACCCCCTGCTCAAAGCAGGACCAGTCCCCAATTTTTGCCCCAGATCCCTAAATGGCCCCCTCAAGGATTGAACTCAGAACCCTGGGTTTAGCAGGCCAATGCTCAAACCACTGAGCTATCCTTCCCCCAAGTCCTGTGTTGATGGGCCATTCAAGGGAATCAACTATTCAATGAGCTCTTCCTGAAGATGCCTCAGACAGCATGGAGCCAATGGTTCTCCCTATGATTCAACAAAACATGTAAGGATGTGTGATGTGGACATGTGACCTAAGACTCCATCTTTGCCAGTAACTTACCATGCACATGGGCTGCAGGCATTTTTTCGGTCAGTAACTTTCCAGGCACATGTGAGAGTATAAGTTGCAGCTGAAATGTCTCCATTTTCCTGCACCAGTTCTCTGGATTGTGCATTTCTAACAAAAGGAGTTTTTTGAACAATGGACTGAGGACTTTCCAATATTTTGGAAGTTTCCAGAGAGATATTTGCAGACCAGCAGACTCATCCATCACTGCTAAAAATCTGATTTAAGGACTTTGCAATCATTTACAATGTATATGATCTTTTATCCATTCAATAACTGCCTTCTTTTCTTTTTTTATTATTAAAAAATTATTAGTTACTTTACTAAGGCTGATTGTGTGATGTTTGGATCTGAAATATATATTGTCCTAGGGGCAAATATCTGATCCTTTGGGATTGGTAGAACCTCACATAGAGTGAATAGGGTTTTCAGTAACCTTTCACTATACTAGACCAATTTGTCTGGATGAGAATCAGGGCCTGGAATGCCTAAAGGGGATTGTATTTTGGCTTCTTGTTAACTAGTGTGGTGCTTCAGAAGCTCATTTTGTTACTGGTTTGGTGAATCTAGTTTTTGGGGTGTGCCTGCCCTGTTTCTTGAAGTCTGCCCTGAGTGTGGCATCTCATTGTGGTCCATTCTAGGCACCAGTCACATAAAGAATAGAAACTCTCTCCATTGACACCTTCTTGAATGTGGAGAATTACTATTCTGTGAACCCATTATAGCCAAATACCCATCTGCATTTGTTGGCAACCCTGACAATAAAGGGAATAACAATGGTTTATTAGAGAAATTGAACATATATTTTCTTATAATTTCTTAGGAATTCCTAACAGTTTTTAAATGTAGGACAAGACTGCAGCTATTATATCTTGACATGTCTTTCCTTTCAGATTTGCCTTTGAATTTTCTCAGTTTAAAATTATCCAAGATCTTTTTCATGTAAGCTTCATTTATCTATGTTTTATTCCTAATGTCACTGTATCTTTTCATCTCTCTTCTTGCGCTATCCATATCAGTGGACGTGAGCTACCTATGATTCATTACTGCTCATGACAAATCTGTGCAGCATGTTCTGTATCAGGGGCTCCAATTGCACATAAATATGACCAGGCATATTGTACCATAAAACAGGCCAGCATCCTTCCCTCAGCGCTGGCTGATTCTCCATACATTGGAACTGATGCGGCTATTGCACCATCCCTGCTCTTTCCGCTGCGTGTCCATGCTCCTTACTTCCGTTCCCCTTCTCCTCCCCACGAAAGAAGGACTTAGAGCTAAAGGGCTCCCTCCTCCCCCCCCCCAGCCTATGAAAAAATGGATCAGCACAGCTGCTCATTCCCTTGTGCCCTCTGCACCTGAAAACTATTGTCAACTCCCCTTGGAAGCTTCACTCCTTCCCTCATAGGCCTCTGCTCCTGGGAAGTTTCCAGAGGCTTGAGTTTTGCTGAACTCGACATTCTGGAAGGGCACAAGATGTCACTGGGCAGCCTTCATGCTAAAAACCAATTCCTTTTTTTGTCAGTACATTTATAAATGAAAAGTACAATAAATCTGCTTTTTTAAAATGAAAGCTGAGATTTCCTTTCCCGTGGCCCAAAGACCCTCTTGTGAACACTCTGAACAATACTCCAGTTTGTCAGTGGACTGTATGAAAATGGATCGGGCAGAGTTAAAGATGTCTGCAAATGACCTTAAGTCTGTCAGAAATGTTGATAGCACACACTGTTCCTGAAGCTGTTGCTATGGTAACTTTTCTTCTTGAAACAGTTGAAATAGTAAGTACTCCTGACTTCTGCATGACTTTCTCACTTTGAGAAAGAGTCTGATATATCAGCATGGAGTCCTCCCACCTGAAACCGCAGGGCTTCCAAAGGCATTTCAGCAGTGTACTTTTACAGCATTAATGACTGGTGTTTGCTGCAGTCTCAGTGCCTCTGAGTGATTGATATTAGAAAAAAAGAATATGGGACTAGCTTTTCCCCCCTTCCATGCTGCTCTCATATTTATTCTTTTCTGTCAGAATGAATACGGAGCCCTACAAAGAATGAGTCCAGTAACTAGAGAACTTCTCTTAATTTCTATCAAGACAAATTCTGTCTAATATAACAAAGTTATTTAATGTTTTTCAGCCTAACCTACATATGATTCCTGCAAGTTTGGCTACAGAGTGTCTACAGAACCTCACTCAACAGTCTCTTGGAACTTCTCCCAGGAAGTTATGCTGCTGACCAGAGCAAGGAAAGATGTCAGGACTGTCCACCGGCTCAGATATGGAATTTGGTCAAACACTAAAGATGTCAAATGAGCAAGCTTAGACTGCAATGACATCCAAACGTGTAGCAGAGGGCACTCAGGACTGAACAGATAATGGGTCCCACAGGTCATAGAGTTTTAATTAGCGCTGGTCAGGAATTTTTCAATAAAATGCATCTTTTCTCAGAAAATGCAGATACATCAAAACCAGGACTTGTAGTGGCAGTGTATTTGTATTGACACAAAATTCATCAGTAAGGACAAGGATGGAATTTCTGCTCAAAACCACAGAGATTCATAACCCAAAGGTACTTTAGATTTTTCCTAAGCAATCACAATTTCCCAGATAGCAACATTGACTTGTACTCCATTTTTTCCATATATGGTTAACTAATAGAGTGGTTCTGTTCTTTGGTGATTTGACCTCAACACAGTCAGAATGCCTACATCCTACTTCTTCAAGACCAATCTTTCACATGCAATACAGCTTGTTGGGACACCACAAACTGTAATGGATATAGACTTGATAATCATGCTACCCTTTGTAGCCAGACAGCCAGCCCCCCCCTCCCCCTCTCAGACCAGCATTGCTGGAAACACAGGAGGATCCGGAACAGGGCACTTAACATATATTCCAGCACAGCCTTTGAAGCTGTGAAAGCACAAGTGTGCTGCTACAATGTGCCTCTGGGAACAGATAGGACGATTAAGCTCACAGCAGGCAGAGGCCCTGTGACAGACATGGCTCTTAGCCCCTACTAAATAGCGTGATGCACACACACCAACATCCTAGGTGGGAAAATATTTACCCTAATAAAAGAAATGTCCAGTAGTCGACACTTATTGTTTCTCTCCCTTGCAAGTGTAAACTACTCTTGCGAAAGCTGGCGGCACCCCGACAGACCAGCCTCAATTTGGCATAAGAAAGGAGAAAGAGAATAAAGGAGTACAGAGGTATAAGTAGGGGACCTACAGCACCATGATTTTTGAGTGCTTTTCACTATCTATCTGCTGGTCAGATAAGTGACAGCCTCCCAAGGCTTCTGCAGCTAAGAGGGTCCCTAAGCCTTGTCCCTTATTCGTCTTTCCGCGGAATTGAGTGACCGATCCTGGCTTGGCACCGCTGGAATCGAGAGATGCAAGGAGGGTAAGAAGCACCCACACCTGATCTCCTATCTTTAAAAGTGTACACATATTTTGAAATAGAGCTCTATACTTTGTTTTCTTTCTTTGGGATTGTGGCTTCAGTTTTGTAACTTGTTTGTGTGTGTAACATCTCTACATTTAAATAAGTAGGCACTAGCAATTTTGTAACCACATGATTAGAATCTAGCTTAATAAATTTTGGTAACCATTTGTGCATAAGCCTGACTTGTTTTCTCTGGTTTACTGTAAAGCAGCCAACACAATTAAAGAACTTCAGCCGTTTTGGCTCTAAAGCCTGGCCATAAGGTGAGAGTACTAAGAGCCTAGCGTTGAGTTGTGCTGCCTCCACGGGGCAAACTCTTGGGGCACCTGTCAGTCAACCCTGGCTGCCCGCTGCGAAGGAGCTCTGAGCTCTAGCAGTTAAAGTCACGGGTGTGGAGAGGCTCTTAGTGCTGCCATTGGGGCACCTGTCAGTCAGTATTGACTGCCCGCTGCGAAGGAGCTCTGAGTTCTAGCAGTTAAAGTCACGGGTGGTTAGGACCTTGGGGCATCCGTCAGCCTAGCCCGGGCTGCCCGCCGCGAAGGGACAGTGCGTCCTAGCGGTTAAAGTCACGGATGGTATAAACGGGCATAGCTGGCACCTCACCAAACATCCTTGGCCGTCGGCTAACACCCTTCATCTCTGAATTTGGCCCATTCACATAACACAAAGTCCTAGAAAGATGATTGGAAAACCAATCCACCCCCTTCTGGGTTTATTGACAAGATTCACGAGAAAACATAAAAACGCCTGCCCAGCCTTCCTAGGTAGATCTCAAACCTTGCGGCCGGGTTCTTAGTCATCTCCTCACGGAGGCTTTTCTCTAGCAGACTTGCTATCCACACTACAGCCTTCCTAGCTTGCACTGCCAAGCCCTCTACCTGGGACCTAGAAGGAGATTCTCTGTATAGACTCTATGTCTTTCTCTCCTCTCCACCAAATAACAACTCCTAGGTGTTCATGCCTAGAGTCAGTCTCTCTCTCTCCCCAGACTTCTCTTTTCTCCTTCCCCTCCCCCAGCCTGATTTAGCCATATAGTCCATCTGTCACATCACTTTGCTCATTTTCTCCACCTGTGGAGGTGCACTGTGCATGTAACAACTGGGGCTGGATACATCTTCCCTTAAAGGGGCAAGTCACGCTGTTATACCCTAAGTATTAAAAAAAAAAGCCATTTATCCAAATCTCTATCATAGAAGACATTATTAAGATTAGTAATTTTCTCCTTAGGTAAGACTTCCCAAAAATGTTCATGTCATTTGTCCACTATAGAAGCACTAGACTTTTTTTACAGCCAGCAGGACTGGAAATCTGATAAGCAAAGAGACAAATCATCAACAGCGGGTAAAATTAATGTAGGTAATAATATGAACTTGAAATTTCTGCCATTTTCTTCTAATAATTGTCCAATATTACTTAGAAAACTGGGATGTATCTTTTAGTTTTAAATGGAGAATTGATATTGGGTAATTTCATAAGGATATTAGAGATAGCCAGAGTACCTTGATGATTAAGTTACATAAATAATATACATCCTTAGTCATATAAAATTGGAAATGGTTATTTTCTATATAAAATGCAGTTGATAACAGAAACATGAAACTGTAAAACTGTATTTTAATTTCAAATTTTGTATGCATTGTGTCCTAGTATAATGTCTCACATTGTCTCAAATTTTAAATTATGTGAAACAATCTAAAACACAATTTATTATGACTAGTACAATGGAAGTTATTAACTGCAACTAGAAAATATATATGCAAATAGTGAGGATTAGATTGCATACAATACATGAAGAAAGAGAATATTAAAGCTCTGCCACACCTCTGATATAATAGCCTTGTGCAAAATAATTCTTAAGCCAAACTGCATACAAATGTATATCTTATGAATTTAATATATACCAGTCTACTGAATTAGGCCCATGATAAAACCTAACGTTATTGTATCAAGATTGTGCCTGGCCTTTTGTTGGACATTTCTATTAATGTTTAATTCTATCTTGAGAACTAACTACTGCACTAGGAAATTGAATGAAAAAGAACAAAACTAGGACACATTGCAAACACCATTTTGGGGATGTAAAAGCGGCAAAGAGTCCTGTGGTACCTTATCGACTAACAGACGTATTGGAGCATAAGCTTTCGTGGGTGAATACCCACTTCGTCAGATGCACGTAGTGGAAATTTCCAGAGGCAGGTATAAATATGCAAGCAAGAATCAGGCTAGGGATAACGAGGTTGGTTCAATCAGGGAGGAAGAGACACCTCAACTGCTAAAAGAGGGCCTCATCCTCCCTGATTGAACTAACCTCGTTATCCCTAGCCTGATTCTTGCTTGTACATTTATACCTGCCTCCGTAAATTTCCACTACGTACATCTGACGAAGTGGGTATTCACCCACGAAAGCTTATGCTCCAATACATCTGTTAGTCTATAAGGTGCCACAGGACTCTTTGCCACTTTTACAGATCCAGACTAACACAGCTACCACTCTGATACTTGACATTTTGGGGATGATATTGGAGACTAGCTATTTCATGTCTATATCAAGCTGTTGAGAGACTTGGGTATGATTGTTCTGTCATTTTGATAGGTTAGTACCAGCATCATATCAGCTGATGCTATTATTTTAATAATCTGTCACTTGAAAAGATACCATTTTATTTTTATTATCACTAAATAACAGCATATGTCTCTGAATGCTCTTCCTTTCCTGAGCACGTCCTAGAACTGAGATATGTAGCACATTACAAAAACTCTACCTTGTGAAACCATTTTTAAAGTAGAAATGTGAAGACAACTACAAAGAATTGCCACTAGCAACATGCTAGCTGAAAACAATATTTTACCAGAACCAAGATTAAAAAAAAAAACAAAAACAGCTATTGAGAAGCAGGCTAATGATTTGAACATGGTGCTTACTATATGCCCCAAAAGCATTGAGACAGGATGTTATATAATATAAATGGTGTTTGCAGATAGTCTTAAAACTTACATGTGAACATGGCTGTTTCTCCTTTTTAACGTTTCTTCCTCTTTCAGGATAATGTTTTTATGCAACTATATGGATCACATTCTACCACATTTTTCACGCTGAGTAGTTACAGTTTGAGGCTCAGTAACTAATTTAATGTGCAGTCATCAGCAAATGACTTCACACTACTATTCCTTGGTTTCTCCAATTATTAAATAAGAGTAATAATAAGTAGAGCTGGACAAATTTTTTTTTGCTGAAAAATGCAGATTTGGCTTGCCAAAAATATTTTCTGAATTTGTGTCCATTTTGATTAACTATTTCAGTTGAAACAAAAAAGAAAGTGTTGAAATGATTCCCTTCTACGTTATCAAAATGAAGCATTTTGGTTTTTTGGGCTAGATTCACTAGGGGATTTAGGTATCATTCACAAAGCCAAAGGGGAAGGTGCTAATATCCCCCACTACCACCCCATCCATACCCTATTTGTCAGTGGTTAGAGCACCCACTTGGCTGTGGGAGATTCAGATTTGAATCTCTGCTCTGCAAAGGGACTTGAAAACAGGTCTCCCCCTTCCAGAGGTGAAAGTAAGCTGGTACTCCCTGGTATGGCATACCGGCAAGAGCCAGTACACCTTACCTGACCAGCTTCCTGGGGCTTCCAGCAGCTGGAGCCCCAGGCCCTTTAAATTGCCATCAGAGCCCTGCTGCTGGAGCCCCCAGGTAGAATAGAATATCAGGGTTGGAAGGGACCTCAGGAGGTCATCTAGTCCAACCCCCTGCTCAAAGCAGGACCAATCCCCAATTTTTGCCCCACATCCCTAAATCGACCCCTCAAGGATTGAACTCACAACCCTGGGTTTAGCAGGCTAATGCTCAAACCACTGAGGTGGCTAGAACCCCCGGGGCTCCGGGGGTGATTTAAAGAGCCCGGCGCTCTGCTGCAGTAGCGGCGGCTGGAGCCCCCATCCCTTTAAATCACCGCCAGAACCCCACTGCCGCTACCCCAGGGCTCCGGCAGCAGAGCTCAGGTGGCCATTTAAAGGGCCTGGGGTTCTAGAAGCCCCGCCTCTTCTGGTTGAGGTCACGGGCCCTTCCGGTCAAGGCCCCACCTCCTGCTCAGAACACTGGAGTACCGGTAAGTCCTTTAAGTTACTTTCACCTCTGCCCCCTTCCTAGAGCCCTGACCACTAGGCTATTGGGCAGGGCGTCTCTCTCAACTGAACTGCAATGAAATTTTTCTAACTTTTTCTGTTAACTGAAAAAAAAAACAGTTTCAGTTTGACCCCCAAAAAAGATCCCCCCACCCCAGAACTGCTCGTGAATCTAAAAATCAGTTATTTGCACAGCTCTAATAAAATGTAACAGATGTGCTGTCACTGCTGTGAAGCTGAAATTATATTTGTAAAGGACATTGAGCTCCTTAAATGAACGTTGATAAAAAAGGGCACAACATTTATTACTTCCAACATAGTATTACATTTTCTTTTCCTCAGTATCATCCCCTCACTTATAAAACAGATGTAACATCTAAATCCTTCTTCTTCTTATAGTCTCAGAGCATAATGTAGTAAAATCTCATTTCGTGGACAAGATAGTGATAGAAAGCTAAGGGAGGTGTCATTTGATTAATAAACATCTACAGAATCATAATTTCAATGGTTTCACTGTCTGTAGCACAGCAGAGTGGACTTGCTGCCCACTCCCAGCTCCAGGTCCTCCGGTTGGTAGAAATTTTGATAGTACAATGTTGGCAGAAATGGTTTGAGTTGGATAACATTCCCAAGCACACTCTCTCTCTCTCTCTCTCTGAAACACAGTGGTACCAGGCATGACAAGCCTAGAACAATTGTGTAGATATATATTCAAGAAAATGTTTTAAAAAATCAACTTTTTAAAAAAATATATACTTTAACCCAAGGAGGCATTTCTTACATCAAAAAGACGTTGATCTTGGCTAATCCTAGTGAAGTAGCCTTGACATGTAGGATAGAAAACATGTATTCATCAAAGTCATCGTCAGTGTCATTTCCATCTAGGGCCCTACTATGCCACACATTGTCACACTGCTCCTCATTTGCATGCACTCACACATCTCCATACAAGGCAGGGTGCTGGCCAAATGTTTGCAGAGTGGTGAGCATCTGGTCTTTGCATGAGCATTTGATTAACTGAAGAATTGATCTGGGAGTGCATAGTATTTCATACACAACTGGTATGAAGACTCCATCCTCTAAGACCCATCCATGTCTGATAGGGGAGGGTAGTTTTCATAAGTGCTGGAATTACGGGTTCTGGGGTGCTACTGCACCCCCTGACTTGAAGAAGTTTCCATCATATACAGGTTTTGCAGTTTGGTTCAATGGCTCTCCGCACCCCCACTGTACAAATCATTCAAGCACCCCTGGTAGTTTTGGATACAAACTATCATCCTAGAATCATTTCATTGCTTGGTAGTTTGCTATCTTGACAGCAGGAATATTTTTTTCTACATTTATCTGCTTCTTGAAAAGATCCACAAGCGTAGCTCTGCAAGTGTTGTAATGTTGGTCTTCAAATGGTAAACTTAGCATATGAACTCCTCCAGTGCATTTATGACCTCATTAGTGACTGTCTCAGCTGTTCCAAGCAATCAGAGTGAGGAGTCTTCAGAGGTTGAATCAAATGCCTTCATTGGTCTTTCCAGACAACTTTACAGTAGCTTCAGAGCCTGAAAGGGAATGGAAACCTGATCCAAGTGTGAGGAACAGGTCCTGAAATGGGGACTATACAGCAATTCTGTTCCACAGTACCAGGCAGAAAAACAAAATCTTACCGAATTCTTGAGTAGCATCTAAGAGAAAGTACTAGAACGTCTGTGTTTTGTGCAAAAATCCTGAGTTTAGTAGTACCTCTCTCTGTGGCACTGATAGCACGCAAGGTAATTTTAGTCTCAGCCTCTTCATCTGTATTATGAAGAAACACCACTGAACAATGCAAGACAGCAGCTTCATTAAACCATGTGACAATGAAATTCTTTGGGCAACTCTTTGCATGCTGCAACATTTTTCCTGAAAAGTATGAGGTTAATTCGTCCTTCTTGTGAGAATGAGACAGTAGCTTCTGCACTATGACATTGTTGATGTTGAAGTACATGACACCTAATCTTCACTCCTTAGTTGTTTGGGTAAAACTGCTAAATATAAATAAGATTATTTTAGGTCTAAATTTTCTAAAGGAGCTTGTGATTTTGGGTTTCTTTGTATTGGGGTGTCCACCTTGCCACATCTTAAAGAAGAATCATGTTCAGAAAGCGCCCACACTCTGAAAAATCACATATTCTTTTAATTTCTCTCTCACGAGTTGGACACCCCAAAATGCATAGATCATGAGGCCCGAAAAGACCATTGAAATCATCTTATCTGACCTGCTATCTAACCCAGGCCATAAATGTTCCTGAATTAAAATTAATTTAAATTGAGACACCCCAAATGACTAACCATTTAGGAAAGATGGTAAACATTTTCCAACTTCACTACTCACTTCACTGATTTAGTAATTTTTTTATTGTTCTTCTCCAAGTTCTCTCTAATTTACCAACAAAACTCTGGAATAGAGATATACAGAACTGAAAGTTTTATACTAGTTGTAGTCTTCTCATTGTCTTATAGAGATACGCTATGAACTGTGAAGCTGTGACAGAATTGTAAATGAAAAATCTCATTGACTTCAGTTGGCTTTGAATCAGGCCTTTTATAAGGGCTAAATAGTACTTAATACCTCTTGTATTTGCATACAATTGCATATATTACCTGTTACCCTGTCGTTCTCTCTTTCATTCATATGAATGAAAAAACTTTATGAAGATATCACAATATATACACTTACAAGTATAATACTTATTAAATTAATACACATTAATCTATAATCTCTCTCTGTGTGTATATACACACCTCTTACCCTGTCATTGTTCTCTCTTTGAATGAAAGAGAGAACAATGACAGGGTAAGAGGGACAGGGTAAGAGGTGTGTATATACACACAGAGAGAGATTATAGATTAATGTGTATTAATTTAATAAGTGTTATACTTGTAAGTGTATATATTGTGATATCTTCATAAAGTTTTTACTATAATTCCTCCATTCCTTTAATAAAATAATGCTACTGGGTGAAATATTTAAACCTTAATTATTAACATTTGCATCACTTCACATTTTACATTAATAGGGGTGGTTAATAGACCTACTCAGCAGTTAAAAAAGATATACCCTATGTTTTTGCAAATCTACCCCAAAAGAGTCAAAATTGTTATTTTTTCCTTACAGGAGATAGCTAGGGGAACAGAATGTGAAGAACTGTGAGCATTTTGTTTCCTTCTAATTTTTCTGTCTGGTAGTTTTTCAAAAAGAAAAAAAATGGTTTCCTGGACTCCTGAACTTTTGTTTCTGTCTAATTTACCGAAAGAAAAATTGTTTTCAAGATTTTGGGCAGTTTGTTTCTACAATGTATATACATAATTATTATTTTCCTCTTAGAACCGCATACTTTGCTCACTTTACATTATTTTAGTC
This sequence comes from Lepidochelys olivacea, assembly GCF_965140295.1. Classification (NCBI taxonomy): domain Eukaryota; kingdom Metazoa; phylum Chordata; order Testudines; family Cheloniidae; genus Lepidochelys; species Lepidochelys olivacea. The sequence goes on from NC_140412.1 coordinate 32,157,191, forward strand.
TTCAATGTTTTTTAATCAAGGAATTCTGTCCGCGCTGGTTAATCTGTTCACTCTGTCTGCAACCAACTGTCTGTCCCATTCCTTTTGACCTTGAAAAGTTTGTACTGATTTAGAAGATAGTTACTGTACTCTAACTGTAAAATCTGCTCAACATGTCATGGAACTGCTGCAGTCATTTTTTTCTTCTGAAGACAAGGTTGTGAGTGAAATATCTTTTATATAGTATTAAAAATATTCTTATTAAGTAACAAATATTATGAGGTCTTTTCAGCTCACATAATTAGCAGACAGTGGCATTCAGAGGCCAAGAACAAGGAACATTTTTATTTTGTTTTTAAATATGTTGTGTGGTCATTAGATGACAAATGGAAAATAATAAATAAAAGTTCATTTATGCTGATTCAAACATTTACATTTTTTTTGCAAGCCACTGTTTAAAAGGAAAGCATCCCTTTTGCTCTCTTGTGCCTTCTCTCTGCTTGGAGTCTTACCATTCATTTAGGGACTTCTTTTTAACTCATTAAAAGACTTATCTGCAATAATGTACTTTTTAAGTCTTTATTGTGACCTTTTGAAATTTTTGCATATTATGGATTTCCAACTATTTCAGTGGGTTTGTGCTCTGAGTGGAATTTTGCCCTGCATAAATACCAAACTATGATAATAAAAGAGGGATTATGATGGTCACACAAAAGTCAGTGATCCAAATATGGTTATGAAGATTCCCATTTTTTGATCACATAAGGCTCTCATGCTGAACTCAGTCAGAGTACTCACATAAATACTGCTCAATGCAAGTTGAGCCCAAAATTCTGCCAGGAAGTATGTATTCTGTATATTATTTCTGTAATGATATATTGTGAACAGAGAAAGTCATTACAGAGAGTGACATTTCAAGTAAATCTCCTGAAGTATTCATTACCCATTTTCAGTACACAGCATAACTAGGATAGCAAGTGATATGATCAAATCCGCAAGATAGAAGCTTCATAGCCCAAAATCCTAACTATTCTCACTTCTAAGGCCCACCACACTTTTCATCATGTTTCTCTTTGACAGAGTAAAGGAAGAGGACATTTATCTCTCTAAGAACTAGAGATCTAAATATATATATATATATATATATATATATATTACACAGACTTATGGCTAATGTTTAGGATTCTCAGATTAGTGAGAATAGATAAAGTTGAAGGATCCCATTATGTGGGGAAAAGCATTCACATTGAAATGGTTTCAGGCATTTTATATCAAACCCAAGTGTCTGACAGAGTAGAATACCGAAGGAGCTTGAATTTTGTGGGTTTAAAATAGGGCTGTCAAGTGATTAAAAAAATTAATTGTGAATAATCACGCTGTGAAACAATAATAGAATACTATTTATATAAGTGTTTTTGGATATTTTCCACATTTTCAAATATATTTATTTCAATTACAACACAGAATACAAAGTGTACAGTGCTCACTTTATATTTATTTTTATTATAAATATTTGCCCTGTAAAAAAGAAATGTATTAAGTGTATTGAAAAAATACTAAGTACTGTAGTGCAATCTCTTTATCATGAAAGTTCAACTTACAAATGTAGAATTGTGTAAAAAAATACATTAAAAAATAAAACAATGTAAAACTTTGTAGACCTACAAGTCCACTCAGTCCTACTTCTTATTCAGCCAGTTGCTCAAACAAACAAGTTTGTTTACATTTGCAGGAGCTAATGCTATCTGCTTCTCGTTTATAATGTTACTTGAAAGTGAGAACAGGCATTCTCATGGCACTGTTGTAGCCGGTGTTGCAAGATATTTACGTGCCACATGCGCTAAAGATTCATATGTCCCTTCATGTTTCAACCACCATTCCAGAGGACATGCGTCCATGCTGATGATGGGTTCTGCTCAATAACAATTCAAAGCAGTGCAGACCAACGCATGTTCATTTTCATCATCTGAGTCAGATGCCACCAGTAGGTTGATTTTCTCTTTTGGTGGGTCAGGTTCTGTAATTTCCACATCGGAGTATTGCTCTTTTAAGACTTCTGAAAGCATGCTCCATTCACCCCACTCCTCTCAGTTTTTGGAAGGCCTTTCAGATTCTTAAACTTTGGGTCGAGTGCTGTAACTATCTTTAGAAATCTCACATTGGTACCTTCTTTGCATTTTGTCAAATCTGCACTGAAAGTGTTCTTAAAATGAACAACATGCTGGGTCATTAACTGAGACTGCTATAGCATGAAATATATGGCAGAATGCAGGTAAAACAGAGCAGTAGACATACAATTCTCCCCCCAGGAATTCAGTCAAAAATTTAATTAACACATTATTTTTTTAACGAGCATCATCAGCACGGAAGCATGTCCTCTGGAATGGTGGCAGTAGCATGAAGGGGCATGCGAATGTTTAGCATATTTGGCATATAAGTACCTTGCAATGCCAGCCTCAAAAGTGCCACACAAACATCTGTTCTGACTTTCAGGTGACATTGTAAATAAGAAGGCAGCATTATCTCCTGTAAATGTAAACAAACTTGTTTCTCTTAGCAATTTGCTGAACAAGAAGTAGGACTGAGTGGATTTGTAGGCTCTGAAGTTTTATAATTGTGTTGTTTTTAGTGCAGATATGTAACAAAAAAAATCTACTTTTGTAAGTTGTGTTTTTACAATAAAGAGATTGCCTTATAGTACTTGTGTGAGGTGAATTGAAAAATACTATTACTTTTGATTATTATTTTTACAGAGCAAATATCTGAAATAAAAATAATATAAAGTGAGTACTGTAAAGTTTATATTCTGTGTTGTAATTGAAATCACTATATTTGAAAATATAGAAAAACATCAAAAATATTTAATAAATTTCAATTGGTATTCTGTTGCTTAAGAGTGCGATGAATCGTGATTAATTTTTTAAATCGTGATTAATTTTTTTAAGTTAATCAGATGCGTTAACTGTGATTAATCGACAGCCCTAGTTTTAAAATGTCCTTCAAACACAGCATGTAAATATTCAGGAAAAATCCAGTTAGGTTGAAAAATTGGGCAAGTATAGAGCAACTATGGAAAAGAAGCAATGAAGGGGAAAGAGAAAAAATTGTAATGGGAATAAAAATAGATACATAGGGCCAAAACATCTAGTCTGGCCATACTGTATGTTGTGCAAGACCAGAGGATGGGCACCAAAGATGGGTAACCTTTGGAGCCTCTGAATCCTTGGGCCAATTCGAAAGAACAAAAGTCAGCAGCCTAAGCAGCTAATTAGAACACAAGTTGGAGTGGGTCTAACTTGTTCATAGTGCAAAGTAGTCCCAAAGGGACTAAAATTCATTATATGTACACCATACACAGGGCACCCACTTGTGCCACACTCTTCTATGTCAATTGAAAGTATACCAGAGACTTCACTTTAGCTAGAAAAAACATGGTTGGTTTGAATGTTGGTGTGATTAAATCACCCTTAAAAAGGAAGATTTACATTACAGATGAAAAGGTTTTTGAATTCAAGCTCATTTTGTAAACCTGATGAATCTCAAAACAATTTGAGCGATTCACAGATCTTTGAAGTCCATGAGGTTCACGCATCCCTAGCATCTTTGGTACTTAGGATAACAGTCATACAAAATAAGGATGTTTGCCAAGCTACCAAAATACAGATATTGGAGCACAGTCTGTTCTCATTTACAACACTATAAATCCGAATAACTCAACTAAAATTAGTGTAGTTACTCCACATTTACACCAGTTTCCTGCAGAAGTGAGCAAAACCTTGGACATTAACTATAATCTGCGTCTAAAATAAATACAAGCATGAACAGTTGTAACTGACTTTATTAAATATTATTCTGCTGCCAAACCTTTTTGAAAACAAACGTACAGGAAGCAGGTGTATCTACTGCCCTGTTTTACTTCTGAACTGCTCTCAGCAAATAGATATTAAACATTTGGTATGGTATAGTTACAATATATTTTCCATTCTACCAGGACAGGCAGCAGACTCACAAAGGCATATTTTTATATTTAATTGTAATTGAAGGAAAACATCAAAATATACTGAAACTCTCTCTCTTTCTCTGTGTCTATATTATATATTCCCAAGTATTTCCTCTCTTGGCACACAGAGCCAATGTAGAGTATGACTGTGTGTGTATGTTTCTCTTGCTTCACCTCTGGCTTGCCTCATAGAAACACTGATGCTTACACAGTTATCATGGTGAACTCTTCCCCAGTATTTCTCTACATTAGGCTGGTGAGAATATATAGATGAGCTCTCCCAGGGCTTTGGCTTCATTGACTTCAATGGAGCTAATTCTAGTTTACACTAGTGTAAAATAATATCTTCACCTCAAAGTTAGCTTGGGCTCTCAGTGTTTCCCCAAGCCCCATCCAACTGCACACAGAAACCTCTCACCCAAGTTTAGCTGTGCTTTCAACCCAGGCTAGCTGGCATGGCTAGGACATAGATTAGAGCCTGGATTCTGCTTTCACTTGGGATGGTAACCAGCTGACTTTGCAGTGAGGATGCAGGCTAAATCACTCAAATGCTGACAGTTTTCCAATGCCTTCCCACAATTCCTTGTATCCCCAGAAGGACAGACAAGTTAAGCAGCTGGCTTCCATCATATTCTCCAGACAGTTCAGAAGTGGCAGTTGGCAGTCATGCAGTTTTGTTTGAACTTGTGTTTGACTGTTAGTCACTAGCTGCCAGATGTCTTTGAAGAGCAGGAGAGAAGTAACTAAGGTTGGTTACACAGGAACAGCTAGTAATCCACGGGAGTTAATCATTCTCAATAAACAGGTTCAGCCCATGCCAAAAACATTTGTCCAAAATATTTTAATGGGACATAATATAGTCCCAAGTCTTGGAAATTGCTTCCAAAGAAAAATGCATTTCATAATGTGACACTCCTAATTCAGGGGTTGGTTGGTCAGGTAGTGTTGCCTAGTGGTCAGGGCTAAGGCCTGAGACCTGCAGTGGGGTTGTTGGTAGATGAGCCTAGGCCCTCCCACTCCACCAACTCAGGGCCTTTTGAAGGCTATTCGTGATCTGACAGCTGAGGCTGCTTAAGGCTGCCCTTCCTGGGCCACCTCCTGTCTCCACCCCCCTTGTAATTGTCCCAATAGTCACCATCCTGGCTGAGGTGGTGCAAAGGGTGCCCGCTCACCATTGGCACCTTCTGGTGGTGGTGTGCAGCATGGTAGCTCCCTTTCTCAGATGGCAACTGCCTCCTCCTGTGGTATGGCCCAGCCTCCTGGGCCAATTCAGTTCAAGGGCTTTCCTCCAGTGCAGGAGACGAGTCCAAACAAAAAATAGAGGGGATTACCAAAGTCCAGAGTTCAGATGAGGGGGAGAAGGTAATGCTTCCCTCTTGGGTTGTCTCTGTGGCAGCCCCTCCCCTCCCTCAGGGAGGGACCTTTGGGCAGTTGTCTTAAGGCAGTGGTTCTCAACCTGCAGCCTGTGGGCACAGTTGCCAACTTTCACGCAGTAAATAAGCACCCCGACTTTCACAATAAGCCCAAAATCAAGCTAATCCCATCTCAAATCAAGCCAATCCCTACGAACCCCAACACTCTACGTGACTAGATCCCCACAGCATGCAGTCTGGGAGTGTGGTGGGTCCACTGTGCACCCCTGACTGTCTCCCCTCCTTTGTCCCTGCTTGCCCCTTGCCCCTGCTTGCCAGGAGATGATCAAATAAAAGAAGCAACAAGGGACAAGTCAAACAAGCAACAAGCTACAAGCCAAAAACTAGCCAACAAGCAACCCCCAAGCCAATTAAGCTAAAAACAAGACCAATTTCTGTGTTTTTCTTTCATGAGTTTGGCATGTCTGCCTGTGAGCCGCTTGCGGCCCAATCAGCACACACGTGTGGCCCCTGTGACATTCTCAGGGCCATACAGATAGTATATATATATATATATATACACATATATATAGTGCGGATGTGGCCCTCATAACACGTAGAGAGATGCATATGCAGCTCAAAATGGTAAATAGGTTGAGAACCACAGTCTTAGGGAAAGATTTCTGCCTTCCCTCAGCTCCCCTCTGCTGGTTGCAGGCCTGCTCTCTTCCCTGGGCTGCCACCAAATGAGCTGCTCCTCTGCCTTTAACTCCTCCTCCAGTTGTAGCATTTCCTACAGGTGTGGTACCGTGGGGCTGGCTGGGCCCAGAGTAGTTCCTTAATACCATGTTGCTCACAGTGGGGTTTGTCCATTCTATCACACATAAGTATAACAGCTGAGAGGCTTCTGTAATCCCCAAAGGTGAGTAAATATTTTTGTTTTTATATTATATCTTATCAATAGAGGTCACAAAAGCAACTTGCACATAGCAAGTTCTAAGAATGGATCACCATTAGCTCATACACCATTAAGCATATCTGCAAACAGATGTTAAATTTGTATATTCTAAGTCACAGTACTTACTTAATCTTTCAGCTGTTTGGGGAAAAGAACATTATTTTAATTGTGTGTGTGTGTCTGTCTGTCTGTCTGTGTGTGTGCAAGGCCTAGAGAAATGGGGTCCTGAATCCAGATTGAGTAGTACCTGGAGACTTCAATGCCCATAAATAATCAATAAAGCTTACTGCTTCTAATCAAGATGGAAAAGTTGCAAAACTAGTCATTACTACTGTACAGTATTACAGTACCACATGTTTCCACCTGGCTAGGCCCAGAAGCAAAGGCTTGGAAAATAAGGGAAAGAAAAAGTCAACTGACTATTTCCGAGCTTTCTAAAATTTTGGTTCACTTTAGCAGATTAGTAGATATTTGTGTGGCAAGGGCGGTCTTAAATTTTTTGCACTGGTTCACCAACTGCCAATTCTGAGTACCCCTAGAGCCCATCTCAGCATTATCATCATTCGGCTGCACAGGTGGTTTACTGAGATGGTATCTGATGATGTGAGTACTCTCTCAGAAGTCCTGTGTCCCTTGAATGACAACTGCCAGCCTGAAAATGTAAGAATCTTTAATATCTCCCAGAATCTTGTACTTCAAAAATAAGGTCACAGATGCATGAGGTTTAGATCACTAATGCACAATGCATCCTTCACAGGTGACCTTTTCTTTTTATGAGGTTAAGAATTCCGAGGACGAGATGCTAAGTCATATAATTCCTATATTAATAAGCTTTTTGGACATTAACTATCTTTTTGGCAGAAAGCTCCTTTAGCTCTGTATGCTAAGAAAAATCACATGTTGATACTATGAATTCTGCCTAAGAAGTCAGATCTTCTTTACCCTGGAAAGGAATCTACAAAGCTGGTACGTTAGAAGCTGTGTCCTGAAAGCATTAAGCTTCCTTGGGGGCAGAGTGCTGTGAATACACAGAAAAGAGCTCTGCCCTGGAGGCAGTGCTTGTTTTTGCAAGCAAAGCAAAGATTAGAATTTAATCTTGGAGGCTAAATTACATCATGGTGATGAAGAGGATTCTTCCAAGAAGGTGGTTCCTGCATCACGGGTGAAGTTGATATCTGGAATTCCACCATAAAACAAAGCTACAACACCTCAATATAAAGATAATTTTTTTCAAAAGTATACTTTTAGGAACCTGTTTATTTTAAAGCATTGTCAGAACACCCTTATCCCGTAAAAATGTTATATTGGATACTTGGTATCTAAAACAATTCAGGTACCAGAGTTAAACCATGAGCAAAATATATTATCATTCCATTTCAGTTCAGATGTGTATTGTACTCTTGGCACATCTGTAATTACCATGCTGGGAATCCTTCCCTGCCAAACAGTGCTCTATTATTGTGATGGTAGGTATTCTACCTAGAAAAAATTATTTACCTTGAAAAAAAGCTAGGTTATTGATGCCTATGAACTCTACCCAAGAAACAAAAGACTGTGTATTTCTACAACAATGAAGATTAGGTCAAGAAAGCATCTCCTCCTTGGGAGGTAAAGCTATTTAATGTTAGGTTAAGAATTCTACCCAGGAAACAATTATATCAGCAACATGATGAAAGACAGAATTAAATCTTCCCACTGAAGGAAACTGTATTTGGAAAGCCAAACTGCATCCATACATTTCTGTGAAGGTTGCCCTGGAATGGATCCTATATCATTATAATAATGGGACTTCAGCCCTGGAGGTAAAAATATATCATTGTGATGGTTTCAGTTTTGCTTTGGAGACAGTTCTACATAGTATTGTTGCCCTCTACCTGATATACAAGTCACACTTTCCCTTATGTAGCTCCAATAAGAGCAGTTTAAGTTCACTTTGAAAGTTGAAATACAAAAGGACACATCGTTATAACACTGAATAATCGCTGATATTATCAACAATATTTATCTGAAGTACATAATTAAAAGGTATGTTGAAATATGTTCAGCTTCAGTTAAGCATTAATTACTAAAATAGCTCTTCAGACCTAAGGCGGTCCTTTACAGCAAAGTTATGAAATCTTTCATACTATCTCTTTGGAGATATCAAAAGAATGAAATTAATTATTCACTACATTTATTAAAGGAAACTGTGTAGAAGTACAGAGGAGTATTAAAGCTGCTCTTTCTCTTGAGCTAGCAATACTGCTGAGGAGCTTAGTTAAAAACATGCATGGAAAATATGATTGTGCCTACTAGGCGTTTTTTCTAGAAATCAAGTATTTCAGCACCCAAGCCAGACTATGACAGAATTACAAGGGTGAGCGTGAGGATTTTCTCTGCTGAAGATGATCAGTCTTCTTTATTATGTTTAAAAATACCTTCCTTGGGAAAAAGTAAATGAGGCATCCCTATCTATCTTAGTTACCAGTAAAGGGCCAGATTCCAACAGACTTATTCACTTTGAAGGACAGGTTGACTTCAGTGGAAGTGCTCCTGGAGTAATGAGACTATTCCTGGAGCAAGATGAAATTCAGTGTGTGTAAGAGAATAAGAATCTGCCCTGAAAAGAAGAACTGAGCATCAGAATCCTTCCATTAAACAATTATTTTTCTTCACTACCCCTGTTTTCTGCTGGGCTTAGTTTAGAACAATATTAACTTGTCCAACTAGAGCTGGCTGTCTCTCTCTCCAACTGCATCCTTAGTCATTTTAGTGCTAAAAGAGGTTTTAAATAGCAATGCACTAGAGGCCAGATGTGTATAAATTCTTAGTTCTTTCAGATAATACTCAACCTTCGTGCCAGGTGTATCTTCAAGAAGCAGCACGGTAGAGCTAACTCTTTAGATCAAAGACTAAAACGTTATCACATTTTAACGCTCTTATTATGAGATCTTTCTTCCCAGTTTCATAATCTGATACTATGCTGCCTATGTTTACGGCTGTATCTGTGAAAAAAGTTATTGGGATGTCAGAGAAAAAGTACACACATTTAATCACAGAGGTCTAAATTCATCCCTGGTGGAACTTCAAAGACGACACTAGAGTTCTGCCAAGGATTAATTTAGTCCAGTTTTATTGGATGTGATGACTGGTTTGTGTGTGTTGCCTTCCTGCGTATTGCTTCCTTTTCTCTTACCCTGTTTGTTTTCTGGTTCCTGAACTTAGTGTTTGAGTGTGTGTGTATATAGCATTGGGTGTGTACAGTTACTCAGGGCTTGTTGCTACTTTTGGACTGTTACGTTTTGTTCAGCCGGTGACTAACTTAACTAGTTCATGTGTTGTTATATGTTTTGATTGACCATCTACCAGCCTGTCTTGCTTCAATTTCCTTGTGTTTTGGGATTGCTGTTCTGGGATGCATCTAGAGTGACCAGACATCCCGATATAAGCGACTTTGTCTTATATATGCAACTATACCCTGCCCTCCAGAAAAAAAAGTGTTCTGATTTTTCACATTTCCTACCTGGTCACCCTAGGTGCATCAGAACTAACAAAGGACTATCCATTACAAGGCTAGAGCTACTTTTGGAAGGCTTTGCCGGTGTAGCTGCATTGATCTACTCTACTGGCAAAGCGCCCCTAGAGTGGATGCAATTTATTCCAGCAGAACTGTGCTTTTGCCATTATTGTTTATTCCAGCCCCTCCGAGCAAAATAAGCTATACCAGCAAAAACACAGTTTTGCCAGTATAATTGCATCTACACTAGGAGCTTTTGCTGGCACAGCTATGTCGGTCACAAATTACACCTTGTCAAGACTCCTTCCCCACTCTGAACGCTAGGGTACAGATGTGGGGACCTGCATGAAAAACCTTATCTTTACCAGCTTAGGTCAAAACTTCCCCAAGGTATAAAATATTCCACCCTTTGTCCTTGGATTGGCCGCTACCACCACCAAACTAATACTGCTTACTGGGGAAGAGCTGTTTGGAAACGTCTTTCCCCCCAAAATACTTCCCAAAACCTTGCACCCCACTTCCTGGACAAGGTTTGGTAAAAAGCCTCACCAATTTGCCTTGGTGCCTACAGACCCAGACCCTTGGATCTTAAGAACAATGAACAATCCTCCCAACACTTGCACCCCCCCTTTCCTGGGAAATGTTGGATAAAAAGCCTCACCAATTTGCATAGGTGACCACAGACCCAAACCCTTGGATCTGAGAACAATGAAAAAGCATTCAGTTTTCTTACAAGAAGACTTTTAATAGAAATAGAAGTAAATAGAAGTAAAGAAATCACCTCTGTAAAATCAGGATGGTAGATACCTTACAGGGTAATTAGATTCAAAACATAGAGAACCCCTCTAAGCAAAACCTTAAGTTACAAAAAAGATACACAGACAGAAATAGTTATTCTATTCAGCACAATTCTTTTCTCAGCCATTTAAAGAAATCATAATCTAACGCATACCTAGCTAGATTACTTACTAAAAGTTCTAAGACTCCATTCCTGGTCTATCCCCGGCAGAAACAGCATATAGACAGACAGAGACCCTTTGTTTCTCTCCCTCCTCCCAGCTTTTGAAAGTATCTTGTCTCCTCATTGGTCATTTTGGTCAGGTGCCAGCGAGGTTACCTTTAGCTTCTTAACCCTTTACAGGTGAGAGGAGTTTTTCCTCTGGCCAGGAGGGATTTCAAAGGGGTTTACCCTTCCCTTTATATTTATGAGACACCTTATGACGCCTTTGGCCAACATAGCAGCTATGCTGGCACGAGTTTGTAGTGTAGACCTGCCCTAAGTGCTCTGGAGCAATGTATTTGCACAGTGGGAAAATGTATTGAAACCAGAGTGCATATTCATGCATAAACAGGGAGTGAGGGAAAGGAAGAGGCATTGTTTTCAAGCTCCATTGCAGACACTGTATGGACTCTGTAGCTGGCAATTACAGTCATTCTTCCTAAGGGCTAGATTTTCTTTACCTTTGTGCAGCAGTGCTGGGTGGGAGGGAGGGATCAAAGATGTTGTATTAGCCAGTGAGTGGGGGAAAAGCAGATGCATAATTACAGCAAACATACCAAATGAATTGTAAAAAATGGCTGTGCTGTAATTAAAAATCCTCTAAATCATCTATGTATATATTTTTCTTTGACATCAGACAAAAAGCACAACTGCCAGTTTAGTGATATCAGAAGATTTTTTATTTAAAATGGTATTCCCTCCTTGACTGAAAAACTGAAACTTTCTTACTATTGTACAGGTTTCAGAGTAGCAGCCGTGTTAGTCTGTATTCACAAAAAGAAAAGGAGGACTTGTGGCACCTTAGAGACTAACCAATTTATTTGTGCCACTAGTACTCCTTTTCTTTTTACTGTTGTACAGAAGATTTCAAGAGGATTTAATACTGCTATGGACAGTTCTGGAGATGGCATTGCCCCAAGCAATGGAGAAAACAGGCACCCCTATACTGCCCTGTCAGGAATTGGTTTACAATATTAATTTGCTTCTCCTGTAAGAACTGTAGTGGATCCACATTACTGGGCATCGTCTAGAAATTATTTTTCTAGAAGGGTTGATGATCAGTTACAGTTTCTGATAATATTCATAAAGCTCACCTTTCACAATTGGAAAGTAACAGGTTTCTATTTAAGACCAAATTCTGCCACACTTAAATGTTTGAAGTTAATGGGACAACATCTGGAGGAAAGTAGTGCTCAATATGCATAAGGATAACATAATCTGAGTTTAATATCACAAATTTAAGCACTCAGAAGTCAGGAAATGCAAAATTTAAACTGCATAACTCTGTCCCAGGATGCATAAGCATTATGATAGTCTTTCATTATATGATCACATACTTTTTCCTTTCTCCAATGATATAAACTAATATTTTTTCCACTTAAATATATGTGTAATATCTTGTATTTTGTGTCATATCTGTCCAAAATATCTTTATTGGCTCAGCTCTTTCTACCATTTAGAAGTTATCTCTCTTTCTAACTCTCTATAATAACCCTGGACAAGAATATATTTTGCCCTACATGCCCGTGAAAACCTTGACCATTATCGGCAATTATGGTCTATAGATTTAGGACTAAAATGTCACTTTGCAGTCTGCCTGAGTAAGGGGCAGTGAGTATCTATAAGCTATATGAGCAGACCAAGGAGAAAATATGATTCTGAGTCACAATCCTCTTCATTTCTCCCCTTCCTCCTGCCACACACATACTAGTAGAGAATTGATTTGCTTATCAACGTGATTTGAGATCAATTCGTGAGGAGTCCAAATGTAATTAGTTATTATTAAAGAAGAGTTATAGAATTCAGATAATTATGAAGGCCAGTGCTGTAGCACCATTGTGAGTCACGCACTGCATCCTTCTTAACAGTGCACTTAGTGAGTTTAGGAAAAAGAAAAATGTACATGTTTCTGTACTTGATTTTCAAATATTCTTAACTCTATCAAGTTAAAAAAGCATTCCTCCAGGACAAGGCCATACATTGATACTTCCAAGTCTTAGCTGTTTGGTGGTCTGTAGGACTTTCAAAGTTTGCAAGGTTTTCTTTTGGCGGGGAGGGGAGGCACGGGAAGGGTTTGCCTCCCAAAGAGAGAAGTGTATTTTTATTTTCCCTTCTCACTGAAAAACAACTGAAGTGTTTCTTCATATCCTTTCCAAAAATACTGTCTTCAGACAGAGGCTAAGCTTGGAAACTTTCAGACAGAAGGATGAATATTTCAAAAGGTATGAGTGATTAAATATGGGATTTTAATTGAATTGAATTGGCCTCGTTAGCACTGATCCCCCACTTGGTAAGGCAACTCCCATTTTTTCATGTGCTGTATATTTATACCTGCTACTGTATTTTCCACTCCATGCATCTGATGAAGTGGGCTATAGCCCATGAAAGGTTATACCCAAATAAATGTGTAGGTCTCTAAGGTACCACAAGGACTCCTTGTTGACTTTTTAAGTAGATCAGCAAGTTGAGACAGCAGTTTCTACCAGCAAGCTCCCTCCGTCCTGAGCCCTGTTGTGTCCACCCCCCACCCCGGCTCTGTAGAATGGGGTAAAGGAGCAGGGGGGGCAGGAGCAGGGGGAGGGGGACACCCTGACATTAGCACCCCTCTTTCCCCCCTCCCCCCGCCCTTCTGCACAGCAAGCAGGAGGCTCCTCGGTGCAGCTCCAAGGCAGACGGCAGGAGCAGCACACAGCAGTGCAGGGAGGGACACCTGAACTGCACAGCAATTGATAGCCTGCTGGGTGGCTGCCACACAGGGAACTTAGGGGAGCTGATAGGGGGGCTCCTGGCCCACCCTGGTTCAAAGCCCCCACCAGCTAGCTCCAACAGGCTGCTCTTTCTGCACACAGTGGACAAAGCAGGTAGCTTCCAAACAACATTATAAGGGAGCTTTGCTCAAATTTAAACGAGCATGTTCTCTAATTGATCAGCAACGTAACAGCAAAACAATGTTAACTAGGATGACATTATCTGTACTGGGAAACAACCAGGAGTTACTGTACTGGGAAACAACCACCCAGCTGTTGATCAGCGATTGTACAGCATTCCAGGTCTCTCATTGGTTATGTCAAATTTAGTCAGAATTACTTCTTCCTTCTGCATTAATTATGTCCTAGTCCAATAAACACCTGCATTTGGCTTGGAGCTTGTTTAACTCAGTGATAAATCATTTATTACATGACCCGTCAAAGACCTCCAGAGGTAGAGGCCCCAGATGTAACAAAAAAGAAGCCAGGATCCAACCTATGCGAGGAGAGGGGAGAAGCTACTCCAAATAGCAAGCACCAGGGAGCAGGCTTGAGTCACACTTCGGGGGAGAGCCTACAGTTATATGTTGGGGATGCCTGTGAGAAGGAGGACAATTTGTGGGAACCAGTTGGTGCTTACACCTGGTTTCATCTAGCTTTGAGGTTTGATGTGAATCTTTCACACAGTCTTCTGTTACTATGTAAATAGGAATCTTCCCTCCAGTTGTCATAAAAATGTTTATTTTAAATATGTACTACATATGTATTTCAGGCCAAAAACTAGTATTACTTCAACATTAAGGTGTTTATGCTCTCACAAGTCAGGAAATGCAAAGTTGAACTGCAGTACTAGATTGTGAAAATGGGAGTGCTCAACAGGTCAGTTTCCTATGTGTATTCACAGTCATCTCTGCTTCATTTAACCATTAAAAGAAAATGTCAACTCTGCAGACACAGTGCAACTCTGGGAGAATAGATTGATCTCTTTTGGCTTGTGCATAATCAACATATTTTTTAATTAAGTTCAAATTCCAGGGCCATCTTTAAAGCCTGTTTTCTGTAAATTAGGCCCTTGATTATACCTGTTCAGCACCCTAGGCAATAGAGTTCCACTGGTGAGGACAGTTGAAACCTGCGCAGAGTTTGACTTGCAGACAGTTTTTTATTTGTGAGGATGCTTGAGCCAGAAAGGTCATAGCTTTGCTTTAAGACCTCGGGCTGAATCTGCAAGGTTGGCAGATAGAAATAAACACATTTTCTTTATAAAATTAGTGAGTCAGCTATGTAAATTATTTAAATATCATAATTATAGAGCCTCATCCATCATTTGTACAAACTCCCTTTTTTTAAATAGAAACTGTCCATTTGGGTTGAACTGAAAAAGATACTATGTGATTTGTTGTACAAATTATTTAGAACAAAAACAAACAAACGAAAACCTGAAAGAGCAAGAGGAAAGTAACATTTAAATGACCTTTACCAAATGATCACACAGGCTAAAATAGTTCAGATTTAAAGTAAATGGGATGATCTCTGAAAAAAATTCAAGTCTTACATCTACAACAGGGTCATAGCTTAGTTCTGAATTTAAAACAATACAACAACATTCAAAGTATATCACTTCTTACTGAGGCCTTCCCACCAGTACGCTGCCTATGAATCATGAAGTGTAGCTGAAATGTTCCAATATTTCCAACTTTGCAGATCGTAAACCAAAAATACCATTGAAGTAAGTTATTGTTTGGTTATTCTCTCTAAGCCTTGGATGATCTTTTATCAGCCCACAAAATCTTATATCTTTTGTATTTTTAATGCAACACGTAGCTCAAGTAACATTTATGATGAGGAAAAAAGAACAGTCAGGCTAACTTAGCATTCACATTCAGTTGATGAACAGTAGCAAGGAATTGCTACTGTTGAAAATGTCTGATTGTTCTGCAAGCCAAAACAATATGTTATTGCTCAGGACTGAAACATCTCAGTAAGAAGACAGCTTTATTCAATGGTGGACTTCATGAACAAAGATCATGTATGTGTTGCATTAGCACTTTCTTCCACACCAGTGGAGTCCATGTGTATACCCAGTGGACACATTCAGACCCTTAGGATTGTGTTAGCTGCTCTGCTTAACTACATCCCACCAGTAGTTGGCACATCCCCTTTATTAAAAAGGGAGGCATCAACCCAACAAAGGACTCAGTGCGGAACAGATCACAGCGGTGCCACACCATAGACCAAGCCACAGCTCATTTTGAAAAGAACAGACGTGCTCATGAGGCAGAGAAGCGACAAAGGAGGCAAGAAAGGGCACAACAGTCCAGCCAACAAGTGTGTTTCCTCCAAGATTGCACGTGTCACATCTGTGGGAAAATCTGCAGAGCACAAATTGGGCTTCTCAGCCATTTAAAAACCCACCAATGAATCCCCTTGGAAGACATCATCCTCGCATCAAAGGATAGCTGAAGAGCTGACACCACTATCATAGTATGTCACCATCCTAATTGGTACTATCATACATTGAGGCTTAATGTTCAGAAATCGGGAGATTTTATGCAAAGGATTTGTGGCGATAGCTTTTTTTATTAATGTGCATTGCATTATTTACAGCAGTGACATAAACACTAAAAATCATGGACTTAACAAAGACAATGGTTTTGTGGCCCATTACAACTACTTGTAACACCTTCTGCTGCCTCCATTGTCCTATGCCTACTGTCCCCATCACAGGTCATTTGGTTGTATAAACAATTTTTTCCTTATTTTTTAACCCCTTGACTTGGATGATGGCTGTAACTAAACTTTAATAATTTTCCTAAGCTAAACAAACTTCACATTTAGATTAAAAATGGGGGATGGGAACTGTAGTATAACAAGGGAAATCTCAAAATGGCTGTGTTGTCCCATTCTTGTACAGCTCCCCAGATCAGACTTTAGATTTAGAAATGAGTTATTTGGGTCCATCTTTATCTTTCTCGTTTGGTCAGTCCAAAGCCATTGTGAGTCAACCTCAGTATCTTCAGGACGTCTTTGATAGTTTTTGCCTCCAGTCACTTTGACCGCTATACCTCTGCGGTAGCCCTTCTTAATTCTGCCAATTATACAAGAATAATGAGATCATCTGTCCTAGTTTTTGCTGGGACAGTCACAATTTTTCATACTATGTCTGAAGACAACAACCACCCCTTATATGCATGGTCAGAGGGCAGGGATGCACAAGGAAACTTCTCACCCATGAAAGCCGTGTCATACTTGTCTTCCTTGTTCAGAAGGGAGTGTGCATGCCCTATGCATGATATTCCCTAAGTGGGAAGGATAGAGAGCAGGCATGGCCAGCGCTCCACCACTCTTCTACATCAGCCTACATCAGGGACAGGCTCACAAACGATGAACTATCCTACAAAAGGCAGAAGTGCTTTATTACTGGCATATATCAATCACTGTCTGTGTTTCAGTCTACTGTTGTATTTATTGATGGCAGATGATACTGAGGACTTAGTGGGGCTAAGCCCCACCACTTGAACCACTTTTCCTATATTTTATTTAAACAAACAAAACTCCTTTGTGGCAGAGCAGGACAGTGGAAAGTGCAGTTGGGGTGGGGTGTGAGGAAGAAGGAAAGGAGGGATTGGAGTACTGGCAGCATCTCACCTCTTCGAAATAAGGCTCTAGCATGAAGTCAGGCCAGCAGATGTCTATAGTGCTGACCAAGATGTACCTGAAACCCATATACTTTTTTGCAACAATAGAACAAAAATCTCCTGGTGGTTACACAGGTGTAAACTTGAAGTGACTTCATTGATTTCAGTGTCTCTTCACAATCAAGATTAAACACTTGGAAACATTCAAAACTTCCCTCCAAAGTAATGAGAGACATCTGTCCACTAGTAATCTGAAAAAAATGTATTTTATTTTTAAATAGAATGTATAGTTCAGTTTGGCAAGAAAGCATATTTTAAAATTGATTAAAATAGATTGTTGTTTTATTTTAAAAGTACCTAAAGTAATGGGAACCTTTTTAAAGAGAAAAAGTTCATCCTCTGAACTTGTCTGAGTTTCAGTCCAATGAGTTATAGAACTTCCAAAGAACTGTATTACAACCCTTTGAAATATATCATTAAATGTGTAATGGAAACTTGACAGATCCTTGTGTCCAGTGCAGGCAAACTGTTTGATGCTACTAAAATAATCCCAGTTTAACAGCTGCCCTTAACAATATGGTTTTACTGTTATTGGTCGTATATCTTCTATGTAATACTCAGTTCAGATGAAAAATCTTTTCATGTCCTTCATAGCATGATGATGGCAAGGCCAGAAGCACTATATCTCATCAAAAAGGAAAGCTCCAAAGAGAGTGGCTTTTTTCCTGAAAGCAGATGTTGGTACATAGAGCCACACTGGCTCCAACTATAAAATGGAAACAGTATTTTCATAGGACCAAATGTAGCTGCTTCATAAGAAGAACTTATACTGATATTAATGTTGTTCAAGAACAGTGAATGGTCATGAAAACGCTCCATCTGATAAACAATAATCCATGATAATGTCCAGATATTTTCCAGTGTGCTATGTGCAGGATAAGATACAAATAAAAACTTGGTCCCTTGTCCACAAGAACTTGTACATTCAAAAGACAAAGATCAGAGAAGAACACACTCATGAACATAGGCCCAGATTTTCTGGACTAGCTCAGCTATAGGATGTGAGGAAAGGGCAAAAGGTGGGTGAAAGGTATATCTGTCACTTTTGATCTTAGGGCTGGTTTGGCTCCTAGTGAAGTATAGGACTCAGAGATGGTGCAGATTGTACTCTTCCACGGCAGGCTGGGGAACTGGAGAAAGGATTGTGCCTTTTGATATACAATCCCTCCCTGTATTCACCCTGAGATTGTGTCTCCATTCCTCCCAATGCATGCTTGTGCCTTAAAGACAGAGACCAGCCATGTACGTATTTCAAAACGGATTTTTAAAATATGTGTAATTACTTCCCACCTCTTATATCTCTTTAGTCTGTGATATCTTTGGGAAAGAATCTTGTACCCTCTGATTGTAAAAAGCCAACCAGAATGGGGCCCTGATCTGTTCTGGTGCCTCTAGTCACTACCATAGTACAAATAATGTTTTTTTCCTGAGATATTGCAATAATTTGTGATTAGCACTAGTGTCTCTAAGTGGGAGCTGACATTTGGTCACTGCTTCATAGGCAGGAACATCATGCTGAAATGTAGGTTAACACACCAAAAATGCATTTTACCAATTGAATATCAGAAATTTTCAAACTTTTTGTAATTAATTTTAAGGCGATTAATAGACTGGATCAGACTTTATCCTCCTTCCCCCCGTACCTCTGGAAAATTTGAACTTTTTGTCGAAAAAATGAGGTTTTGGCAAAAAAAAATCCAAATTTTTATTCTGAATTTTTGAATTGAAACACTTTGGCTTTTCTTAATGGGAAAATTTCTTTTTGTTTTGTGGAATCAATTTGCATGATTTCATTTTGGGTCAGTTCAGTGTTAAACTGTGTCATCCTGAACAACTGTGTTGCCCCAGAGGCAGTGTCGTTCAGGTACCTCCTGCCCCAAGACTACTTTATGGGCCAGGCTTTGTTTTCAAATGCTCATTTTTTTCCCAACAAAACTAGAAGTTTTCTATGAAAAGAGGATAATTTTCATTAAGAATGTCATTCCATTTTCTGTCAAAAACAGTTTCAATGAAAAAATATGTTGACTAATCCTAGAAATTCTTTATAACTATGTATGTTACAAATTTAGTGGGGTCGGGACCATATCTTATAGCTTGGGGAGATGCAGTTCTTACATCTGCAAAGTCAATATATGTGTGAATATAAAGATGGTAACCTTGAATTAGTATGTCAAAAAAGTAGCTTCTGATTTTATTAATTTTATTGTAGTGAACCCATGTAGGGTTTTTAAGCAATTATTTATAATTAGATGTTATTGAATTTTTTTATAATATGTCACAAGTTGAGTGTCACCTCCCCCATGACAAATGTAGCCCAGGGAATGAGTCCAGGGAGCATGTGACTCTTTTTCTAAAGAGGAACACAGCTCTGCTGTTTGGCTGCATGTTTCCCCCTGCTACAGCTCCAGTACACTAGAGCAGTAGCGTACAGGAACCATAACGACTCCTGAGCCAGCTGAGGGATAATTCCCCCAGAATAAGGCATTATGCAAGATGGTTGTAGGCTGTACTGTGCAGGTCCCCAGAAAGCCCTTGCATAGGGGAGGTGCTGGGGCTGGGACAGTGGCAGCCTATTACTCTATGCACTGTGTGGGATTCTGGGCAGTCCTGGGTATGTTGCCTTAATTTAGAGCAACTCCTGGGCTCTATCAGAAACACTGGGGGAATATTTTGGCTCACAGATCAACTCATAATTAGGAGGACACAGAGAAGCTTAAAGCCTGCAGGAGGTGCAACCCAGCATGTATAAGGGAGTGGCATGGTCTGATATCGATATATGCTACCAGTAGGGATAATGTCATTCATTATTAATTATGTTGGGCTAATGGCATAAGCTTCACTGGATGCCTTATACTTTTTCTGAATTCTCTGTGCACTACTCTCCCCTCTACTCCATTATTTTGTGACTAGTGAATGATATAACACCCAGACATTGCTTGTGCAAAGTAGTATTTCTTGCTATATGACTTGAATACTGATGATTGATCTTAATTGAGGTCTGAAACACAGTGTCAGTTTCAAATATTTGAGGTTGGTGAAGATACTCAAAATTTCAAAGAAAAACAATTAAGTACAACATAGTAATAGGACATACCAGTGACCTTTCCCTCCATGTGACTTCTATTGTCAAGACTCCCTCTGGAAAGAGTTGCCATCAACATTCACATTCGATAAGTTAGATGTCTTCAAGTCAGCAAGGCCTGGTGAAATGCATCCTAGAATACTCACGGAGCTGACTGAGGAGATATCTGAACCATTAGTAATTATCTTCAAAAACTCATGGAAGACGGGAGAGATTCCAGAGGACTGGAAGAGAGGAAATATAGTGCCAATCTATTAAAAGGGGAGTAAGGACAACTCTGGGAATTACAGACCAGTCATCTTAACTGCAGTATGCAGAGAGATAATGGAACATAATCAAGCAATCAATCCGGAAACACTGAGAAGATAATAAGGTGATTAGTAACAGTCAACGTGGATTTGTCAAGAACAAATCATATCAAACTAACCAAATAGCTTTCTTTGACAAGCCTTGTGGATAGGGGGGAAGTGGTAGATGTGCTATATCTGGACTTGAGTAAGGTTTTTGATACTATCTTGCATGACCTTCTCAAAAACAAACTAGGGAAATATAGCTAGACAGACTTACTGTAAGGTGCATAAGTCATTGGAAAACCATTCCCAGAGAGTAGTTATCAGTCAAGCTGGAAGGGCATATTGAGTGGGGTCCCCAGGGATTGGTCCTGATTGTGTGACTGCCTAGAAAGGAGTACTGAGGAAAGGGAACTGGGGGTTACAGTGGATCACAAGCTAAATGTGAGGCAACAGTGAAACACAATCATTGTGGGATTTATCAGCTGGAGCGTTGTAAGCAAGACACGAGAAGTAATCCTTCCACTCTACTCCACACTGATAAGGCCTCAGCTGGAGTATTGTATACATCAGTGGTTCCCAAACTTGTTCCACTGCTTATGGAGGGAAAGCCCCTGGCGGGCCGTGCCAATTAGTTTACCTGCTGTGTCCGCAGGTTCGGCTGATCACAGCTCCCAGTGGCCACGGTTTGCTGCTCCAGGCCAATGGGAGCTGCTGGAAGTGGTGCGGGCTGAGGGGCATACTGGCCGCCACTTCCAGCAGCTCCCATTGGCCTGGAGCAGTGAACCACGGTCACTGGGAGCCACGATTCGCCGAACCTGCAGACGCAGCAGGTAAACAAACCGGCGCGGCCCACCAGGGGCTTTCCTTGCAAAAGAGGCGGAACAAGTTTGGGAACCACTGGTGTACATTTCAGGAAAGATGTGGACTTGAGTACTGGAGCTGCAGCTAGCCAGAGATGTCAAGAGTAACAAGAAGGGTTTCTTCAGGTATGTTGGCAACAAGAAGAAAGCCAAGGAATGTGTGGGCCCCTTACTGAATGAGGGAGGCAACCTAGTGACAGAGGATGTGGAAAAAGCTAATGTACTCAATGCTTTTTTTGCCTCTGTTTTCACTAACAAGGTCAGCTCCCAGACTGCTGCGCTGGGCATCACAAAATGCGGAAGAGATGGCCAGCCCTCTGTGGAGATAGAGGCGGTTAGGGACTATTTAGAAAAGCTGGACGTGCACAAGTCCATGGGGCCGGACGAGTTGCATCCGAGAGTGCTGAAGGAATTGGCGGCTGTGATTGCAGAGCCACTGGCCATTATCTTTGAAAACTCGTGGCGAACTGGGGAAGTCCCGGATGACTGGAAAAAGGCTAATGTAGTGCCAATCTTTAAAAAAGGGAAGAAGGAAGATCCTGGGAACTACAGGCCAGTCAGCCTCACCTCAGTCCCTGGAAAAATCATGGAGCAGGTCCTCAAAGAATCAATCCTGAAGCACTTGCATGAGAGGAAAGTGATCAGGAACAGCCAGCATGGATTCACCAAGGGAAGGTCATGCCTGACTAATCTAATCGCCTTTTATGATGAGATTACTGGTTCTGTGGATGAAGGGAAAGCAGTGGATGTATTGTTTCTTGACTTTAGCAAAGCTTTGACACGGTCTCCCATAGTATTCTTGTCAGCAAGTTAAGGAAGTATGGGCTGGATGAATGCACTATAAGGTGGGTAGAAAGCTGGCTAAATTGTCGGGCTCAACGGGTAGTGATCAATGGCTCCATGTCTAGTTGGCAGCCGGTATCAAGTGGAGTGCCCCAAGGGTCGGTCCTGGGGCCGGTTTTATTCAATATCTTCATAAATGATCTGGAGGATGGTGTGGATTGCACTCTCAGCAAATTTGCGGATGATACTAAACTGGGAGGAGTGGTAGATACGCTGGAGGGGAGGGATAGGATACAGAAGGACCTAGACCAATTGGAAGATTGGGCCAAAAGGAATCTGATGAGGTTCAATAAGGATAAGTGCAGGGTCCTGCACTTAGGACGGAAGAACCCAATGCACAGCTACAGACTAGGGACCGAATGGCTAGGCAGCAGTTCTGCAGAAAAGGACCTAGGGGTGACAGTGGACGAGAAGCTGGATATGAGTCAGCAGTGTGCCCTTGTTGCCAAGAAGGCCAATGGCATTTTGGGATGTATAAGTAGGGGCATAGCGAGCAGATCGAGGGACGTGATCGTCCCCCTCTATTCGACATTGGTGAGGCCTCATCTGGAGTACTGTGTCCAGTTTTGGGCCCCACACTTCAAGAAGGATGTGGATAAATTGGAGAGAGTCCAGCGAAGGGCAACAAAAATGATTAGGGGACTGGAACACATGAGTTATGAGGAGAGGCTGAGGGAGCTGGGATTGTTTAGCCTGCAGAAGAGAAGAATGAGGGGGGATTTGATAGCTGCTTTCAACTACCTGAAAGGGGGTTCCAAAGAGGATGGCTCTAGACTGTTCTCAATGGTAGCAGATGACAGAACGAGGAGTAATGGTCTCAAGTTGCAGTGGGGGAGGTTTAGATTGGATATTAGGAAAAACTTTTTCACTAAGAGGGTGGTGAAACACTGGAATGCGTTACCTAGGGAGGTGGTAGAATCTCCTTCCTTAGAGGTTTTTAAGGTCAGGCTTGACAAAGCCCTGGCTGGGATGATTTAACTGGGAATTGGTCCTGCTTTGAGCAGGGGGTTGGACTAGATGACCTTCTGGGGTCCCTTCCAACCCTGATATTCTATGATTCTATGATTCTATGATTCTATGGACAAATTGGAGAAAGTCCAGAAAAGAGCAACAAAAATGATTAAAACATGACCTATGAGGAAAGATTGAAAAAAATGGGTTTGTTTAGTCTGGAGAAGAGAAGGGGACATGATAATAGTTTTCAAATATGTAAAATGTTGCAACAAGGAGGAGGAAGAAAAATTGTTCTTGTTAACCTCTGAGGATAGGATAAGAAGCAATGGACTTAAATTGTGCAAGGGCATTTTAGATTGGACATTAGGAAAAACTTCCTATCAGGGTAATTAAGCACTGGAATAAATTGCCTAGGGAGGTTGTGGAATCTCCCACATTGGAGATTTTTAAGAACAGGTTAGACAAACACCTGTCAGGAGTTGTCTAATTATTGCATAGCCCTGTCTTGAGTCCGGGGACTGGACTAGATGACCGAATGAAGTCCCTTCCAGTCTGACACTTCTATGATTCAATGCACTTTGTATACATTAAAATATGATAGTGTACTAATCAGCCACTTTATTATTAATGGTTATACTGATTCCAGTCCATTTTACTTATTAATATTGTTCTTGGCACATAGCAAATCCCAACTGTTCCTAATGAATTCAGTCTAAGAGCTCAGCCCTCTGTGCTTTTAGTATGACAGTGAGCATGGCACATGTCGGCAACTCCCTCTCCAGCTATGTTCAGCTAAATACAAAATAGATAGAAAAAAGTATGTAGCAACATGCTTTATATTGCTAATGCATTTTGGCCAGTCCTGTGCATTGTTTAAAGCATTTTAATTGTCATTAATGCAAATAGTTTGTCCTTTCCTAATGTCTGATATATATTACTGGCCAGTCATTCTGAGGTGTATTTGCATATGCTTGTATTTCATAGTATCTTTGCTTTGGTTGTCTGCTAGTGGCTGCCTTGATAGCATCTGG
This sequence comes from Lepidochelys olivacea, assembly GCF_965140295.1. NCBI lineage: Eukaryota > Metazoa > Chordata > Testudines > Cheloniidae > Lepidochelys > Lepidochelys olivacea. The sequence continues at coordinate 32,181,484 of NC_140412.1, forward strand.
AACGTCTTTATAGCATGGATCGTCTCTTAATAGAATGATTGTGTCATAGACACTTCCCTTCCCATTCACAGCTTTGCAGACGACTTCCTCTCTCTCTCTGATGGCTGAACCCAATCTCTGTGGCAATTACAAGTAATTGCTTATATAAAAAAGGAACATTTGAACAGTATTAATGAATGTGTAACTTCTTTTAAGTTGATTTAGCAGCTGGAAATAACAGGCCTGGCTGTGATACAAACTTAGGTTCCTTTACACTTCAGACCAGTGAAACACTTTACACTACATTTTAATGTAAATGAAATGCCCGTCCCGTTCTCCATGTACTACCAGAAAGTGTTTCACACAAGCACAAGCCACCATGGAAACCACTGGTTTATGCTTTCTGCAGCAAGTACTAAGTGGGGAAATTCTTATAATCAGATCATCTTTCACTATCATCATGGTCCAAATCATAAAAGTAAAGGACTGGCAATCATGAGATTTGTGTTCTCTCCTTGCTATACTATTAATTTGCTGTGTACAAGGGCAGTTATTTGACCATCTTGTGCCTTGGTTCCCCATTTGTAAGACTGGGAATAATATTTAGTTACCTCACGAGAACTGTGAGGACTTACTTCATTAATGTTTGTAAAGTGTTTGGAGAGTCTCACATGGAGGGCACTATAAAAGTCCAAACATCAAAATCCTCCAGAGGAGAAAATGCTGTATTGGAACATCAAACAGGGTTCTTGTTTTTTATTAAGGTAGCAGTTGTTTATGATCAAAATCAGACAATAAATCTAATTTACAGAGTGAAAACATGAGATTTTGCCTCCTACTCCCCAAGTCAGACTCATTCTCATCCTGTTCCTATCTGCACCCAACATTAGAACAAAAAGCCACTACAATAGAAAGTGATGTTGGTCATACCTCAGTGATCATGTAAGCACATACATATACTGATGAGTCTGGAAATCTCAAAGAAATCTGACAACTCAGTTTTACATGTAATAGCTTCTTTGGTGTCTCAGTGACAACCCATTGGTTTCAGGGTATTTCACTATGCCCATGTTCTCAGTTCTGTCACTCAGCTCATTGTCTTCAAGGGCATTACATTTAATTCAGATCATGTCCATCTTCTTCGTATAGCTGCATCAATCAGTTTTAACTGAATGAGTGACTGTTATGCATGTCTGTATTATGTTATAAATAATACAATAGTGATTTTAGGTCTACTGCAAATGATTTAATGCAAGCTTTGTGTCTAGTCCATCTTTGGACTCTCTCATCTTAATTTTCCTCCATTCTAAAAATAAAATCACACCCTGCTGGTATGGTATAAGGACTTATTTAGAATATAATGGTACAGTAGTTCAACAAAAGCTGGAACTCTACATTAGCAGTGTGATCACAGAAGCAAAGAGATTTAATTGTGGCAATTATATTAGATATTCTTTGCACTGTTTTAAAAACTAATGGCCCTCTGCATGGGATCAATTAATCAGATAATCCTGTTTTCTTTTGTAATTAGCGTTTCCTGTAACCAAGGGTAAAAATGTTGACTCACTGCAGGCATGTCCCAAGGTGGCTAAGCATGGCATGGCAACTCTTTCCTCATCTAGTACCATAGGCGTAGTTTGACTTTTATGTCTTGGGGGGACAGCTCCAGTCAGGCCAAGGGGGCCATGCATGGGGGGGGGAATTCCATGCCTGCCCTAGGCTTGCAGTTTGGGGGACAACACCCCTTAACCCCCTCCACCCATGCTACATCTATGTCTAGTGGCCCTTGTCAACAGTCACTCAAGTCCTGTAGTGGTCTCTCTTCTTCTGACTTGTCCATCTGGCCAAGTCATGCTTTAGTCCTATCCCTTCCAGGGGGACAGGAAGTCCAATGTCCTTACACAAAATTCTTCATCCCCAACTCTGGGTTTTGCTGTCCCCACAAAGTTCTCTCAGGGTTTTCAGTTGTCCTTATCCACTTCTCTGGGGCCTTATTCCACTTTCCTCAACTCCTGGTAGAGAAACCCAGGCCCTCCCATTACACTGGGTTCCAGTCCAGAGGCCCTATAACCAGCACCATCAGACTCCTTGCTGCTGCATTGCTGGACTTCTTCCTGTCATAACCTTTTTCACACCTTCTTTCCATGGCATCTCTAAGTTCACCCTCTTCTGTCATGTCTAGGGTTCACAAGACTTTCCCCTGGAGCCCTCCAAACTAAATGTATACACTAACCCACTTCTGCCCTCCATGGGCTTGACCTTTCATCCCTCTCTGTTCCTCAGCTGAATGCCCCAGGAGGTCCAGATCCTGCCCTATTATCAGGGATCACCACTAGTGCTTGCTCCTCCCCAGTGGCTGCTCTATATGTTTCGTGGCCTCTTGCCAGATTCTGCTATTCAGCAGAGGCTCACCAGGCCAACTATCTCCCCAGGCTTCCTCTTTGACACTAACAGTCTCTCCACTTTCTAACACCAAGAGAGGGACAGCAGCATTCTTCCCTCTCTCCCCACAGCCTCCTTCTAATCTATGCTTCCTTTGTTTATAGTCACCACCCAGGTCCTTCCCCAGAAGAACTTTATCTATAATTAAGCCTGGCCCACCTTCCAGGGGTGTAGCTAAGTAGTATATTGTCTTCTGAGGCCCACATTAACGCTTTCATTGCCTGTGTGGGATATACACCTCATCACAGAAAGCTATTTAAGAGTAAATTAGAAGGGGGGAGTGATACTTTCCTCATCATCAGATTCAACCTCGTTCTTGCATAATGTTGTAATTGGCTGAAAAATCTAATATAATTATTTAAAAAATATAATTTCAATATAATTAAACACAGGGATGATGTATATTTTCTGACATGGCAATGCACACTGGTTTATCAGTAGATACAGTCCTTTGTACTTCAATTGAATGAGGGTGTCTGATTTGTTCAAACTCTGTGCTCTAACTAGTAACTTCCATCAAAAATCCCCATGCACATGTATGCAGCGAGTCTGGCTCCTGTAGTATAACTGGGGAGTCCCCAGTTATATTATTACAGATCTTACAAGTGCTGTTTCATAGACTATATAGGCAGTTGCATCTTGGAGAGGTGATTCTTGTCAGTTGTGGTGCAGATCTTTCTGAACACACTGTTTGCCGACACCAGTAAAAGTTGGTTCTGTCATCCCAAAATCATCTCAGGTGCATGGCTGATGGGATATTCACAAGCAAAAAAACATTACAAAGTATCAAAATCAGGACTACCTCCTTAACAATGGCATTAAATTTAACACATAAATGGCAGAACTGGATATGAAGGGGAAATCAAGGCAAAGTTTTTCAAATAAACCTGTTCCCAGCAGCACTAAGCTCCAGCTACCAGAGAGTGTAATGTGCATTCTCACTAATTAATTCTCACTCTTATAAGAAGTACTATAATCACATAAACCAGAATCTACACAACCCATTGAGAACTGGAGGATTAGAGTCCTTCATCCCATTAGAAAAAGTTGTACTCTGCACTTCCTTTTATGTCCCCCAGCTTTCTCACTTCCCTTCTTCCAGTCTATCCTGGTGCTCTCCTTTCCTTTTCCCACTCTACCACAGCTCTACTTTGTTATTGCTGCCCTCCAGCTAGGCCTGATCTGATCCCCTGAAGTCAGTCTCACTGGTCAAATAGAAGATCTTTGTCTGAACTAACTAGATGAAAAAGGGGAGCTTGGGCTCCAGTTGAGAGGTAACTGATAGGTGCAAGAGGCCCCCAAGGAACCCAGAGATGCCCTACCATGGTCTGAGCATAGCAGCATCTCAACCTCCTTCAATTTTGTAACAGCCCCAAATGTTACTTGGCACCAGGTGCCAAGAATAGGAATAATCCCAGCCAAACAGGGATTGTTGGAAGTTATATTAATCCCAAATATTAACCACATTTGAATTTTAAAGAGACTTTTTCTTATTATTCTAAGATCTTCAGCTTGAAATATATTTTGCCCAGAATATTTATTAGCTAACAGAAGGCACATTAAAATTGCCCTCTATGTAAACTCTTTTATGAGATTGGATTTATTATAAAGGAACATGCTAAGTAGGCCTAAATATTACCCAAGAAACATTGCCTAAAAATAATCATAATGTAAAGTTGACCTTGTCTCTACTTGGGTTTATCTCTAAAGGACCAAAGTGAAACACAAAATCCTAACACTCTTGGGGAAGTTTGGATTAGAATCTAATTCCACATCCAAAATTCACATCTTGGGTTTATCTCCTCTCTAATAGCTACGTAGTGGCACTAAGCCACTTCCCTTTGAACTGCGTGGTATGAAGCTGCCCCATGCCAGCAGGAGCAATGGAGAGACTCAGGCAGCTCCAGGAGCATGGGAGTGGAGGTAAGAGTGGGGCCCTGCTTCCCCCTTGTCACCTTCTAATCATCCTGCCCCCTTTAGCACAGTTGGAAAAGTGGATCTCACAATCTCACACTAAATATGGCCCTTCTTAAAAGCACGTGATTCTTTTTGTATTCCTCCCTGACTCTAATCTGTCACAATGTAACTTTCTATAAATACAGTGCCCTCCATTGTTAGAAAAAAAAATCAATATCCTCAGCTGACTCACCCAAGATTTCAAGAAAAGCCTTAGGGTTCACCTTTTCAAATGGTTTATCCTTCAAGTATGCCACTTTTATTTTAAATTAGTGTTTTAGCTTCTTTCTATACCAAACCCCTTTATGTTTGCAAAGTAAAAGTTATTGTAAACAGACCCTTTGTACGTCCTAACCTAATTTATTATCCAAAAACACAAGTGCTGGGGGGGGGTGAAATGTAAATGGGCTCTCATGAGTTTCGTAGCCTATTATTCCTGTCCATTTTCTTCAATTAAGTGAAGTAAAAAAGACCTAGTACCTAGTTTAAAGTTTTATAGAAGCGGGAAAAATGGTAGACAATTTGGACATCAAATTCTTAGTGTATCAGGTTCCATTTGAAAAACTTCAGGGAACCCATTAAACTTTCCAAAATTAATTTTTAGGACCACTCAACCTCTTTTTCAAAATGGCTGAAAGGTTTTCTTTTAAAGGTTATCACAGCTTTTACTACTGACAAGGCTCACAGGTGTTCTTTCAGGTGTTCTTTCATCAAAAATAAAATCAGAAAAAGAGACCCACTTCATCTGGTCAATTATTTCAAAATTGTTTGTAAATACTGTTAAAAATTCAACAGAAGTTCCACTTCCTTTATTACACACAGGTTTTGGGGATAATGAAAAGGAGTAATAAAATTAAAAGTTAGTAAATGTCAATGGTAAATTAGGATGTTTTAATTCCCATAATTTTAATGGCTTTAACATTAACTTCTGCTTCCTCAACAGGCCAATCACCTTTTCAAGTGATGACTGAAAGAACAAAAAAATTATCTAAACTCCTCATATGACAAACCAATGACTCTCAAATAAGGAAGTTAACATGAATACACACCTGCAGTCCTTGCACAATCATTTACATAAGGTACACTGGTATAGAGCTGTTAGAATTGTAAAAATCTAGACAAAAGGCAAAAGGCCTAATTTAACAAAGGGAAAAGAAGTGGCGAGGGGGGCAGGGGGGAGAGCTAACTGTAAGATTTATAACCAGGTAATGCTCTCTTAATATAATGTAGCAGAGCATGATTGGTCCCACAGGTGATTAAACCATATGGCAGAAATTTATTTGTATATAAAATTGAAGTCACTGTTAACAAACAAGATATAAATAAGTTTGATCATGTTAATTATAGTTGTATCGGGAAAAGATCTGTCCTCAAAGCTGTCAAGCAATCTTGCAAAGGCCAAAAATGCATCCCAAACCATGGTTGAGGCACTGCTCCTAAGTATCAGTCTCAATAGTGTGATCACCTGGCTGAAACTTTTCCTTCGGGCCTGGAGCTGAGCAAGAATTTACACGCTCCATATATAAAACAAAAAGACCTTGTTGGAAGCAGCAAGCAAGATGGAATTACTATTTAAGTTCACAGTAGTTAAACACCATCTATGCAACCTGATGCAGTGGTGACATCAGCAGCTGGAAATATACCCAATCTAAAGGAACTTTTCTAACTAAAGTATGGAACAAAGTGACTCTCTCTGCTTGAATTAATGAGACTGTACTGGTAACACCCAGTATGTCTGTGCATGCTGATTTTTACTGAATGGGCATTCATATTGGGAAAAGAAAAGGAGTACTTGTGGCACTTTAGAGACTAACCAATTTATTTAAGCATAAGCTTTCGTGAGCTACAGCTCACTTCATCGGATGCACACTGTGGAAAGTATGCATCCGATGAAATGAGCTGTAGCTCACGAAAGCTTATGCTCAAATAAATTGGTTAGTCTCTAAGGTGCCACAAGTACTCCTTTTCTTTTTGCGAATACAGACTAACACGGCTGTTACTCTGAAACCTGTCATATTGGGAAAGGGAACAAGCTGTTATGTAATATGTGGTGGTTCAGGGTAAAGGTAAAAAGCCCCCAGAAAATTCTGAAAGTATAATCAAGTTAAAGGATAGAAAATGGCCCCACCTTGTTATCAAGACTGGGAAGTGGTCTCAGAGCTATATTAATGCCAGGTATTTTAATTAGTAATGGTGCCATTTATTTATGCTTCAGTTGTTTCATATTTTTCACGTCAAAATATAATAAAATGTATTGTGTTTTCAAGGTAGCAGTCTTCTACTTCATCCTTCTTGTGGATAAAAGTTTACCCTATCAGTCACAAGTTGGAAAAATGGCTAGCGTAAAGGTAAGAATTATTTGTTCAATTTGTGGTGAGTGTGTTAGACACAGTCACTGCAACTCTAAAGGATTTAAAATTTTTAATATTATTAGAGAACAACAGTTAGTAAATTGGTGATTTGCAAAATGCTCCCAGAAAGTTGGAGAAGAAAACCTAGATGCCTTGCCATTTTATATATTTGTACAGACACATATACATACACATACCCACACACCATTTGGGATAAGAGTCTGGGATCTGTGGCTGCTCACCTAATAACCCTAATTCATGTTATTTAAAGGAACGTTGTGCTGCATTCAGTCCTTTGTATGTGTCATTCACTGCTTCATTGTCAATATTTAACCCTGACAGACTCATTTAACAAATATGCTTCTGACCAAATCGTAGGTCAGCTCAAAGACGACATCTTGAAGGAGCAACTGAACTTGCCTCCCCTGGCAGGATATCAACCTGACACCCAAATGTGGAGAACATTGAATACCACCTGTTGCTCTGTGAGGGACTATCAGTTTGTATGCAGATGTGATGTGTTGGAGGTGATCACTCCTGTGTGCAGTCAGGTGACCAGGAATGACCAGTAAAATTAGTTAGAAGGGCCAGCTGCCCTTTCTAATATGTACAGTGCAGTTAAAGTAAAAGGTACGAGCAAAAGAGGAATCTATAACATGGATGGACAGTACTGCATAGTAACTAATTGAACAAGCTATAATTGTTGAGGAAACTAGAGGTGCTATCACCATTCCAAGCTTTTATTTGAAACCTTTACTAAAAACTAAGATTGGGCAGACAGTTGTCACTCCAGTTTCCGCTTTTGAGAACATTGCCATAATTAATAGTCATTCAGTTTATCAAAGCGTGACTATAAATTTAATTCCTCAGTTGTTTGTGCCAGATGGCCCATTAGTTCTTTTATTCTTAAGCAATCAACAAAACAAAATGATAGCTCTGTGTGTGGGTGGAATTAGGAAAAGGTGTATAAAAGATGTTATTAACCTCAGAATCCCAACAGGCTGGATCACCACATCTTTTACACATCTTTTCCTATTCCACCCACACATGTCCAGGACCATATGTGATAAAGTTTCAGCATTTAACCACACGTGGTATTCCAGCTAACCACAGTTAAACTTCTGACCTCTGGCACAAGACATTTGTGTCAATAAATCATGTATATCAATGTAGTCTGATTGTCTAGCTACACAATTGAAAAAAGGTCCCCAAGAACTCCTTACGTCAAAAATAACTGGAAAGATTGCATGTACCTGTTAGTTTGTGATCACTCTGAGAACACAGGATGTGTGACCTGGGATTAAAGCCTGTGGCCTATTTCAGCCACCTCTGCTCACTCCTACCACAATCTATTATTTTTAGTCTTTAATAGCTTTTAACATTGCCTTCTTTAATACAGCAAACCCTAACAAGCCTATTATTCATGTTTTCCTATTTGCTGTGACATCTTAAATAACTTCCATTATTATTTCTACAAGCGTGCTTAGCAAATAAATGATGTTTTGCAGAAAACTATATACCCTCCAAGATCAGGTCAGGGATTAATGGTCAACACTGGACAAAACCACCAATCTGCCATCGCTCAGGCCTGCAACCTGGGCAACATCTTTTACTCCAACATCTCTCTAGGTCCTCACATCTAGGCCATAGGTAAGTCTTGCCAGTTCTTTCTGCATAACATATCTAAGAAGTGGTCTTCCATAGCTATCCACAGCTAAAACTTTCATTCAGGCTCTTATCTCACATTTTGATCTACAGCAACAACCTTTATTCCAGCACCACTCTTATCCATTCAGAATGCTGCTATACAGATTATTTTCCTAGCCTGTTGCTTTGAGCTGGTCACCCTTCTCTCTGCATCCCTTCACTGACTCCCTTTGCTCTGTTGTATCAAACATAAGCTACTTGTGTTCAGTTGCAAGGTCAATCATCACCCTACCTAGTTTTCTCTCATTCAGCTTTGAAATTCGATAGGGTGGATTCCCGTATCTGATTGGCCCGTGACGCCAGCCACAAATGCCCACTTCTTAAATTTTCAAACAAGCTCCCATGCTCTCTCCCATGTTGTCCTGCACACTGGGGAGGAACTCCCGGTACACATCTGCAGAACTAACTCAAATCCTCCTTAAAACTCTGCCAAGATGCTTTAAAAAAAACTGGACAACAGCTGGGATGCTGGTGTGCTGATAGTACTACTTATCATGCTGTCTCATTGTTTCCTTGTGCTCCCCCATCTATCTCCATCCATCCATCGTCTTTTATCTTGACTTATACTTAAATTATGAGTTGTTTGGGCAGGGACCCTCTTTTTGTTCTGTTTATGCAATACCTAGCACAATGAGGTCCTGGTCCATGACTGGGGCTCTTAGACACTATGATAACACAAACAACAACCCTCACCCCGGTGGCCATCTTCAAAAAACTTTTCCAGGAGCTAATAATAAATTCTAATCTAATTTCTCCAACCACGGAGTTGCAGTTCAGCCTGGCTTTGTTTCTTTTAGTACCTTTAAAATTATAAATCATTATTCCCTGCTCCCCCACATCCCACACTATTTCTTTCTTCCTAAACACACTTACAAAGTCCCTTTTAACTCTTGATAGAAAGTCCTTTGTTATTGTGTTTGTGCAAATAGATAGATAGATAATTCAATTAAGAAGTTTTAAATTACAAATATCAAATAGTAAAGAGGGCAAATAATTCTCAGCAAGTCATTTATTCAGCATATTTTGCCTTTTTATGAACCATCAGCGCACAATTTAGGATTTATTTGTTATTTAAAATTCTTTGCTAGATAACTTCTGAGACAGATTCTGTTATGTTCAATGGGACTACTCATAACAGTCTATTGCAAAAGTCTTTGCAGGACTGAGGTCCAAGGATTACTCAAAGGGCTAGATTCTACTCTCACCCATGTTATATATCTTACGTCTTAGTCATATGGAATTGAGTAGGGTCACTCACAGTGACTAAAAATTCAGTTGGACAACTTGCATGCATAAAGTTAAGCACATTCATAAGTCTTCGAGGATCAGGGCCTTTAGTCTGTCATTCATTCATCAGCCATTTATTGTAAGTGCTGAATATTCAAAAATCAAGCTGTGCCAATTAGATTTGACTGGACATTGCCATCATATGGTATGTTTCTGTTCCATGATTGTTGAGTGTTACTCTTAGAATCAGGCCTGTGGTGAGTATACTTGTGTTTATGAATTCAAGTTTTGCTTTCCTTGACAATTACCATTATTAAACACATTTACTGTCCCAACTCCTTTACTTTCTGTTATGGTTTTTGTTATAATAGTCTCAGAAAGCATTCATGAGAGTGATGCAAACACAATTTAAACAAATTTAAAAATTAAAAAGGATTTTTTCAGAAGTTTTTTGACTCTTTGTCCAACTTATTAGAATTCTCATAGCTACATCATAATTTTCTATTACATAGCTGCTTATCTATTTTTCTTACTAAACATATCATAAAGTAGAATTAACTGACACCAACACTTCTAATTCAGTGTTATGCAAGAATGACATTTCACTTTTTTGGAAAAGTATATTCTATTGCAAAGACATATTGAATCTTGCATGTGCAAAAAAATGTCATACCTAGACAAGACTGCTGTGGAATTACCATAGTTATCTTTATAATTGGAATTGAGAGAGCATAAAATATATTCTTTCTTTTAACTGACACATACATCCACAGGCTGGTATCTACTTCCCAGATTCTTCCCTTACATGTACCAAAGAATGAAAACTGGAGACATCTTTACATCCATTCAGCTGTTGTTTCAACAGGATCAAATTAGGAGCTTGTACTAATAACCTTAGGATTATAGAATCATATTAGAAACACAACTTGCTGCCCATTTAAGACACTATAATCAAAAGCAACTTGATTTTAACAAGCTGTGATCTAAACTGCAGACTCAAAATGCCAATTTATTTAATGCATTTGACAGACTTATCAAGGTACTGTCATGACAAAATGCTTATAAAGCATTCAATGAGACTGACAGCTGGGTTAGTACAGAACTGAGTCCACTTGATACCTCGTATACACATATGTAGACAAATAGGCTAGCATCTGCTCAGGCTTTTCTTCATCTCCTTGCTAAAATTTCCGTACATCATACTGTGGGGGTGGCAATGAAGAAAATTTTCTTTCCTAAGTAGGAAGTTGCTCTTATGCCGTAGCTTAAAGCAAAATTCTTCGGGTTACCACCACACACAGCAGGCCAGCATCTCCCTTCTTTCCCTCCGTGTCTTGCACTCTAAGTGTTAAGATGTACAGGGTTGCTGCACTCAGTCAATTGTACAGATTTAAGGGAAAAGTATTTCAATGAGCTAGAAATAGATATGACTACATTACAAGGTAACCACAACAAGGGTGTAAACTAGCAACCTTCTTCGTCAGCCTGGGAATTATCAGCCATTCCCAAATCAGTTTTTGGCCCTTACCTCCTCAGAACATTTATTGTCCAAATAATCAGTGAACTCACCAGAGAAAAGACAGCTAGGGCTCTCTACCCAACCACAACTCTCAAGGCTTCCCACCTTCCCTTCTCCAAGTACTATTATGTGAAACTGTACTATACCATACTTCCCTTCTTCTATCTTCCCCTTCCTCTTTATAGGAAACAACTATCCCTTCCTCAGCTGTACCTGATTAGTGAGCAGGGCTGGCTGGTCCCTGGCCTCTGCCCTGAAAGGAGCAATTCAACCTGTCACACAGGGTTTGAACACCTTGAAGACACATCTTAATACTTTGTGGGTTGTATGTTCGCTCTGCACATATGCAGGATAACCACAGTATTCCGCCCCCTGACCCCAAAAAAGAGTTGGCAAACCAAAGGCAAGGGGGGGAATGAACACAGAAGAACTGGATGATAGAACACAATGAGAAGGCAAATGAGGGTCTAGACAGACAATAGGGACAATAAGATAAAATCTCACTATCAGCACTGTGGTGATTTTAGTTATGAGTGTCAGTATATTGCAAAATGTAAAAAGTAAATCTAAAAGAAAATATTAGACTGTCGCTCTTAATGTTATACTATCTAGGAAGAAGAGAAGATAGGGGAATATTAGCCGGCAAACCATACAATCTACTTAAAAAAGCCAATTGCATCCCTAGTGCAACTCTATAGTCTTTAGTGGAGTTACACAGAGATGAATTTGCCCTATGATTTTTGAGTTAACAAATAGAGAGATATTACTTATAATGGGTTCCAGAAACAACCAACAGCCTTTAAAATAAACAACAAACAACAACAAAAACATGACTATCTTCTATTGAAATGGCATTTGGTACAGCAGGAGAAAAAGAAGTTGTTCCCCCAAATGCTCAAATTAACAAAGCAGGATGGATGGGAAATGAGAAGTGGCCTGTAGAAAGCTATAAGTCTCTAATATTTTTAAGGTACAATTTTGACTGGCTGTATTACAACTCTACACAAGGTAATCATTAGCAAATGCAAACCGATAGTTATAAAAAAAAAGTGTTGGTGGTTGTAGTCTCTTTCTCACACACACACACACTCATACAGAGTTGTACGCATAGGAACATCAGAATGTCCTTTTACAACTAAATCCTTTCTCATAATTACTTACTACTTCCTAATCATTACTAGTTTTATTAGCCCATTTATGTAGCACTATAAATATACTGGTTGCTTCTCTGAAGCGCTTACAGTCTAACACAGACAATATAGAACAGGGGAGGGCAAACTATGGCTGCATCTGGCCCTCCAGACATTTTAACCCATCCCTCAAGCTCCTGCTGGGGAGTGGGGTCTGGGGCTTGCCTCACTCCGCACAGCTCCCAGAAGCAGTGGTATGTCCCCCCTCTGGCTCCTATGTGTAGGAGCAGCCAAGGGGCTCTGCACACTGCCTCTGCAGCTCCCATTGGCCGGGAACCACAGTTGGAGCGGTGACAGAAGCTGGAGCGGGGACATGCTGCTGCTTCTGGGAGCTGCTTGAGGTAAGCGCCACCGAAAGCCTGCACCACTGACCACCTCCTGTACCCCTGCCCCAGCCCTGATCCCCCTCCCACCCTCTGAATCCCTCCTTCCCAGCCCAGAGCACCCTCCTGCATCCCCAACCCCTCATCCCCACCCAAGAGCCCGCCCCCCGGGCCGGAGCCCCCCTACCCCCCCAATCCCCAATTTTGTGAGTTTTCATGGCCCGCCATACAATTTCCATACCCAGATGTGGCCCTCGGGCCAAAAAGTTTGCCCACCCCGATATAGAACATGAGACATATAAGACCAAGATGAGAGAAATGTACAGGTAAGGAGATATATAGGTAAGGTCGTTAGAGGTATGTGTACAACGTTGTCCAGCATACAGATAAACTGTATGAGATCACTAATCAGGAGAAGAATTTACGGTGGAAGCAGATTTTAAGGAGGGATTTGAAGGACAACAGGGAGTGCTTGGCAGCCGAGGAGACTGTTGTACTTAGGCAGCAGATAAAAGAACACAAAGCTGAGTGGGAGAAGTAAGGAGAGGGGAATAGGAAGAACACAGGGAGCAAGAGGCAGGCAAGGAAGCAGGATCTCACCCCGAGCTCTGTGGGGGTGGGGAGGACAGCTCTACTGTGACTCCAATGCAGCGCTGTGTTTTTAAAGCACAGTCTAGCCCATAGAAATGACATAAAGGTGTAGAAGCCGAGTACAAAATTATAAATCAGATCTAGCTATCTGTCACACCACTATAATAGCAAAGAAAGAAAACAAACACAATGATTTTATACATCATGTCTGCTTTGGTATTCTTTCAGAGGGAATTTGTTCAGCAGACATGGGAGGAGAGGAAGGTATTTATAGATAAACTAAGTGTTTGATTAGAAATGGCAAACTGTAGGATTTTGTTATTTCATGAACTGGATATTTTAAGATCATCCTGCTTTTCAGGAACTATTCTTTAGAAAGAATTATTTTAATGTCAGTCTACAGAATACTTTTTAAAAGAAAACTAGAATAGCTTCTATGTAGTGCAGAATAATCCCACAGATAAAATTAGTGTTCTGGTAGTAAGGTTCACTTTAAATTTACAACACTTCAACATATGTAGACACCCACTAAGGCCTCGCCTAAACAATCTAAGTTTATACACCCACGTGAATGCTACCTGCTTTTTTATCATCACCAACAAGAGCCAGACAACAGAGAACATGTTCTTATCCTGGGTTGCTATTGATTTCAAATGATGAAGTACACTATGAAGCAGAAAGAATGATGCTTTGCCATAACCTAAGTTGGAACAAATGCTGTAAAAACAACAAAGTGCTTTAACATGCAAATTGAGCAAACGTAATATGAAACTATGCAAGGTCTGTGAATACATCTAGCATTGCCATTTAGAAATGTTATTAAAAGTGATTTTTTCACAATGGAGGGGATTCAGATCTACTACTTTTATGTTTTAACCCCTAAAACTCGTATTTCTTCTTTTGAACTGTAGAAAGAACAGTCAGTCAACTTTCAGGGCTTTGTCTTATAAAATTTTAAAATGACTTCCAGTTATTTCTGTCTGTAGGACTTCTAAGTTGCAATTCCATATTTCGTCTTACTATCTTATATGTTTTTAGCGTGGCATCTTCAGTGCATACCCTACTAATAATTAACGTGAAAGAAAATTTTGTCCACAGCCAAGAAACTGAGAAGTTAGCTGACAAAGCCAGATTCAATAAAAATTCTGCCTTACATAGTGCCATGGATTGTTACTGCCAAAGTTATCAAAAATCAAAAAGAAATTGCTATACAAATCAAAGTTCATGGATGTGCAATTTACTGTGATGGCAAAAACTAAAAAGACTATAAAAGGGGAATGAATGGCAACCAAACTAAATATAATATTTCACTATAAATGTCAAGTAAAGTTATTTTGAAAAAAGTCATTGAACAATTAGATGGAAATGATTCCAACTATTATGCACTATATGAAGTTCACTTTTAATACAGAGAACAAGGGGATCAGTTCTACCATCACTTCATGAAAGGGTCTTTAAATAGCTCTTTTATAACCTCAGTTTTAAGGAGGATTTATTTGGCTATAAAACTTGTCCAAAGATATTTAAATTTTGATTTACAAGGTCTCAGTCTGGAAGCAATTATATTTCAAATTTGGTTTCAGACAAAAAATTGGCTTGGACTTATTAAAGATAATGGAATAGAAATAAATCAATAAATGTTTTAAGGTACCTCTTTTATTCCTTTACTGTAGGCATTGTAAATGTCTTTGTTCACAAATTCAATTGCTATTAGATTATTGTATATTTACTACAATTTTGCAGATCATGGATATTTTGGATACTTATGTGCTTTTTATTTAAGGCCAAATCCTGCTTCAATTAAAGGCCCTGCAATGAGTGCAATATGGATAGTTCCCTATATCAACAGACATACTGATGTCAGTACAGCTTTGTGTAGGGACAATGTATGGTCAGTCTGCATGGTAGTCATTGCAGATTATGGGCCTATGGCCTCAGTTCGGGAAGCACTCTTACAAATGCTTAAATTCAAACACTTAAGTAGTTCCATGGATTTCAATAGGACAACACAACATGCTTAGAGTTAAGGACGTCCACAAGCATTTGGAGGATTGGAGCCTAAGTCAGTTGGAGTTTTAAAAGGAGAAATATTGGGCCTATAAAAGCAGTTTACTGTGAACTGCTATTAAATGAGCCTTTTGCAGAATATTTCATAGGGGTTGTGTGTGTAAATTCAAGCCCCAGTTCAGCAAGGTGTATTTCAGCATGTGTATAACTTTAGTATGTATTTACCTTAATGGGAATTATCACATGTTTTAAATTATGCACATGCTTAAGTACACTTTAATAAGTGTCTTGCTGAATTAGGGCCTTGGTCTCGAGTGTAACATGCAAATCTGTAAATGCCAAAGTTCTTGTCTAGTCACTGAAGCAATATACTCTAATAGCTGTAAGTCAATGGAGTAAAATTATGTTGCATTAAAAAGAGTCCCTAAACATTTTTGAAAGGGACAAGTTCCTCAACAGGGATTAGCACAAAGAAAAGCTTTTTTTTAAAGTTGCCTGCTCTATCATGCATTTCCATGACAAAATAGTTACTCTTCTTTAAAACAAAGGAAGACAATAATAATGGGGGATTTCAACTATCCCCATATTGACTGGGTACATATCACCTCAGGACAGGATGCAGATGACTGCTTCTTGGAGCAGCTACTCCTGGAACCCACTAGAGGAGAGGCAATTCTTGATTTAGTCCTAAATGGAGCACAGGATCAGGTCCAAGAGGTGAATATAACTGGACAACTTGGTAATAGTGACCATAATATAATTAAATTTAATATCCCCGTGATGGGGAAAACACTACAGCGACCCAACACTGTAGCATTTAATTTCAGAAAGGGGAACTACATAAAATGAGAAGGTTAATTAAACAAACATTAAAAGGTACAACACCAAAAGTAAAAACCCTGGAAGCTGAATGGAAACTTTTTAAAGATACCATAATAGAGGCTCAACTTAAATGTATACTCCAAATTAAAAAACATAGTAAGAGAACCAAAAAAATCCAACAAAGTACAAGAAGCAGTGAGAGGCAAAAAGGCATCCTTTAAAAAGTGGAAGTTAAATCCTAATGAGGAAAATAGAAAGGAGTATAAACTCTGGCAAATGAAGTGTAAAAATATGATTAGGAAGGCCAAAAAATAATTTGAAGAACAGCTAGCAAAAGATTCAAAAAGTAATAGCAAAAACATTTTTAAGTACATCAGAAGCAGGAAGCCTGCTAAACAACCAGTGGGGCCACTGGATGATCGAGATGCTAAAGGAGCACTCAAGGACTATAAGGCCATTGCGGAGAAACTGAATGAATTCTTTGCATCGGTCTTCACGTTTGAGATTGGGAGGGAGATTCCCAAACCTGAGCTATTCTTTTTAGATGACAAATCTGAGGAACTGTCCCAGATTTAGGTATTGTTAGAGGAGGTTTTGGAACAAATTGATAAGCTAAACAGTAATAAGTCACCAGGACCAGATGGCATTCACCCAAGAGGTCTAAAGGAGCTCAAATGTGAAATTGCAGGACTACTAACTGTAGCCTGTAACCTATCATTTAAATCAGCTTCTGTACCAAACGACTGGACGACAGCTAATGTGATGCCAATTTTTAAAAAGGGCTCCAGAGATGATGCCAGCAATTACAGGCCAGTAAGCCTGACTTCAGTACCAGGCAAACTGGTTGAAACTATAGTAGAGAACAAAATTGTCAGACACATAGATAAACATAATTTGTTGGGGAATAGTCAACATGGTTTTTGTAAAGAGAAATTATGCTTCACCAATCTACTAGAATTCTTTGTGGGGGTCATTGAGCATGTGGACAAGGGGGATCCAGTGGATATAGTGTATTTAGATTTTCAGAAAGCCATTGACAAGGTCCCTCACCAAAGGCTATTAAGCAAAGTAAGCTGTCGTGGGATAACAGGGAAGGTCCTCTTATGAATTGGTAACTGGTTAAAAGATAGGAAATAAAGGGTAGGAATAAATGGTCAGTTTTCAGAATGGAGAGAGGTAAATAGTGGTGTCCCTTAGGGGTCTGTACTGGGATCAGTTCTATTCAACATATTCATAAATGATCTGGAAAAAGGGGTGGCAAAATTTGCAGATGATACAAAACTACTCAAGATAGTTAAGTCCCAGGCAGACTGCGAAGAGCTACGAAAGGATCTCTCAAAACTGGGTGACTGGGCAACAAAATGGCAGATGAAATTCAATGTTGATAAATGCAAAGTAATGCACATTGGAAAACATAATTCCAACTATACATATAAAATGATGGGGTCTAAATTAGCTGTTACCATTCAAGAAAGAGATATTGGAGTCATTGTAGATAGTTCTCTGAAAACATCCACTCAATCTGCAGCAGCAGTCAGAAAAGTGAACAGAATGTTGGGAATCATTAAGAAAGGGATAGATAATAAGACAGAAAATATCATATTGCCTCTGTGTAAATCCATGGTATGCCCACATCTTGAATACTGCGTGCAGATGTGGTCGCCCCATCTCAAAAAAAGATATAATGGAATTGGACAATGTTCAGAAAAGGGCAACAAAAATTATTAGAGGAATGGAGCATCTGCAATACTTTCAGCTTGGAAAAAAGATGACTAAGGGGGGATATGATAGAGGTCTATAAAATCATGACTGGGGTGGAGAAAGTAAATAAGGAAGAGTCGTTTACTCCTTCTCATAACACAAGAACTAGGAATCACCAAATGAAATTAAGAGGCTGCAGGTTTAAAACATACAAAAGGAAGGACTGTATTTTTTCACACAATGCACAGTCAACCTGTGGAACTCCTTGCCAGAGGATGTTGTGAAGGCCAAGACTATAACAGGGTTAAAAAAGGAACTAGGTAAATTCGTGGAAGATAGGTCCATCAATGACTATTGGCCAAGATGGGCAGAGATAGCGTCCGTAGCCTCTGTTTGCCAGAAGCTGGGTATGAGCGACGGGGAATGGATCACTTGATTATCTGTTCTGTTCATTCCCTCTTGGTCACCTGGCATTGGCCACTGTCGAAAGACAGGCTACTGTGTTAGATGGACCTTTGTTCTGACCCAATATGGCTGTTCTTATGTTCCTACATTCTTGTCAAGGTTCCTCCCCCACTCTGAACTCTAGGGTACAGATGTGGGGACCTGCATGAAAAACCTCCTAAGCTTATCTTTACCAGCTTAGGTCAAAACTTCCCCAAGGTACAAAATATTCCACCCTTTGTCCTTGGACTGGCCGCTACCACCACCAAACTAATACTGGTTACTGGGGAAGAGCTGTTTGGACGCGTCCTTCCCCCCAAAATACTTCCCAAAACTTTGCACCCCACTTCCTGGACAAGGTTTGGTAAAAAGCCTCACCAATTTGCCTAGGTGACTACAGACCCAGACCCTTGGATCTTAAGAACAATGAACAATCCTCCCAACACTTGCACCCCCCCTTTCCTGGGAAATGTTGGATAAAAAGCCTCACCAATTTGCATAGGTGACCACAGACCCAAACCCTTGGATCTGAGAACAATGAAAAAGCATTCAGTTTTCTTACAAGAAGATAATAAAATCTTTTAATAAAAATAGAAGTAAATAGAAATGAAGAAATCCCCCCTGTAAAATCAGGATGGTAGATATCTTACAGGGTAATTAGATTCCAAAACATAGAGAACCCCTCTAGGCAAAACCTTAAGTTACAAAAAAGATACACCGACAGAAATAGTTATTCTATTCAGCACAATTCTTTTCTCAGCCATTTAAAGAAATCATAATCTAACACATACCTAGCTAGATTACTTACTAAAAGTTCTAAGACTCCATTCCTGGTCTATCCCCGACAAAGAAGACTACAGACAGACAGACAGACCCTTTGTTTCTCTCCCTCCTTCCAGCTTTTGAAAGTATCTTGTCTCCTCATTGGTCATTTTGGTCAGGTGCCAGCGAGGTTACCTTTAGCTTCTTAACCCTTTACAGGTGAGAGGAGCTTTCCCCTGGCCAGGAGGGATTTCAAAGGGGTTTACCCTTCCCTTTATATTTATGACACAAGCTGGGTATGAGCGACAGGGAATGGATCACTTGATTATCTGTTCTGTTCATTCCCTCTTGGTCACCTGGCATTGGCCACTGTCGAAAGACAGGCTACTGTGTTAGATGGACCTTTGTTCTGACCCAGTATGGCTGTTCTTATGTTCCTACATTCTTATGTAAAAACCCACCAACACACACAAAATAAAAATAATGCAGATAATTTTAACAGTTCTGTGTTAAGGAATTGATTTAACCCCATTAAAAAAAAAAACACAACAAGCTATTCTCAAAGCAAAGATGCTTGGACTTACCTGTGTGATACCCAATGACATGAAATCCTTGTGCTGCATGCTGGAAACAGAGCAAAGCAGAGACTAAAACTCCTGCCTTTACTTACTCAGCATTTCTATGTATTACTATGAGGGTGTGTGGGGGAGGGGGTACAGCTGTTTTGGGTCTCTGGAGGTAAGGGACTACATAGTCATGCTGAATCCTGGCCCAGTGGTGACAGTAGGACTTGACAATGGCTGGAGTTTAAGGGCTTAATTCCAAACAAGGGTTAAGAGACAGGTCAGGAAGACACTTCGAGCTAGCACTGAATAGATCCATATGAAACTACCTAACCTCAGTAATTTACAGAAGAGGGGTTACCCCAACAAATATGTGGGTTTGCCCAGGTAAAAAGCCAGAGAATGCTTGGAAATATAAGTACAACATTATTTGCTTATGTAAGCAGAGTCAGTATGAGCGCCACCCTGACATCTGGTGGTGAGTTGTGGCAAGTTGTGGAAAAGAACTTCAGGGGCTGATCTCATTTGCATAGGCATACCCACCCTGCCTAGCATGAGCCCATAGCTGCCCAAATGGTCACTTTTGGTGCTGTGGCATCCCTAGTTTCTCTGTTATTGGGGCAGGAAGAATAAATTGTTATTATCCTGATTATGTGAATCAAGGACAGTGGAACTGTACTTGGCCTTTTGTTATGATGGAGGGACTCGCCATCAACTAAGTAGCACTCGCTAGGCAAGGGACTTGGGTTCCAAAACTCAGTGAATTGAGAGACAGTGTGTGTAAAAATACAATACTTCTTTTTGTATGTTTTAAACCTGCAGCCTCTCTCCACTGTAGAATGTTAGAGCTAATTTTGATTCCATTAGGAGTCTGGTTACAGGCTGCTGAGTTGAATTCACTTTGGGCCAATGGTGGACCAGCACTGAGGCTCCCCTACTACAAGCTGAAATCATAAAAGAACTGAAATCACTGAGTGTTGTGTTAAGTAGTGGGAGGAGCCTGAAGATATATTGCAGAGCAGTTTGTGGGATGGCAGGAGCAGCTCATGGGACAGCTGGCAGAGTGGCGTGGCTGCTGGAGCAGAGCAGTTGCAGAATGGCTGGAGCAGCTTATGGGTGGGGGCTGGCAGAGCAGAGAGATTTGTGGGGCAGCTGGTAGAGCAGAGCAGAGTGGAGCCCCATGGAGAAGTGGGGCAACTGGCTTCAGACCATGTAAGGTGCCCCTTAACCCTCCCATTTCCACCCAGGTTGGGAGGTAAAACTGCAGATAAACTTTCGAACTCTGGGGCTACACTGACCAGGGACAGAGACTTTTGGGTTGTTGGACTTTTGGGACTTTGGGTGACTTTTGGGTTGCTGGACTCAAGAACCAAAGGGAAAGGACACGGCCCAATTTGCTTGGGATGGGTTTTGCTCATGGGTTGTGTTATGAATCCTGTTGGTGGTGTTTCCCCAACATAATGCCACATTGTTTCTCTCTGTTATTAAAAGGCTTTTGCTACACTCAGACTCTGTGCTTGCGAGAGGGGAAGTATTGCCTCTTAGAGGCGCCCAGCGGGGGTGGTATATATTTGTCCCAGGTCACTGAGTGGGGGCTCAAGCTGGTTTTGCATTGTGTTATTGGAATGGAACCCCTAGATACTGAACCCGGCCCTTGTTGCTGCCAACTCTGATGGGCAGAAGGGTTACAATTAGTTTGAGGTTCCTGCTAATAAAACATTGTGGAAAAAAATATAGTTAGAAATTTCTGTTAAGCTAGCATCAATTTGTGCTAAGCGAGAATCTTTGCAGTAAAACCCTTCCCATCAGTTACCAGTAAAATCACTCCAGGAGGGTAAGATGCAATCAATATTGCCAGACAAAGAGGAACCGATCACCATGCAATGTAAAGTAGAGTAACTAGCAGAGAAATACCTGTACTATCTAACTGTGCTCATTTGATACATTTAAAAATTTGATATTAAAATACTTGAAATATAAATGTTTAATAAAAAGTGTCTTATAAATAGTAAAATGTTCTTGATATCAAATACGTGAAATGTAACCTTCTATAGGCTTTGTCAGTTTTTCCAACAAAATATTTAGCTATATTTCTTAAAAGACCCCTTTCCCTTAAGGGACTTTTTTGCCAAGGGGTACGGGGGAGGGAGTTTAGGTTGAACATTCAACTCATGGATATGCTTTCAGGGTTAATCATGAGGATTTTATTGTTTAACTCCCATTAAAAACAACAGAAATCTCACAGCCAAATTCCTGAGCATCATAGTTAAAAGTTACCCTGCAGTGCTGCTGTGAAGATTCACCAATTGGTTTTGTTTCAGAGTAGCAGTCGTGTTAGTCTGCATCCACAAAAAGAAAAGGAGGACTTGTGGCACCTTAGAGACTAACAATTTATTTGAGCATAAGCTTTCGTGAGCTACAGCTCACTTCATCAGATGCATACAGTGGAAAATACAGTGGGGAGATTTATATACACAGAGAACATGAAACAATGGGTGTTACCATACAGACTGTAACAAGAGTGATCAGGAAAGGTGAGCTATTACCAGCAGGAGAGCGGTTCTGATGTCTGATTTGTGTCCATTTATTCTTTTACGTAGAAACTGTCCATTTTGGCCGATGTACATGGCAGAGGGGCATTGCTGGCACATGATGTATTTAAGGAAGAGGAGATGTTAGGACTAATCCATGAATATAGTTGATGTATATGGTGGGGGCGCCATTTCAGATGGGGAGGGGAAGGAGCAACTTTAACCATGATTCCAGGTGCTACATTGGCACCTGAAAACTCTAGGGTTTTCTTTGCAGATAATAACTTAGAAATTAGCTGACAGAAGCACTGTATCTAATTCCTATATTTAAACAAAGAGAAATAAATAAATATTAGATCCACTCAACTCTAATAGTATCATGTTCTCACATCTTGTGTCAGGCCACTTCAGGGACACTGGTTAAGTTTAAAATTTTAATCTATATTCTGATTTTGTTACTAACTCTTGAATACAATTGAATTTGAAAAACTGAAACAACTATAGAAAAATCTAGATGACTTTCTATCACTTTTTTGCAGTTCACTAAACGTGGAACAGATCGTTTAACTTTTGGAAACATTCTACTAGGGCAAGGCTCTGTGAGTTTATACTGCACCTGCCTGAGGCTCAAGGAGTGTTACCCTTACTGCAAATAATAGACTAGAAACCAACCATAAACAGGAGTCAAATTGACACTTTCAAGTCACATTTACCATACTGCCAACCCCAAATGTTAAAAAATCATGAATCAGGCTCACCAAAAATCACGAGATTGGCTTTGAAATCATGAGATTATGTAAAAATAATAGATTTTTTGTTCTTTTTATTTGCCTTCTGCTTTTTGAGCCTTTAGGGTGCACTGGGATATCACTTTGAAGCTTTCTGCACAGCCACAAGAGCGAGAAACTTCATTTTTCTTTAAGAATAAAGGCTGAAATCATCACATATCCACTTGACTCCAGGAGCTGGGGCTTTAAAGAAAACAAAAATTATCATAAGACTCATGACAAAATCATGAGAGTTAGCAACACAGCTTTCACTTCTGTTTCAAGGTGAGTTACTTTCCAGAAGGCTCTTAAACTCAACACTACAGCGACTGAGCTGCAGTTCAGGAGAGTATTTAAAAGCAAACACCAAGACAATTCCAGATTTTAAAGCTGGAAAAAAAAATACTTCTGAGCTATCTCAGGGCCACTGCAGGCATGAAAGGAAAATAAACAGGCACAGGAGCTCTGGGCAGCTCTGTCCTGAAAGAAAATTGGAGGGTCAAATCTTCTATCAACCTTAATCATGTAAAATTTCCATTGACATCAGCACCTCCACTTATAAATATTAACATGTGCTCAATAACTATACACTTCATACTTAAATATCTGAGCCATCTTATCTAGGAGAAATAGGTGAGACATTGCAAAGCACTTAGGTACTATGGTGATGGGACCACTTAAGTACCCCAGGTTGAGTGGGAACTTCTCTATACCACTGGTCTCCCTTCCCTGGGTTTTGGTTCCTTCTTTTCACCTATGCCCCTCAAATCTCCCTCTTTTCTGAATGGTTTCAGAGTCGTAGCCGTGTTAGTCTGTATCAGCAAAAACAACGAGGAGTCCTTGTGGCACTTTAGAGACTAACAAATTTATTTGGGCATAAGCTTTCATGGGCTAAAACCCACTTCATCAGATGCATGGAGTGGAACATACAGTAGGGAAGTATAAATACAAAACATATGAAAAGATGGGAGTTGTCTTACCAACTGGGGGGTCAGTGTTAATGAGCCAATTCAATTTAGGTTGGAAGTAGGCAATTCTTAACAGTTGACAAGAAGCAGTCACAAATCACTTTTGTAGTGTTAATGAGACCAATGTAAACAAGGTGGCCCATTTGAAACAGTTGACAAGAAGGTGTGAGTATTTAGCAAGGGGAAATTAGTTTTTGTAAAAACAACGAGGAGTACTTGTGGCACCTTAGAGACTAACAAATTGATTTAGTTTCTGTAGTGACCCATCCACTCACAGTCCCTATTCAGGCCTAATTTGATGGTGTCCAGTTTGCAAATTAATTCCAGTTCAGCAATTTCTCATTGGAGTCTGTTTCTGAAGTTTTTTTGTTGAAGAATTGCCACTTTTAAGTCTGTTATTGAGTGACCAGGGAGATTGAAGTGTTCTTCTACTGGTTTTTGAATGTTATAATTTCTGATGTCAGATTTGTGTCCATTTATTCTTTTGCATAGAGACTGTCCAGTCTGGCCAATGTACGTGGCAGAGGCGCATTGCTTGGCTCAGAGGCTTGGCTGTATTTCTTCTAAGTCCTCTGCATTTTAGCTTCAACACCCTGCAGAGGAATTCCTGTTTTACAGGCAATCATGAGCCCTTTCTTATCTTAATCACCCTGCCTCAGTTTGTAAATAAAATACTGCCTGTCTGCCCCAGAGGCACCTCCTCTCTGCAGAACTCACATTCCACACTTACGCCCATGCTGTAGTTAGGAGCTCTGCCTGGGAGCACACCTCCTGTATGAAACTCAGGGGGCTGCAGGCCCCTTACCCCAAATTGCACCCCTGAAGATGCACAGAACCCTACTTATTTCACTTGTCTGTGGAAAGATTCAACTCACATTTCCGGGTTACTCTTGTGGGTGTGCTAGTGAGAACAGGTTCCATTCTGGTCCTTTGTGGCCAGTTAGTGAAGACTTTTACTTATACTTTTGCTAGAAGCAAGTGCCAGCTATTTCCTGTCAGCTGCATTTCCAGCTAAACAAAGTTACAATTCAAAATAATGCAGTCCATCCTGTCAAACAATCCTTCCTGTCAAACAATTTTAAACATATATTTGAGACCAGACAGCAGCTGAAAAATAAATCATTCTAACTATCCCAAAATAATTGAAGCCAGCAGTGAATTATTCAATACCTGCATATTTCTGCCTGTTTGGTTACATGGAAAATAACTGTTCAGTACTTCTGATTTGCTTTTCAGATGCAGCTGGAGTTCCAGATTTGCTGGTGGCCCACAATGCACCTGCTGCATTTGCTGCCTGGTTGCTTTCCAAAGAATTTTAGTCAAAAAAGAAAAACAACCCCTCTCATTTCTATGCTACTGACAATTGTGTGGAAGCTGGATTTTGTTTTTCCTTTTACATTGCCTTCTTCACATGGCATCTGTGTGACTTGTATGCCATGAGCTCTACAGGAGATGGGCAAGTATTGCTAAAGGCAGCTCTACAGTTAAGCCTATTGCTAAAGTCCTGTAGAGTGACTTCCACTGTTCTGTGAAGCAATGACAATGCCGTAGGGCCAGAATACATTTTTAATCTGTTCTTAGAGGGCAACTGTTATTCACAATCACTGGGGGATAAATAGTGCAACCTAAGGTCCAAAACATACCTAACACAGCTGTTCGTTTCATTCTGTAATTCTTTCTGATGCAATATGAAAATAACATTGCAGATTTAGATTGCGTTCCTAACATCTGTTAGGAAAATAAACTCATCCATTATAACGGATGGTGTGACTGAAACTGTATATATCTGGTGATATTTAAGAGTCAGAATAAGTGACAAGTTTAATCATACAGGCACAAAGTCTGCAAAATGATGTGCTAACTCAGACAGCTATTAACATTAATTGTTCCATTGAAGTGAGTAGGTAATCTGCATGGGCACAGGAGGATTCTGCATGGATGCATAGGACCACATTAACAGATCCTGAGGTAGGATGGGTGCCATAATAAGTAAGAAATATCCTATTATTTTAGAAAATGTTTTTGTCTGATTAAAATACAACAGAGGAAATCTAATTCAATATTTGTTATTGATGTCACAACTAATTTAAAAAATACCTACCTGTTAGGTTTCAGAGTAGCAGCCGTGTTAGTCTGTATTCGCAAAAAGAAAAGGAGTACTTGTGGCACCTTAGAGACTAACCAATTTAAATTTAATTTGTTAGGATTTCACTAATGTTTAGTGACAATTCTAGGTTGTAATCCAGGCCAGTTGTCCACCTTTCCTAGCTGTTTTTTGTCATTCTCTGTTTAGCTATTACCTTTCCCTTCAATGACATTCAAATTATCTTCTAATTAGAAGTGCTAAGAGGTCTCTCTGTATCAGCTAGCCTTTATGCAGACCACCAGGAAAGTTAATTAAGTTTCTGAGAGAGAAACGGAAGGATTGAGGTAGCTCTTTTGTAGAAAAGAGAAGAGACAGCTAGAAATCTGGAATATTTTCAGAAGTGTTTATATGAAAATAAGAGGCAATTAACAGTCCTAAAAATACACTTACACTTGATCAAAAGAAAAAAAAAACACATCTATTTTTAATCCCATAGCATGAGCCCAAGTCAGTTGACCGAGGCTCTGAAACTGATTGCAGGTTGGTGTGGGTTTTTTTGTTGTGTTTTTTGTTTGTTTGTTTGTTTCAGTGTATATGCACTCAATAGCATCTTTGCCTCAATGTAGAGCTATTGCCTAAAGTCATCAACATCCCCACCCCTCCTTCCTGGATTTCTTTTGCTACCGATTGTAAGACACAGTACACGTATCCCCACATCTTTCCCACTCACCCCCACTTATGTCAATGCACCTACTGGGATAATCCTCATACATGTGGATTGCTCAGATTTAAACTGGGATCAGATGGCATAAACCTGATATGTGTGGTCTCTAGCAGAGACCATATACAAGAAAAACATAACATGTACACATATTTCCAGAAGAATATAATACACTAAGACTGTGTCTTAGTTCTACCACAGTGGTTTTAAAATATAGCTTTGATGTTCTTTATATGACGCTTCAGGCTGTTTCATTACTCCCTTTCCTTAAACGTTCTTGTTTACATCAGTTAATGTCTATAAGAATAATGTACTTATGGTTTTCAATCTATTTTTTTATAGAGAGAGACTATATGCTTCCACTCAAGAAATATTAGATTGTATTTTCTAGTTAGTAACACTTATTCTATTTATTCCTTAATATTCTTTGTATCTCTCATTTTTACATTAATATTGCTGTAACATTTTTTTAAAAAAACATTTCACATGACATTTTCAAGGAACAGTGATAATCCCTCACCAGCTAACCTTTAAGAAAAAGGCAAAGTGTAGATCTGATGGTGTTGCTTTGACAAGCTAGGGTAATCTATTTAAGCAATCACCTCATCTCCTGTTACTTTGCTTTAGCATTAATCTGTACTGTAGATGAATATTCTTTGCTAATGTATGGAGTAGGTTCTCTTTTCTGCTCATGTATGTCACCTTTTGCTTTTCCGGATATGGACTTAGTGAGCATAGAGATTGAATTCTGCTCTCAACTTCAACCAGGCTATTCTGGTGGAAGTAAGGGGAAATTTGGGCCTGTGATTTGCTAGAAGCTAGATTTGCTTTGTATTTTGCCAAAGATTATCTAATAGCTCTGGTCAGTATATTAATGCAATACAGTAAGTATAACAATCATTTCTACATTTCTTCATGGCCACTTTTTCAATTGAATTACTTAATAGTTTCTATGAAAGAATATTATGGAATCGGTGGAAAAGATTCAGCAGTAACTACTGGAACTGGTCAAACTATTTTATGTTCTTGTTTTCAGTTACGTTAGCTCCTTTCATATTTGTTAATTGTTCACAAACAGATCACGGTTTTTGATAAGTTGTTTGCTCGTCAGTATTTGACTGACTGCTTTTTGTTGGAAAGGCTCCTAAATTCCATTGATTTCAGTGGGGGCTAAATACTTTTGTGGATTGGAGCCAAAATGCACCTCATTTTTCTTGGCTCTGTATTTATCTTGCTCTTTAGAATGACATCAGGGGAGCACACTATCAGAAAGCTCAAGACTGCTGCTTTCTCACTAGAGTTTATCATCCACATTCCTTTTTTATTTTATATGCACAACACAGGTGACAGGAGGAGCAGCTGCTCCCTTGAGATGCAGCCTCAACGCTGCAACTCCTCGTTCAGCACATCTGGCTGACTTTCACTCAGGATGGCTGAAGACCTTTTCCTGGAAATCTTCTTGGGATTAGATGAAAGGCTGGTTCATCACTGCTGTTGTGCAGAGAGCTGATACATCCAGGGAAGATTCAACCATCGGACACAGCATTTCCCTCATTCCCTTCATAGTCAGGTTTAAACTCCACTGGTTCTCCATAGGAGCTGTGTTGCTATGGCTACAGCCTCGCCATGCATCGCTGGCCAGTTTTGGGGTTGCACTGCCAGGTTGTCCATTCTCTCAGTGCCTGATAGTACCATGCACAACAAATCCTCCCTTCAAGAGGGACTTTCTGCAGCTAAGGGCCAGCTTTCCCAATCCATACTGGCTTCTTCTCATTTGCTTCCCTGAAATCAGATACCCTTCTAGCACTGTGATTTTCCAATCTGTTCTTTAATATAGAGAAGTCCAGTAACTGGTGTTTAATTGGCTCCACACTTTCAGTATTCAGAGTAACAGCCATGTTAGTCTGTATTCGCAAAAAGAAAAGGAGTACTTGTGGCACCTTAGAGACTAACCAATTTATTTGAGCATAAGCTTTCGTGAGCTACAGCTCACTTCATCGGATGCATACTGTGGAAAGTTTAGAAGATCTTATTATATACACACAAAGCATGAAAAAATACCTCCTCCCACCCCACTCTCCTGCTGGTAATAGCTTATCTAAAGTGATCACTCTCCTTGCAATGTGTATGATAATCAAGGTGGGCCATTTCCAACACGAATCCAGGTTTTCTCACCCCCCTAACCCCCCCCTCACACACACACACACACAAACTCACTCTCTTGCTGGTAATAGCTTATCCAAAGTGACCACTCTCCTTACATTGTGTATAATCAAGGTGGGCCATTTCTAGCACAAATCCAGGGTTTAACAAGAACGTCTGGGGGGGGGGGGTAGGAAAAAACAAGGGGAAATAGGCTACCTTGCATAATGACTAAGCCACTCCCAGTCTCTATTCAAGCCTAAGTTAATTGTATCCAATTTGCAAATGAATTCCAATTCAGCAGTTTCTCGCTGGAGTCTGGATTTGAAGTTTTTTTGTTGTAAAATAGCGACTTTCATGTCTGTAATCACGTGACCAGAGAGATTGAAGTGTTCTCCGACGGGTTTATGAATGTTATAATTCTTTACATCTGATTTGTGTCCATTTACTCTTTTACGTAGAGACTGTCCAGTTTGACCAATGTACATGGCAGAGGGGCATTGCTGGCATATGATGGCATATATCACATTGGTGGATGTGCAGGTGAACGAGACTCTGATAGTGTGGCTGATGTTATTAGGCCCTGTGATGGTGTCCCCTGAATAGATATGTGGGCACAGTTGGCAACGGGCTTTGTTGCAAGGATAGGTTCCTGGGTTAGTGGTTTTGTTGTGTGGTATGTGGTTGCTGGTGAGTATTTGCTTCAGGTTCGGGGGCTGTCTGTAGGCAAGGACTGGCCTGTCTCCCAAGATTTGTGAGAGTGTTGGGTCATCCTTCAGGATAGGTTGTAGATCCTTAATAATGCGTTGGAGGGGTTTTAGTTGGGGGCTGAAGGCGACAGCTAGTGGCATTCTGTTATTTTCTTTGTTAAGCCTGTCCTGTAGTAGGTGACTTCTGGGAACTCTTCTGGCTCTATCAATCTGTTTCTTCACTTCTGCAGGTGGGTATTGTAGTTGTAAGAATGCTTGATAGAGATCTTGTAGGTGTCTGTCTCTGTCTGAGGGGTTGGAGCAAATGCGGTTGTATCGCAGAGCTTGGCTGTAGACGATGGATCGTGTGGTGTGGTCAGGGTGAAAGCTGGAGGCATGTAGGTAGGAATAGCGGTCAGTAGGTTTCCGGTATAGGGTGGTGTTTATGTGACCATCGTTTATTACCACTGTAGTGTCCAGGAAGTGGATCTCTTGTGTGGACTGGACCAAGCTGAGGTTGATGGTGGGATGGAAATTGTTGAAATCATGGTGGAATTCCTCAAGGGCTTCTTTTCCATGGGTCCAGATGATGAAGATGTTATCAATATAGCGCAAGTAGAGTAGGGGCGTTAGGGGACGAGAGCTGAAGAAGCATTGTTCTAAGTCAGCCATAAAAATGTTGGCATACTGTGGGGCCATGCGGGTACCCAAGCAGTGCCGCTGACTTGAAGGTATACATTGTCCCCAAATGTGAAATTGTTATGGGTGAGGACAAAGTCACGAAGTTCAGCCACCAGGTTTACCGTGACATTATCGGGAATACTGTTCCTGGCGGCTTGTAGTCCATCTTTGTGTGGAATGTTGGTGTAGAGGGCTTCTACATCCATAGTGGCCAGGATCGTGTTTTCAGGAAGATCACCGATGGATTGTAGTTTCATCAGGAAGTCAGTGGTGTCTCGAAGGTAGCTGGGAGTGCTGGTAGCGTAGGGCCTGAGGAGGGAGTCTACATAGCCAGACAATCCTGCTGTCAGGGTGCCAATGCCTGAGATGATGGGGCGCCCAGGATTTCCAGGTTTATGGATCTTGGGTAGTAGATAGAATATCCCAGGTCTGGGTTCCAGGGGTGTGTCTGTGCGGATTTGATCTTGTGCTTTTTCAGGGAGTTTCTTGAGCAAATGCTGTAGTTGCTTTTGGTAACTCTCAGTGGGATCAGAGGATCACTTTCAGTAAGAAATCATCTTCTCTGTGAATCACAGGTTAAATAGGAGCTTGTGATCAGATAATGTGAAAAAAACAAAAACAATTTGATTTGAGGTGGTGCATAAAGATATAGAGATGCAATAAACCTCTATAGTGTACTGCTGAAATAAACTTAATTAAGTGCAGAGTTTTGATATCTTGATATCAAATAAGATATCAATAAATGAGGAAGGAATTCAAAGAACAGGAGAAAATCATAAATGAATCCCTATACCCCTCTTGTGTAAAGAGGGTGACATATTACAGAATGATATATGGAGCTTTCCTAAATGATGACTGTGGGGGTATGACCACTATCTACCATTACTTGAATGGAATAAGATGAGAGAGAGGCATGTGTGACATTGGGAGATACAAATAAGAGTAATATAAGCAATTAGGCTGAATACTATGCTATATTTTGTAACAATGAGATCTCTTAATTTGTGCAGTAATCTCCCAGGGGAACTGGTAGAAGTACCATTACTTCAGTCATCCACAACTGGAATAGACAAAATCACAGGGAAAAAAAGGCAGGGAAAAACTCACAGGGGTAGAGCTATGGAGCAGGTGAGTTAGATCTCAAGTATCTTAGTTTT
This sequence comes from Lepidochelys olivacea, assembly GCF_965140295.1. Classification (NCBI taxonomy): domain Eukaryota; kingdom Metazoa; phylum Chordata; order Testudines; family Cheloniidae; genus Lepidochelys; species Lepidochelys olivacea. The sequence continues at coordinate 32,212,810 of NC_140412.1, forward strand.
TTCCTACTTTTTCTTGTTTTCTTGGTTTGTGTCTGTTCTTGGACCAAAAACGAAACCAGTAAAATAATCATTTAACTGGTTTGAGCCTTCTAAGAGAGAGCTATCCTCAATCAGATCTGCAGCAAAAGAATGAACATTAAAAGATGAAGTTCTAATAGGGTTGGATGCAGTGCCATTTACTTTAAATAAATAAAGTATTGAATATATATTACTGGATATCTTTTTGTCCATACTGGTGAGGGATGCAAAATTAACAACTTTGGAGATTTAAGTTCTCAACTAGAGTTAGTCTAATTATTCAGGGTAGCTAACTAATCTGTTGAATTTGGTTATTTTTTCTATTTGCAAACTGATCCTGTTTCCCACAAAGGTTTTTGATATATGGGAGTATTAACTAAACACATTTCCACGCATGGCGCATTCCTCCACTATTCATTTTTTCTGGTTTGCATTTGGTCACTTAAATCCAGGGCTGCCAACATTACAGATCTTGTGGGTTTTCTGACCTGCCTAGGGATCAGTGGGGAAAACACTTTTGATTGGCTGCCTTCCCCACTCCTCCACCCCTGAGGGAAGGTATCCAATCAGAGTTGCTCCACAGATTGAGGGACTTCTTCCTCTCTCAAGGTATGGAATGGGCAGAGCCTCTTGCGCCCCACCTCTTAAAGGCCAAGGAGTACTCAACCACCTTATTCCCACTCCCCCAGCACCTCCTCTCAGGCTCCCAATGCCACAATCACCACCCTTGAACTGGGATGGTGAAGAAACTCCTTTCTCTCCACGACTGCTAGAAGTAGGAGGCTCATAGCTACCCCTGCCTCCCAGCCTCACCCAGCGTTGGTAAATGAGCAAGGGAGTGCAGCAGCTGAGAAAGAGGCACAAAGCAGAGTAGTACGGTAGGGAGTGGCAGTGTCACCTGAGTGTTACACCAGCCCCCAGCCGCCATTAGTGACGGAGCCTGTGGGCTGGGGAGGCAGAGTAATTCATGGAGGGTCTGTGTTAGGGACAGCAGATCGTTTTATGGGGAGGCAGGACATTATTTCAGAGGAAATGTGTGTGTAGAAGAGGCAAGAGATAAATGCATGCTGTCTTTTTCTGGACAAAACCCTTAATTGGGAGATAGAATCAGCAGGTTCCTGCCACCATCCTTGGTGTGGGGGTTCCAATAGCAAGGAAAATGCATGGTGAGTCTTTTCCTAATCTTGTCAAGGCTAGGGCTAGACTGGTATCGCCGAACCTGGCTACCCTTTGTGTAAACAGGTAAAGATACTATTTGTATCCATGACGTTTATCCCTGTTTCAACTCCAGGGTAAGCTCCATGCTAGGGGTTGCGATGGTGCAGCTATATAGCTGGTGTAAACTGGTACAAATCCCTAATCTAGACAAGTCCTAATTCAGTTTACATACATCCAACATCCCCCCATCCTTTTGTGATCAAATAGGTTGGCAGGTGTGCCTAAATCCATTAGAGGTTTTGGTCCCTGAGTAGATAGCTATCCCCCTTTGAAAAGGGAGAATAATGAGCAAAAATTGATGAAAAGCAAATAGGAGTCATTCTTTTTCACACAAAAATACCTGCCAATATAAATATTTGTATAAACAGCCATTCTCTAAATTGCTAGGTGAACAAACGTTCTCAAGCACTGTTCCTACACTATTCAACCATCTATATCCTCTGAGAGTAAAACACACACAGCAGCAATGCAATAGTCCTTATGCTGGTTTGTTGACATTGTAGCTAGGAGGGCTCCCCCGGAATAGTGAATATGCATTACATATCTTTCCCCACTGATGCCTGGGCTTTTCTGGGCTCCAGAAGTCACCTACTACAGGACAGGCCCAACAAAGAAAATAACAGAAGCCCACTAGCCATCATCTTCAGCCCCCAACTAAAACCTCTCCAATGCATCGTCAAGGATCTACAACGTATCCTGAAGGACGACCCATCACTCTCACAGATCTTGGGAGACAGGCCAGTCCTTGCTTACAGACAGCCCCCAACCTGAAGCAAATACTCACCAGCAACCACACAACAAAACCACTAACCCAGGAACCTATCCTTGCAACAAAGCCTGTTCCCAACTGTGTCCACATATCTATTCAGGGGACACCATCATAGGGCCTAATCACATCAGCCACATTATCAGAGGCTCGTTCACCTGCACATCCACCAATGTGATATATGCCACCATGTGCCAGCAATGCCCCTCTGCCGTGTACATTGGTCAAACTGGACAGTCTCTACATAAAAGAATAAATAGACACAAATCAGATGTCAAGAATTATAACATTCAAAAACCAGTTGGAGAACACTTCAATCTCTCTGGTCACTCGATTACAGACCTAAAAGTTGCAATTCTTCAACAAAAAAACTTCAAAAACAGACTCCAACGAGAGACTGCTGAATTGAAATTAATTTGCAAACTGGATACAATTAACTTAGTCTTGAACAGAGACTGGGAGTGGATGGGTCATTACACAAAGTAAAACTATTTCCCCATGTTTATTCCCCCCTCCAACCCCCACTGTTCCTCAGATGTTCTTGGCAACAGCTGGAAATGGCCCACCTTGATTATCACTACAAAAGCCCCACCCCCACCCCCGCTCTCCTGCTGGTAATAGCTCACTTTAAGTGATCACTCTCGTTACAGTGTGTATGGTAACACCCATTGTTTCATGTTCTCTATGTATATAAATCTCCCCACTGTATTTTCCACTGAATGCATCTGATGACGTGAGCTGTAGCTCACGAAAGCTTATGCTCAGATAAATTGGTTAGTCTCTAAGGTGCCACAAGTCCTCCTTTTCTTTTTGCGAATACAGACTAATATGGCTGCTACTCTGAAATCTGCTCAGATTGGTTGGCATTAACTTAGCAGCTCTGTTGGCAACGTGGCTTCACTTTACACAATACACTCGTCCAGTATTTCTTGTCAGTCAAAAAGATCCTAATAGATCTTAACAGAAACTTTACCGAGACTAACCATCCTCTGCCAAAGCTGCTACCAGCTAACGTCTGTCTTACCAAACACACTTCACTTAGGATGGACTTAAGAGTGTCAGTAGATTCCCCAAGAGAATCAACATCAAGCGGGAGCAGTCAATTTTAGAAAAAAAAATAGCGTGTGTACAAGAACATCTGAAACATCATCAAAACTCCCGAGAAGCTTTGTAGGCACGTGTTTAAATAGAAGGAATAGAGCTATCCAAACTCTGCAGGTGACTGAATCGTATACTCCAAAAACTCAGTTTGCAACTCAGACAGAAGAATAAGTGTTGGCAGGAGTCAATAGTTTTCTCCACTGATTTTTTTTCCCTGTATGTTTTTCGTAGAGTTCTGGGTTCACAATCACTTTTACTCTCTATTTCCTGATATTTCACATGCATTGAAATGGGAACTGCAAGAATATTGCCACACGTAGGAAAGACTTGGGTAGTACCTTATGGTTAGGGCCCTACCAAGTTCACAGTCCATTTTGGTCAATTTCACCATCATAGGCTTTTAAAAATCATCATTTTCAGAGTTTCAGATATTTACACCTGAAATTTCATGGTGTTCTAACCGTGGGGGTCACAACCCAAAAGAGGGTTGGGAGGGGAGGGTTGTAAGACTATTGTAGTGGGGGGTTGCAGTGTTGCCACTTTTATGTCTGCTCTTCTGCTGGCGAAGGTATTGATTTCAGAGCTGGGCAGCCGGAGACCAGCGGGCAGTGATTGCATGGGTGAGGGTCACATGGTATGTGGGGGGTTAGCACTTTTTTAAGGGGGGCAGGGACAGCCTTATGAGTGGGTGACCACCCAGGTCCCTGTGGTCGGGGGGTGCTATGCCTCCCCCCCCATGCATACAGCCAGCAGAAGTCCTTTTTAACCCCTGAATGCTGTGCCCAGAGCCAGCAAGGGGCAGGCCTGGGGGCAAGGGTGCTGGAACCTTTTCAGTAGTGGGGGGACCACCAGTGCTGGAACCAGCGAGGCTGGGGGCCATGCCCCCCACTTTTTAATATGGGCATAGTTTGAGGGAGCAGGGGACAGTGTAGCGCCCTCCCAACCTGTAAGCCTCAGGCACATGTAGAGCAGCACCACCAGGGCCTGCTCTTCATTGTGGAGGAGCCGATAATGGTGCCCCCTCAAACTATGCCCATATTAAAAAGTGGGGGTGTGGCCCCCGCCCGCAGTTCTGGTGCCATTGGCTGGAGGTGCCCCAGCCAGGGGCTACTAGCATGCACTGGGCTCCAGCTGCTAGTCCTGGCCAGGTTGAGAAGGAACAGGACTTTCTCTTCTCCTGCAGGGGATGCTTCCAGGGCTGGGTCAGACCCACCTCTGGGGAACCTTCCCCCTGGCTTCAGGAAGCTCCACAGCTGCTCCCCATAGCTGGGGGGCATTGGGCAGAAATTGGGGCGGGGTTACAGAGCTTCCTGCCCCTGGAGGAGGTTCACAGAGGTGGGTCCAACATGGCCACAGGAGCTGCCCCTACAGGATTAGCAGGAAAAAGGAAAAGAGGGAGTCCCATCCCTTCGCAGCCCCAGCAGGATTAGCAGCTGGAGCCTGGTGCATGGTAGGAGCCCCAGCTGGGGTGCCCCCAGCCCTGCCCCTGCTAGCAGATTTCAGAGGGAAGACCAGATTTCACGGTCCCTGACACATTTTTTGTGGCCATGAATTTGGTATGGCCCTACTTGGGGTACATACCTCTGCATCCTTTGTTTAAATGCTGTTTGTAGCTTTCTGTAGCAGTAATCTTCAATGAACCAGAACAGAAGTCACTGCATCCTTCAGAACAGTTTTGCCTTTCCAGCAGCAGGAGAATCTGTGTTACAAAATGTAGTCCTACCCATCATTTTTCTGAAGCCCTACAGAGAACCCAGTAAGTCGCTCATATGGGATGCAGACCCACAAAAGAATAAAACATTACATTTTTAGCCCCTCATCCTTAATCTACCAAAAAAAAAAAATCCCTTGCAAAATCTATAGAAAATGGAGAAAAATAAAACAGAAATGAAGCAATACAGTGTTATGTATTTCTGTCACTGGCAAACATAGGAGAATTTGGAGGTCCTTTGCTAGAATTAATATTTTCTCTACTTGACCTATATGAATATTGGGGGTACCTGAAATGCTGGAGTTCTAGTAATGCCATGGCAGCACCAGATGCTGATGAGCCAATGCTCTGATATCAGTACTGGAATTTTTCTCATCTTGACACTAGTGCATTCAGGCATCAATGTAAGTCCTGCCCTAGGAGGATTGGGGTGAACAAGTCCATGGGGCCTATTAGAGTTATAGTTGCAGCATCCACCTTTGATTAGTTTGCAAGTGGGGAGGAGGAATGTGTGAAGCAACAGGGAGCATGAGAGAAGAGCAGAGGACAAGAAGAGATCAGAAGCTGTCAGATCTCTACCCTCACTGCAGGAGGCTTATGCAGCTGTGGGAGCAAGGAAAGCAACTGTTTACCTAATCAACTCTGCCTGTTTCCTCCACAATTCCCAGCATAGCCCCTGGGGCAGCCATATGAGGGAGGGGACAGTCATCTGTGCAAGGGAAAAGCCGGCATCAAACACCCTTCATTAACCACCAAAGTGGCATCAATGTCCTAGGAACAGGGTGGTACGGTCCTGTACACCATACCAGTAAGATATTTATAGCTGGTACAGAATACCGGAAAGACAGAGGAGGAATCCATTCCCAACCCTTCCCTGCAGCTGAGTCTCCTGAGTTCTCCTGCCTGGGGTCTGTACAGCAGCCCCGCCAGAGGACAGGGTTGGGGGGCTGTACAGCAGCTGCGCCAGAGGAGCTGCTGGTGTGGGGCTGCCTGGCGGCCCCACGTTCTGCTCCTTTGCCCGTGGTGGTATCCAGGAGAGCTCCGCAGTTCAGGCTTGCAGCAGTGATAGAATAAACTGCAGATTCAAATCAAGTCTCTGGGGTACATCCACAGCTGGGGTGGGTCTTCAGTCCTGCTTCATACCTCTGGAGGGACTTTGCTACACTGAAGCTTTGAACCAAGGACTGAAAGACCCATCCCAGCTGTGGGTGTACTCCAGAGACTTGATTTGAACCTGCAGTTTATTCTATCACTGCTGCAAGCCTGAACCAAGAACTTTGCCATTACTGTATGTAATTGAGTCCATTTAACCAATTCTAGCTCTCATCTATATCTTTTTTCCTTTTATGAATAAACCTTTAGATTTTAGATTCTAAAGGATTGGCAACACCGTGATTTGTGGGTAAGATCTGATTTGTATATTGACCTGGGTCTGGGGCTTGGTCCTTTCATTGCAGAAGAAATGAAACTGCAAGCCCTGAGAGACGGCCTGCAGTTGGAACATGAGCAAAAACTGGTAGAAATTAGAATGAGAGAGAAGCAAGCTTTGGCCCAGCTGGAAAAAGAAGCTTCTGAGAGACAGAAGGAAAGGCTGGCTGCTAAGGAGAGGGTCCCCCAGATGAAACAAAAAACTGACAGGCTTCAGCTCCAAGTCAAAAAAGCAATGGAAGAACAGCAGAAATTGTATCCTCTTGAAAGTCCAGTATATAACAATGTTGGTACGTTGTATAACTCTGAGCAGTTGTCTGAGTGTAACCAAATGTATCCCACCCCTACCACCATGTCAAGGTTCCTGCTGAGTCCATTTTCTTATCCCGCAAACACTGTTTTATATCATCCTTGGACATATTCAGGAATTGCTCCTGTATCATCAAATCCCGCATTCCTCCAAAGCTAGTTACAGCCCGTCCGTTGAGCCATTTATCAAACAGATCTGTCATCTGGTTTACATAAACCAGATTACTTAGTTCAGGCCCTCTCTTAAGGGCTCTAAATTTTACTCTGTAAGTTTCAGGTGTAACTTGATTTTGCTTTAAAACCAAATCCTTGAATTTATTATAGTCAGAAGCCTCATTAATAGGCATCTTATTGAATATGTCCAGAGCTCTTCCAGTCAATTTTGCGATGAATGTGGTCATCTTGTGAGCTTCAGGAATTTTATGGAGAGTGCACAGTCTCTCAAAGGTGAGAAAATATTCAGCAATATCACTGGATTCATCATACTGTGGACATAGTCACTCCCATTTGTGAATTGTTGGGGAAGGATTTTTAGCGTTATCCAGTAGATTTCGCTCAGCCCTTGCCTTCTCCATCCCAGTTCATGCTTCCTCTCTTTTTCCTTCTCCTCCTCAGCATGCTTCCTTTCTTTTTCCCGCTCCTCCATTTCCTTTTCCTTTGCCTCCATAGCTCTCCTGAGGGCAGCCTCCATTTCTTTTTCTTTGGCCGCTTGTGCATCAATATCCATCTGTCTGAGTTCTACCCATCTTTCATGTTCCTTTTGTCTTTCCTCAGCCTCAAATCTGGCTAATTCCAGTTTCTGTTGGGTATTGCTTTCTGTCATTCTAACCTCTCTGCTTTTAACCTAGCTATACCTGAGAGTTTACTTCACTAGCTTTAAAAGATTTAAAAGATTTATTGGAGGACATCACAGGATTGTTTGACAGACCACTACCAGCTTGTCTCCTTCTTTGTGTTTCGGTTTCTCCCCATGTATTTTGCTGTCACACCCTGATAGCCACAACTCACTGGAATAGGTCATCTTTGTCCATGCCTCTCCTCCAAAACTGGGAGTGGGTGTAGGTTCTAGAAACTGCTTACCTGACAGCACCTTAAAGGTTACAAATGTTTTTGCTACTTTGAGTATATATACATGAAGTTACCCATTCAACAATAATCTTCACAAAAGCAAAGTTTATTAAAAGAAGAAAAACTGGAACAAAAAAGTTTCCTTATATATGAACTTGTATTTTTTCATAAGCTAAACTAGCTAAGGTGTTCTTTCTTCCAGAGAAAAACAGCAGTCAATAACTTACATCTATTGTAAACAATACTCTTACTCTGACCAGTCTCTCAGTATAATTTGTATGCAAGATAGAAATTCCTCTTTTTTCCCCCTCCTTTGACATGATAATTAATTGGCCTTCCTGGTTTTCCCAAATAGTTTTCTGAAGACAGAGACAATAGGGATAAGTAAAATTTTCATATCCCCCTTCTAGGAGATTGTCCACTGAGGAAGAGAAAACCCTTAACAATGATTAATGGCTGCCTTTTAAAGACTTAAACCTAACTCATAGTCTTTTTACATAACACCTTCACTAAGTGTATCAAGTTTTGGTCAAGTCCTCAGGGAAGTTTTTTTGCCAAGTCCCATGAATTATGAACCTGGCTCCAGACCCCTCAGTTACAACTTGATTTAAAATGTTTTGCTAATTGCTGTTAAAATAGCTTCAGATTTTTACTCTTGGACTTGATCATGCTAGATTCAGAAGCCCTTTCTGTGCATGCTCAAAGTGTATTTATATGTGCATTTTGACAAAACAGAAGATTTTGACCATTCCATTCTCACCTTATATGGAATACAAAGGCTGGCTTCTCTCCAAATTGTTGAACTTAACGGTTATAGTTTCCATGGAAACAAGTGACAATAAGGTTGAACATTGAACTTTTTTTGTTACACACAAGTTAGCTCAGCAAAATATATAGTAGTCTCAGATAAAATTGAAAATCCAATCTGCTGAAGCATGTATTTTAATAGGAAGAGTAGTTGGTTTTCCCCCAGTAAATGACTTTTCATTAACATTTTCCCCTTTCCTTGAAAGCTAGCTTTAAGCACTCATGTTCAAGTATCTGTAGTCTCACATTAAAAGAAACTGGTTATATAAGATAATCGCTTGACAGCCCTACTTAAAAAAATTGTGATTAATCACACTGTTAAACAATAATAGAATACCATTGATTTAATTATTTTTGGATTTTTTTTACATTTTCAAATCTATTGGTTTCAATTACAACACAAAATACAAAGTATACAGTGCTCACTTGATATTTATTTTGATTACAAGTATTTGCACTGTAAATAGTATTTTTCAATTAATCTAACAAAGGTACTGTAGTTCAATCTCTTTATCATGAAATTTGAACTTACATATGTAGAACTATGTACAAAAAATAACTGCATTCAAAAATAATACAATTTTAGAGCCTACAAGTCCACTCAGCCCTACTTCTCGTTCAGCCAATTGCTTACACAAACAAGTTTGTTTACTTTTGCAGGAGATAATGCTGCCCCCTTGTTCACAATGTCACCAGAAAGTGAGAACAGGGATTCACATGGCACTTTTGTAGCTGGCATTGCATGGTATTTATGTGCCAGATAGGCTAACCATTCGTATGCCTCTTCATGCTACAGCCACTGTTCCAAAGGACATGCTTCCATGCTGATAAAACTCATTTAAAAATAATGCGTGAATTAAATTTGTGACTGAACTCCATGGGGGAGAATTGTGTCCATCCCCTGGCTCTGTTTTACCTGCATTCTGCAATATATCTCATGTTATAGCAGTCTTGGATGATGACCCAGCACACGTTGTTCATTTTAAGAACACTTTCACTGCAGATTTGACAAAACACAAAAAAGGTACCAATGTGAGATTTCTAAAGATAACTACAGCATTTGACCTAAGGTTTAAGAATCTGAAGTGCCTTCCAAAATCTGAGGGATGAGGTGTGAAGCATGTTTTCAGAAGTCTTAAAAGAGCAAAACTCCAATGCAGAAACTATAGAATCTGAAGAAAATGAACATGCGTCGATCCACACTGCTTTGGATTGTTATTGAGCAGACTCCGTCATCAGCATGGATGCATGTCCCCTGCAATGGTGGTTGAAGCATGAAGGGACATATGAATTTTTAGCGCATCTGGCACATCAATATCTTGCAACGCCGGCTACAACAGTGCTATGCAAACATTTCTTCTCACTTTCTTGTGACATTATAAACAAGAAAGGGGCATCATTATCTCCTCCAAAAGTAAACAATCTTGTTTGTCTTAGCGATTGGCTGAACAGGAAGTAGGACTGAGTGGACATGTAGGCTCTGAAGTTTTACATTGTTTTGTTTTTGAGTGCAGCTATGTAACAAAAAATTCTACATATGTAAATTGCACTTTTATGACAAAGATTACACTACAGTACTTATGAGGTGAACAGAAAAATACTATTTCTTTGATCATTTCACAGTGCAAATATTGTAATAAAAATAATATACACTGATCTCATTCACAGCACAGAACACAATATATATGAAAATGTAGAAAAACATCCAAAATATTTAATAAATTTCAATTGGTATTCTCTTGTTTAACAGTGCAATTAAAACTGATTAATTGCAATTAATTGTTTTGAGTTAACTGCATGAGTTAACGGTGATTAATCAACACCCCTAAAGCTAAGCCTATCGAAAAGTATGTGACTATCTACTAGGCTGTAGTGAAACATTGTCAAATGGGTAAGAGAAAGTTAATTTTTAATGCAGACAGAGCCCTAACAAGGTACCAATGATTGGTCTCAAGGTACCACCAGAGACACCAGTTCCTGTCTCTCCTCACAGCTGGTGACCACTCAACCCACCCATCAAGAAAACACACCTTTTGTTCCAGTCCTCCAGCATTTCTTTGCAGGACCACACCCACCTGCAACCCATTTAAAAGAGGCCGGGGGAGGGAAGGTCCATCACAGTGTACCATTCTAGACCTGACCTTGCATTCCTCCCAGATAAAATTCTCAAAAGTCAAGAAGCCTGATTTTCCATGGCCTTGCACCACACGCTGTCGTTTGCACCTGTCCAAAGTAAGTGTAAAATACTGCTACATCAGAACACAACTCACACACAAGTGGTAACATGTTTCAAGCACTACATTTCCAAGAACAGATGTAAATAATGCAAGTGACTCCATTTCATTTACACATATGCACAGTGCTTGGAAAATGTGAGCGTGATTGGTGAATTGATATGGCAGTATTTTAGAATTGCTTTGTACTGGTGTAAATGACCTTGCAAGATGTAATAAGGCCCAAGGATTGCAGGATAAGACACAATCTCTGTTGTGAGTATGTTGATAGAGCAGTCTAGTGCCCAGTATTTTGAGGTAACTAGCTGATAAGTTTCAAAAGAAGTAAATTTGTATATGTGTTAAGGGTGCAGCAATACTGAAAAAAGGCATGGTTGAGCCACTGATAACTAATCACTCTCTTTTCATGAGCCTCTGGAGTTCCTAAGAAGAGTAGGTATGGGAAGTAAAAGAACTCTTATTTAAATAGTAATGCATTTTCACAAAACTCTAGCTAGAGTGAACTCAGAAATAAAGCCTCTATTTGCAAATACTTACCCGCATGGAAAAAAATCAACATTTGCAATATTGATATTATTCACAAATTATCCCATTAGCTCCACCCTTAGCACCCTTCTCGGAGTTACACTTCAGCAAACTAATTTGAGAGTCTAGAAACTCAGAGTTTTCATAAAGTTAATATTTTAACTCTTTGAAGTGTCTTAGTTCAAGCAGTTCATTGCTTCTGAAGCTGGTAGTGATTGAAGCTAAATGATCTAAATTTCTATCCTCTCATCTAGATAATAGGATTTTTATTTATTCAGAAAGAAAAATGCTTTGGAGATAACATATGCTGGCTAGCTACTGAACAATAAAGGAAAGTGAGGACATATGGAGAGAATAAAGTCTTAGCTAAAACTTGTGTTTGAGATAGGGGAAAGGAGAAGAAAGGCCTGCCAAGAAACCCACAAGAGTTGTATGCCATTTAAAGATATACAATGAAGTGAAATCCATCTAAATTCCACTAAAATTCACCACATTTGGAGAAAGATTACAGATGCTATACAGGCAATTAATATGAATCATAATATCATCAATATATGATTTCTGTATGTGGAAATCACCGAGGATGCAAAGAACCAGTGCCAGGACATCTGCACCATTTAAGCCTCACATTGGGGCTGGGTGGTGCTGGTGGGGAGAGAACAGAGCATCTGTGCAGCAGTGCCAGCATATTGTCTGCATACTGTGAAAGGGTCTCATGTCACCCTTGCATAGGTTAGCTAAGAGCACTGTACTGTCTTGGAAGGAACCATGTAATCCATGTTTTCCACGGCTCCAGTGTTGCCAATAGCCCCTACAAGTGGCCAGGAGGGGCTGAAGCTACTAATCTTGCCAATAAGGAACCACACTTATTCCATTTTGGATAGGAAATGCTACAGGAATAAGAACTTTGTGTACAACAGCTGTTTCCACCTTAGGTTTATAGTTTAAAAATTTCATACATTGCTGAATATAAATAATATTAAAATATCCTTAAAATGGCTGCAGATTACCCAAATAGTCTGGAGACTGACAGCCCTCACTCAGGGTTGGTTGGTAGGTAGCTCTAGTGGCTAGGGCTTTGGCCAGTGACATGAAGGGGGGTTGTTGGTAGAGGAGCTGAGGCCTTCTCACTCCACCAGGCTCTACCCAGGGTTTTTTGAGGGCTATCAGTGCTCTGACAGCCAGAGATGCTTAAGGCCGCCTTCCCTTGGCCATTTCCTACTACCTCCTTGCAATCATCCTAAGGTCACAGTGACAGGCTGGACCCCCTGGGATGTCACCTGGTGGGCTGGAATGCCGCTGAGTCAGACTATTCTGCCAGCCTGGGCCCCCTTTTAGCTGGTCTTGCTGGGCTAGGCTCCCCAGCACTTTCCATCCATGCACACAGGCAGGGCCACACCCAGCTGCACAGAGAGATAGAGATCCACTCTGAGAAGGCTCATCTTAAGGCGTTTGCCACAGCACGCAGATGTCTCTCCCTCCCCCCCCCCCCCGCCCACCAGCCCGCCCTTGGAGTACAAACCCAAAATTATATGAAATTTGCCTCTTCCCTCAATGTGGAGGAGGGTATGCACAACTTCTCACCCACCCACCCACCCCCAGTTAGAAATCACAAACTAGGTTATGTTGTAAACCAGAAATAAAAATTAACCATAACAAGTGTATTTTAAGTGGTTAAGGAGGTAGCCAATGGAACAAGGCAGATAACTAAGAAAATAAAACAGAGCACACAAACTAAGCTTAATACACTAAAGAAACTGGTTACATGCAACTTCTCACCCTAAATGTGGTTCTAATAATCTTCTTAACTGAACCCAGGCTGAAAGAGCATCTGGCCTATGCTTTCCCCCAGTTCAGTCTTAATTGTTTCCAGCAGTCATCTTGAGTGGGGTAGCAGGGAAGAACTGATGACCTGGCTTACCTGACTCCCCACCCTTAAATAGGATTTGCATAAGGCGAGAGTCCTTTGTTTCCTAGTTTGACCCCCCTCCCCCCCCAGCTTCTCGTGAAAAAGAACAGTATCAGGTGACATGGTCACATGCCTCTGTAGGGCTCCTGTAGCCATTCTTCACAGGCTGACCCACAGGAAGACTAAGCTCTTTTGCAGTCCACTGTCTCTTGCTGATGGGCCATCAGCACTGTTGGGCTTTTTCATTGTTGAACCTAAAGTGTTAGCAGGGGGTGTCACCTGAAGTAACACAAATGAAATATAGTTACATAGTCAATATTCCTAATTTCAGATACAGAAATGATACATGCATACAAATAGGATAATTGTATTCAGTAAATTGATACCTTACAAGAGTTATCTTGCATAAAGCATACCTCCATTATGTCATATTCCTACCACAAGCATATTTTCATAAAGAATACGGAGTATAATGTTAGAGTCACCATCCGGGATAAGGCAGCATGAGGGTTGTTTGCTTATCACAAGTCACCACCTGGAAGAAGCGTGGCAACTGCCTCCTCCTATGCTATGGCCCAGCCTCCTGGAGGCCAGCTCAGTCCAAGGCTTTCTCCTGCCAGGGTAGCCCAAGTAAAAATAAAAGGGATCAAAAGTCCAGAATTCAGATGAGAGGGGAATGCTTCCCTCTCAGGCTGTCTCTGCAGCAAGGCCCTCCCTTACCCCACAGAGGGGCCTTTGGATAGTTGTTTAGGAAGAGACCCTGCCTTCCCTCAGTGCCTCTCCCCTGAGGCTGCCAGTAACAGATCTGGTCTGCCCCCAAATGAGCTGCTCCTCTGCCTTTTAACTACTCCTCTAGTTGGTGCATTTGCCACAGGTATGGCAGGGTGGGGCTGACTGAGCCCAGAGACATTCCTTAACCCTTTCTTGCTCAGTTTGTAAACCCCATCACAGAGACTTATTTTGTGTGGAAAAGAAATTGATAGCATTACTTACAGTAGAGAAGGTACTAGAGGATGGAACAAAACACACTTATACAAAAGAGTGCTAATTATAAATTGACTTTGCTGAAGTTGGGAAGGAACCATACCTGTGAAAAGAGAAATAATTTATCTGACTTGGAATAACTTGATGAAGTGTGATTGTTTTAAAAATATTTATTTATTTGTGTATTTATTTATTAACATTTGAAAGCTGTTTGAGCATTGGTAGTGGGGGAGGGGGGTTAATGAAAGAAAATAAATAGGAAGGACACTACAAGTGTAAGGAGAATTTCAAATTGTGCACAAAGACGCATCAGAGGAGGAATTAATTGTAACATAATTATTTTAATTTCTTTCTAAGTTTACTACACCCATTCACGTAATCAACATTATTTGGGAGAGTTGTGCAGCTGTGTTTACTTTTTCATTACAATTGGATCACACTCCCAGTTTCAACATCAGTGAAAGCCTATTTTATTTTTTATTAGGCACTGAGTTACTCTGTTACATTAACTTGATGTGCTTCTTGCTCTCAGAAGATGGCATCACCTTCTCCAGGCATGTGTGCTGTGCTGTGGGTTCAAAAAGGACACTGTAATCATGCTGACAATATTTCCCTTCCAATCAATGTCTCTCATTTTATCATTTTCAAGTGCTGAGGGGCCTATTTTTCACAATTTTATCAGCTATTTATGTTCAATTTCTGTATTATGTGCCCTGCAGTGTGGAATAATGCTTCACAGCTTTCACATGCAGATATAACCACATGCAATATCCAACCATTGATGCCAGTGAATTTTTGGAGCGGATTAAAAGAAAATCTGGAGTAGGTGGTAAGCAAGTCCAAGCTTTAGAGTCACATGCAGATATAACCACATGCAATATCCAAGCATTGATGCCAGTGAATTTTTGGAGAAGATTAAAAGAAAATCTGGAGTAGGTGGTAAGCAAGTCCAAGCTTTAGAGTATTGGACTGGAGACAGGATTGTTGTGATAACATTACAGATAGGGAAGCACAAGCTGGATGAATTTGCCTGGCAGGTAAAATGACCAGCAAATAACTAAACGATGAATAAGGCTCCACATTTATATAAACTTCAGCAGCTAAACATGGGAAAGAGACTAGATGCTCTCGTATGTATCTCCCTAAGTGAGATTGATCCCTTCAATATATTTTCTAGTACTTTGTCCAGTCTGAAATACTGTTAAACATGCCAAAGAAAGGGGTTCCGTCAGATATCTTGGGAATACTGTTCCACAACTTTTTAAAATTAGCATATGCTTGTGGTTTTGAAAGCAATGGGAGTAAAGATTGAGGTGTGCAGGGTGCCTTGAGAGCATAACCGATGGATAAATGTTTGTGTGGAATGTTAATTTTACGGTTGTTGACATTTTGAAGATGTGGGTTTTAAGTTTTGGAAGAAACCACAGAGTTACCTCCGGCTGGGTGCTTATTTTTGTATGGTTGTGAACCAAAATAAATCAATATATAACACCTCACAGCAGGAGGAAACTTTTCCCTGATAAACAGCCTACACTTTTCTCTTCTCCTAGTTGCCAGCAAATAATTGCCTACAAATCTACAAAGAATTAAAGAGCACAAACGTCCTATATAAAGAAGAATTATTCCGGGTGTGTTTATGTCCTACAATTGTCACTGATTATCTAAACTGTTCATACTGGATTATTTTCACGTTCCTTCATGAATCAATTATTTTAGCCCTATGATCACTTTTGTTGTTCTCTGAGCTCCCTTCAGTTTTATATATTTCTAATAATGGCAAGCTCATGTGCGGTAACAGAAAAGCTTCTCAGAGAGGGACTATAGCTTACCTACTCTAGAACAAGTATGAGTAGTTTTTTTCCCTCCTGTTCCATATCTTTATAATACATTACCCCCCCCCCCAAAGTGTTGATATTTTTTCCAGACTGAATTCTATTTTCTTGTTTTCATAGATTTCCAAACTCTCTGGGTTACCTGCAGCAGAAATCGGAGGCATTCTTGCATTTTAAAATACAGAGCACAGATATATTATTGTTACAAATGATTGGAATAGCAAGTGTCTTAAAAAACTTGTGTGTGTCCTACCTTTATACCTACCTACAGCTAGCAAAATGGATCTCTGTTTCATGCTCACTAAACTCATTTGCAAACCCCAAGTATCTCTAATATCAAGATTTTAAAAAGAGAATTAGGATAAAATGTAGTTTAATTTTATACCATTCTTGCTTAATATATCCCAAATAACTTTACAAAGCCATGAGTTACAGCACATGCAGATAGTGTAGAAACCATGCAGTCTAAGCACATGTAACAGATATTTTCGCATGCAGCCTTGGAAAATAGAACCGTCATTACTGAGAGGGAATGTTGGAAAGGACACCATAGCTATATTTTAATAATAGAATATGCCATGAGAAGGATCTTAAATTTAAACCTGGCCAGTCCCAAAATCTGCAGAAAGGAATCTTAGTTTAACTAGCCAAAGGATGGCCTTCTAAAAGTGGATCATTCTAACACTACAGTGCAGTGATAGCAGCGGATTCATGCTTAAGTCATGGGTGAGGTACCTGATTCTTCGCAACCTCGTCTAGTCATTTTATCCTGTGCAAAGTGGTGGTCAAATACTACCCCTAGAATTCTGATCTGTTGCATTCAACATACGTTCCGCTCTCATTTTGCTTTTGTGCTAGTGACTACACAAAGTGCAAAGTAGTGGAGAATCAGGCCTATGACTATATAAGCCATAGCCAATCATACACAGAATGTACCTTATACTCCTGGGGGAATTCTGCAACAAAAATTTAAAAATTCTGCAACAACAAATTAAAAATTTTGCGCACAATATTTTCAAATTCTACAAAATTCTGCATATTTTATTTTTTGAAATAACACAATATAATCACACCAGTTTCAATTATTTTTGGCAATTTATTTCAAAATACCTGTCAGCAAGTACGTCTGTAACAATACAGACAACAAAAAAGATTCAGGAAATGTTTTTTTGACAAATAGATACCTTACAAGGCATATTAATACAGAACTCAGAGTAATAATTAATTTAAACTACAATACAGAGCCGTATATCCCACACCCCTCAGAAGCAGTGCAAAGGCTTGGGGGAGTCAGGGGTAATGGAGGACCTGAGGGAGAGGGAAGTAATTGCTGGGAAGAAGCCTGGATGTGAACTTGGAGGGTTGTTGGCTATGGATGGGAAAAGTATGGAACATGTTTGGGGTAGGGTGGTAGGGAGGGATTTTTAGGGAGCTTCCTCCATGCAGATCCTGGCTGACACCTAGCCTCTCCCATTCAGTCAGGCACATCTGTCCATGTACCCGTGTGTCCTTCCACCGCCTCTCTATGTATGCCTCCACCCCTACTCAGACAACCACTCCCCCCCACCTCCATGTGGCCTTGCACACCTCCCCCATCCCCATGTGTCTCTGTGCCCCCACTCAGCCACCCCCACTCTCCCTGTGTGGCCTTGCACCTCCTCCCCCATTCCCATGTGGCCCTGCACTTCCCTCCCTCTGTGGTCCTGAGCCTCCTTTCCCAGTCAGCCCCTGCCCCAGTCTGTCCTCCCCCTCTTGCCCTTATAAGATCCTGTCTGACCCACCCGCCAGCAGCCCCACGCTGTCTGTCTTCCAATAGCCCCTGTTTCTGACCTAGCCCAACAGGCACTGTGAAGAAGGCAGGCTCTTTCTCTCCTAGCTGGCCTAGCTTCCCCAACTAATTCCCTTAATTTTTTAAAGTTTGCGCTTTTAAAATCATGGACCCTAGTTGCAGACATATTTTTGTTTATCCTTCCATTTAGTTTAAACTGAATTAGCTCATGATCATTCAAACCAAGGTTGTTCTCTACAACCACCTCTTCTATGAGTCCTTGCTACTCACCAATACTAAATCTAAAATGGCATCACCCCTTGTTGGTTTGGTGACTATTTCGTGAAACAATCTGTCAGTTAGCACATCCAGGAAAATCTGGGCTTATTAGTAGCACTTGTCCTTCAATCTGTATCTGGGAAATTAAAGTCTCCCATAATCAGACAATTCCTAGCAGTATTTATTTCACTAAAATATTAAAGAGGTTTCTATCCATATCCAGAATGGATCCTGGGAATCTATAACATAGTCTAAGCACTATCCCAGTGGAGCTTCTGTTATCTTTCTTCCCCAAATTGATTTTGACCCAAACAGATTCCATTTTATCCATTCCATCATTTCTAATTTGTTTACCCTCTATCTCATCATTAATATACAAATGTTACTCCACCACCGTCACCTTTATTTCTGCCTTTCCTGAACAGCACATACCTTTCAATAACGTATGCCAGTCAAAACTACAATTCCACCATGTTTCTGTTATCCCCACAGTATCTGGTTTCACTTTCTGCATCTAGTTTCTCCATTTTGTTTCCCAGACATCTTAGTAGCTTCAGGGTGGCGTTACCCAGATGCCTTGTCTGATTAGGTACAGTCATTCTGCTGCCAGTATTGCCTACCTGAGTGTTAGGGCCTATATCAATGTTTTTCTTCTTGATGTCTATTCTTCTATTCTCTGTTGTTCCTCTCTCTGTTGCTGTATCTTCTTATTTTATATTCCTCCTGCTAAATATTAGAATCGGGTGTGGAGATTACATGAGTATCTCCCAACCGTCTTGCCTGAATTCCTAGTTTAAAGCTCTGGTAATCAGTTGTCCCAACCCCCTTACCAGAAGTCTGTTTCCTTCCCTACTCAGATGAAGAAGTCCATTCTGTGAAAACAGTCCTCTATTTGTGAATGCCTCCCAGTGGTTGAACATCCCAAAACCCTCCTTATAGCACAATTGCCTGAGCCATTTGTTGATCATCATAATCTTGCCTCGTTTTTGCTCTCCTACTCAAGGAACAGGTAGAATCCCACTGAAGATCACCAGAGCTTCCATTTCTTTAAGCATCTTCCCCAGCCTGGCATAGTCTCCCTTGACGTGTTCCAGTGAGAATTTAACAATGTCATTTGCTTTCACATGAAGGACAATCAGTGGATTCTTTCCTGCTCCCATTAGGATCCTCTACATCCTCAGGGCAACAACCCATATCTTAGTTCCTGGAAGACAGCACATCCTTCTGTCCTCTGGATCAGCTCTGCTGACCGGCCAGTCTGTCCTTCTCAGTAGGAAATCCCCAGTGATGTAGACTTGTCTCTTCCTGATGTTGGCACAGTTCTCCAGCCTTCCTCCTTCTGATCTTTCTGACTGCAAGTCTTCCTGTCTTTTGTTCTCACCCTCAATCTTCTGTGAGTCATCCTCTGCCCTCCTAAGGCTCTGAATTCTGATTACTTCCACTGACTCTTCCTTTTGTCTTGTAGGCTAGTCATTCTTCTCTGCTCCATTGCCCTCCTACCTTGTTACTGCCTGCTGAACCCCTTCGTTTTCCAACTTGGCAAACTTTTTCCTCAGCTCTATTTCTCCTTCACTAGTAGGTCTTTTTTCCTCTGCTTTGTTCTTGTAGTCACATGCTTCCATTGGCCACTTTCCTCATCCCACAGTCTTCCCCCACAGTTCTCAACTCCAGCTTGAGTTTTTTCATGCTATCAGTTCAATTTTGTATTTATCTGTGAAACTAGTACCTTTCCCAGATCTGAGAAAGAGCTCTCTGTAGGTTGAAAGCTTGTCTCTTTCCCCAACAGAAGTTGGTCCGATAAGAGATATTACATTACCCCTCCCCCTCCCTGTCTTGAGGTTTTCCTTTCAGCCTCCTCTCCCCTTTCCTCAATCATCTGCTCAAATCCCCTTTGAAATTCAACCATAGCTTCCTACGTGCATTTCCAAACTTCAGATCTTCTCTTCCAACAGATCTTCTAGGTGGCACTTCACAGAAATGAAGCACCTTTCAAGTACCTGCTCCAGGATAATATACATCCTGTAGATTCCACATCCAGTCATCTTCATTGTCTCTTGTATTCCTTGAATCACTACCACTTCTGTCTCTGTAGCTGTCATAGCCTTCCCTCCCACCCTCGTTTCTCTCTGTCTCTGTCTCTGTCTCTCAAACACACATCTTACAATCTCCCATGCAAACTCCTCTCTTTTCAGTTCTGTTTGCTGGCTCCTATGGCATTGACTGGCTTGGCATTTGGCTGTCTTTATAGGCCACCCCCTCAGGGAACCTCTGCCTCCTGATAAAAGGCTCTACTTCTCTCATGACACACTTCCCCCTACCAGTCTCTGCAAACTGAAAATCAGAAAACAAACCAAAAAGCAAATAAAACACCAAAAAACCTCTCAAGAACTCACTCACTGCCCCTAAGGAACAGGGCCTTGCCTCCCTTCCCCTCCAACAAATCTCCACTCAAACTCCCCTGTTCTTAGCTCTGTTTGCTGGCTCCTGTGCCACTGCTACTAGGGGAATAATAAATAATAGGGAATAGTAAAGCAGTCCAATATATTTAGTTAATCCAACAGAAGATTCAGAGGAGACTTGATCAGTCTCTAAATTCCACCATAGGGGAAAGAGATTTCTGATTTCAGAGCGGCTTTTAATCTAGCACCAAGTAGCACAATGAGATCCAATGGTGGGAAGCTTGACAAATTCAGACTAGAAATAATGGCCACATTTTTAACAACCAGGGTAATTAACCATTGGAATAATTTACCTATGAGCATTATGGATTTTCTATCACTCAAAATCTTTAAATCCGTACTGGATGACTTTATAAAAGATATGCTACAAAAATGATAGGCTTCATGCAGAAATTATCGGGTGAGATTATTCAGCCTGTGTTATATACAGCAGTGCAGACTAGATCATCATAATGTGACTTTAATCCATGAATTTATTAAAGTTACTGTCTTATTGTGTAAACGCAGGGAACTGACAAGATTGGAAATATTTTAGTTAAGAGGCAAATTAAGGCTTTGAGAGGAGTAGCAGTATTATATGAGGAAGGAAATAAAGGTACCTACTACCTAAAAGTAGCTGCTGGGGACAGTAAATCTCTAAACTGTCTATACTAGAAAAGTGCACCAGCTTAATTAAAATTATTTTTAAATTGATTTAGTTAAACTGGTGCAAAACCCCTCATTTTAAAGAAATGATTTAACTCTAGCATATATTGATTTAGCTATTGTAACTTTTTAACGTGTAAGTGTCAGTGAAATTTTGACAGGTCTAGGATGCAATTCTGGTCAAAATCAGAAAGTGAGAGAGATCCCAGAATAGCCTGCTGGTGAGGTTGCTTGCCTGAGAAGTGCATCTCCTACATCCCTGCTAGCATCTGAAGCAGGCAGAGCAGGGAACATGAGCATGAATCTCCCACATCCCAGGTGAGCACCCTCACCACCAGGTGATTGGCTACATCAGAGTAGGGTTCTCATTTCCCACCCAGTTCTATCACTTACCAGCTGAACCTGCTAGACCTGAGAAACGGTCCTCCAATGCAACCCTCCCTGCATTGTATAAATAAAGGAAGAGCCTCTAGCAGATGCTATGCCACAAGAGGGGATGATATCCTCTCTCTGGGAAAGTGGGGGAAGTAGTTGAGTCCAACACTCTGTCCCTGCTCTGCCGAAAATCTTCTGTTCCCCATGTCTGTGTGTGTGAGTCTTGACTAACTTCCCCCAGTTCTTGCTCCTGTCTTCAAGTAACATGGGGCAAACGGCTCATTGCAGAAACAGATAGAAGCTGAGGTGAACATTTCCTTGAACAAAACACAACAGTGAGTCCTCAACTCGGGGATTGGGGTTGTGGGTAATGGTTCTGGATTGTTATCTGATTTAGGGCTCAGAAATTGACACAGAGGTGAAGACTGCTGTCCTTATTTTATAAAAAAGATAAGGGTGCCAGCTGGTGAAGTCAACTTGAGGATGAACCCCTGAGCCAGTTTCTCTTGGTGATTTTCTCCCAGCTCTGCCAGTTCAGGCTCTGACGTTGTGATCCAAACAGTATCTTCACTGCAGCTGCAGTTCTATGGGGCAGTTATAGTCCTGATGTGTGGGGAGAGGTTTTATGTGGGGAGCGGTTTGTCTTCTCAAAGACATCAGCACAGTTGCAATACTTGAGTGGGAGGGGAGTTCCATAGTTTTTCCCCAATGGGTGTTTCAGTGCAGGTGACAACACTTACTTGAGCCTTCTTCTTGGGTCTGGATACAACATTCACTGGCTCCAGGCCATCCTGTTGGCAGAATTCTGACAGGAAAGTGACCTTCTGATCTCACCATGAATGAGGGGGTGGGGTCATGAAGGGCCAGCCAGGAGATGCCAAGGATTAGGGGGAAATGCAGGAAACGGATCACACCAAATTGTATCATTTTCATGTTCCTGAATAACACCCTTTTCGAAGGACAGCTGCTCTACAACTGGTTCTGAAGACAGCAGGGAACCATCAATAGTTTAAATCATGTCTGACATGGCCTTTCATAGCAGGGGGATCTGTAAGGCCCAAGCTGTAGCTGCATCTGTGAAATTGTCCACTTCTCCTGAATCAATGAGGGCCTGCTGGAGAAGAATTCATCCAGGAGTCCTCCAGGATGCCTGGACTGGCTTCTTTCTTCAAGTTCCTTGGTGTTTGTACTGGACAGACTGAGATGGCAAGGGCAAGTTTACCATAGTAGAAGCACAGGTGGTACTGACGACACAATTCCTTTTCTTCAGGGGTGAGTCCTTGACAATATAGATCTGCTTGCATGGGTTATTGAGGATGATACACAATCTGAGGTCACAGTACACAGGTGGTGGGCAGGGGCTGCAAAAAACCTCTTTTCTCCTCCTTTTGTTCTCACAGCTGATTATCTATGTGGATGGTAAGGTCCACAAGGGTATTTAGGCCCATAGGTATCCCTCTGTGGACGAGTTCTTCTTTGATTTCTTCCTGAAAGCATCACAAAAACTAGTAAAACTGCACTTCTTTGTTCCACTCTATATGCACTATGAGGTAATGGAAGTGTACTGCATAGGCTGTGACTGTGCATTGTCCCTTCCAGGCTGCCCTCAGGGTGGCTTTGACCATTTGAGCTTCGTGTGAGACATCAGTTGGAGAAAGGTGCCCCAGTTTGACTATGGTCTTCCAGCAGAGGGAAGGCCAAGTCTAATGCACCTCTTGTCAGCAGACTGATTACTAAGGCCCCTTGGCTGGGTCAGAGACCTAGCTTTGGGGATGCATCAGAAACAGAGGGCAACATTCATTCATGAAATCCCAGAATCATCAGTGGTTCCCATTGGACTGTTTGGAAAAGAGGATCACAGGCCCCTGTTCAGGCGTTCCATTCTCTGTTTGCAGCACAGTGTTCTCAGCACTGAGCTGCCTCACTTGCTCCTGAAACCACTGGTTTTCCCTGATCAGCTGCACAGCTTGGGCCTGCAATGCTTGATTATCCACCTGGAAGCAGGAAGCTCATATAGGTGAGTCCAAAGCTTCTGGTGGCCACAAGTATGCTTCTGGATCCACCTTCCTGCTCGGTCCTGCAGGTGTATTGCTGTCCAAACAAGCTGCCATAGCTGGGTCATGGCGGGAGCAGACTTAGAAGTTGGAGCCACAGTCCACAGGCATGAGACAGGAGTTAAGAGTCGTCTGGGTTGGGATACTGGGAGGTCAGAGACAGGAGCTCCTGACCTCTGGAACCCCAAGTCAGATGCCAGGAGTCAAAGCAGATCATAATAGCAAAAGATCTAGCCCGGGAAGCAGGAAGAGTGCAGCCCAGAGAGCCAACTTGTTCAGATGACTTCCTGTTCCTGATGCTGGCATAAGTAGGGCTAGCAGGCCAATTGGCCACTCAAACTTTGCCAATCCAACCTCAGGGGCAGAGCCTTGGCTATGTGTGTCTCAGATAAACTATTACTAGCTGGATGCCAGGTGGAGGATTGAAGAGTGGCTTCTCCCATGCACCTTGCAGGCCTGGTTGGAGACGCATGGGTCATGACAAAGAGTGACCCCCAATGTGATGAAAATGTCCTGGCATCAAGTTACTAGTCTTGTGCTGCACCTTTTTAGGAGGGTTCTAGCTACAGCAAAGGCAGCAGTGACCCTAGCAAGATTTTGTTCTAGAGCTACTATACAGTAGCACTACGCGTACAAAAGCACTGACTACATGATGTCATCAATAACATAGTGGTATAGATGAGAAATAGGGGAACATAACTGAGTATTAGTAAGCCCTGACTCAACTGCAGAGCAATATAGACCAGTGTGAAGAGGGTGAATGGAGTAAGAGAGAGGGTTGTGGCTGAGAAGGAGGTCCAGGACAGGAGACCTTCTGGAGGAGAGATATGGTCAGATATAGTAGAACTTGTAGAATATCCTAGCTGATGATGGTGATGTTTGGAATTCCTACAGGACCATTGGTTGCCACTGTTGTGCTTTTGCCACTCCTCCTCAGGCAGTGTTACAAGAATCAACCCCAAAGCACAGCAGCAATTGAGAAAGTTACCTAAGAGAGAACAGTGCTTCCTCAGAATTCACAATTCTCCTCTTGCTCTCTACCTTGACCCCAAATTGCCATCCCTGGAAACATTCATATTAACAAACTAAGTATACTTTCTCTGTTCCTGGATCTAGGTAGTTATATTAAAATATTAGACCGTGCATGATAATGTGCAGACAAATGCCTATGAGCACTTATTCCCTTCACACTGTGGTGAAGATGAGGGGAAACTAATTTAGTGATTGGATTAATATCAGTTCAATATGTAACTTGTGGTGTGCTAGTCATTTCCCTTAAAAAAAAAACAACGGAGAGCAATTGGAGTCATGAAAAAAGCAGGGAAAAATTGTCAAGATGTTTGACATTGAGTTATGATAAGGGCTAAGGAAATAGGGCAACAATTTTTACTAGGCCCCCAATCTCTGTTTCCCACCTCCCCCCACCCCCACCCCATCAAACATATGTATTGTCTGTGTAAATAAAGTGAAATGTGAGGGGGCAGATCTCCAGTGAACATGGTTTAACAGGGTCCTAAATTTGTCTTAATAGGCCTGGTTATGAGCTACATTTGTATGGATCTCTGTTCCCATCTTATTTTAAAAGTCTCTGTTTGTATTATTAATATCACTGTTAATGATATTTAACTATTTGTAAAGAAACATTTTCATTAAAAAAGATACAAAAAAACAGAATCCCTTTGTAGATTACAAGATAAACAGTGCTGCCCTATGTGCTACTTCCTTCCTTCCCCTCCCCCCCTCCAAAAAAAGGTTCTATAAAGTGAAGCTGCCAATGAGAAGCCTAGGGAAAAGATGCACTGTCCCAAATGTGCTTTGGCAGCACTGTCAGGTCTTTAAACATTGGGAGATGGCCAATAAGGCTATATTGAAACTGCAAGATCTGGTAACTTGTGTCCAGCTGTAGCCTCTTAGTAATGGTGCCTCTTCTGGAGACATACCTTTTTCTCTTCTCCATGCATGCTAACAGCTGCTGCTACTGCTTCTATGGGACTTCATTATGTACATAATCACTCAGTCTCAGTTGATCAAAAAGGTTTTGTGAAGAAGATAGTAGTGTAAATCTGAAGCTAGGAATTGTAGAATATTGATAAGGAAGTAAAGGGACACAATGAGAAGTCTGTTGCCAGCAGAGTTAAGAACAATAAGAAGGAATTATTATAAGTATATTAGGAACATAAAGAATCCTAACAATGGTATTGGTCCATTACTAGATGAAATTTGTAGAATTATCAATAATAATGCACAAAAGGCAGTTCAATAAATATTTCTGTTCTGTATTTAGGAAAAAAAATAGATCATGTGGTCATATCAGATGGTGATGATAACACCCTTTCCATGCCATTATTATCTAAGGAAACTATTAAACAGCATGGTGTTTTGAGGATTTGAGGCTCAGCAGGTTCAGATAACTTCCCTCCTAAAGTTTTAAAACTTTCGGAGCTCACTGGAACATTAATGTTGATTTTTCAGTTAGTCTTAGAACACTGGGAAAGTTCTAAAAAAGTGGAGGAAAGCTAATGTTGTGTCAATATTTTAAAAGGGTAAACTGGATGACCCTGGTTTTATAGACCTGTCAGTCTGACATCTATCCAAGCAAGTTAATGGACCAGCTGATACAGGACTTGATTAATAAAGAATTAAAAGAAAGCAATATAATTCAAGCCAGTCAAGATGGGTTTACGGATAGCTCCTATTTCACTTCATAAATACTTTAATGAGAGTACATGGCACACATTAAATGGATTAAAAACTTGCTTACTGATTAGTCTGAAAATGTAATCGTAAATGAGGAATCATCATCGAGCAGGGATTAGTTCTTTGCCCAACACTATTTAACATTTTTGTCAATGACCTGGAAGAAAAGACAGAATCATCACTGATAAAGTTTGCATGTGACACCAAAACTGAGGGAGTGGTAAATAATGAAGAGGATAGATCACAGGTACATAGTGATCTGGATCACCTGATAAGCTGGGCTCAGTTAAACAATATATGTTTTTAATATGTCTAAATGTATACATTTAGGGACAAAGAATGTAACCAAACTTGTGGGATGGGAAGCTTTAGAGTCTGTTTTGTAATAGAAGACTTACAGTGACTCTGAAAAAGACTGGGGAGTTGTGGTGGATAATCAGCATAACATGAGTTCCAGTGTGACACTGTTGCCAAAACTGGACACCAGTTGTGACTAAGGCAATCCTTGGCTGCATAAACAAAAGAATCTCAAGTAGGAGTAGAGACGGGGCAGTCCTAGACTAGCTGCCAGCAACTGGTGCCCTAGGCGAACCATGCAATCGGTGCCCCCACCCCCAAACCTCCAGGGCAGATCTAGGTGTAGGCTTTTGATAAACTGGGAAACATTTTGCCCCTTTTTTTCCTTTTAATGTTTTTAAGCGGTTTTTTTTTTTTAAACAGAGGCTTAATTTATTTGGTTTGTCCATCCGTCCATCTGTCCAACCAATGTTTCTGAGATCAGATAAAATAGAGACATGAAATTTTCAGAATGGATTTGTACATAACAGCTAGATGATATTTCAGCCCGATTTCAAATAAAAATGCATTAAAAATGTTAATTATAATTTTTATGATTATAAATCCAAAATCATCCATTACACTGTCCTGCTTTAACTGCCATTACGACCACATCCAATACAGAAAGAAATAAGAAAACTCTTCCATGAACTTTAACCTGTATTTACAAAACACTCCAAATAAAAAACACTCTGTGCTCTTAACACATGACTTTTCTTGCTTTAAGTTTTGAAAATTCAGTCACTAGTTCTTTTAGATCCAGTTTTCCAGCTATTCCATGCTCTATTGACATTGTGGCAAGTCCAGCAAGTCTCTCTTGCACCATTGTTGAACACAGATATGTTTTTATCAATTTTAACATTGAGAAGCTACATTCCCTACTAGCTATGGAAACTGGCAACATTAAAAGAATACATAGAGCTATAAAAATGTTTGGAAAACTGTGAGTTTATTTTCACAAACAAACCTCAGTACTTCTTCAGGAGTGGAATGTTTCCTAGCCCTGGTCTATACTAGGACTTTAGGTCAAATTTAGCAACATTAAATCAATGTAAACCTGCACCCGTCCACATGATGAAGCCCTTTATTTCGACTTAAAGGGCTCTTAAAATTGATTTCCTTACTCCACCCCTGACAAGTGGATTAGGGCTTAAATTGGCCTTGCCAGCTCGAATTTGGGGTACTGTGGACAGTACCAGAACAGGGACCCGAAGCAGTGCCGCGTGAAACTGAAGGAACTGAGGCAAGCCTACCAGAAAACCAGAGAGGCGAACGGCCGCTCCGGGTCAGAGCCCCAAACATGCCGCTTCTATGATGAGCTGCATGCCATTTTAGGGGGTTCAGCCACCACTACCCCAGCCGTGTTGTTTGACTCCTTCAATGGAGATGGAGGCAACACGGAAGCAGGTTTTGGGGACGAAGAAGATGATGATGAGGAGGAGGTTGTAGATAGCTCACAGCAAGCAAGCGGAGAAACCGGTTTTCCCGACAGCCAGGAACTGTTTCTCACCCTGGACCTGGAGCCAGTACCCCCCGAACCCACCCAAGGCTGCCTCCTGGACCCAGCAGGCAGAGAAGGGACCTCCGGTGAGTGTACCTTTTAAAAAACTATACATGGTTTAAAAGCAAGCATGTGAAAGGATTACTTTGCCCTGGCATTCGCAGCTCTCCTGGATATACTCCCAAAGCCTTTGCAAAAGGTTTCTGGGGAGGGCAGCCTTATTGCATCCTTCATGGTAGGACACTTTACCACTCCAGTAACATGTACTCGGGAATATTGTACAACAAAGCATTGCAGTGTATGTTTGCTGGCGTTCAAACAACATCCGTTATTTATCTCTCTGTGTTATCCTCAGGAGAATGAGATATAATTCATGGTCACGTGGTTGAAATAGAGTACTTTTCTTCAGGGGACACTCAGAGGAGCCCATTCCTGCTGGGCTGTTTGCCTGTGGCTAAACAGAAATGTTCCCCGCTGTTAGCCACAGGGAGTGGGGAGGGTTGAGCGGGTAGACACGCGGTGGGAGGAGGCAAAATGCGACCTTGTAACAAAAGCACATGTGCTATGTATGTAATGTTAACAGCAAGGTTTACCCTGAAAGAGTGTAGCCACTGTTTTATAAAATGTGTCTTTTTAAATACCGCTGTCCCTTTTTTTTTCTCCATCAGCTGCATGTGTTTCAATGATCACAGGATCTTCTCCTTCCCAGAGGCTAGTGAAGATTAGAAAGAAAAAAAAATGCACTCGAGATGAAATGTTCTCTGAGCTCATGCTGTCCTCCCACACTGACAGAGCACAGACGAATGCGTGGAGGCAAATAATGTCAGAGTGCAGGAAAGCACAAAATGACCGGGAGGAGAGGTGGCGGGCTGAAGAGAGTAAGTGGCGGGCTGAAGACAGGGCTGAAGCTCAAATGTGGCGGCAGCGTGATGAGAGGAGGCAGGATTCAATGCTGAGGCTGCTGGAGGATCAAACCAGTATGCTCCAGTGTATGGTTGAGCTGCAGCAAAGGCAGCTGGAGCACAGACTGCCACTACAGCCCCTGTGTAACCAACCGCCCTCCTCCCCAAGTTCCATAGCCTCCACATCCAGATGCCCAAGAACGCGGTGGGGGGGCCTCCAGCCAACCAGCCACTCCACCACAGAGGATTGCCCAAAAAAAAAGAAGGCTGTCATTCAATAACTTTTAAAGTTGTAAACTTTTAAAGTGCTGTGTGGCATTTTCCTTCCCTCCTCCACCACCCCTCCTGGGCTACCTTGGTAGTCACCCCCCTATTTGTGTGATGAATGAATAAAGAATGCATGAATATGAAGCAACAATGACTTTATTGCCTCTGCAAGCGGTGATCGAAGGCAGGAGGGGAGGGTGGTTAGCTTACAGGGAAGTAGAGTGAAACGAGGGGTGGGGGGTTTCATCAAGGAGAAACAAACAGAACTTTCACACCGTAGCCTGGCCAGTCATGAAACTGGTTTTCAAAGCTTCTCTGATGCGTACCGCGCCCTCCTGTGCTCTTCTAACCGCCCTGGTGTCTGGCTGCACGTAACCAGCGGCCAGGCGATTTGCCTCAACCTCCCACCCCGCCATAAATGTCTCCCCCTTACTCTCACAGATATTGTGGAGCACACAGCAAGCAGTAATAACAGTGGGAATATTGGTTTCGCTGAGGTCTAAGCGAGTCAGTAAACTGCGCCAGCGCGCCTTTAAACGTCCATATGCACATTCTACCACCATTCTGCACTTGCTCAGCCTGTAGTTGAACAGCTCCTGACTACTGTCCAGGCTGCCTGTGTATGGCTTCATGAGCCATGGCATTAAGGGGTAGGCTGGGTCCCCAAGGATACATATAGGCATTTCAACATCCCCAACAGTTATTTTCTGGTCTGGGAATAAAGTCCCTTCCTGCAGCTTTTGAAACAGACCTGAGTTCCTGAAGATGCGAGCGTCATGTACCTTTCCCGTCCATCCCACGTTGATGTTGGTGAAACGTCCCTTGTGATCCACCAGAGCTTGCAGCACTATCGAAAAGTACCCCTTGTGGTTTATGTGCTCGGAGGCTTGGTGCTCCAGTGCCAAGATAGGGATATGGGTTCCGTCTATGGCCCCCCACAGTTAGGGAATCCCATTGCAGCAAAGCCATCCACTATGACCTGCACATTTCCCAGGGTCACTACCCTTGGTATCAGCAGATCTTTGATTGAGTGGGATACTTGCATCACAGCAGCCGCATCAGTAGATTTGCCCACTCCAAATTGATTCCCAATTGACCGGTAGCTGTCTGGCGTTGCAAGCTTCCACAGGGCTATCGCCACTCGCTTCTCGACTGTGAGGGCTGCTCTAATCTTGGTATTCATGCGCTTCAGGGCAGGGGAAAGCAAGTCAAAAAGTTCCATGAAAGTGCCCTTACGCATGCGAAAGTTTCGCAGCCACTGGGAATCGTCTAAGACCTGCAACACTATGCAGTCCCACCAGTCTGTGCTTGTTTCCCAAGCCCAGAATCGGCGTTCCACAGCATGAACCTGCCCCATTAGCACCATGATGCATGCATTGGCAGGGTCCATGCTTTCAGAGAAATCTGTGTCCATGTCCTGATCACTCACGTGACCGCGCTGACGTCGCCTTCTCACCCGGTATCGCTTTGCCAGGTTCTGGTGCTGCATATTCTGCTGGATAATGCATGTGGTGTTTAATGTGCTCCTAATTGCCAAAGTGAGCTGAGCGGCCTCCATGCTTGCCTTGGTATGGAGTCCACACAGAAAAAAGGCGCGGAACGATTGTCTGCCGTTGCTCTGACAGAGGGAGGGGCGACTGACAACACGGCTTACAGGGTTGGCTTCAGGGAGCTAAAATCAACAAAGGGGGTGGCTTTACATCAAGGA
The DNA here is from genome assembly GCF_965140295.1 of Lepidochelys olivacea. NCBI lineage: Eukaryota > Metazoa > Chordata > Testudines > Cheloniidae > Lepidochelys > Lepidochelys olivacea. The sequence goes on from NC_140412.1 coordinate 32,243,711, forward strand.
GTATTTCAGGCAGGACTTCATGGAGGGTTCCAATAAAAAATGGTGCACCTAAGTTATTGTTCTTATTGGAACAAGGAGGTTAGCCTGGCCTCTGATTGATACATGGCTAGATTTACCTCGCTGCACCTTCTCTGTGAGTGACTGCAGTGTGACCTAGAGGAATGAGTCCCCTAGACAGGGGAGGGGGGGAAGCAAATGAGTACAAAACAAATCTGGTCTATTTCTTGTTTTGATCCACTCCATCTATCTTTTACATCTTTGGCTGGCAGCAGATGGTGCAGAAGGACTGCATGCCATCCACATCTCATGGCTGCTCGGCAGAAGATGGTACAATACGACTGCTAGCCATCGTTATCTCTTGCCTGCCCGGCAGAAGATGGTACAGTACGACTGCTAGCAATCCATATTGCCTGCCTGCTCACCATAAGACGGTTCAATAGGACTGACTGCAGGACTAAAGAGAATGACCTGGTCAAGTCACTCCAAATTTAGTCCCTGCGCCCATGTCTGCCCAGGTGCTCCCAGCCGATGTGGCCAGGAGCACCTCGGACATGACGAGGACGGCTACCAGTCGTACTGTACCGTCTGCTGCCAGAAGGCAATGGGTTGCTGCTACTGTTTAGCAATGCCGTACCGCGTCTGCCAGGACCCAGGAGACATACGGTGACGGTTACCTGAGCGGGCTCCATGCTTGCCGTGGTATGGCGTCTGCACAGGTAACTCAGGAAAAAAGGCACGAAACGATTGTCTGCCCTTGCTTTCACGGAGGGAGGGAGGGAGGGAACGGGGGCCTGACGATATGTACCCAGAACCACCTGCGACAATGTTTTAGCCCCATCAGGCATTGGGATCTCAACCCAGAATTCCAATGGGCAGCGGAGACTGCGGGAACTGTGGGATAGCTAACCACAGTGCAACGCTCCAGAAGTCGACTCTAGCCTCAGTACTGTGGAAGCACTCCGCCGAGTTAATGCACTTAATGCACTTAGAGCATTTTCTGTGGGGACACACACACTCGAATATATAAAACCGATTTCTAAAAAACCGACTTCTATAAATTCGACCTTATTCCGTAGTGTAGACATACCCTTAAGTTGCCTTGAAAAGCCTGAAGCTCACTACACAAATCTGTAGGATCCATGTCTTTTGAATTTTCATGAGTCAATGCCAACTCCAGTTTTATACAGAATTCTCTTATCTGTTTTGCTGTTTTCTTTTGCAAGCTGTGGATATCATATAGAAAGCCAAATGCTGACTTGAGCATCTGCATCTGTTGAAATCTTTCTTCAACCGAGTGAATAGCAGTATCAAGGACTGTGAAATAGAAATTCACTTTGAACCTTTGTTTTGGGTTCTGAATGGGTGTGTCTCATCCTTCATACGAAAGCTGCTGTTTCTTTGGCCAAATGTCAACAGGCTCTGGTTCAAACTCTGTCGGAAAGTCTATTTCTTCAGCAAGCTCAAGAGAATCTACTAGGGTTCTTCTGAACCCTTCATTACTTCTGAATTCCTCTAGAATATTTTTAGTTTGCTGCAGTTTTTGAATGTATGTTCAGAATGTATGTTCAAGTTCTTTTCCTGAAGTTGCTTACTAGTGCGGTTAATCTCGAAAAGGATACTATACCACAAAATGAGTGAAGTCACAAATTTGAACTTGGAAAGGTCATTTGCAAGACCTTCTGCGTCTGAACTTGTTGTATTGCCAGATGATCCAGTAAAGGTAGTATCATCAGAAATTTCAATTAAGGCATCAGAAATGTTTCCAAGTTCATAGCGAAGAGGCTTCAAAGCATCACTGTAACTCTCCCATCTTGTCTGACGAAGTGGTTTCACAGTTAGAGAATTCACATGGCGAGTCAGAATCTCCCAACGGTGTGTTGAGCCTGAGAAAAACACATAAACCCTTTGCACCAGGTTAAAGAAACTGCTTGCCTGCAAACAGCATCTAGCAGCATCACTGACAACCAAATTCAGAGAAAGTGCACTGCAAGGAACAAAAAAAGGCCCCAGGATAGATTTCCATCATTCTCCTTTTCACACCATTGTCTTTACCCATCGTATTATTCCCATTATCATAGCCTTGGCCATGTAAGTTTTCAACAAATAATGACATTGTTTCAAGCTCTTGTAGAATAGTTTCTGCCATAAATGCTCCAGTCGTCTCCTTCAGTGGTATGAAACCCCAAAATTGTTCCTTTATGAGCACTTCAGCATTATCTTCACCTGCAGACTTTTCCATATCCACAAAATGAATGATGATTGTCATTTGTTCAACATGACTCACATTTGGTGTACAGCCCAGTATTATTGAAAAGTATTTTGCAGAATGGGCAGCGTCTACAGTTTTCTTTTTAATGGCATTTGCTAGGATTTGAATCAGTTCATTCTGCATATTTTTTCCTAAGTAATGAACCTGTGTTTCATGATCAGTTATTTTACGCAGATGCTCCTTCATGACTGGATCAAACAAAGCTAGGTATTCAACAAATTTTAAAAAGTTTCCATTACCTGGAGTGTATCATTTTTCATTTGTACCACAACCGAGGAATGCTAAATTTTTCCCACCAAGAAGTGTCACTAAATCAATAAGACACTCTAATATTTGTTGCCAATATTCTTCTTTCTCCTTGATCACATGTAAATTTTCTTCATCAGTAGTGTTTCCTTTTTTAAATCGTAATTCAAGTTCTTTCCAATTTTGAAAACATTCCAAATGTTCTGTACTTCTTTCCTGTGAAGAGAGAATTGAAAATATGTTTTCCAGTCCTTCCAACCATTTTCAGTAAGTGGTGTACCAATTGCTTGATTTCCAAACAACTTGAAGCGAAAGCAATACACAGAGTCCTTCTACCCTGAATATGGTAACCAGTTTCGATGAATTTCTTCCCCATTAATGAGTTTCCTCTTGTAATGCTGAGCAGAGAATTTTCTTTTATTTCCATCCTTAGGGAAGGGAAATTCAGGAACTTGTTTGGGTCCATGTTCCACGAGAATTTGCCTCACACTGTCATCACATCTGGGCCATGGTCCCAATATTATAAGTTGTTTGTAACTTCCTCATCCTTTCTTCCTTCTACTTCATTTACTTCAATTTCTGCATGTGTCTCTGAAGGTGAATACATTTTCTCCACTTCCATATCAGTCTGATGCTGTGAGCTGCCTTCATCTAGAAGTAAGTTTCCATCATCTTGAGTTTCCAGACTGTTTTTTTGTGGATGTGAGCTACCCTCATCTCAAAGTAATATACCTTCATCTTGATGTTCCAGACTGCTTCCGTGCGGATGTGAGCTAACCTCCTCCTCTCCAAGTAAAATTCCTTCATCTGAATGCTGTGAATTGCTTCCATCTTTATTTGGATTGAAGAGAAGATATTTCAGGAAGGATCCCTGCTGTTTTGCACCTTTTCCTTCTCAGCCTTTCATTTACGATACTCAGCTCCTGAGGGTTTTCTTTTTCCTCTTTCTGCCATGGAGCATTTGAATATTGTTACGTACTCTGCTCCCAACTGCAAGCATTATAGCTTTAAGGATGGCTGACACACCACATGGTTGGCGATTTAAACCACATTGCAGCCATCCCAGCACATCTTTTCACTGCTTAAAGGTTCAGTGATTAGTAACATACACTCACTTACCTATTAAAACTGTTAGTTACAGCATTTACATGGAAACAAAATGACCTTTTTCAACATTATAACCCGACACCGGTTGTTTGGAAAGTAATCCCCTTCCTCACGGTTACCCGCTTCGAGTGTGACGTCATCACTTTCATAGTCTATTAAGCATTAATGCTGTTACTTTTCTTTTATAGACCTTATTTATTACATGCAAACCAGTTATAACAAAGAAAAGTTCATAACTATACAGTCCAATAATAATGATAAGGTTTAATAATGCTTAAAGATACTCACATTTTGGATTTATAATGCTGAAAGACATTATTCTTTATGCTTTGGCATCAAGAAACACAATTTTCCACTGTATTAGCTTAATTCTTAACCATCTACCTGCGATGTGTGTTAAAATGATCATTTGACATGTATCAACTCGTGATATCTCTGCTCTACATGAATTTATGGCTATGCAACCTTGATGTTTATTCGAGTTAGGTGTCACTAGCATTGCAGCTCTTGCCGCTGGCGGATGTGTTTCATTGTGGCTGAGTTATTGCTTATCAAAATTACGGAGTGGGTCATCTTGACCCTACATCACAAATTGAAAAAATATTTTGCTAAAATATTATTTATTTTTGCAGTAAATAAAAGATTTGACATATTAGTAAATTCTCAGAAATATAGAGAAATTAATTATAATTCATATTCCCTCCGTACATGCACAGGAATTGAAATAATGACATCTTCATTATTTTATTTGTATTTTTTTTCATCTTTTTCATTTTTTGTTCATTTTATTTTTTTTATTTGATTTTTTTCCTCGAATTTGGTGCCCCATTTAACCTGGCATCCTAGGCGACCACCTAGTTTGCCTAAATGGACGGGCCGATTTATCAACATTTATCCAATGTATCCGATTTATCCAATTTATCAACATTTATCCAATGTTGATAAATTGGAATGTGTTCAGAGAAAAGCCAGAAGAATGATTAAAGGATGAGAAAAGCTACCTTATAGTGATAGACCCAAAGAACTCAACGTATTCAGTTTAACGGGAGTGACTTGATTACAGTCTTTAAGGATCTACATGGGAAATAAATACTCAATAATGGGCACCTCAATCTACCAGAGAAAGATATAACTTGATTCAGTGCTTGGAATTTGAAGCTAGACAAACTCAGATTGAAAATAAAGTGTACATTTTTAACAGTCAGGTTAATTAACCATTGAAACCAGGGGTCATGGTGGATTCTCCATCTGGAGGATTATTTTAAATCAATATTGGATTTTTTTTTTCAAAAACTTATGTTCTATAATTATTTTGGGGAAGTTCTATGGCGTGTGTTTTTCAGGAGGTCAAGACTAGATGATCACAATGGTCCCTTCTGGCCTTGAAATCTATTATTTTTTCTGAGGATGCTGTGTGCAGAGGTGAAAGTAAGTCAGTACACCCCGGCACGGTGTACCGGCAAGAGCCGGTGCGCCGTACCGGGGTGGATAGGCTTCCCCAGGTGCAATTTAAAGGCCTGCAGCTCCCAGCGCAGCTGGAGCCCCCGGCCCTTTAAATTGCTGCCAGAGCCCCGGGGTAGCGGCAGTGGGGCTGAGCCAGTGATTTAAAGGCCCGGGGTGGTAGTGGCGGCCGGAGCCCCATTCCCAGAGCCCTGGAGAAGCGGCGGTGGGGCTCCGGGGACAATTCAAAGGGCCAAGGGTTCTGGCTGCCGCTACTGCCCCGGGCCCTTTAAACCACTGTCAGAGCCCCCAGCTGCCGCTGTTACCCTGGCGGGGGGAGGAAGAGAGGGGGAAGGAGGCACTTACCGGTAGAGGGTGGACCAGGGTTGACTCTGACCCCCCAGACCCACCCCTTCTGGGGGCCAGAACTGGCCCCAGCCCAGTCCCGTACCGGTAAGTCCCTAGACTTAGTTTCACCCCTGGCTTTGTTCCAATTTTGCAACTGCAAACTAAATGTGAGGCTTAATCATAATGTTAGATGGATTGGAATCCAATATTTCCCAGGATGTGTAGTCACTGGGAGGAATTAAATAAGGCAGTCATCTAAATGTACATTAATGAGTTAGGCTTCAAACACTTAGCAGACTCTGGGGCCTGATCCTGCAATAGTGACATGCGTGATTGAAGTCATTCACAAGAGTAGTCCTATTCAATAGACAAAGTCACATGCATTGGTGTTCACAGGATCAGGCCTTACAGCTCTATTAATAACGTAGACCCACTAGAAAGGATTTGCAGAGGGCGGTTGCTTGTAAAACATCATATTCCATAGCATAATGAATAAATATGAAATAATTTTGAACAGTGGAATATGGAATAGTTTCCCTCGGTTGATAAATCAGAAAGTAAACAAGATAATAGCCTTGAGGAGCACAAGTCTCTCTGATCTTTCTCAGCCTGTGCTGTTTGTATTCTTGTAAAACAGTCAATGGGAGACAGATGGAGTCTTAAAAATAAATAAAAAATCTGCTCCTAGGTATAGTGGCAAGTTTGCAGATTGTATAATAAATATTGATATTTTAAAATGGAATAATGAACAAATACTACGTGTTCTTGTTAGTTCATCAAAAACAGCTCAACTACCTCTCTCCCAGAGAAACAGAATTAGTATGATTTCTGCAAGCCTTCCTGAATACATGCCTTGGAGACAGTCAATACTAAGTAACTTAAATGATGTGTATAGTCTCAACCAATCCATCATGCAAATGCATAGGAGAAGCTGTCTGAACATTTCCAGGAGAGGTCTAATTCTACACTCAGTTTGGACAAAGATGTCACTTACATGGAAAAATTCTCACAATGCCATATATCCACAGTAGAGCTATTGATCTGAAAAAGAGTGTTCTTCCAGTGTTCCGTTTTACTTGTCACTATTTTGTGTAATTCTATTTGAATATTTATACCCTGACTTAAAAAAAGCATGTAACGGGGAAATGAGAATGGAATTTTTAAATAATTTATGCAGTTTCTTCTATTCTTTGCTCACATAACAGCTGGGTTCAAAGAATTAAGGTTGTTTGTGTAACCCTAGTTTGACTCCTTTTGTCTATATACATTATTATACAGCCTTTAAATTACATACCATTTTTTCCATAGGACCCCTGCCTCATTAAGTGCACAGGATGGACCTGGTCTGGGGATGAATTAGGGTTGTTTAGCAAAGGAGGATACTGTGTGAAGGAATCCAGGCTTGTTTGTTACAAAAGCTGGAAGGAGTGTAGTGAATGAGACAGATGATTGCAGAAAGAGAAAGGATGGCTCATGGTTAAGACAGCTGAATAAGTCCTGAAGAACTTTCCTCACCTCCGCCACAGAATTCCTGTGTGATACTAGGCAAGTCATTTAATATCAAACTTTTCACAGGTGGTCACTAACTGGAGGCTCCTCATTTTACGGCTGCCCACTTGATACCTTGAGCTCTGATTTGCAGATGTGCTGAACATTCACAATTCCAGCTGAAGCCAATGGGAGCTGTGCTTTGACTATGTCAAGTCCTATATAATACTAAACACTCTGAAAAATCTGGTCTTAGACCTCTTGAATTGGGAACCCAAAACTAGCGGATGTTTTTTCACCTCTGTGCCTCATTTCCTCTCTTGTAAAATGGGAATAATACCAACTCCTCACCTCACATGGGCATTTAATGTTTGTGAAGCACTCAAATACTATAATGATGAGTGCTAAGGAAAGCCCATGAGGAAATTAATTATTCTGTCTTCAGAACAGTGTTTGAATAGTGGACAGTAAATAAGGCCGGGACCACACATTGACCAATGAGAAGAAAACAAAATATTGAATAGCTTGTCATTAATTGAGCACTGTCCATCCTGTGTGCTGAATGAGGCTGGGGTCCTGTGGAAAAAATAGTATGTGATCAGGCAATTAAAGACTGTATCATAATGGATATCCACAAAGGGGAGGGGGTAAATCAGGGTTGCATGGTCAGACTTAATTCTGACACTTCCTAGCTTCTGAGTGTTTGACTTTGCAAGCTTATTAATAAGGCTGGCTAGAAAGCAAGATTTTTGTTTTGTGAAAAACTTAGATGTTTCAACACTTCTTTTCATTCCCTATTGAAACAAAAACTAGACCTTCCAACATTTTTCATGGGGCAGGGAGCCAGCAAGGAACTAAATGAGTGTCTCCCATCTCTCAGGTGAATGGCATAACCACTAGGCTTTTATCTCTGCTGGGTTCCCCCCCACCTTTCTCTCTGTCAGAGTGGTTTTGACAAGAAATTCCATCCTGCACTTGATAAATGGTATTGATGAATTAACAATTTCCCAGCAAAAAAAACAAAAACAACACTTTGAAAAGCCCCTGACCAGTTCTACTTAATGTTCTTTTAGCATAGTTTTTTGTATGTAATTTCCTAGTTTTTTTAAAAAGGCAACTGAAAAAAACAAATTTCACCGTCTGGCATCATACTGATGTCCATGTGGTTCATCAGTAGGATGGGAGCCTTCAGAACCACTGCTCAGGCCTCTACCACTTTAGCTAATGGAGTATTTGATAGAGGATAACAACTTGGTACTGCAATGTGGACCCGCACTAGAGGGGAGATAAGACACATTTTGTCAGGCTAGACTGTGCTTTGTTGTAATACACCTGCACAGGGGATTAAGAGCCTGTAGGGCTTGCCCCAATCTTGTTGATTAGCAGCTCCAGGTACTGGGAAAAAGAATAGCCTACACTTCAGATGCTCCCCACTGCAATCAAGGGGACAGGGAAGAGTGAGCAGAGTCATGGCTCTGTCCCTTTAGACACAAGCCAACAGTGGTGGCTGGACAAATAGGGGGGAGTATAATGTGTCTTTTTTAGCTTTGTACCAACTTATTCCCCACAGTACAACAGGGGTGCACCAGAGAAATCAAGCTGAAGCACAACATCACCTAGGTCTACCTTGAAACCAGCATGTATATGTTCCATCCCATACTCAGCATTGTTCCTAAAGGTAAAATCTAGCTCGAATTCGAAGTATCACTGGAAAATGTAGTCTTTCTGCTCCTCAGCTCTCTCTTGCTTGTATCCTTCATAATGTCTGTCTTTCCAGTGTATTTTATATATAGGCTTAGTCATAACAATGTATAGGCAAGCGTCAGAAGACCTTGTGCATTTCGCTCAACTTCACTACTACAGGAACACGCTGTCAGCATCATTCACTTAAATCCTTGCCTAACATTCTGTTTACAAGAGAATGCTTGTGATATTGCCTGTCAGTTCTTATTACCTTTTGATCAACAGCTTCTCAGGAATGGCACTGCCAGAAGCAGTTGACTTTGACAATGTAAATGTGTGTAATGGAGTTCACTTATGTGTAAGTTAGTCATTTTGCAGCAGGCATAATAAATTATGTTAACTTTTATAGACAATTACAGCTGGGTGACCTCTAGGGCTATATGGTTTAAGTTAGATCGAAACAAATATAAACAACTTTGAGGGCCAGTGATAACTTTTGAAATGTGGTGTCATGCAAGTCTCAAAAGAGATCAGATATGAAATCCTGAAACAGCAAATAGCCTAACAATTTAAAAATATAACACATACTCTTCATCTGTGCATCCACAGAGACTAACTCATGTTTGCCTCTCAAACCAAAAAATATAAATTCTTACTCTGTTTTGAATACATTTGACCTAACAAAGACTGAATATTGTTTGGTGGATCAGGCCAGGGGACACTTTCATTATGTGAATCTTCCAATTCTCTCTGAAAAATGCTGCTCATTCCCAAGAAGGCCTTTTTATCATTTTGTTCCTCCTTACGTAAGTTATTTTTATTTAGAGCTTTCTGTAAGTGTAAAAAATATGGCTAATCTTCAACAGACTAGTGATTAGAACAAAGCCACCTGAATAGGATTTTAGGTACCATCTACAAAGGGAAATGTATTGTGTCTAAGAACTATGTAATATGGTAATTTGATCTTGCTTGCTTAAATGACACATAATGTTACAGATATGCTCAGAACCATGTTAGACCTATGGAGTTTACACAGGCCCTTAACATACTACATTGAATAAGCCAAGTGTGTAAAGGTACCTATGGGCAAGGTTGCCTGTTTGCTTTCATTCTAAAAGATCTTTTTCTAGATGCTTACACTTCTGTTAAACTTTTACCTTCTGAAATATTCTGAAATTTTGGCCTAGAAGCCATTTTTTCTCAATTTTTGCTCAAAAAGATTTTGAACACAAAAACAATGGAGATACACATATTTTACCAGCCAGTATTTAAAAAACAAAAAGAGAACAAAAAATACTATTTGTAGGGACTCTAGTTCTTCAGCAGAAGGTGGAAAACACTTTAAATCTAGTACTGAAATAGCCCCTAGGTTAAAAGTGGCCCAGTGAAAAATCCATTTTGATTTTGCTGAGTTATAAGGGTTAAAATACTTTATACAATAACAGGTCTTTCTGACAAATGGTGGCTCAAACTCCCCATGGGCACCATGCATGCATCTGTCTAGGAACAAAGTGAAAATGATCATTCTCAATCTCCTTTTTTCCTTCTATTCATATATGTGTTAGAATAAGTTTAGGTTTAGAACCTGCTCCTCCATCATGATCTACTAGCACAGATCCCTGTAACAGTGAATGGCTTATTGAAAAAAGTGGGACTGCATGGGAACAAAGATCCATGATAGTGGAATCTCAAATCAGCACTGGGCCACTGGTATATAGGTGTATGTGGAATATGCTCTGTGAAAGGTCTGTGATATTTTTAGACATAATATGTAAAAATGTAGGTGCTCTTCAGTAGCCCTTACCTGAGTACAGTGTAAACATTTATTTTGGCAAGGACTACACAGAAGCACTTGCGCCATTGAGTGCACATAAGAAGATAAGAATGGCCGTACTGGGTCAGACCAAAGGTCCATTCAGCCCAATATCCTTTCTATTGACAGTGGCCAATGCCAGGTGCCCCAGAGGGAGTGAACCTAACAGGGAATGATCAAGTGATCTCTCTCCTGCCATCCATCTCCACCCTCTGACAAACAGAGCTAGGGACACCATTCCTTACCCATCCTGGCTAATAGCCATTAATGAACTTAACCTCCATGATTTTTTCCAGTTCTCTTTTAAACCCTGCTATAGTCCCAGCCTTCACAACCTCCTCAGGGAAGGAGTTCCACAGGTTGACTGTGCGCTGAGTGAAGAAGAACATTGTTTTATTTGTTTTAAACCTGCTACCCATTAATTTCATTTGGTGCCTCCTAGTTCGTATATTATGGGAACAAGTAAACAACATTTCCTTATTCACTTTCTCCACACCACTCATGATTTTATATACCTCTATCATATCCTCTCTTAGGCCGGTCTACACTACAAGTTTATGTTGGATTTAGCAGCATTAAATCCGAATTAACTGTGCACCCGTCCACACAATGAAGCCATTTTTTCGACATAAAGGGCTCTTAAAACCGATTTACGTACTCCCCAATGAGGAGATTAGCGCTGAAATCAGCATCGCCATTTCGAATTAGGGTTAGTGTGGATGCAATTCAAAGGCATTGGCCTCCGGGAGCTATCCCACAGTGCACCATTGTGACCGCTCTGGACAGCACTCTGAACTAGGATGCACTGGCCAGGTGTACAGGAACTTTTGAATCTCATTTCCTGTTTGGCCAGGCGAGCTCATCAGTACAGGTGACCTTACAGAGCTCATCAGCACAGGTAACCATGCAGTCCCAGAATCGAAAAAGAGCTCCAGCATGGACTGAACGGCAGGTACTGGATCTGATCACTGTATGGGGAGAGGAATCTGTGCTATCAGAACTACGTTCCAAAAGACGAAATGCCAAAACATTTCAAAAAATCTCAGAGGCCATGAGAGACAGAGGCTACATCAGGGACGCAACACAGTGCCGCGTGAAACTTAAGGAGCTCAGACAAGCATACCAGAAAACCAAAGAATCAAATGGACGCTCCAGGACAGAGCCCCAGACATGCCGCTTCTACGCTGAGCTGCATGCAATTCTAGGGGGGGCTGCCACCACTACCCCACCCCTCTGCATGGACTCCAATGATGGGGTACTTTCCACCATTCCTGAAGATTTTGCAGATGAGGAAGATGAGGAGGAGGACGACGAGCTTGGGGAGAGCACACAGCACACCGTTCTCCCCGACAGCCAGGATCTTTTTATCACCCTGACTGAAATACCCTCCCAACCCAACAAAGCCAGAGAAGGGACCTCTGGTGAGTGTATCTTTTAAAATATAATACATGTTATAAAAGCAAGCGGTTTTTTAATGATTAAGTAGCCCTGAGGACTTGCGATGCATTCAAGGCCAGTACTGCTACTGGAAAAGTCTGTTAATGTGTCTGGGGATGGAGCGGAAATCCTCCAGGGACATCTCCAAGAAGCTCTCCCGGAGGTTCTCTAAAAGCCTTTGCAGAAGATTTCTGGGGAGATCAGCCTTATTCCGTCCTCCATGGTAGGACACTTTAGCACGTGATGCTAATAGCAAGTAATCTGGTATCATTGCATGACAAAGCCTGGCAGCGTATGGTCCCGGTGTTTGCTGGCATTCAAGCAACATCCGTTCTTTATCTCTCTGTGCTGTCCTCAGGAGAGTGATATTGTTCATGGTAACCTGGTTGAAATAGGGGAATTTAATTAAGGGGACATTCAGAGATGCCCGTTCCTACCGGGCTATTTGCCTTTGGCTGAAAAGAAATCCTCCCCGCAGTTAGCCACGCGGTTCGGGGGGGGACATTGGTGCTGAGCTGTTTGCGTTTGGCTATCAGGGATCTTTCCTGATACCGGCCAGGCGGTGGAGGGAGGGGTAAAGCGATCATCCCAGAGAATTGGATGGGGGGAGGGGGTTAGTTTGATTTCTGCTGCTGCACATTAACAGGAAAACCACAGCACTTAATGGCCAACTCAATGGGATTTGCTTGGTTTGGGAAAGGAGGGCGCTGCTGTTATGAAGGTTGCAGAAGCCAAAACACTACAGATCTGGGGACCTGCATGAAAAACCCCCTAAGCTTATTTTTACCAGCTTAGGTTAAAACTTCCCCAAGGTACAAACTATTTTACCTTTTTCCCTTGGACTTTGTTGCTGCCACCACCAAGCATCTAACAAATATATAACAGGGAAAGAGTCCGCTTGGAAACGTCTTTCCCCCCAAAATCCTCACAAACCCTACACCCCCTTTCCTGGGGGATGAAGTGAGCTGTAGCTCACGAAAGCTTATGCTCAAATAAATTTGTTAGTCTCTAAGGTGCCACAAGTACTCCTTTTCAGAAGCAAAGATGAGACCTATTCCTTTACAGGTTAGTGTAGGTTGTATGAATAAGTCCTGCTGTGTACAGCTTAGCAGTTTAAGTTTTACTGCAGTCTTTTTAATCTAATCATTTTAACTCAAACACAACACACAACTGTGGGTGATCTCAAAACATATCAATAAAAATCTAGTTCTCAAAGCAAGGTTCCAACATGACCTGGGTACTTCTTAACTTCCCTTTATTTAAGTGATTTTTTTAAAGTCTTTCCCAAAGTTTAGCTTAGTCCATAGGCTTTACATCCAAAATTAATAATCCAGAGGTTTTTTTGTCTCTTTCTTACAGGTAGGCCTGGCTATTTGGTTCTCTTTCATGACAGTTTCCCCCATCCCTCCTGTGAAGTAAGCTTCCTACAAGACTTAGGCATCCCCTTGTTCCAGAAAGTCCTCTTAAACTGCTCCATTTGGTTAGACTAGCCAGAACCCGCATGTTGAAAAGGGGATTAAGTAAAGTGCTCCTTAACTTTCTGGTATGTTGATATGATCTCCAGCTTCTTATTTTTCACGCATTGAGAACCAGGGTCACACCTTTCAATCATCTGACCAGAAGTAGCAATGTGCTCTTAAGTCAGTTTATTACTGAGCTAGTCAAACCAATGAGATTTTCTCTTTTTTTTTCAGGATAAGCTTCTTTTCTGTTTGTAGGCAGTATTGTCCTATAGGTAAATTGCCCTACTCATGAATTGTTGGCGTTTGAATGTGGATTCTGCTGTTAACCCAATACTGAACAGGATAGACAATAGACCACCTTTCAATTTTAAACTAAGAAATAATAATACATATGCTTTGGGGTTGACAATTTTAATGAAATACATAGAAGCTTTAAAGTTTGGGATTTGTACTAAAACTATGACTGTCTGTGAACTAGCAATTTTCTTTTTTAACAAAGTATTCACTGTAGCTATCATGTTGCAGAAGGATGGTCCCAGGGTTAGGGCACTTGTCTGGTATTTGGAAGACCTGCCTTCAAGTCCCTGCTCTGTCACAGACTTTCTATATGACCTTGGGCAAGTCACTTAGTCTCACTGTACTTCAGTTTCCTATCTATAAAATTGGATAAAAGCACTTTCCAACCTCACAGGGGTATTTTGAAGCTAAAGATTATCAGGAATCTGATATTACAGTAATGGGGGTCATAAGTACCTAACCATGGCTTGTCAAATATTACTCAGGTGCTAACACAGCTACATAGCTTTTGGTTCAAGGAGACGACTTACATTACCTGGTAATATTATAAAATGTAAAAGTTCTTCAGATTTTCAGTTTTCAGATACTAGTTTAATGAGTATTCAGTGCGAAATAAAAGCCCGTGGGGCCTGCTTTTCCAGGGACTTGCACTTTTGTGGATTGATTTCCTTCTGTGCCAAGTGGATATAAAATGCTACCGCCTCAGGATGGCAGCATTTTATATTTACTTTACAGAGATGTAAGTGACTACACAAAGGGCAAGACAGTGAAGAACTAGGTTCTTGTACCCCTAGTCAGCCATGAAAGTGCAATTTACTAGTGTTTGGGGCAATGATGGTGCACACATATCTCTCTAGTGGTTCACCCCAACATCTTTCTATCATAACCTGCTTCAGCAGAAGTGGCCTATGTGTTTGATGCTGAAGGATATCAGTATTTATCATACAAGCTGATCATTGTGGTGTCTGTCAGTTTGTGGACAAAGCTTCATTAGAAAATACAAGTATTCTTAAAACCTTCTCCTTCTAGGGTACTCTTTGTTCCCTGGTAGTGGCCCATCACCTCTTTATTTTTGAGAAGTTAGTCTACAAAAATCCAGTTTCCACGATTCAAACCACAAATGCAATTGTACATTTCAGTCTGTAAAGTAATTGTTCAGTCCTGCAGTCCTTATTCAGGTAATAGACTCATCAACTTCAGTCTGATTAAGGACTGTAGGATTGGTCCCTGTATCTTGTATCGAAAGAAGGATGGACTATTGCTAGTATTGTAGGTATTTTTAATCACTAAGTATTGTGATAGAAATGTGAGCCACAAAAAAATCTCTTTTCTTTCACTGTTACCTGGTGCCTATTGCATATTTGCAGGTACTTCTGCTATTGGTTACTGAATCCTCAGTTTTCTCTACTCTAACTTTAAAATAAAGGGTTGTATTTGTGAAGCTAGGCATTAGCAATGCCACACACATTGGCACACAATTTATGCAAACAAATGCCAGATATGTGTATGCAAATCAGATATTTGCACATGGTAACTCAAGAACCAAGCTGGATTTTTACTCATGCAAATACCTGATTTCTGTGCCTTCAAATATCTAATTTCTGAACACATGTTGGTGTTTATAGCTTTGAAAATCTGGCCCTAAGTTTATATTGTTCTCATAGCCTGCATTCTGATACTTATACATTGTCTCATGTACTGTTTGGGCCCTACAAATCAACCTAGGCTGTACATTCCATCTTCTTGGAACTGTACAAATAGTACACAATACTTTATAATACCAGGAAAGGTGGGTTTTAAGAGTACATTATAAAGAACTGAAATACAGACAAAGATAGTGTCATGAACACAAGAGAAATAATCATTTTAACCTCCCTCCAGTAGTTGCTGTAATAGAATATAATGAACCAAAAGCTCTCTTCCACTAACTCCTTTTCTGAGAATTTTACAGAATGAACCATTTTTTGCAAAAGAGATAAGTGCTGAGTGTTTTGTGTTCACATGATGTTTCAGAGCTTTGAAACAGAAACTTTCTCTGAACATTGCCTTTTAACTTTTGAAAAGATTTTGGTTTAATTAAAATATATATCATTATTCTAGTAACTTTACTAGAATTTTTATTGAGAAATTTTTACAAGGAAACCATTTTTGAATGTATAAACTACCAAGCTGTGTGCAGTGTTTTGGCTATAAATACTGCTTTAGGATTTGCTGCAGTTAGTTCTTGCTTCACTGACCTTGATGGCTGGACAATTACTTCAAATGGTGTAAAACTGCTTGAAAAAAAATGCCATTTGTGACAGACATTTAGACAGAAACACTAACTGAAAGTGTCATGTATGGACTGCCAACATACTGCCAAGTGTCACCATTAGTTAAAGCACACTGACAATGAACTAGACTCAGTCTGTGGGCCAGATCCTGGGGTCAGGATGATCGTCAGTGCAGGACAGGCTTGTATGTTCAAATGTGACATACCACTACTGCCTCTCTGCAAGGCTCCCCCCGAGAATCATAGAGTCATAGAATATCAGGGTTGGAAGGGATCTCAGGAAGTCATCTAGTCCAACCCCCTGCTCAAAACAGGACCAATCCCCAACTAAATCATCTCAGCCAAGTCTTTGTCAAGCCTGACCTTAAGAACCTCAAAGGAAGGAGATTCCACCACCTCCCTAGGTAACACATTCCAGTGCTTCACCACCCTCCTAGGGAAAAAGTTTTTCCTAATATCCAACCTAAACCTCCCCCACTGCAACTTGAGACCATTACTGGTTGTTCTGTCAAGATTAGAAGTGTTAGAGCAACCTAATTCCTGGCTGTTTTCAGTGGGTAGCATAGACTAGAGGAATCCTCAAGGTGATCTAACTGTTTGTAAAAAGACCAGCTATGTACAGAGGCAATACTGGATCAGGAACATACAAAGGTAATTTTAAGTCATCAGAACATAAAAATGGCCATACTGGGTCAGACCAAAAGTCCACCCAACCCAGTGCTTTGTCTACCGACAGTGTCCAATGCCAGGTGCCCCAGAGGGAGTGAACCTAACAGGGAATGATCAAGTGATCTCTCTCCTGCAATCCATCTCCACCCTCTGACAAACAGAGGCTAGGGACACCATTAATGGACTTAAACCATTAATGGACTTAACCTCCATGAATTTTTCCAGTTCTCTTTTAAACCCTGTTATAGTCCCAGCCTTCTCAACCTCCTCAGGTAAGGAGTTCCACAGGTTGACTGTGCACTGAGTGAAGAAGAACATCCTTTTATTTGTTTTAAACCTGCTACCCATTAATTTCATTTGGTGCCCCCTAGTGCTTATATTATTATATAACTTTTCCTTATTCACTTTCTTCACACCATGATTTTATATACCTCTATCATATCCCCCCCCTTAGTCTCCTCTTTTCCAAGCTAAAAGGTCCTAATCTCTCCTCATATGGGACCCGTTCCAAACCCCTAATCATTTTAGTTGCCCTTTTCTGAACCTTTTCTAATGCCAGTATATATTTTTTGAGATGAGGGGACCACATCTGTACGCAGTATTCAAGATGTGGGCGTACCATGGATTTATATAAGGGCAATAAGATATTCTCTGTCTTATTCTCTATCCCTTTTTCAATGATTCCTAACATCCCGTTTGCTTTTTTGACTGCTGCTGAACACTGTGTGGATATCTTCAGAGAACTATCCACGATGACTCCAAGATCTTCCTCCTGATTAGTTGTAGCTAAATTAGCTCCCATCATATTATACATATAGTTGGGGTTATTTTTTCCAATTTGCATTACTTTACATTTATCCACATTAAATTTCATTTGCCATTTTGTTGCCCAGTCACTTAGTTTTGTGAGATCTTTTTGAAGTTCTTCACAGTCTGCTTTGATCTTAACTATCTTCAGCAGTTTAGTATCATCTGCAAACTTTGCCACCTCACTGTTTACCCCTTTCTCCAGATCATTTATGAATAAGTTGAATAGGATTGGTCCTGGGACTGACCCTTGGGGAACACCGCTAGTTACCCCCTCCATTCTGAAAATTTACCATTTAGTCCTACCCTTTGTTCCCTGTCTTTTAACCAGTTCTCAATCCATGAAAGGATCTTCCCTCTTATCCCATGACAACTTAATTTACGTAAGAGCCTTTGGTGAGGGACCTTGTCAAAGGCTTTCTGGAAATCTAAGTACATGATGTCCACTGAATCCCCCTTGTCCACACGTTTGTTAACTCCCTCAAAGAACTCTAATATATTAGTCAGATATGGTCTCCCTTTACAGAAACCATGTTGACTTTTGCGTAACAATTTATGTTTTTCTATGTGTCTGACAATTTTATTCTTTACTATTGTTTCAACTAATTTGCCCGGTACCGACATTAGACTTAACGGTCTGTAATTGCCAGGATCACCTCTAGACCCCTTCTTAAATATTGGTGTTACATTAGCTATCTTCCAGTCACTGGGTACAGTAACTGATTTAAAAGACAGGTTACAAACCATAGTTAATAGTTCGGCAAGTTCACATTTGAGTTCTTTCAGAACTCTTGGGTGAATGCCATCTGATCCCAGTGACTTGTTACTGTTAAGTTTCTCAATTAATTACAAAACCTCCTCTAGTGACACTTCAGTCTGTGACAATTCCTCAGATCTGTCACCTACAAAAGATGGCTCAGGTTTGGGAAGCTCCCTAACATCCTCAGCCATGAAGACTGAAGCAAAGAATTCATTTAGTTTCTCTGGGATGACTTTATCATCTTTAAGAGTTCCTTTTGTATCTCGATTGTCCAGGGGCCCCACTGGTTGTTTAGCAGGCTTCCTGATTCTGATGTACTTAAAAAATACTTTGTTATTACCTTTTGAGTTTTTGGCTAGCTGTTCTTCAAACTCCTTTTTCACTTTTCTTATTACATTTTTACTTTTAATTTATGCTCCTTTCTATTTACCTCACTAGGATTTGACTTCCACTTTTTAAAAGATGCCTTTTTATCTCTCACTGCTTCTTTTACAATGTTGTTAAGCCATAGTGGTTCTTTTTTTAGTTCTTTTACTGTGTTTTTTAATTTGGGGTACACATTTAAGTTGAGCCTCTATTATGGTGTCTTTGAAAAATGTCCATGGAACTTGCAGGGATTTTACTCTAGTCACTGTACCTTTTAATTTCTGTTCAACTAACCTCCTCATTTTTACATAGTTCCCCTTTCTGAAATTAAATGCTACAGTGTTGGGCTGTTGACATGTTCTTCCCACCACAGGAATGTTAAATGTTATTATATTATGGTCACTATTTCCAAGTGGTCCTGTTATAATTACCTCTTGGACCAGATCCTGTGCTCCACTCAGGACTAGATCAAGAGTTGCCTCTCCCCTTGTGGGTTCCTGTACCAGCTGCTCCAAGAAGCAGCATTTAAAGTATCTTTCTCCATATGCACGCACACACTTCTCTGACCTGCCCTCTCAGCCAGATCTGGCAAGTTTTTTCCAGAGCACAACTTAGAATGTTAGCAAGAAGCCTATGCATTTGCACACTCACTATGAACAACTATGTCCAAGTTTGGTGATCGCTGTATAAAAAGGATTTAGAGAAATTGGAAAGAATCCAGATGTGAGTGATAAGGATGATCAAAAGGATAGAATGAAAGACATATGAGCAAAGGATGAAGAAACTGGGTATGTTTAATTTGGAAAAGAGGAGATTAAGGGGGGGACATGATAGCTGTCTTCAAATACTAGAAAGGCTGCCATAAAAAAGATGGAGAAAAATTGTTCTTTCTTGCCACAGAGGGCAGGACAAAAGTCAATGGTTCAAACTACAGCATGGCAGATTTAGATTAAATCTCAGGACAAACTTTCTAGGCCATGTCTAAACTATAAAGTTAAGTCAACTTTATGTAAGTCAACATCAAGCCTCCAATTTAAGCAAGTCGATCTTGCGTGTTCACGCTACACTCATTGTGTCAGTGGAATGCATCCTCACTAGCAGGGCTTGAATTGACACATGGAGCATTGCACTCTGGGTAGGAGAATGTGGAACTGGGTAATGTAGAACTACAGCATCCAGCTGCTTTTCTTGAACCTCAACCAGATGCCTCAACATGTCTGATTGCTCCTTCATAATATGCAGCATCTCTTCCTGCATGGCACGCTTGTTTTCCCTGCATGCTCTCCTGTACTTCCTGTCCATGTGCAGATTATCAGACAGTGTAATGCTCCATGCTTTGATCTCCGATTTGTCACTCTCAGAGGTGCATGTTAACTCACTGAACATTCCTCCCGAGTCTTCTTTTTCTGCCTTCTAATCTGGAAAAGTCTCTGTCCCAGTGTGGAGGATATACCGACGGACAAAATTTCAGCTGCATGGAACGCAAAGCACAAGGGCAGCATTAATAGTGCATACATTATTTCTGGTGCAAGGTTAATTTTTTTAATAAAAAAAAACACCCCTCAATACACTTCCCTGCAAGCCACAATGTAATCACAACCACTGGCTATTATTGCAAGAGTCGGTTTGCTGCTCCAGCCATGGTGAGTGGGGCCACAAGGCATGGGCAAGAGGTCTTGTGCTGCTGCTTTTGTGAAGACATCCTTAGGATCACAGGTTGGAACTCGAGAAAATCCCCCTTTTCCCTAGTAACCTGGATGGTGCTTGAGGACAGGCACCAGTGTAAAGCCTGCAAATAGTTCATTTTTTACAAAAGCAGCACTGGGTCAGAAGGGAAGGGAGACAACAGGAAGCTGCCACCTCCCCCTTTTTTCCCCAATGCTGGCTTGCCATACACGGTGATCTCTTCCAACCACAACCATGGCACATTTGGGAAAACGTGGTTGTGTGACCCATATTTCACCAAACAGGCAGGGAGATTACTTGTTGAATTGTTTGTGGCTTAAGGGCTAGCATTGAAATCTTTTCCCCGGGTGACCCTATGCAATATCACTCTCTTGAGGGTAACAGAGACAGCAAGGGAGCAGATGCTGCAAGTGTCTGGGTACAGACCTGGTCCTTATTCTGCAATGTGGTGTGCTGCAATGATGCCAGCAGAGGTAATACTGGAGTGGCGCGGGAAAGTGTCCTAGCATGGTGGACAAAATAAGGCAGCCTTTCCCAGAAACCTTCTGCAAAGGATTGCAAAGTAGCTCCAGGAAAGCTTCCTAGAGATCTCCATGGAGGAGTCCCGGGCCATCCCCATGCACATAAGCAGTCTTTTTCAGAGAGCACCCTCTTTTTTGTTCAGATTAAACATAAAAAATAACAGCATTTAGCCCCTACAGTTTGATTGGAAATGTGTACTCAACAAAGGCGCCTTCATGAACCATCATGTTCCACCGCCAACTAGTCCTGTGAAGGAATGGGCTCCAGGGTTAAAAATAGTTCTTGGCTGTCAGGAAGAATGGATTCTCCACTTGCCTGCCTCACATTATTCTCCTCCTCCTCCCCTTCCTCATTAACAATGTCCTCCTTGTTGTTGCTGGAGGTTGCCCGGGGCTCCTGGGAGGTATCCATGGAGCGTTTTGGGGTAGTGGTGGGAATGCCACCAAGCATCGCATGCAGCTCCTCATAAAAGCGGCATGTCTGTGGGGCAGAATCAGAATGACTGTTTGCCTCCCTTGTCTTCTGGTACGCTTGCCGAAGCTCCTTTATTTTCACGAAGCACTGCTGTGTATCCCTGTAGTAGCCCTTCTCCCACATGACGCTTGAGATCTTGGCATAGATATCAGCGTTTCTTCTGCTGTATTGTAGCTCTGCCTGCACAGACTCTTCTCCCCACACAGCAATAAGATCAACCACCTCCTGTGTACTCCATGCTGGAATGTGTTTGCGGCCTTGAGTCTCCATGATCAGCTGTGCAGGTGAGCTCTCCACACTGATCAAATTCAAAAAATTCCCAAAATTTCAAAAGTTCCCAGTGCTTTAACAGGGGAGTGGCTGTTTCCTGTGTACCTTGCTGACATTCAGTGGAGTTGAAAGTGCTCTCCAGAGCAGTCACAGCAGAGTACTGTGGGGCACCTCCTGGAGGCCAATTCATTCGAATTACACAACACAGTGTCTACACTATCCCAATGTCAACCCGTGGATGTCGAATCAAGAGCTGTGCCTCTTGTAGAGATGGAGTACAGAAGTCAACTTTACAGGCCATTTAGGTCAACAGAAGGGACTCGATAGTGTAGACACATACATTAGTAGATTGACTTAATACAGGTTATATCGACCTAAGTTTGTTGTGTATATGAGGCCTAACTGTAAGAACAGTAGGACAATGGAACCAACTTCCTAGGGAAGTCATGGAATCTCCTTTGCTCCAGGTTTTCAAAAAGTGGCTGGATAGCCATTTGTCTCGGATAGTTTAGACACAACAAATTCTGCATCTTGTCAGGGGGTTAGACTAGATGACACTTGTGGGCCCTTCTAGCCCGATGGTTCTTCCCAACTTGAGTAAATGGACATGTACTAGCTCTTCCCAAATTAGGCTGCTAAAAATAGCAATGTGGCCAGGAGATAGCGCAGGTGGCAGCTCTGGGCTGGCTGCCTGAGTACGAACCCACCCAGTGTGTGTACTCTGGTGGCTATCCAGAGCCACCACATACAATCACCGCTACGCTGATCTTTTTAGTGACATTCATGATATTTACAACCATCTGAGGGAAGAATGTGGTTCGCTAGATGTGAAATGTTGGACTATTAACCAAACCATCTCTCTGTAGGAACTTCTCAATGAGCTATTAACAAACAGGCCAAAATCCCAGTGTTTCCTCCATCCTTACTCAGAGCCGGATCATGCCTCGCCCCTTGACAGGTGAAGAAGTTTTAAGGTTCAAAGAGCTGTTCCCCATCATGCTCATGCATACAGTACAGGCACAATTGCAATCCCCTAAGCACAATGACTGTTCCTGGCTAAAAACACCAGCCACCCAAAGAGGGCATAAAGATGTGAGGAGGATTCAAAGGCCCTGCTTCCTCTGCACTGACAAGGAAAGCTCTGCAGTCCTGCAGGGTGCTCTTTACCTGGTAAAAGCACAGTGCTCTGGTTACACTCCACAAAAGCTTAACAGGCATAATGCCTTCTTGAACTGCCAATTTGGCAGCACCCTTCCACACAGCTCTCACTATAAGATCATGACGTCAAGTTACTCAGATACTGTAGTGATGAGCGCCAGGATCAAAACCTAGAGAGAATGCACAACTGAGCTCTCAGGTCTTCCTCACTGAAGTAGAGACTTCAGTATTTGGCGTTCTCCAATATGGAATATGAAACTTAACCATTTAGCTTGGGAAACGTTAATAAAAGCAAACCACCACCACCACCACCACCACCACCCCCACACACACAATTCACATACAATATATTTAAAATTTTGCAGGTAGTGAAGCACTACTGAGGTAGGGATGGCAACTGTGCCAAAGATATTACACCTGCATAAGCCAGAGATGCTACACTCTTTGTGAGTCTGTAATGTACCTTGTCTCCAGTTCCAGCTTCCGAATCCATCTGGGAAAGGATTCATCACTCATAGCACTAACAGCCCTCTTTTATGTTCAGGGAATGCATGCGGAACCAGCAAGTCTGCTTCTTCTGCTTGTATGGTAAGAGGCTCTGTCATGGGGGTGCAGGTACCCCATGCTAGTCCAGCAACCAAAGGGTTAATACAGGCATTGCCAGCCACTGCTGATTGGCAGGCTTGGAGGATAAAAGGGCTAGGAAGCAGAGGTGCAGGCAGCTAACAGAGGACTGAGCAAACAGGAGGACAAAAGAACTCCTTTAACAGACTGCTAAAGAGCCACCCAGGGACAACACCCCAGGAAAGGGCAAACAGGCCAACAGAAGGAAGAGCCTATAGAGGGCTGAGGGAAGGTAGGAAGGAGCTCAGGGCACTGTCAGAGTCAGCAAATCCTGACTTTCCGTGTCTAGCTTGAGGGCCCTGAGCTGGAACCCAGTGGAGTGTGTGGGCCTGTGTTCTCCTACTAATCCACCCGATGGAACTGAAAACAGAGAGGGTTTCCAGATTCTTGGACACTAGCGTTGAGGCTGACAGCCTCACTGAGCTGAGTGAGCTGCAGCCTTGCCCCTCCCATTTGGACGTAGGGGGGCACCTTTGCACTGATGTGCCATCTTACAGGCTCCCTGTGTTCTTTCTCCACCCTATTCCCTCATGCTCCCACCCTAGGGTAGCCAACTTTCACTGTGTGTGACAATGACTGGCACAATGGAGTGAGGTAAGGATGAAATTATGGCTTTTGAATCTGACTCCTGGAGTTCTGATCAAACTTTTCATTTTCTTTCTATCTTTGTTGTTTCACATCTTTAACATGTCAAAAGCATCCTCAACCTTTGCAAAAGACTGAGGAGGAACAGAATGAAATTCAAGGGGGGGAAATTTCAGCCACTATTCTGTGCAACTGTTTTATGTGTTAAATTTTGGATCATGTCCTGTGGAAAGAAGTGGTGCTTTGATATAGCATTTTTTTTTTGTGATTTCTTACTTCAGAGGCCAATTTGTCACTTATGGTTTATCTGTTCATTCGTCTTTGCCTTTTTTTTTCTTCCTGATGGAAATATTAAACCACCAAATAGAAAAGCCACTAAGGATTTTCTTGGAAAGATGGGTTGTATTTTAATATGCTTGATTTGCTTTTTAATTTGAAAGTTTGCAATTGCATAAACTGTTTAACCTGAGCATCTGCAATGATAGTTCAGATCTTTAAAAAGAAAGAAGGAAAGAAAACATGTCTCACATTCTTCTGGTTGCTAGAAAAAACATTAAACATGAAAAAAAAATCCCTTTACAATGACAGGATATACGGCAGATTAATGATTGTTATTTGAATCTACATTTTAGTTCATTTTGCTTCAAGACATAAGTTAATAGGCTATTGATGGTATTCAAACTGAAAAGAACGTGCTCTGTAAACAAAGACTATGTAAACTTTGATAGGTCATCTTGCCAACTGATCTTATACCTTCAGAATGTGAGGTTAGTTCCAAGGGAGATTTCATAGAAAGGGGACTTTATTTTTCACTTATAAAATTACATGCTGTCACGTTCTGGGGTGCATTCCAGACCAGTGAGGAGTTGTGTCATTGCCTGCTCTATAACCCTGGGTGCATTAAATGCTCTGCTGCGGTAGATCACACTGTGGACACTGACAGCCAGCAGACAAGCATGCAGTATCCTGAGGGTCTGTATGCCATGCAGCCCTGGTTCAGCACTCTGACCCTGTCAGACTACCTACAACATAACAGCCCCATTGTAGTCTCTTATCAGCTATGTAACTCTATAACCCAGGATTACAGAGCAGTGGTGACCTCAATACACTCCCAGGACCAAATTTCCCCCAAGCCCTCTGCCCTGGAGTGTCTAGCCCCCTCCTGGAACAATGAGAGAAATAATGAGGCTTGTTTTCACCTTTAAAGAAACCAAAGCACAGCTTAAACAATGAGGAGTCCTTGTGACACCTTAGAGACTAATAAATTTATTTGGGCATAAGCTTTCGTGGGCTAAAACCCACTTCATCACGAAAGCTTAAGTCCAAATAAATGTGTTAGTCTCTAAGGTGCCACAAGGAATCCTTGTTGTTTTTGCTGATACAAACTAACATAGTTACCACTCCGAAACAAGGCACAGGTTATCACTTAGAATCATAGAATCATAGAATATCAGGGTTGGAAGGGACCTCAGGAGGTCATCTAATCCAACCCCCTGCTCAAAGCAGGACCAATCCCCAATTAAATCATCCCAGCCAGGGCTTTGTCAAGCCTGACCTTAAAAACCTCTAAGGAAGGAGATTCTACCACCTCCCTAGGTAACGTATTCCAGTGTTTCACCACCCTCCTAGTGAAAAAGGTTTCCCTAATATCCAACCTAAACCTCCCCCACTGCAATTTGAGACCATTACTCCTTGTCCTGTCCTCTTCTACCACTGAGAATAGTCTAGAACCATCTTCTCTGGAACCACCTCTCAGGTAGTTGAAAGCAGCTATCAAATCCCCCCTCATTCTTCTCTTCTGCAGACTAAACAATCCCAGTTCCCTCAGCCTCTCCTCATAAATCATGTGTTCCAGACCCCTAATCATTTTTGTTGCCCTCCGCTGGACTCTCTCCAATTTATCCACATCCTTCTTGTAGTGTGGGGCCCAAAACTGGACACAGTACTCCAGATGAGGGCTCACCAATGTCGAATAGAGGGGGATGATCACATCCCTCGATCTGCTCGCTATGCCCCTACTTATAGATCCCAAAATGCCATTGGCCTTCTTGGCAACAAGGGCACACTGCTGACTCATATCCAGCTTCTCGTCCACTGTCACCCCTAGGTTCTTTTCCGCAGAACTGCTGCCTAGCCATTCGGTCCCTAGTCTGTAGCTGTGCATTGGGTTCTTCCGTCCTAAGTGCAGGACCCTGCACTTGTCCTTGTTGAACCTCATCATATTTCTTTTGGCCCAATCCTCCAATTTGTCTAGGTTCCTCTGTATCCTATCCCTGCTCTCCAGCATATCTACCACTCCTCCCAGTTTAATATCATCCGCAAATTTGCTGAGAGTGCAATCCACACCATCCTCCAGATCATTTATGAAGATATTGAACAAAACCGGCCCCAGGACCAACCCCTGGGGCACTCCACTTGACACCGGCTGCCAACTAGACATGGAGCCATTGATCACTACCCGTTGAGCCTGACAATCTAGCCAACTTTCTACCCACCTTATAGTGCATTCATCCAGCCCAAACTTCTTTAACTTGCTGACAAGAATACTGTGGGAGACGGTGTCAAAAGCTTTGCTAAAGTCAAGAAACAATACCTCCACTGCTTTCCCTTCATCCACAGAACCAGTACTCTCTTCATAGAAGGCGATTAGATTAGTCAGGCATGACCTTCCCTTGGTGAATCCATGTTGACTGTTCCTGATCACTTTCCTCTCATGTAAGTGCTTCAGGATTGATTCTTTGAGGACCTGCTCCATGATTTTTCCGGGGACTGAAGTGAGGCTTACTGGCCTGTAGTTCCCAGGATCCTCCTTCTTCCCTTTTTTAAAGATTGGCACTACATTAGCCTTTTTCCAGTCATCTGGGACTTCCCCCGTTCGCCACGAGTTTTCAAAGATAATGGCCAATGGCTCTGCAATCACAGCCGCCAATTCCTTTAGCACTCTCGGATGCAACTTGTCCGGCCCCATGGACTTGTGTACGTCCAGCTGTTCTAAATAGTCCCTAACCACCTCTTTCTCCACAGAGGGCTGGCCATCTATTCCCCATGTTGTGATGCCCAGCGCAGCAGTCTGGGAGCTGACCTTGTTCGTGAACACAGAGGCAAAAAAAGCATTGAGTACATTAGCTTTTTCCACATCCTCTGTCACTAGGTTGCCTCCATCATTCATTAAGGGGCCCACACTTTCCTTGGCTTTCTTCTGGAGTTTTACTGGAGTTAGCAATCACTTTGATTCAAACACAGTACTGGCTTGGCTTAGATGAAAAGTAAAACAAGTTTATTAACAAAAGGGAAGAGGATTTTAAGTTCAAGTATAAAGAATAGTGTAAGAAATGGTTACCAGCAAATAAAAGTGAAAAAACAATTTTAGAGGCTAAGGCTTAACGTAATAAGCTGCAGCCTTTGTTCAAGGCAGCTTTCTTACCAGTCTACCTTGCAGGAAGAGGGCTGACCTACTGCTCTAGTCTGAATCTCCCACAAAAGCCAAAGTGCTTGATTCCATCATTGTCTTAGGTGAAACATAACTTGGGGTTTTCTGCCCCTCTCTTTATAGTCCAGGGAACCTTTGAAACCAATTCTTCTGAAGGTTATCCCCAGAGTAAAGTTCATTCAAGCTGTGAGGAAGGCGACATAGTCTCCTGGTGAAGTAAGTTTCATGCTGGTTTCTCCGCATGCTGGTTTCTTCACTTGCTGGTGTTCACTGGAACACAAATTGATGTGTTTCCTGAAATCTCCTCCCCCTGACATGATGCTCAGTAGTTTTCTCCCTGTTGGCTTGATGGTCCTACTTACCTTCTATGTACATTGCATTCCCATTGTCTCTTCATGTATCATGAACATACCTTCCGGGTGGCATAACCATATTCCTTTTTCTAGGGTGGAGTAACTTCAGCCCTGCCTGGCAGACACATTTTGATCATATAATTCCCAATATTGTAATTTTGAATTTGTTCTTCATACATACACCACACAATAATATTACTATGGTATTAGCTTTTTATTGATATCTTACTTGACACTTTTTAGACAAAGGTTATGATATTAGTGAGTTGGGGTACAGCTGAAACTCACTACTACATACCAATAAACACCTTGCCATCTTGCATTCAGATGCCATGAGGGTCACACATGCATTTATGATGTTTTCCCATCCATTAAATTATTATCCTAACACATAAGCTAATTAACTGTTTGTTTACGTTTGTCCTTTTTTTGGCAAGGAATGTAACAAAATCACAATACATAAGACAAGACTGTTATTCTTGTTAATACAAGCCAAGTTCTGTAGGTGAGGACACTGTGTATTTACAGAACATATTATTCTCCCTGTTGCAATTAGTACAAAATAATAGGTCTGTGAAACTATTTGTGCTGTGAACTATTGGTAACTAAGTTTGATCAGTTAAAACCTGAGGGGTAAGACTCCCCATTTCCCTTCAACAGGACCATTTGTAATGTGAGTTGCTACTGAGTATGAGCAAGGGTATCAAAATCTCAGGCATAGTGACTATCTATTTCTTTTAAACAAGCGCTTCTATTTCAAATTAATATAATCCACCAGTGAAAATAACATTTCTGTTTCAAGGCAGATAGGAGCAAAAGAATGACTTGTGCCATAAGTAAATGCAAAATGCTGTGAATATTCGGAAGAATTTCCTAGTGATGTCTAATGTAGACTCTGGAATCACCATTTTAGGAAACAGATATAATCACGGCATGTCAGTCGTAATTTATGCTGCCTCAACTCTCCTGTATTCTCGTTTCTTTTGTATTTGTCACCCTCTCTTAATATTTATGTAAGAAAATAATTTGTTCTGTCAACAATTTTTTTTGCTATATTTTGGTTCCAAGTAACTAAAGTAATAGTATGTGTGTGCTTCCTTTTCTGCCCTCTGAAATTTCTTGAGAGATCTTTGTTCAGATTAAATCATATGGAAAAGACCTTATTATCATATCACCCTCAGTAAGTTCCCAATTCAGTAAGTCACCCCTATTCAACAAAACACTTGAGCACATTTCAAGGAATTCAAGCATATGCTTAAGTACTTTGCTGAATCAGGGCCTAAATGTACTAGGGACTTGGGTACAAAAACTAGGGATTATACCGATGAGAGACAAACATGGAAGGGATGTTGCACAGGGATCTTGCTTTCCCCATGGAAATTGGTATCAGATATCTCTATGACAATGTTTCCCTGCTTTCCCTACATCTGGGAAACCACATAAGGGAAGAGAGGAGGAATGGGTGGGTTGGGGTGGAGCTATGGGACATGCACCATCTTCCCCTCCCGCCCCCACGCAAGTATTCAGGTAACAAATTATGGAACAAATGTTTTGTGGAGCACACTTTAAATACTTCATGATCAGAAGATTGCGGTCTGGCATCTCTATTTGGGCAGAGTTACGATAGTCTGGCTACTTTTCTTGTTTGACTTTCTAACCATTGAGGCTTTTTTAGCTTTAAAATTCTTGCAAGGTTATATGCACTCAAACACTGATATGTTACTGCAACTTTAACTTCACCTTAACAATGATTTTGGGCTGAAGTATGGAGTGAAGTATGGTTACCAGTATTGACAGAAGCCAAAAGTTATGAGACTCCATCCTTACGAGAGGAGTGTGAGTTAAGATTTAGTACATTAGTATATTCTCATGTCCTAGATGTTGATACACGGAGTGTAGGCTAGGAACCAATGTTAGCTAAATTCAGCTGTGTGGGATTTTTTTATAACACAGGCTGAAAACCTTGTAAGCTATCAGGCAGCCAAGCAGCTGCAGTTTTCACTTTCAGAGAGTGGCTTGAATGTGTTTGGAGTATCTTTACATTTAATCTTAAACCTTCTGAAAAAAAGAGTGAACTGGGAACTGTTCATTACACTGGATGCTACATGTCACAGCTGGTGTTGACAATAGAGGAGATTCAATAATATATACACTGAACATGAACTTTAAAATAGTTGCAGGATGGGAACTTACCAACAAGCAAAAAAACGTAAAGATCACTCATCTAGCCCAGGGGTCAGAAAGCATAAAAGCTTTACCAATTTGTCATTCTGTAGTCTTTCAACTTATTTAATGCAAGTGAGCTGAAATATAGTGCAAAGTTATCTTGTTGAAATCATGCTCAAAATATTTTACAAAAATAAAATCGTATTAGTGAAAAATATGGTATGTCTATGCAGCAACTTGTGCCAGCAGTGAATTGGACCCAATAAGTTAAACAGAAAAATTAGTTTGGATTTTTTTTCAGCAGACATCTGCCAAGACTATGGCAGAGCCTAAGATACCCTGCTATTACAAGACATCCTATACTGGGCAGTGAGCTCTATAAATTCTGCCTACCTGCACTGCCAAGGGGCTTGGGAAGGGTGAAGAGTGTTGCTCTTATCCTATTGATTTGTTTTCTGTCTGTGTTTGTGGGATTCTGATAGTTTAAAATTACATACATTTTTGGCCTGCCTACGTGGTTTTCATTGCTACTTGTTTAGTACCACCTGTTGGCTGTTACATACCATCTGCTTAGTTGCCAGCCAAAAGTTTAAAAAAAAAAAAAGGATTGCCTTCACTATTCCAGCTATATATTTTTGTTTATATAAGTATTGACTACAGATGCTCAAAAACCATTTTTAAAGTATTGAAATATTGTGAAAATTTCAAAACCCATTTCATTCCGCTAGTTTTCAAAATGACTGACTTTTATTCTTGAAATTTTCCATGGAAAATGTGTATCATTTTCCCCCGTTTTTGAAAATTGCCTTTTTTTTTTAAAGCAAAATGTGTGTTCCAAAGTTCAACGCTTTCTTTTATGATAAATCCTACCCAAGTGCCCAACCAATTGGAATTTGCTTGGGGATAGGGCAAATAGTAACACAAAATGGAAATAATAAATTAAACATTTAATCAAAACTTTAAGAAATCAAATGTTCTCACAGTTTTTTAAAAAGACTTTATCAAAAAAATTGACTAGCTCTAGGGCCATCCTCAGTGCAAAGTGATATGATATTTGTTATTCTTACAAAACAAAGGAAAATTGTCTGTAAGAAACAGGTGTGAAACAGTCTTATAAACATGCAGTAGCTTTTTCTAAAAACTAGATATCCTTCTCTTGCTATCTCTCCAAAAGGCAATAGTTTTGGAAGAAGTTTTCTGAAACATAAATAAAACCTGGGGTATATGGGAGAAATATTTAAGAGACCTGCCCCATAAGAGCCCCAATAGTAGTTGAAAACTGCTTTATAAAAGAGGGGGGTGTTACTAGTGATGTGTCAATTATATTCTGTCTCAGACCAAAGTGCCCATGTCTGAGCCATTGACTAGATGGACAGATGACGATGAACACCTTTAGCCTGACATTACCATCTACATCATAATGTAGGAGCAAAATGAAGAACAAGACCCAAGTACAACAAGACCCATTCTTTGGAATGGAGGCCTTTTAATTATTACTGTCTCGTTATTTGTATTGTTGTTGTTCCCAGGAGGCCTAATTACAGACCATTACCCCTTCTGAGCTTAGTGCTGTACAAACACAGACCAAAAAGGCAGTCCCTGCCCCAAGGAGCTTACAATCTAAGTATAAGACAGGAGACAACAGATGGATACAGACAGACATGGAGTAAAAGGAAACAATGAGAACATAATATCTACATAGTCAAGACAGACAGAGTAGTGGAAGCACATAAGCAGAATCAGAGTAACAGTATGTTCACAACAAATGACAAGTTAGTCCCATGATTTTATTTAACTGGGGGGAGGAGGGGCAGGGGAACTACTTAAGATCCTGTCTGGGTCCCATTTTACCCCTTCCCTCAGATTCTTCCCAGGGGAACCTCAAGCACCTCACTACCACCTGCCCTGGTGGAAAGAAGTCTTGTCTTTGCCTGCTGTGAATCAGTTCCCTGACTCCATCAACCTCTGGCAACAAAAACATTACTTCCAGGCCTCTTCAGGCCTTGCGCTTTCGGTACAGGTTAGTGATAA
The DNA here is from genome assembly GCF_965140295.1 of Lepidochelys olivacea. NCBI lineage: Eukaryota > Metazoa > Chordata > Testudines > Cheloniidae > Lepidochelys > Lepidochelys olivacea. The sequence goes on from NC_140412.1 coordinate 32,275,475, forward strand.
GCACACATCAGCCCTCAAGTCCTCAAAAGATCCCTCTGGATTGCTCAGCCTCTGTTCCACTTAACAGATTCTTTACTCCCTGAGGAATAGCACACACCCACCTTCTTACCAGATTTAACTCAGGATCATCACTGCTTAGCACGCAGCACTTAGATATATTCATAGTGAAAACAATAATATATTTATTATCAAAGAACAGAGATTCAAATGATAGTAAGTGAGAATAGTGGAAACAAATGGTTACATATAAAATAATAACACACTTGTCAGAGCCTAAACTTAACTCATAAGACATTCCTACAAGGTAGCTTATCCCAAGTCCTTTTCCCAGTAATGTCAACCAGGATGGCTTAGATCCCCCTTTCGTAAGATCATGTGCACTGGTACCTTGCTTTCACAGACTGCAGGATGCCAGAGCATCTCTTTGTGCCCCAAGATATACCAAGTTCAGACCTTTCATCTTCACCTGAAAACTGGGTTTTCCCCCTCCAGCGGTTTACTTCTTCCTGTTAATTTCCTTCTGAAATCTCGGCAAACTCTTCATTAGCATTTGACTCAGTATGCTAATAGTCTTGTATTGTAAAACACACAATGGTCCATCAGGGAAGTAAGTGTTTCCCACCTCCTGTCTGGAGAAGCTTGTCTCCAGGCATGCTACCTTTGAGTGATCTGCCTTTATCTATAAAGCCCAGAGAAGATAATTTTCAGCATATACACATAACTCCTCACATATTTGCCATACCTACATCTTGCAATGATTATGATAACCAATGTGCCTTTCATTAGACACCTTGAATGACATTCTTACGGTGAACCCAGGGGATACTGGTGTCCCTGTGGCCTCTGCCAGTTCAGTCTGCAAAAAAGAAAAGCTAATGATTACCAATACTGCTTTTTTCGGTTGTGGCACTTTGCATTACAGCAAAAACAATTCTTTGAGAAACTATATACTGCATATACCTAATATTTTAATCTGAATGTACAAAAAATGATTGTTCTTATCCAGGTGTATTTCTACTCTTTTCCAAATAATAAATAAAAAGTTTTTCTTTCATTGTAAATCTGAAACAAGAAGTGATGCTGTAGCTTGATTTAATCAAAGACACAGAGGGACAAATTAATCACTAGTGCAACCTTACTGGCGCAGGAATATATCCCAAACTGTTTTTATCTCAGACTAATTTGTCATAATTTTGTCTTCATAGAAAAAATGCTGATTACACTATCAAACAGAATCGGATCACAGACCCTGATCCTGCAAGGAGATATGTTCAGACAGACCCCCATATGATGTCCATTGAATCTCTTTGCAGGATCATGGCCTTACTTACTCCATTGTAAATTCAAAGTAACAATCAAAGACAACAGAATTACTTCAGATGAGCCCAAGTATAAATAGAATCAGAATCTGGCCCTATACTATGTCTTATTCTGATGGTTGGTTCTAAGCAAAAGTTTTGGTAAACTTCCCCAGTCAAATTCAGCACTTGCTAAGTTGTGCCCGCTTATGCAAGGATTAATTTGTCTCCCTGATTTAAGGGGCTAGAAAATCTCTTGGTTTGTCTTGGAATTCTTTGACTTGAAAGGCCACATTCTGCTCTAAGTTATACTCTATGAAAAGCCAGCAAGACAGATTCTAGCCTCAGTTTCATAGGTGCAAATTCAAAGTAACACCATTGAATTCAAAAATGAATTTTTAATAGACTCAGTAAAGTCCTACTTACCATCTCCAGAAGGTCTTTGTTGCCAAAGAATCCATAGCTGCTATCATCTATATTTTGTATTTGGATATCTGACCTTTATTATTCAACGTCTCTCCCCTTTAGTTCAACTGAATTGTAAAGTGAAACTGTGAATCTTGAAATGTTTCAGGGGATACATTTGCACACTAAAATATTAAACTCAACTTAATTAGATAAATTAATGATCAGGCATTTGGTAAAAGCAATAGGGCTTGTTTTGCTATTTTTTATCTTAGAAACACATTGCCAAAGTTCTTGGAACCAATTCAGAAGAGAACTTATTAGGGGAAAATTTAAAACATTGAACTTGGGAGTGGGGGGGAGAGATAAAATAAAATAAAACCAAAATGTTATTATATGCTTCCTGGCAGTCTGATTAATTTCTGGTTTGTGCCTTATAAATGTAATTAATGTAATCCCATTTGACGTGTAGAGTTTTACAAGTAAGAAAAATATCTTAATGTTTCATATTAAGAGGGAAGGGAGTAAGAATTAAATTAAACTGCATTCTTAAAAGGTTAAGTAGTATGTGTTCACTGGCTTTTCAGGGAGCTAAATAATAAGATTAATATTTAATTAGAGAACATTAAGGAATAACTGGCTTGCTGCATACAGTGGCTCTTTCTGCATTAAATGAAACTGGTGAGAGGATTTTAGTGAAAATCTTACTCTTTCTTAAAATGACTTGTTCTCAGCAAGACACCGTACTGATTAGGATATTCTCTTGTTCCCACTGTTGCTCAGGGTCATGGGATATATTTGCTGAATGATTATATTGCTTCTCACCTTTCTGGACACACAATATGCTGATACACTGATATTTTACCGATTGTCACAAAGGATATCAACACTTGTTTGGATTCAGAGATGTTCTGTTCTTGTTCTTTTTCTTTTAGTGTGTGTGGTGGTGCGGGTGGCATTATCCATTTGGCATAGGTAATAATGGGTGTGCTTAAGCTAGCTTCTCAAAGTGAATGCCTCTTCTGAGGACCTGACAGAACAAAGTGGTGATTGCCACTGATTTTAGTGAGAATGAGGACAGTCAATAATACACAGTGTTGCCAGTTCCAAGCATTCAAAAATCATGAAAAATCATCTTAAAAAAACAAATAAAAAAACTTTTGGTTCCTCTTACCTTCAAGTTTTTGTGCATTACAGATCACATTTTCAATCTGTGCTCTACAATCATGAAGTCTAGAAACCTTTTTGAAGGAAAGCTAAGAGTCTCACATAATCACATGGCTCCAGGAGCTGGGACTTTGAGAAAAATACCAAAACTGACTAATGATAAAATTGTAAGAGTTGGCACCACTGGGACCCTTGGGGAAAAAAAATCCCTTTAATGGAAACTGGAGATGTTCAATGTTATTTCTGGTACAGGACATCCCATCATACCCAACTTCTGTCAAGTGTTGTACGAAAAACACTCTCATTACTTATCCAGACAGCTTCGATTATCTTAGAGATGGAAGAACCTTACAGTGTTAAGTCTGATGTTTTAATGTTGAATTGTTCTCAACGGTATATTTTCCAGAGTCATGTCCATTTGAGGTGACTTTATAACAACAGGGTTCAAGGTAAATTAAATTATTTTTGTTCAGTGCAAGAAATCAGAAATCAGATGTGTTTTTTCACTAGTAATGTGGTAATTTCTTCATAATGAATGGATTAAAAATGTTTTGATAAATTTAATACCATATGAAAATAAGCTGAGAGAGTTGAAAACCATAACTCTTCTCAGCCTTACAAGGGGAGTTTAAAAATGGGAATATGTGACAATAACATTCATTCTCCCCCTCCCAGAATAGTCCTTCCTTCCCCCCAAAAACCTGAAATTTTAAAAACATTCCCAGAAGATTCCTAACTTGCAGTTTGACCATAGATATGGAATTTCACTCTGTACCATTAAACATAGAATAATTACTATGGTAGCCAATAAATAATGTAATGACAAGCTGGGGTTACATATCCAGTCACTGTATCCTTTGGTAAGAGGGTAACTCAATGGTGCGGAGGACCAGTGCGAGGCCTTCCACTCTACATAAAACTCATTTCGGACAACACGTGATGGAAGGCAAACGGAATAACAATGCAAGGGTGCCTGCAGGTCTCTGTGACTTCCCTACATAGGCCAGCCCCAAGGGCCATGATGTGGGTGGGTCAGGTATGGGCCAGGATGAAGGAAGCTGATGGTATCAGTATTTATGCTGATACAACTGCCTCAATGCTCCATATAAAGCTTCAATTCCTGGAATAGCAGGTATGTGGGGAGGGGGAAGTGCCCCATTCACTGGTGTTGGTTTGAGAGATGGGTCTCACTCTCCAGTCCCTCCACACTCCACTCACACAGAACCTAGTTTTTGGGGTCTTGTGCAGGGGGAATGGAGTTCACTCTCTGACCCCTATAATGCACTTCTATCCTTGCTCTGCCCACACATGTCATATCTGTTGAAAAACACTAGCAATAGATTTAGTAAAGCTTAATTCTGAGTCCACATGCACATCAATTGTAAACTGTTATAAAGATAACAGGAAAGGCTCACCTTTCACGTGAGAAGGAATTCTGGATTATATTAATTTAATCACCACAAATCATTGGAAGGGAACACATCTTGTTAACTGCAGCTAATCAGATATTAAGCAGTGGCTCGTTAGCTTTAAAAATATCAGCCTAGTTGTGCTGTCTTTGCTCTGTATAGTAGAATAATGAGTCACATTAGAGACAACACAACATGCCACACATAAGAACTGCATTTGCCTATTACCCAGACTATGTGCATAAAATCTTCCCAGAAAAAAAAAAAAAAAGTGGGAAAAGACACTCATTTAAAGAATGAGAGTGCAGTGCTGTGATTGACCTTCATTTTCAGAGCTCTCTACTGCTTCATTTTGCAACTAAGCTCTATTTAGAATCTGGTCCTACATTCCTTATGCTTTCCACACTCTCATTGGCTTAGATAGGAGTGCTGGATGCACAAGGAATACAGAGTTGAACCTGACTCTGTTATATTAGAATCCTAAGGAGAAAGTTCTCACCCCACTACCTCATCCCCACATATCAGTGTGTTTAAATCTGTTTGTTTAAATATCTTTTTTTTTGCAAATGAGCAAATAGTAGAGAACACAAAAGCTAGACAGAAAACAGATCCACAAATGTGCAACTATGAAAGCAATCACGTGACAGATATATTTAATATGCTTTTAAAGGGAGGCATAATATTTCTGTATTAACTGAGTCCCCTCTTCCATTAATGTGCCTGAAATGGTCATAAGCCTTTGCTGGCTAGAGTTTCCTTTTGAACACTCCAAGACAGACTCAGTGCAATTTCAGGTACCCAGGGGTTTTCAGAAATGATGTTTAATCATGCCCAAGACCTCTGAGTGTTCTAGGTACCTGCGTATAGCAAGTAGACACAGTGTGCTGCATGGTTGAAGGGGGTGGGTGCTTAACTACCATTTTTAAGAAGAGCTCAGAGGCCCAAGGCACTCAGCTAGTTGCTGCTGATTTATTCATGTCAGAGGCACAATAGGCACAAGTTAGGCCATGCAGGCAACAGCCATTCACTCCTTGCTCTCCACATCACAAGCCTGGGGAGGCCACACCAAATTTATTTTAAGATACAAACACATACCAAAGCGTCAGTGTGAGACAAATAGGCAAATCGAGTTGGGAAGACCAAGACATAATTACGGCTTTGTTGATACACAATGTAATTTATATCAATGTAATTACTGCAATGTAACTAAAAGCCGCAGTGTTCACACCATTTCACTTGGCTGGTGCACATTTCAAGCCATGCAGTGCACTGCTGTTAGGGGGCTTATTCCTTCACCCACTTACTTCCCTGGTCCTTCTCGCATGAATAGAGAGCAACAATACCCGAAGTCCAAAGGTGCAAACAATTCGATGTTTATTGGGGTGAACTTCCAGCAAGCATGATTCCAGTTTCCTTCCTTAGTATCCTCCTTCCCAGCTCTGACACCACAGAGCCTTACACCTGTGTCCCTGTTCCCATTCCTACCCTTAGCCAAACATGATTCCAACTTCCTTACTCCCATTCCCTGTTCCCATTTCCCCCTTTAGCAAAACATGATTCCAATTTTCTTACCCCCATTCCCTGTTCCCATCTCCCCCTTTAGCAAAACATGATTCCAATTTTCTTACCCCCATTCCCTGTTCCCATCTCCCCCTTTAGCAAAACATGATTCCAATTTTCTTACCCCCATTCCCTGTTCCCATCTCACACACCCACATGCCCACCCCCACCCACACCCCCACCCCCCATTGACTACAGATTATATAGTAAAACTTGAGTTCTGCTTAGCTATACCTTAACCAATCATTTTCCTGAAATTTAACTAACCAATCCTAACATATTGTAACATGATTATGTAACCAATTATATCCCACCACCTCAATTAGTTTACACCTAGCAAAATTAATTATACAGCAGACAGGAACAATCACAGAACCAGACAGAGATTATACAGACATACAACAGCAAAGTGGGAACTATAATGACAAAACAATACAGAAGTGAGGATTTCACATCCCAGCTATTGATAAGTGAGTTCTTGCCAGACAGGATGCTATCAAACTAAGTTTCCTTTTACATTTTCTAGGCACTTCCCTTTCTCTGGAGGTGATAGGGATACAATCCTGTCCTGATAGTGCCTAACAGCCCAATAGCACCTTATTTCAATGTGACTAGTTTGGAATGTGGGGATGTGACCGTTCGCTTCCCAGCTTATGGCTGCCTCTGCTGCTTAGCCAAAGGCCTTAGCCTAAGAACAGGGCCTCAGACTGTCACAGTAAGAGAAGGCCCTTACACCAGCAGACAGTGATTTTGATTCTTTCTTTTATACCTCTATCACTAGCCAAGTGATAAGAATACACCTAAATTCTTAGAGTATAGGCCTTTACAGACAGGCCTGAATATCTATATCCTAACAACTGCCAGTGGAGGTTTAGCCACTGGGCACAATGGGGCCCGTGCCCAGGGGCCCTGGCCAATTGGAGGGCCCAGAAAAATGGGTGATCCCGCACCCTGACCCCACAGCCCCCATTTGCCCGACTCCTTCCAGGGAGCAGGGTCAGGGGCTTGCACCGCACTCCTGCCGGGGCTCCTGCCAGGGAAATGGGATTGGGGTGTAGGGGCCTGCCCCCTCCGCCCACCTAACATTTCTGCCAGGGAGCAGGGGAAGCCCCTGCGCCCCAATCCCACACCCCGGCAGGAGTCTTGGAGGAGCAGTGCAAGCCCCTGCCACCAACCCCATTTCCCCAGCAGGAGCGCTAGCAGGGTAGGGAGACTGCAGTGGAAGGGGCCCCCATTAGCTCTGGCCCAGGGCCCCACCAATCCATAATCCATCTCTGTGCACTGCAGTGATTTACACATAGTGCAGTCTTGTGTGGGTATCCCTAGGTCCCTTCCAGCTTCAGAGCATTCTCGTCAGTTTTGACAGTGGTTTGCAGGATACCTCCTACTGTCCAAAGCAATTCTACAAGTAGTAGGTCAATAGTCCGTCTGCCCTCCAGCTGTATCCACAAACCTATCCTAATGTCTTTGCCATTTCTAAAGTACCAAAATGAATGTGGCCCAGAGGAACACTGAGCTCCTGTCTATTGTTGGGACAGAAAAGCAGATCTTCTTGTATTGGTGAGTCTGCAGCAAGAAAACCATGGAGGCTACCAGAAGATAATTAATGGGACTTGCTAGTAGTGGAAGTCGCTAGATGAGGGACTTGCATTTAATTGTGTGCAGACATTTCTATACTATCTAATGCTCAATCAGCTTCAATTGGTGGAGCACTGTTTCTCGGCCCATCCAATTAACACCAAGGGGTGGGACCAGAGTGTTGTGGACTTTTAGGCTAACATAGTAGTCTCCAGAAGGCCAGTCAGAGCATTGAGCAGATGGTGGGTCTCATGAGCCTTTCACCCACTACTTCACACAAGGCTAGCATCACTTTGCAATTCATCCTTTAAATGCTGTACTGCTTCATCAACGTACCTAGTTTGGTAGTTGAGTACAACATCACTTTTCTCAAAAATTGTAAATGATACCTATTTCGGGGTATATTTGCCTGACATCCAGGGCTTTTCACCAAGGTCTTTTGCCTTCTCAGGGTGTTACCACTGCCTCAAATATCACAGGACTCTATGGTGATGCAACTGCCATGGTTGTTACAGATGCTATTTAGGGTGACTACCTGTTTTGTAATTCAAAAGCTCTTCCTTATCAAGGTCTAATATCACAGTTTGTATTTGGTATGTTGCTAAGTGAGAATCCATGGTATTACAGATACTAAGAAACTTTAGTCAGATAAAAGCAATAATCCTGCAAAGGAGACTACACAGTGGCAGAAATCTTTTGTGACTTTTGTGCAATGGATCACTACAGGGAGGTTGTATATTGGTCTCTAGATACTTAGCTGGCAGCCATTCTTGTTGTGGTTGTAATATCCCTTAAAATCTTTGCCTTGTTTTTCATTGCATTGTCCTCTGCTGGTATTGACCTTAGTGTCTTCGTCATAGTGGCCACAACTACAAACAGCAAAGAGAACAGAAAAGGAACGGACAATTCTTGAGTACTGCAGTTTGAACTCACTTTAAAAGTAGGACTATAATTATTTCCTGTCTCTAAAAAATGGATATTAAAGAAACTCTAGATTTGATGTGAGAGAAGGTAGACGGGTCAGTGAAGGGGAAAATCTCAGGCTGTTCACTTTTCTGTCACAGGCAGGTACAGGTCATGCCTGAGAGCATCAGAACCTCTACAGAACCTCCAGTTCCTCATGGCCTGATATTGTTTGCTTAACTGCATGTCATATGGCATGGTGTGTTCTCTAGCAAGGCACCCTGTAAAATCTGAATTTGTATGCAACTCTACAGAATTTTTTGTCTAAGGTTCATGGTAACCTAGATATTGAGTTCTTTGCTAGGGTTAAAATGTGCATCAGCAGAAGAGAAGAGTACTTGTACTTTGTACTTACTACTGCATTAATAATTAGTCAGGCTTAAGGCTGTAGCAATAGCAGGATTTGTCGTTGCACTTTTCTTGTGTGAAGCCCTATTGTTTGCTGTGTAATTACCATAAACTGACAGTGATGTATGTTAGTCAGTAGGATAATGCGCAGTCATGCTCAGCAGTCTGTGTTTACAGTTCAGATGTGTAAGAAGAGGTGGGACTCTTGTTCTCCATCAGGTTTTTGTCTCTGCAGTTTCCTCACCCTACCCACACAGAACACAGATGATCAGGGGTTTTTTTCTTTCTCTCTCATATCAGGCATACAGTTAGCAGCCTGACTCCATAAATATTCTGCATCTGAGGGAACCTGAAGGATGTGAAGTTGAAAGAATCAGATCCGATGATATCAATGCTAAGAAGGATATTTCGGGAGCAGCTGGCAGTCCATAAAATGTGAGAGTTAAAATGTAGATAAAACCTCCAGCTGCTATTATCTTTGTGTTCATAAAAATATGGGGTGGGCTGTATCCTGTGGCAAGGCTGACTTGCACAGAGCTCTGGCAAGGATGGTGTGTGTGCAAAGGTGGTTTAGAGCCCACCCTATGAATTCCCCAAATCCTGTGCTAAATCTATGCATGGTGGACTTCTCTGCACTGGATTAGAGCACTTCTGAGGACTGCTTTAAATTATGCCTGTTGCAAATGGTCATAAGTGGCCAAAAATACAGGTGAATATCAGCATGATATAAGGGTATACTAGCCACACACAATATCCTCTAAACATGCCTCCTTTTTCACCGGCATAAAGTCTCTAAGCGAGAACTATGCCATCCGTTTATCAGCCTTGCCTGTGAATAATACTCACTGGGCCAGTTACATGAGCTATAGATCCAGTTTACATGGAGGTGCAGTGTAAACTGGTCTCATCACATTAGAGAATGTGGCATGTAAGGACACTTCCTGTAAACCACAGGAGAAATACCAAAACAACAACAAATAAAAGCTAGATGTATAAAGGACTATTAACTTCAAGATGATAATTGAAAACAAAGCTAAAATGTAAATATAGTATACTATTGAGTTTTAAACAGAAGGAAATCATAGCAATAATTAAGATTTTTAGGCAAAAATGTTTCAGTAGGGTAAATAAAAACAGAAATTCATTCTGTGAGAGGAAGAGTGCAGAGCCATCTGCCTGCTTGTTGCTGTGAAATGGAGTTTTGAACTATTAAATGCAAGACAAAGAGTAAAAACTTTCACTGAGCCTGTAAGCATCTTAAAAATGGATTGTTTGAGTTCCAGTAGGATATGGTTTTCATCTTCACTTTCTGTCTTAAACTGTTTCTTGTTTTAGTGTCATTCACATTTAAATTTGTGCGTATTTAAGCTGGCAGACCATATTCTGACTCAAATTGTAAACCTGTCATAAGGAAGAAAACAGAAAATCTGTACTCCACAGAATGAAATCAGCTCTGTAGGATGCAAAGACTTGTGCCCCAATTCTGCTTCCAGTAAAGAGATATGAACAGATCAGACAGCATGATTTACATGAGTCATAGCAAAGAAGTTGAGGAAAGGGGGATGGCAAAGGTATTTGTTACTTCTTCAAAATGCAACTGGATGTTCCTCTGGAAACAGGGTTTGTGTCCAGAATCTGCTCAACTTACTCCACTTCAGACCAGGAAAATGCAATGGCTGCTCTTCAGTTTTATGCAGAAGGAAAAGATCTGGAGTTACCCATTCTTAAGCACATGTAAACACTGATGCTGCTTTAGCTGCATGTGCTTACACCCAAATTTGACTCAAAATTTAACCCAAGTATTGCTTTCAGTTCCACCATTATAAATCTGGAGAAACATCATTACCTTCTAGAACAGAAAATTCAGACTGTCAGTGGTGTAGAATAAAGGGCTTGGTTCTGCCATTCATTCTTATGCTTATCAGTACCTTACTTCCTGAATTGCCCCACTGAAATCAATGATGCATAACTTCGACTTGTAGAGCCCCTCTCTGTTAGAATTGGCAGATGCTTTACAAACTTTGATTAAGCCTGAAAGGATACTACATATAGCTGAATCTGCAGGGGGAACTTTGAAGGAAAAAAAAAAAAAACAGAAGGAATTTGTTTAGGGAGTGGGGGGAAATTGCCTTAGGAGCTTTCATATCCACAAGGACCATGGTTTTATATCTCATTTGAAAGACAGCCCCTACAGCAGTGCCGCATCCCTGAATACCAGGATGAGACCACTAGTTCAGCATTGATTCTGGGAGCCAAGTGCCTCTTTGGATGTCTCCTGTCAAAGTTCTAACTTGACCTGACCCAGGTTACGCAGGGTTTCATGTTCATTCATCTGAGGCAGGATTTAGCCATTTGATTACACAAAGGGCTTAGGCAATGGTTTCACAGGATCTTTACAGACAATGGTTTGCTTTCAGCATCAATATATCCACAGTCTTTGGACTAACATTCCTCTGCCCAAATAATAAAGACATTCCTTTATTATCAAAGCCTGTTTTCACACCCTTTCAAATTACACAAACGTGCTGCAGTACAATTCGTTAGATTCATTTTCTTCTAGCATACCAGGTGTTTCTGAGAAAATAGGGTGCATGTACTTCTAATCATCCCTTCATAATCATTTTCCTCGTGAACCTCTGTTCTCCTGTTTCTTAAAGGATATTAAAACATTTAAAAATCAGTTAAATTAAATGTGGTAGCTGGGATAGTCCAGGTGCTGGAATAATACCAGATGAAGCTGATACTGCTGGCTGCAGCTCTCAGCATCTTATTACACTCTTACGCACACTCCATGACACCGTACATCCGAATGTCCCAAACAGAAAGTTCCAGGTACCTAGATATATTACACTCATCACCACGGTACCTGAGCACCTGGTAGTTAGCACTGGTACCAGACACACTGTATGCAGAGTGTAGCTCAGTAGTTCTCAAACTATAGCAGAGCCTTTCCTGGTGTTCCACAGAATGAAAAATATTATGTACAGGGTAGAGGTCCACGGGGAGATCTCTCTCTCTCACAAACACACGGCATGGTCTGCAGAATGAAAGAGCTGAAGAGCCACTGGCATAGAGCATATGATTGCTCCTAAGCTTATACCACAATGTTTTGTATGTACAATATTTGTAGTTTTTATACAGGGTATTATGCAAAAGGGACCACGTTATGAGACAAAAGGTGATTTTTTAAAAATCAGACTGACAATATCAAACACTGTTATGCTATGGCTAGAAAAAAGACACTCATAAGCATACAGTATTGTGTCCATCTAGTTGAAAATGAGTTTGCTGTACATCCAAACTGTTATAGAACATATAGTTCCGAGGGTATCTTTCAGCTTGACACAAAATAAGGAATGCTCTATATCTTAATATGAGGACAAAAAATCATTTTACACGGATATCACAAAGGACAGTTGAATACAGCTGTATAGAGACTGGTTCAAGAACTCAAAGCTATTGCAATTCAGTACACAAGTGTATTCCCCTAGGTTGTAATGTACCATACACTTTTACTCCACATCCATTTTTTTTAAAGGGAAAAAGACAGAAATGAAGACAAGGTAAGGAGAAAAATAACTTCAGTAAGTGTCACCTATATACCACCATTTCCCACCTCTTCCTTTATCCGAACAATACTATTACATCAATGGGAAAATCAGTAAGGAGTGATTAATCTTATTTCCAGTTTTTGTTATGGTGCTATGCTTGTTCTGGAGTTTTTGTGTTCTGCCTTCAGAGTTCATTAATTGCCTTTTTTTTCTTGACACCGAAACTCTATGCTTTTAGTTTCCACGGAAATCCTTATAATGGAATTTACTGAAATCTAGTTACTAGAATCTTAGTTTTATGGACCAAGACTGGCATCTTCTGGTGAAGAACATTCAATTCACTGCAGGAATAAAATAGCCTCAACAATGCACTAGTTATATGTTCAGCTAAAAGGATGCTTTCCAGAGATGATAATACAATTTTTCAAATTTGTTTTTTCCATTAATTCTAGATTAATAATGTTACAGTATTTCATAATCTAGCTGACAATTAAGAGTAGAGAGGGGGCCTTAAATTAAAAGATTCTGTGTTTTCAGAGTTGGATTAGTAAAGTAACATAGCAACCTACATGTACTGTCTATACCTAAAAAGAAAAGGAGTACTTGTGGCATCTTAGAGACTAACCAATTTATTTGAGCATAAGCTCACGAATTGGTTAGTCTCTAAGGTGCCACAAGTACTCCTTTTCTTTTTGCGAATACAGACTAACACGGCTGTTACTCTGAAACCTGTCTATACCTAATTGTGGTTAGATGAAAGAAATGCCAGTTGTCTGTGGAGATCCTGATGAATAACTAGGGCAATCAAATTATTATTTAGTAACAATCAGATTGAACAAATAAGCATGCATATAATGAATGCTTGTTTCTAAATTTTCTTGCAAGCTAGTTAATGTATTGCACTGGCAAGGGGAAAAGAAAGATTTCAGGTTCTGCAATAACAGAAGTAAGATTTAAGATTGAATAATAAAAAAAAAATCAAAGTTTCTTTTCTAGTATTCTTACTACTGTGCCACTAAAAAAATATTAGTGGCACAGAATATGCTTAGTGTAGTCATTGATAAACCATCACCAGATTTCCTGAAGCTAGATTCTCTGTTATACTCTCACTCAGGAAATAATATGGTGGGACAATGACATTTTATGTACAGTTATGGGTTTGTTTGTTTTTTTGGGTGTCGGGGTGAGAGGATGATTTGAATTTGTGCTAATTTTGGAGATGCTCAGATTCTATCTCCCAGCCTTCAGATACAGCAGATCCTGTGGCTTGGAAGTGGAGCTGACAAACACTGATATTTTCCTGTCCTCTGCAGAATAATCTATTAAATGGTCACTAGAGCGAATAGTAACTCTCCAGTGGAATTATCCAGGTGGAATTTTTTTTATAAGTTACAAATGTCACAGGGAAGGAAAGAGCAAACTTTTTTTGTTTCTCGGTCAGTCTTAGTCTGGTCTTTTGTGTTCCACAACCATTGGAAATATAAGCAAAGACGGACTAATTCTCCTGGAGAGTTGTTCTTGTTGTTTTTCAGTCTAGCAGAAGCTGTTTTCTAACACTGCTGGCAGAGATTGATTTGTGCCCTCTAATCCAGCCCTACTACTGGACATTATAGGCCATGAATTAAAAATGGAAAGCTTATGGGGAATGCTTAAGGAATGCCCGTATTTCCTCCTCCAAGCAGATTTTATGTGGCTGTCTGTCATATTCCAAGTATACAAAAAAAGAGTATATAGGGTGTGTCAGTCAATAATTCTACTCCTCTCCCCCCCCCCCTCCAGTTTTTGGCAGCTAGCATGCTACTAGCACTGGAAACTGACATTTTCTGCTTACCCACAGCAGGGTCAGAAGCTAACATCTACACAGCCTTCTGCTAGTGTATCTCTAAACTAACCTGGATGAACCATGCCTGACTACAGGTAAAAGATTAGGAGGCTTTCCAGAACTACTTCATCTTTCATCTCACTGTTAAGACTGCCAGCGAGGAAACCAGTTAGTGCTAATTCTGCTACTGTTTTTAGGTGTTGCAAAGAGATACTTGTCCAACATGAAATGGTAGTTTGAGCCCACTGATACTATTCACATATGTCTGAGAACCACCAAGTAGTAATCACACATAGTGACTATTGATCCAATTCTAATCTGAATGACTCTCTACTCCATTTGCCAATCGCTTGAGCCATTTGACTCCTATCTATTTGCGAGAAGGACATGACTCAGCAAGGCACACTTGGCAGCTTGCACTTCTGTTGTGCCCGGCCTGCCTACTACTGGTTAGTACTAACCAGGTCAGAACAGAGTGCCATCTATATGATTAAGACTGGAAATCAGTATACTTATTTGTCTAGCTTTTCAATCTCATTTGGAGATCATCTGGCAGAATGCCAGTCACATCAAGGGTAAAGTAACTCATTCCCTTGTGAATGAATATCCAGAAAGCTGTCAGCGAGTTGCTATTGATGAGATGCTGTCACTGGGTAACTGACTCTTCTATACTTGTTCAATTCATTTTAGGATTTAGTGTGAATAATGATAATGTGAAAGGTCTGCTTGTTACAAGGAAGAAGAGGGTGATATTTCTAATTTGTAGATATCTTCATTTACTTTATTGTAAATCTTATATAGTAACAATGCTTGTTCTGTATGTTGCAACAGATCATTCCCTGGGGGGGGGTATAAAAGTGTATTTCAATGCCAAGAAGTCTAGTAGAATTATGTTATGCTTCTAAAGGTGATTAGCTGGGAGATACAATTTTGTCCACCCTTTTCCGTATCTTTGTCCACTTCTATTATTATTCTCATGAAAACTTACAAACAACATTTATGCTATGGAGTAGCTCTCAAAAATTATAGGATATCTTCATGACCATGGCTTAATTTGTGCTGGGGCTTTCCAGGGCTGAGCCCCAGCATCTCTAGGCTTGGCAGTTCAGAGCCGGCACCTCTGGGCTTGCTGCATCAGTTGTAAAAGTAAAAAATTTGTTTGAGCCCCAGCACCTAATTGCTTGAGCCCCTGCATCTCTTTCGTTCCAAATTAAGCACTGGTAACGACAACAGTCATAAGTTGCATTTCCTTTTTAATTATTGTTGACCTGTCATGCTAAACAGGAATTCAATATTTTATTTTAAAAATCACTTTTGTAAATCTTCTTGTTTTTTATAAAAGAGCCTGGGACTGAAAATTAAAGGTCTCCAGCTATGTTTTTATGTTGTTGGAAGGTGAAATAATGAGGTGCTATCAGCTTCATACTCTAATTGCCTGGAGCAAGAAAACAGGGTTGTCTCTATTATGCCAGGCAACAGTCAAGTGTCAGACAAGTTGCTGACTATTTTTCATAACGAACATCTGGCTTCCTAAATAACAAAGGTTTTACTGTTCGTGATAGTGGAAAAATAGGATGTTTCCAAAAGAGAGTTCTACTTTGAATGTCTAACAGTGCCAATTAGTGTGAATGCCCCTGCCATCCAGGCTGCCGTGCAGCTCCACAATTTATTTCTGAAGGTGGTAAACTGTCTCCAGCTGTTTCCTTTCCTGCTTCCATAGCTACGTGGGACAGCCATTCACATCAGCAGCACTGGGCCCAAGTAGCTGCTGTAAATATTTCTGTGACAGCAGGTGTATTGAAAAAGACAGGAGGAAATAAAATAAAAATGTGTCCTTTGTAGTTAAGAAGTGTAGGGGGTTTTGTTGTTGGGAATTTCAGTGCTTGTGTAGGATATTGGATTGACAGCTCTGGGGAATAAGGTTCTGTATCCATAGAACAAATACTGCGCAGGCAGCAACAATGTGAGCTTGTCCGTGCTGCCCTAGAGCCTGTTTCCGGGGCTGAGGGGTGTACAAAGAAGCCAGTGAGGCAGCGTGATCTAGTGGATAAGCTCACTGGACTGGGAGAAATGGAGGCAGATCCTCAGCTGGTGTAAAATTATCACCGCTCCATTAACTTTAGTAGAGCTATGACAATTTACACCAAGTGAAGATCTGGCCCAGGAGACCTAGTGTTATTCCTGGCTTTGCTATTAGACCAGTATGTGAACTTGGACAACTCAGTTTCCCATCTGTAAAATGAGGATAGCAAAACTACTTACTTTGCTTTGAAAAGCACTTTCATATCTGTGAATGAAAAGCACTAGTGGTATTGTAAGAAGGGAATGTTTGTGAACTGTTACCCCAGATATCTGCCATTCTGGATATCAGGGAAAATTCTAGCAATCTGTGGTGTAGCAGGTGTTGGCAAATTCTGACCTTAATGCCAACCACTCATTCAGTCTTCAACCTTTTCAGTCCTTGGCCTGTGTGCTGACAGAGGCCGAGGATATAGTTTAGTGTGATTGTCATGTGGATACTTGGCCAGTGGGAGCTGGCCTGATTGCATGAGAGGAAAGTGATCAGGAACAGCCAGCATGGATTCACCAAGGGAAGGTCATGCCTGACTAATCTAATCGCCTTTTATGATGAGATTACTGGTTCTGTGGATGAGGGGAAAGCAGTGGATGTATTGTTTCTAGACTTTAGCAAAGCTTTTGACACGGTCTCCCACAGTATTCTTGTCAGCAAGTTAAGGAAGTATGGGCTGGATGAATGCACTATAAGGTGGGTAGAAAGCTGGCTAGATTGTCGGGCTCAACGGGTAGTGATCAATGGCTCCATGTCTAGTTGGCAGCCGGTGTCAAGTGGAGTGCCCCAGGGGTCGGTCCTGGGGCCGGTTTTGTTCAATATCTTCATTAATGATCTGGAGGATGGTGTGGATTGCACTCTCAGCAAATTTGCGGATGATACTAAACTGGGAGGAGTGGTAGATACGCTGGAGGGGAGGGATAGGATAGAGAAGGACCTAGACAAATTGGAGGATTGGGCCAAAAGAAATCTGATGAGGTTCAATAAGGATAAGTGCAGGCTCCTGCACTTAGGACGGAAGAACCCAATGCACAGCTACAGACTAGGGACCGAATGGCTAGGCAGCAGTTCTGCGGAAAAGGACCTAGGGGTGACAGTGGATGAGAAGCTGGATATGAGTCAGCAGTGTGCCCTTGTTGCCAAGAAGGCCAATGGCATTTTGGGATGTATAAGTAGGGGCATAGCGAGCAGATCGAGGGACGTGATCGTTCCCCTCTATTCGACATTGGTGAGGCCTCATCTGGAGGACTGTGTCCAGTTTTGGGCCCCACACTTCAAGAAGGATGTGGATAAATTGGAGAGAGTCCAGCGAAGGGCAACAAAAATGATTAGGGGACTGGAACACATGAGTTATGAGGAGAGGCTGAGGGAGCTGGGATTGTTTAGCCTGCAGAAGAGAAGAATGAGGGGGGATTTGATAGCTGCTTTCAACTACCTGAAAGGGGGTTCCAAAGAGGATGGCTCTAGACTGTTCTCAATGGTAGCAGATGACAGAACGAGGAGTAATGGTCTCAAGTTGCAGTGGGGGAGGTTTAGATTGGATATTAGGAAACCTTTTTCACTAAGAGGGTGGTGTAATACTGGAATGCGTTACCTAGGGAGGTGGTAGAATCTCCTTCCTTAGAGGTTTTTAAGGTCAGGCTTGACAAAGCCCTGGCTGGGATGATTTAACTGGGAATTGGTCCTGCTTCGAGCATGGGGTTGGACTAGATGACCTTCTGGGGTCCCTTCCAACCCTGATATTCTATGATTCTAATGTCTCATAGGCCACACAACAGAAATGTTTAAATAGTAAGGTGTATCCAACATGTTTTTCCTTGGAAAAGTGCATCTTTATGCTTCATGGTATTCATATGTGCTGTATATGGCTTCACTGTGTCCACTGGCAAAAGAAATAGCAAACTCCATTTGATTAAATCTGCACTTTCAGTAATTGGAAAGAAGCCACTTCATAAGCACAAGTCAGGACACCAACAGTCTAATGTATTTATAGATTTTAAACTCTCTTTCCAATAACCCTATGCAAGAATTCAATGTAAATATTTACTGCAGAGCCAAGCTCGGGGTATAAGCAGTTCTCATATGCAGAGAAGCAGTTTTTAGACATTTATGCTACAGTAGGATGAAGACTTTATCTTGTCATGAGAACAATTTTCAAAATGATTAGAGGTTCACTTTGGCTCAAACCATAAACTCATGGAAATTAATTCAGATCTAATTTTTTTCAGACTTGTGTAACTTTGGTGATTTTAACAGGACAGCTGTGTAATTTAGATCAGAATCTAAACATGGGTCATGTACTTATTAGGTATTTAATCCACCTCAACGAGATTGTTTTCTGGGGGTAGGCGTATTAGATTTTTTTTCCAATTCTTCCTGTTTGTTCTACCTAACTTTTCCATTGAATAATTTCATTGCTCTACTTCTTTTTACACCCTCTTTTATTAAGCCAAATTACCCTGTCGCCTGACTGACTATACCCTTCAGATATCTGTAGACTATCGTGTTCCCATTAGTGATTTGTTCAAGCAATATGTATTAACTCTTGATCTTTTCTTGTCAACCAATCCCTCCTATTACATCACCATTTTTGTTGTTTTTCATTGAACTCCCTTCAATTGGTCACTATCTTACCATTAATGAGGTACCCAGAGCCACACACAACATTCTAGGTGTGATTTCATCAAAGCAAAAGAAAGGGACTATTATCTTCCTGTCTCTTGACAGATTGTTCCAGCATCACTGTAACAATTTGTAAAGTGGGGGTTATGAGAGCCATTGAAACAAATTGTAAATCCTGTATATGATGGAAACCACTTCAAGCCAGGGTATGTGGCAGCACACCCAGCACCCCTAGTCCATGCACCTATTTGTGCAGCCGAATGTTACACTGGCTTCCTATCTGTTGCTGTCCATTATCATTCTTAAGTCTGTTTATGATATAACCAGTTTCCAGGCTTCTCCCTCCCATGGAATATCTGTGGCTTGGATTATTTCTTCCCAAATATCTTGGCTTGCATTTTTCTAAAGGTAATCACATTTGTGCCCGTTTCTAATGTCAGCATTTGATTTTTTTTAAATGTTTCTCTGTTCCCACTGCTATTTGGAACTCTTCCCAAGTTAGTACAATCCATATATTTTCATTTTCTCTCCTCTATCATTAATAAAGATGTCATTGCAGGGAGTGAACATGGATCCATGCAGTAACCCACTACTTACTGCCCCTCCTTGATAATTCCACACCTTTTGTATGATCATTCAATCAGTTTTTACTCCACATTACAGCATGTATATCCAACCAAACCAGAATTAGTTTTGAGTAACATTATATGAGACATTGTAGCAAATGCTGTATTGCAATCCAAGTATGTTGCATCTATCACTTTTTCTTAATCTACTAATTTTGTAATTCTTTATTTTAAAACTCTCTTTAACCCCTACAGTGCTTGCAGGCAGTTTCTCTATTTCATCACGGTTGCACATGGTTACATTATTTTCTAGAGGCTAGAATGTGTCTGGCTGCTTCAGGATTGTGCATGTGCGTGGTAATACTTCTCCCCTTAGAACTCTAGTTCAACAGGTAGCCATAGTTGTATTCTGTGGGTCCCCCTAGCACAGGGACTCCTCTCTTTTAGTATCCCGAGCTGCAAAACAATCCAAAGGGGGCAGAGGAGACAGACATAGTATATCTCCCACTACATACCAACCTGTAGCACTGTACAGGGGGCAGGAATAGGAGGGAAATGTACTTCCACTCCTGAAGGGGTGGAACAGTGAAAGTACTCTCTTGCACACTGGGTGCTTGCAGAGAGAATTATACCTCCTTAAAGTAAAATTCCTTCCCACAGCTCCACTGGGGCATTGTGGCCAGTGACCTACAGACACATTTGAGCCCTATTTTTTAATTTTTCTCAGAGCATTGCTGTGTCATTTTTGTTTCTCTCCATTATCATCACCTCTCCAGTTTTCCAGTTTTACACACACACACACACACAGTGATGAAAACATTTGTTCAGTCCTTTGAAATATCTCAGGGACATATAATCCAGGACATCTGATTTGTCTATGGTCACATTTCCCTAATAATCTCTTCTCTGCTCATTATAAGTAGTCATTTAAATAAGATCTTCCTCATTTTCTAATTGTGTAAATTGCTTTTATTTCCCATAGTTTCATCAAAACTCCAGAGGCCTCATTGCCCACTGCCCTACATCTTGAATAGTCATTTGCACCTTGATGAAGTAGGAGGAAAACACTGCAGAGGTGTAAATGTTGCCGATTTGGCAGCATTTTACACTCTTTGCACAGATATATAGATACAAAGACAGCAATGGAGAATCAGGATCCAAAAGTTTATCAAAATTTCCAGCTGAAAGAGAGACTTCTCTGAATTTATCCTAACCTGCTTGATCTGGGAATTAGGCAGGGAATTATATAATCTAATGAGATTTGCAATACTTCCTGCTATCATCCAGGACAAAAATACTTCAAGACAAGTTTTTTGGGAATGCTTAGGTACTTATGATTGTGATTCTGAATAAAGCAAGGATGTGCAGAGGTAGTTCAAATGTTATTTAAAAATTATATGCAGTACTGTAGTCATATTAGTCCGAGGATATTACAGAGTTAGTTTCCTAGACCTGAAGACGAGCTCTATGTAAGGACAAAAGCTTGTCTCTCTCACCAACAGAAGTTGATCCAATAAATATTACTTCACCCACCTTGTCTATTTAAAAATATTAACTACTAATATTTAAACCTCCAAGTTGAAAGCTGACGTTTGAAATGAGTTCTTGCTTCAGCTTCCTAATATGTTCAAAGCTTTGGTCAGATTGATCCTTACTTCATCTTTTCTCCATTACTTATCCTTAGTAGCAATCAAAGAACAAGGTAAACTATAATAGCTAACATGACTTAAGCTATACTGGGACCTAAGTAAATATGACCTGAGCATTGATGATTTACTAAGACAGATTTTTTTTTAATATTTGATACTTCATGGCATAAAGAAGACCTAATCCATAACTTTGATATATTGCTACAGGAAGTGCTGCAAAGAAATGAATTGTACTGCTGCACATACAGATCAGGACACCTCATTTAGCAGCTAACCCAGGTATTTTGACCTTGTACAGGGTACTGTACATCTTTACGTAATCTATCTTTTCAGGATTGTTTTGATGTGATGAGACTGCAGGGGAAATGTCCATACTGTTTGTGGTCTACAAAAACTGAACTAGCAATTGCAGTATTTCAAATCAATGAGTACTTAAGCACTGATCCCACAATTAATATTGCCTAAGTGGAACCCCTGTGAATTACAACTGTGCACTATTGACTGTAGAATCAGGCTCTGAACCAAAACCATGAAAGTCAATGGGTTAGATTCTCAGCTGGTGTAAATTGTTATGGCTTCATTGAAGTCAATGAAGCTATGACAATTTACACTAGCTGAAGATGTGCTCCAATGAAAACATTGCCTTTTGAGTTCAGTAGGTTTTGGATTAATGCTCAGCTCATCATAAAGGAGTACATTATACAATGAGTCAAAGGGGCAAGAAATCTACTCTATATATTTGATCATACATGAATTGACATTCATCCTATCTAATACCTACCTTACTCCATGTAGATCAGAGAAGTCATGGAGATTTTGTTCATTAGCTATCACTTGTTGAGCTGATGGCTATTTGGTCTCCAGCTGATGAAATATAGTAGAAGAACAGAGTGACCACACTACGAAATGTTAAAAAGATTTAGAAGTTTCACTCATTCAGGGGATTTCTGTCAGATAGACTGTAGTAGTTAAATCCTGAGTCTCGCATAAGCCCCTTCAGCTACTAAGAGTGGTCCATGTGAAAATGAAGGCCTTGCAAGAGATTTGCCATTATAATCAATCCCCCACCTTGTTCTGGAAGTGCTCTGCTTCTCACTCCTGAAGTATTAGAATGTGAAAATGCAGCCTCCAGCCATCTGCGAGAAAGTCGGTCACTTCAGTTTAATTTAATTTAAGAAAAATCTGCCTGGCAGGCCGGGAGCTGGTCTCCACAAGGGTGATGTTAAAACAAAACAAATGTCAGGTAAAATTATATCTGGTGACTACATTTCTTCCACCCTAGTCATTCAGCTAGTCAAATAAAAATATTATAAACATTGGTTTCAGTAGAGGTTACTCATCAGTAACACAGATTATTTGACTGAAACGGAGTTTACAGTATTCTATCATTATAAATGGTGTTAGAGAAATAATGTTCACATTTATATCATTTAAAAATTCATATTATGAAATGCTTATTACATCCACTATTTTTATGAAGTGGCTCTAAAGATTATTGCAAATATTCTGATTTTTGCAATCCCCAGTGACAGAACTGAGACCCTCAATCACTTGACTCACACCATAAAAAGTCTTAAGCTTTCTGAGCTATTCTCACACGTTTACTTCTACAAGTCACAGGGTGTGCAAAGACTTTGTGAACATTTTAGACTGTAGGGTGTTTGCAAACTATTTGTTTAAGCTATGTGTTTATTTGTGCTGTGTGACCGGTCATCTGAGTCACATGGTATTGTTTTCATCATCAGATTTGCGGACTTGAAATTTTATAAAAAGAAAAAAGTCAGATATTAAAAGATGATCACATGAACCTTTCTATGCCTACTCACCCGAACATTCATGAGAACTTTCCTTCTTCTTCAAGTGATAGTCCCTATATGGATTCCATTGTGGGTGCACATGCATGCAATGCACCAGAGCCAGAACAACTTTGTAGCAGTTTGTCTGCTGACCCTCATGTGTGTCGTGCATCATCCTCATATCTGCAGCTGAGACTAAAAGAGGCCGAGCGGGTTGAGGCCACTCCAGTTCCCTCTTACCACTTCATGGCCAGAGTTGGAACCCCGGTTCCTCTGCACTCTTAGCCTAGCTGAGAGAGTTAGTTGTCCATTTTTCCCTCTTGTAAATAGTTGTTTTCTTGTTTTTATATTGCATTAGTACAGTAGTTAGTTAGGTTTGCTTTCAGACTTCCCCCTTTGGGGAGACCCCCATCCTGGGGACTATGCCCCAGCAAATCAGCTTCAAAAATGGTGCTTCACGCCCTCGCTCCTTCTCTGTGACTGACAAGCACCAGTGATGCCTATGCTGCCTCAAGGAAGCCCATGTCATTGTCCACTAAACCATTTACCGGCCATTCCTGCCCCTGGGAAGTCAGGCAACTTCATCTGCGTAAGCTCCTAATGGAAAAGGCTCTGCGCCCATACGTACAGTCAGATACAGGACCACCAGAATGGCATCTATCATCACCAGTGAGCACCCCTTCATCTTCCTCCTGGACACTGGATCTGTCGGTACCAAGCCTGCCGTGAGCTTCAGAAGCATGGCCATGGGCATAAGAGCAGATCTCTGTCCGGGGCTGCCCCTAAATGCGTTGCCTCCCTCCCTGGGCCAGATTGGGTAAGAAGTCATGCACTGATCTGGCTGCTCCAGGTCCCAAGAAGCCCTGGATGGAGCACAAGGAGAAGCACCAATATGATCCGCTGGTACCACCACCAGCTGTGGTCACCATTCCAGTGGCATCCTTGCTGCATCTGCTGCTCGTACTGCCAGCACTGTTGATGCCTCTGAACCCCTCCAGTCTGCCACACATGGTCCCCTGCATGCCTGGCCACCTGGAACTGTTGATGCCCACTGCAGTGTTGCTGCTTCCATCCCTAGGTTCCCTACTACTTTCAGGTCCCCCAGGCACCTCAGTCCTGCCTTCTCCTACATACAAACCACTCTATCCTCAACTTACGACCCTGCCGCCAAGCCATGGTACCCGCGGGGTCCACCGCTGCCTGGAGACCTTTACGCTTGGCCCTACTGGGCCTACCTCAGACCTGTACCAGGACTGGGACACCATTGGCAGCATCATATCAACTATTCCCTGTCCGAACCTCACCCTCCTCGGTCTATGAAAAAAGGGGAGCAAGAGGCAGTGCAGTCGGTTCCACCAGTCCCCACAGGGGCCTCATAGTCACCGGATGAGGCACTGATTCCACCCTTCCTCTCCCCTCCTGATGTCCATAAGCAGTACCACGAGCTGCTTCAGTGGGTGGCAGCAGATCTCAGACTCCCACTGGAGGAGGTACAGGACATGCACCACCAGCTCCTGGACATTCTCCAGCTGCAAGGACCTTCCCTCCTAGGATGCTCTTCCCTTCTATGAGGTTATCCTGCAACTGGTGCAGATGGTCTGACACACACCAGCCTCCTGTGCCCCTACCCACAAGGGCACAGAGAAGTAAGAGCGATACTGGAGCAGTACTGACCCACATGTCCTCTTATATCCTCAGCTGTAGACACGAAGATGACGCACAATGTGCAGGTCAGTGAATACTGCTACAAAATTGTTCCGGCTCATGGCACATATGTAAACCCACATTTGGAATCCAAATAGGGACCATACATCTCAAAGAACCTCCAGTTACAAGTACGTAACCTCCTCTTTCAGTGACAACTCCTTGAAGTGTCACGAGTACCATCACATCTGTAGGTGGTGTTTGAACCAATGTTCCCAAACTTTTTCAGTATTTTCCCAACTGCAATTTTCACATAGTCAAGAAATTTTAGTTTCCCACCTGCACTACTTCAACTGAAGCTTTGAAAAATGAACGGACATACAATGAAATGAGTTATGATGATACAGAATGACAGCCTTAACTCTAAATAACCTGGCTTTTTCCAATGCGTGTCACAACCTTAATGTTGTCTAAATGCACCAAATACTTATGTAATTTCAGTTCATGGGCAATGAAACAAACTGTCAAAGGAAACTATGGAATTGTCCTCATTAAATACTGAAGGTTGAAGCTGAATGTCCACTTTTTGTGGCTGGATTCAGAATAATTACGTTCACTTATGTGGTCTAGATGAGTGGTTAGAGGTTCCTCACAATCCAAACAATGCTAAAGTTTTAAAGGCAATATTTAATTTATTTATAAAAATATATAATATTTAAGTGATAGAACCTACAAAATGCCAGACTGTGAAATTTACCAGACAGCATGTCATAAATATAAAGGGAAGGGTAAACCCCTTTGAAATCCCTCCTGGCCAGGGGAAAGCTCCTCTCACCTGTAAAGGGTTAAGAAGCTAAAGGTAACCTCGCTGGCACCTGACCAAAATGACCAATGAGGAGACAAGATACTTTCAAAAGCTGGGAGGAGGGAGAGAAACAAAGGGTCTGTGTCTGTCTGTATGCTGGTTTCTGCCAGGGATAGACCAGGAATGGAGCCTTAGAACTTTTAGTAAGTAATCTAGCTAGGTATGTGTTAGATTATGATTTCTTTAAATGGCTGAGAAAAGAATTGTGCTGAATAGAATAACTATTTCTGTCGGTGTATCTTTTTTGTAACTTAAGGTTTTGCCTAGAGGGGTTCTCTATGTTTTGGAATCTAATTACCCTGTAAGATATCTACCATCCTGATTTTACAGGGGGGATTTCTTTATTTCTATTTACTTCTATTTTTTATTAAAAGTCTTCTTGTACAAAACTGAATGCTTTTTCATTGTTCTCAGATCCAAGGGTTTGGGTCTGTGGTCACCTATGCAAATTGGTGAGGCTTTTTATCCAACATTTCCCAGGAAAGGGGGGGTGCAAGTGTTGGGAGGATTGTTCATTGTTCTTAAGATCCAAGGGTCTGGGTCTGTAGTCACCTAGGCAAATTGGTGAGGCTTTTTACCAAACCTTGTCCAGGAAGTGGGGTGCAAAGTTTTGGGAAGTATATTGGGGGGAAGGACGCGTCCAAACAGCTCTTCCCCAGTAACCAGTATTAGTTTGGTGGTGGTAGCGGCCAGTCCAAGGACAACGGGTGTAATATTTTGTACCTTGGGGAAGTTTTGACCTAAGCTGGTAAAGATAAGCTTAGGAGGTTTTTCATGCAGGTCCCCACATCTGTACCCTAGAGTTCAGAGTGGGGGAGGAACCTTGACACAGCACTAGAAAGTTATGTGCCTCACCAGGGCGAAAGATGCACAAGGGCCACTAGGGAGTCATAGCTCTCATTGAGCGTGCACCTTATTCAGTGAGGCAGTCATTTAAATTGTGCAATATTGTGCATTGAACATTGTGCATCTCCACCACTTTCCTCCGGCAGCTTCAAATACTCAGTGGAATAAAAGCTTCTGTAGAGAGTGAATAGGATAAAGGTTCTTTCACATAATACAGTGTCATATCATACCTTTTTTTCCCCTTAGTCTTGTATATAGTTCACTGCTTAGCATTGACTCTCCTGCTATTGAGATGCCTAATTGTGGCCTGAAGTCCCATTGACAGTCAGTCAACGTCAGAGAAACTCAAGCTGGCAAGAGCAGACAGAGGCACAGTCTCAGCATAACATTGGATACTGATGCTGCTGTCACACTGCTTTCTATGGGTTTTTTTGCTCTGGATGTGGTTTTCCCCAATGCAGGATAATATGGACGTTGCAAGTTTTTTTAAGTGTTTCCACATCCCAGCCATGTTTTTCCAGGATTTATTTTGAAGCAGCAGCTCTTCAAAGGTATGGCCTAAATATCCTGGAATAGCTAGGAGCTGGTTTGCCTCTCAAGTGAAGATCAAGTCACAAACTAGACAGAGCAAAAGTTTGGTGGAAAAAATACAATGCTTCTCTGTGGAATCTCATTAATTCTTAGAACTCATGATGATGGTATTTTACATAAACAAAGTCCCGCCATATCCTGAATCTAGATCACAGATACTTTGTAAGACCAGCCTACCCTACCTGGAAAAAAAAATCATACCTTAAATCAGGTATTGGCTTGTTCTTTACTCCATATATATGTAATATTGATTATATTAGTTATTTTGACACTAGCAGCTACAAAGAAAATGCCCTACCATATTTCCTGTACATCTTCTCTACACTGTACTATTAAAAGTGGACAGATTGTAAGCAAACATTGTTATTACCTGTTAGTAAATATTTGAATCCTTTACTTTCAGTATATATGATTTATATGTTATCTATTCTTTAGAATCTTCAGGATATTAACAAAAAGAGTATTTTGAATTCTAAAGCACATCTAAACCTGGGAAACTGATAAGGGATAATTGTTACAGTCGATAGGAAAGAATAATTATGGGGGAATAAAGACCCACTGAAAGTCTTCGTTAGTCCTCTCAGCTGTAAATAATTATGCCTTCACAGGTAAACTGGGAATGTACAGAAATAACATCCAAAGATATGTTTCTTTTGACAAAGAGGTTTTCTTTGTTTGAAAACCCTATATAATGACATTGGTATGGGAACTTAATTGGGGAATGAATCTGCCGTGTCCCTCCACATACAGTGAAGAGACACATAGCCAGCTTTTTATCACCATCGTCACATGAAAGGGTGGTAATGTATCTATTCTTTCTGTATAATGCTGTACTTCTCTGATTGATCATCTTTATTAAATAATTCCAGTTCACCCTGTTATTTGACAATCTAGAATCATAATTAACTCTGACACACAACAACATAATCTGACAGTACAAAATTATACCATGTATGTTGATGTAACCTAGAACAATACAATGTGACATTTAAGAAATTAAACATGCACACCTTTTTGGTTTTGCACATTATGGAAACAATTCATGTTCCTAAGAAAAGGAAATTATTCTTGTGCTTAATACACTTACCAAGTTGCAACGTTTCTCAAGACAATGTGATTAAGTTGCAAAATAGAGCTGGTCAAGAATTTTCTGATGAAACAGGTTTTCCATAGGAAATGTGTATTCAGTGAAATCAAAACATTTCATCAAAATTTTCTATGGAAAAGTATACTATTTTGATAAGGTCAAAATGTTTTGTTTCTGCTTTAGAACTTGAATGTGCATGTTCTAAATAATAAAATATATATTTTAACAATAAAATTGAAACAAAATGTTTTGCTAAGGTTGAAACAAAATATGTTGGAATATTTCATTTTTGCAAAAAACCTCCAAGATTTTTACTTTTCATCGTGATTCAAGCCTCAGATAAAAAGTAGTAACTAAGAGATGGAGGCAAGATAGAAATGCCTGGGTTCAGGAGAAGGTTGCTGAAGCAGAAGAACAGCAGAAGGGAGAATTCAAGCAGCTCTGTAGAATAGCAAAAGACCTCAGGAAGACCCAGACCACCACGGGTGATGCTCTGATGGACAAATGTTGAAAATGCATGAAGAACAAGGCAGATAATGCAAAGAATATTTCCTTTCCTTATTAAACTGTCCAGAGCCAACAGTCATTCACAGGTTCGAGAAAAATGTCAATGATAAAATAGAAATGGAAGAGGGGCCAATAATACCCAATGAAATTAAAGCAGCCGTCAAAGGGCTCAAAGTGGGGAAGCTCCTGAAGTTGACAGAATTTAAACAGAGGTAATAAAGGCAGGAGGAGAAATTCTGATTGATCAGCTAACAAAACTCTGACAAAGTCTGGTGAGAGAACAAGTGCCACTAGACTGAAAAGACGGAAGCATCGTGGTATTTCCAAAAAAATAAAAAAAGAGAGATCTTACTCAGTGTATGAACGGGAGAGGTATTGTACTGCTATCAATCCCAGGCAAAATTTTGGCTACCTTTTTGCTGAATAGAATGAAGACGACAGTAGATGAAATATTACAGAAAGAGCTTGTTGAGTTCCAACCAGGTAGATCACGTTGTAAACAGTTATAACCTCTTTGGCAGCATTTAGGAATGAAAATGTCAAGGAAATGCACATACCATGATGAAGTGTTTCAAACACCAAATGCTACCAGACAAAAGTTCGTTATTATTATTATTGAACTTCCCAGACTCAATGAAATGTCTTTTCTCTGCAAGGAGTGTGTTGCACTAAATCATACCTACCTATAGATACTTTCCTCACTTACTTTAGCTGTGGTACTCCTCTTCCAGGGATGACTGCATGGATATGTTCTTCATCATGCCTTATCCAGAACAAGACTGATCAGACAATTAAGTGGATCTCCTTTAAATCTATAGCAACAATTTGTTCCTTCATAAATCTAAATGACTGCAGCCGCAATGGGACGAGCTGCTCCTAATGAAAGAAAACATTAATCTACAGTATTTTGAAAAGGTTCTTCTAGCCACTCAATTGGCCAATCCCTAAAGTGCCACTAACAAACATTTTCCCTCTTTCCTTGTCATCAGAGTTGCAGCTTTTTTCCCTCTGCAAAATGCCATTAGTTTAGGAGTCCAAGTAAGAGAATGATCATGCTTCTAATTTACACAGTTTCTCTCACCACAGTTCATAGCTCTGTTGCCTATCCATAAATTATCTCCAGCCTTCACATTAAATAGAAAAGGCAGAGACATTTGTAAGTCAAACTGGACCAACTATTATGGCTAGCACTAGAAAAGTTTAAAATTGAACTTGAGCCAAAGGAATCTCAAGCCTACAGTATTTGAAACCAAATGGTCCAGCTGGGACTTTTTCTTCCATTCCAGACTTCTTCTTCCTTTCCTGAAAATAAGGCTGATCTTTATTTACCTAGACAACTAAAGGCTTTTAAAAGCTCTTTTACAATTGCACAGCAAACAAACACTTTTGTAAGAATTTGGCTTTAAGTCAACGGTGAGGAGGAAATATTCTGATTAGAATTTCAGGATATGTACAATGTCAAATAACGATGAATAAACCTCACCAAAATACAAAGAGCCTTTTGGACAGTTTACAGAAGCAAAAAGGTGAAAAAAAATCAAAGGGCTGTGTTAGGATATAGATATTTGGGCCTGTCTGTAAAGGCCTATACTTTAAGAATTTAGGTGTATTCTTATCATTTAGCTAGTTATAGAGGTATAAAAGAGAGAATCAAAATCACTGTCTGCCGGTGTAAGGGCCTTCTCTTACTGTGACAGTCTGAGGCCCTGTGCTTCGGCTAAAGCCTTTGGCTAAGCAGCAGAGGCAGCCAAAAGCTGGGAAGCGAATGGTCACATCCCCACATTCCAAACCAGTCACATTGAAATAAGGTGCTACTGGGCTGTTAGGAATACAATCCTGTCCTATCACCTCCAGAGAAAGGGAAGTGCCTAGAAAATGTAAAAGGAAACTTAGTTTGATAGCATCCTGTCTGGCAAGAACTCACTTATCAATAGCTGGGATGTGAAATCCTCACTTCTGTATTGTTTTGTCATTATAGTTCCCACTTTGTTATTATTTGTCTGTATAATCTGTCTGGTTCTGTGATTGTTTCTGTCTGTTGTATAATTAATTTTGCTGGGTGTAAACTAATTAAGGTGGTGGGATATAATTGGTTACATAATCATGTTACAATATGTTAGGATTGGTTAGTTAAATTTCAGAAAAATGAT
Source organism: Lepidochelys olivacea (assembly GCF_965140295.1). NCBI lineage: Eukaryota > Metazoa > Chordata > Testudines > Cheloniidae > Lepidochelys > Lepidochelys olivacea. The sequence continues at coordinate 32,305,970 of NC_140412.1, forward strand.
TGGTTAAGGTATAGCTAAGCAGAACTCAAGTTTTACTTTATAGTCTGCAGTCAATCAGGAAGTGTGTGGGTGGGGGGGAATGGGAACAGGGACACAGGTAAGGCTCTGTGATGTCAGAACTGGGAAGGAGGATACTAAGGAAAGAAACTGGAATTATGCTTGCTGGAAGTTCACCCCAATTAACATCAAATTGTTTGCACCTTTGGACTTCAGGTATTGTTGCTCTCTGTTCAGGCGAGAAAGACCAGGGAAGTGAGTGGGTGAAGGAATAAGCCCCCTAACAGGCTGTTTAACAAATAAATAATTCTCTCTTACTACTTGTGCTTGATTTTTCCAACTAAATATCCCAGTTAAAATTATGCTCCTAAATTACAAATGGATTTATTATTGATAAGCCTCCTTTGTGTATCTTTTCCTCTTTCGCTAGAGTTCTCACAGATGAACTTTTAAATCTTTTGCAATGCTAATTTAACAGGAGAACAATGCCAGATTTTCTTTTTCCAGTTGAAGTATGTAGACCATGTTTGGTAGCAGTGAAAGATACATAGTTCAAGTCCAGAAGAAACACAGATGCAATCAATGAGTGTGTAAGATGCAATGTTTTTCCACAGTGAGCGTAATTAACCATTGGAACAGATTACCAAATGATATGACAAATCCACCATCACTTGGAGACGTTAAATCAAGATTGGATGTCTCTTTAAAAGATGTGTTCTAGTTACTGGTCTCAATAGCATTTCCTTATGTAATAAGGAAGAATAATTCCCTCAGTTGCAGGAATTACTGGGTGGAAGTGTATGGCCTGTGTAATACAGGATATAAGACTAAGTGATCCCTTCTAGCCTTAAAATTTATTAATTAATTCACTCTGTTCTATCTATTCTGAAGGACATGTAGCTTTGGAAGAATACAGAGCAGGGTGTTAAGAATCTTTCTGTTTGACATTATGTCAAAATACAACTCCAGATGACATAGAACTACTGCTTGATGAGTAGGGAGAAATCTAAAAGGTATTGCTCTGATAGTGGCTTTCAGTGGTTCCTATGTCATTTTTGAAAAGGGGACTTGGGTCTTTAAATCACTTAGATGGCTTTGAAAATTTTACCTTGGATCTCATTTTTTACAATAGAAATTAAACATGTACATGCAGTAAAAAATAAAAACTTCCCTTATATAAAAAGAAAATGATCTTCAGCGACCACTGTACTTATTGGGAAAGGCTGCATTATGTTTTACAAAGAAGAATATAAATTAACCCACATTCACTAAATCTACAAACATCTTGTATTCCAAAACAGTGGTGATTTTGTGGATTGTCTTTTTGTTCTCACCAGCATCTCACAGAAACCATTAAAATATTTAAATTTAGTTTGTGCAAGAAGTACTGTAAATATAAGCATTCATAATGATGTAATGCCAGTCTTGGCTAAGGGCTTGCATTAATTGATGAATTTAAAAGTAAAATTTAGCCACTGAGACCTCCATAAGGATTTGAATGCCAAAACAATGTGATATAATGGATGACTAGCTCCACCTACAAGCACTGAGGCCTGGTCTACAGTACGTGGTTATTTTGGAATTAGCCGAGTTACCTCAAAATAAAACTGGTTCCATCCATATGATCAAACCAGTTTTTTCGATTTAAAGGGCTCTTTACTCCGATTTCTGTACTCCACGTTGGCAAGTGGAGTAGCGCTAAAATCAAGATCACAGTTCCGGGTTACAGGTACTGTGGACGCAACTCGACGATATTGGTTTCCGGGAGCTATCCCAGAATGCTCCTTTGTGACCATTCTGAACAACACTCTGAACGCCAAAGCACTAGCCAGGTAGACAGTAAAAGCCCCTGGGAATTTTTGAATTTCCTGTTTGGTCACCATCAGCACAGTCCACCGTCACAGGCGACCACGCAGCCCCAGATTTGAAGATTAGCTCCAGCATGGTCCGAACAGGAGGTACTGGATCTCATTGCATGTTGGGGAGACGAACCTGTTATGGCAGAACTACGTTCCAAAAAAGGAATGCAAATGCATACACTAAAGTCTCCAGGGCCACGACAGAAAGAGGCTACTCCAGGGACACAGAACAGCGTCGTACAAAAATCAAGGAGCTCAGACAAGCTTACCAAAAAGCCAGGGAGGCGAACGGGCGCTCTGGGTCACAGCCCCATACATGCCACTTCTACCGTGAGCTGCATGCAATTATGGGGGGTGATGACACCACTACCCCACCACTGTTCATGGGCACCTGCAAGGGGGGAGTAGCATGGAGCGAGGAGGCTGAGTTTTTGGAGGATGAAGAGGACAGTGCACAGGCGGCAAGTGGGGAATCTGTTTTCCCCCCAGCCAGGAACTATTCTTAACGCTGGAGCGAATACCCTCTCCCTACTCCCAAAGCATACTCCTGGACCATGACCCTGGAGAATACACTTCTGGTGAGTGAGAGCTTGATCTGAGCCACTTGGTGGGGGGAAACCCAGTGGTGCTGGGCTGTTCGTGTTTAGCTTAAAGGATTCATCCCCTGCTCAGAGCCTCATCAGAGCCCCGCAGTGGGTGTGGGGGGGGGCATGGGGGAGGTTGTTATGTGAAGCAATCATCCCAGAGAGCCCACAGGCTGCCTGCAAGCTGAATTCTGTTGCCTGGCTGCATGTGATGGCTTACTCACACCAAAGTGGCAGGCACTTCAGTATAAGAGGCAAAATGAGACCTTGTACAGAAAGAACATGTGCTGCATACTATGAATTGCCTGTTTCACTGAGAAACAGTGTCCCCTTTGTTCTCTAAAATGTATCTTTTCAAATACGACCCTCCCTTTTTCTCCTCCTGCAGCAGGTGCAAATGTTTCAATGTGGCCCCTATCTACTCCATCCCAGAGGCTGGTCCAGATTAGAAGGTGGAAAAAATGAACTCAGGATGACATGTTTGCTGAGCTCATGCAGTCCTCCTGCACTGATAGGGCCCAGTTGAACGCATGGAGGCAAACAATTGCCGAGTCACATAAAGTGTTACATGAATATGAAGAGGAGGGATGTGCGCAATGAGAGCAGGCAGGATGCTATGTTCAAGCTCATGGGGGAGCAAACTGACATGCTCCGCTGTATGGTGGATCTAATGCGGGAAAGGCAGCAAGACCACAGACTGCCACTGCAGCGCCTGAATAACCACCTTCCCTCCTCCTCAAGTTCCATAGCCTCCTCACCCAGATGCCCAAGAACATGGGGGGAGGCTACAGGGACCCACACAGTCAACTCCAGAGGATTGCACAAGCAGCAGAAAGCTGGCATATCCTACATTTTGATTTGGTTTCTGAACTTGTCCTTCCCTCCCCCTCCTCCATCCCCTTAACCCAATAGCCACCCTCCCCCGTCTAGCTTCTGATTCCTCTCAATGTTTTGTGCAACAAATAATAAAGAATGGTTTTTAAACAATTGTGACTTTATTTCCTTTTACATTATATATAAAATGGATGGAGCAGGTAACTAAGAGAAACACACACAACTCTTACACCGTACCCTGGCCAGTCATGAAACTGGCTTTCAAAGCTTCTCTGATGTGCAGCGCGCCCTGCTGCGCTCTTCTAATCACCCTAGTGTCTGGCTGTGTGAAACTGGCCACCAGGCAAGTTGCCTCAACCTCCCACCTCACCATAAACATCTCCCCCTTACTCACAGATATTGTGGAGCACACAACAAGCAGCAATTACAATTGGAATATTGGTTGTGCTGAGATCTAACAGAGTCAGTAAACTGCATCAGCGCGCTTTCAAACATCCAAATGCACATTCTACCACCATTCTGCACTTATTCAGCCTATAGTTGAACTGCTCCTTACTACTGTCCAGGGTGCCTGTGTACAGCTTCATGAGCCATGGCATTAAGGGGTAGGCTGGGTCCCCAGGGATAACTTTTGGCATTTCAACATCCCCAAACAGTAATTTTCTGGTCTGGAAAGTAAGTTCCTTCCTGCAACTGTTCAAACAGACCAGAGTTCCTGAAGATATGAGCGTCATGCACCTTTCCTGGCCATCCCACGTTGATAGTGGTGAAACGTCTTGTGATCCACCAGTGCTTGCAGTGCCATGGAAAAGTACCCCTTCCGGTTTATGTACTGGCCACTCTGGTGTTCCAGGGCCAAGATAGGGATGTGTGTTCCATCTGTCGCCCCACCGCAGTTAGGGAACCCAAGCGCATTAAACCCATCCACAATGATCTGCACATTTCCCAAAGTCACTACCCTTGATAGCTGCTGGTCAAGGATTGTGTTGGCTCCTTGCAGCACAGCAGCCCCCACAGTAGATTTCCCCACTCCAAACTGATTCCCGATTGACCGGTAGCTGTCGAGCGTTGCAAGCTTTCACAGTGCTATGGCCACTCGCTTCTCAGCTGTGAGGGCTGCTCTCATTTTGGTGTCTGTGCTTCAGGGCAGGGGACAGCAAGTCACAAAGTTCCATGAACGTGGCCCTACGCATATGAAAGTTTCTCAGCCACTGGGAATCATCCCATACCTGCAACACTATGCGGTCCCACCAGTCCATGCTTGTTTCCCGGGCCCAGAATTGGTGTTCCATGGCATGAACCTGGCCCAACAGCACCATGATCTCCCAATCACCACATGCTGTGCCATCTGTGTCCATGTCCTCATCATATAGTAATCGTGCTGTTGTCGCTTCCTCACCTGGTTTTGCAGGTACTGCACATACTGCTGGATAATGCTAGAGGTATTTACAATGGTCAAAACTGCAGCAGAGATCTGATCGGGCTCCATGGCTATGGCGCCTGCACGGGTAATCCTGGAAAAAGGGAGCGAAACGTAGGAGAGCAGAGTGGCAGCGGAAGCTGTGCTGTTTGGTTCACGGTAGCCGAACAACAGCGGAAAATGGTTGTCTTCTGTGGCTTTCACAAAGGTGGGAGCCCAGGACAGACAACATGGAGAAGCTCAGAAGCGTAGCAATAGCAGGAGAGCAGAGTTGGCAGCGGAAGCTGTGCTGCTCAGTTCACGATGGCCGAGCAGAGTTGAGTTGGAGAGGTGGATTCATACTAGCAGGAGAGCAGCGGTGCACCATCTGCTGAAAGCAGTATGGCATCTGCACGCCAAAAAGGCATGAAACAATTGTCTGCCGTAGCTTTCTGATGACACACCGATAAACATCCATGAGAATGTTTTTGCCCCATCATGCACTGGGAGCTTAACCCAGAATTCCAATGGGCAGCAGGGACTGTGGGAACTGTGGGATAGCTACCCACAGTGCACCGCTCTGACATTCGATGCTAGCCTTGGTACTGTGGACTCAATCCGCTGAATTCACGCGCTTTAGTGGGGACACAGAAGACCCCATGTATGTATAAAATAGCTTCCAAAAATTCAAATAGAATAATTTCAAAATAATTTCGTACTGTAGACGTATCCTGACAAAGGTACTCAGTGAACTACGAGGTGAAAGAGATTGTTTAGAATAAAGTAGTTGATGCATATTGTAAGAGACCATTCAAGGTGCAGTGGCCTGTGGATTACAGATTGTTGTAATAAGCCATACATCCAGTGTCTTTAATAAGACCATGTTTTTTAGTGTCTAGCAAAGTCATGAATTTAAGTTCCCAGGGTTGTCTTTTGAAAGTGTTGTCCAGGTTTCCTTTGAGGACAAGGACTGAGAGGTCAGATATGAAGTGATTGTTCTGTGAAAAGTGTTCACCCATGGGTGATATGGTGTTCTTGTCTTTTATCATTTTTCTGTGTGAGTTTATTCGACAATATAGTGAATGTCTGAGTTCACCCATATAGTTGTTGTTGGGGCAGGATCCATGGATCTAGAAAAGTCTGTTGTGTGGATGGGGGAGTGTTGCAAACAAGTATGTTACAGAGCATTTAAAAAGGAAATCAACATGTGCTTCAATTCAGCTGCTCATAGAGCTTTAACTAGCTGAATTAACACAGCTGAGATGTTCATTTATGCAAGCTACATAAAGCAAGGCTTATACAATCTTATTTGTAATGAAGAATCTTTGTTGCTTCCTCTTATTCTGGATTTGTTTGTGTTCATATTGCATGCATTACACAATGGAGCTGCAGCTCCTGATGCCATCGTTAAGACTGCATTCTGAAGGAAATTTAAAAGTCTAAGGTGCCACAAGTCCTCCTTTTCTTTTTGCGAATACAGACTAAAACGGCTGCTACTCAAATCTCTCCACACTGTAGTTCTTTCAGAGTGACATTTCACAATGTTAGAGAAAAATCAAAGGACGTAAAAACTATTTTCATTTTTTTGTAATATATATTAATAGAGGAATTGAAACTGGTCTCTGGCTGAAATCTGTCAGAGTTCTTAGGGTTTTACTCCTGACATGTATCTTAAAAACACTGTTTATCTACACAAAAATTAGTAGATAAGTGAACCTTGAGTTGATGTGGTCTAGGGTACTGTCAAGGTTCCTCCCCCACTCTGAACTCTAGGGTACAGATGTGGGGACCTGCATGAAAAACCTCCTAAGCTTATCTTTACCAGCTTAGGTCAAAACTTCCCCAAGGTACAAAATATTACACCCGTTGTCCTTGGACTGGCCGCTACCACCACCAAACTAATACTGGTTACTGGGGAAGAGCTGTTTGGACGCGTCCTTCCCCCCAATATACTTCCCAAAACTTTGCACCCCACTTCCTGGACAAGGTTTGGTAAAAAGCCTCACCAATTTGCCTAGGTGACTACAGACCCAGACCCTTGGATCTTAAGAACAATGAACAATCCTCCCAACACTTGCACCCCCCCCTTTCCTGGGAAATGTTGGATAAAAAGCCTCACCAATTTGCATAGGTGACCACAGACCCAAACCCTTGGATCTGAGAACAATGAAAAAGCATTCAGTGTTTTACAAGAAGACTTTTAATAAAAAATAGAAGTAAATAGAAATAAAGAAATCCCCCCTGTAAAATCAGGATGGTAGATAGCTTACAGGGTAATTAGATTCAAAAACATAGAGAACCCCTCTAGGCAAAACCTTAAGTTACAACAAAGATACACAGACAGAAATAGTTATTCTATTCAGCACAATTCTTTTCTCAGCCATTTAAAGAAATCATAATCTAACACATACCTAGCTAGATTACTTACTAAAAGTTCTAAGGCTCCATTCCTGGTCTATCCCCGGCCAAGACGACTACAGACAGACACAGACCCTTTGTTTCTCTCCCTCCTCCCAGCTTTTGAAAGTATCTTGTCTCCTCATTGGTCATTTTGGTCAGGTGCCAGCGAGGTTACCTTTAGCTTCTTAACCCTTTACAGGTGAGAGGAGCTTTCCCCTGGCCAGGAGGGATTTCAAAGCGGTTTACCCTTCCCTTTATATTTATGACAGGTACAATTTTTTAAAAGGACATATTTAGACTTAAGGGTCACTTGTACCATTGTGCTTTAAAATTGAACATTTATCTTAGGAGACACTAGTGCACAAAATCTTCTCCTTCAGAGAACCTGACAAAGAACTGTGCCTTTTCACAATGGCACCATCTCCCACTGTTTTCAGTAGGACTGCAACCACAGTCTGCCTTCAATTACAATGGTCTTTTCAAAATGGCCACCCTCTTGCATTATTTTCATTGGGCTTAATGCCACAAGCTGCCCTCAGTTGAAATGGCTGCCATTTCTCTACAGCCGGTTCAGGAGGAAGTTTTGGTTGCTCTTGGCAAAGATGGCCACCACTTCCATCATTCATAACTAGGCCCCTGCCAGATTCACAGCCATGAAAAAAGTGTCACGGACTGTGACATCTGGTCTCCGCCATGAAATCTGGCTATTGTAGGAGGGTTGCAGTATTGCTTTCCTTACTTCTGTGCTGCCTTCAGAGCTGTGCTGAGGAAGAGCGATGGCTGCTGGCCATCAATCCAGTTCTGAAGGCAACAGTGCAGAAGGGTGGCAATACCATAGCATGCCACCCTCGCTTCCGTGCTGCTGCTGGTGGCAGCGCTGCCTTCAGAACTGGGCTCCCAGTCAGTAACTGCTGCTTTCCAGCCACCCAGCTCTGAAGGCAGTGCCAGCAGCAGTGCAGAAATAAGAGGGGCTGTGGCAAGGCAGAAGTAAAACCCCTTGAATGCCCTGCTACAATGCTGGCTAAGCCCTGCTTTCTGGCAGAGAGGTCAGGTGTGGTGGCTCAAAGCAGTCAGCAGGGAGCGCAGCTGCGGGCCCTAACGAGGGCTGGCTCACTGCAATAGGCTGAGCTAGGCAGTGACAGCTGGGCTGAAGACTGGGAGGGCTATAAAAGCCCTGAACAAAACTCAGCCTGGGAGGGAACAGGAGGCTTCAGCTCTGTCTCCTCACCACAGGAAGGGAGCCTCACGGCCAGGAGACCCTGGAATGGATTAGAAAGGGGCTCACTGTTGGGGGATAAAGGGGACTACACTATGGCACTGTAAATAAAAGCACAAGGGTGAAACACCAGAAGGTGTGAGGGCTCTTATTTTGCCAGCTTAGTCACAGGGAACAGGGGGGAAAAGGAGGAAACCCGTGCAGACCCTCTGAGTGTGGCAGTACCACAACCCCCATTCAATATCCTTGCAATCCCCCCTGTGGCCATCTTTGGGGTGAGGACCCCCTGGATACAACGCTGTGAAATTTAAATACCTGAAACTGTGAAATTTAAGATATTTAAAATTCTGACTGAAATTTACCAAAATGGATCATGAATTTGGTAGGGTCCTACTCCTAACACATGATTTTTGCTAACACCACATGTTCAGAAATCATGAGCCCGGCCCCCAAAGGATAAAATTTTAAGAAGTAACACACCATTTTGGGGTTGTTTTATTTACCTCCTGCTTCCTGAATTTTTAGGATATGCTCATATCAGGTTTTTAAGCTTCTCTGCAACCAGAGTGGCTAGAAACTTGCTTTTTTTTTTTTTTTAAATGAAAGCAGAGATTCTTACATCTCTTGATTCCAGAAGCTGACACATTAGGAAAATCACAAAGTATCATGCGACTCACAATAAAATCACAGAGATGGCAACATTTATTAGGAGTGAAGCTAGAGATTGCCCTATAGGAAGATG